>NC_139616.1:17248022-17893578 GCF_964270895.1 Podarcis filfolensis
GTCCTAACTGGGGAATGGTCGTGTCTCTGTGACAGAACACCTGCTTGGCATGCAAAAGGTTCAATCTCAGCATCTCCTGGTAGGGCTAGTTAGAGACCCCTGCCTGAAACCCCTCAAGAGTCTGACTCGGTACAATATGGCAGCTTCCTAGATTCCTAAATGTCCTGTCAAGACAGGAGGCAGAAGCGAATCCCGCTCTCCCTAAGTTTTTATCCGCTTTTGTAACAGTGGCGTAGCGTGGGGGGTGCAGGGGGGGCCGGCCGCACCGGGCGCAACATCTGGGCAACATTAGGGCAAATCCACGGGTTAGGGGGCGCAAATTACTTGCCTTGCCCCGGGTGCTGACAACCCACGCTACGCCACTGTTTTGTAATGAAATCAGGGGAGAGCCTGTGGTCCTCTAGCTGCTCTGGGACTCCAATTCCCATCAGCCTCAGCTTGCATGGGCCAGGAGCAGGGATGATGGGAGCTGGAGTACATCGACATAAGGAGAGTCGCAGGATAGCCGCCCTGGAACTAAATCAATCCTCATATTTCGCCCTTTAAAAAGGGAGGGGAAAACAAAACCAACACAACAGTGTCTCTGGATGGCATGGACACAGCATATACAATTAAAAGCCATTTTTAAAAGATCATAATTTACAAAGAAATCGGCAATCACGCACACAAAGGCACGGAAAGCAGCAGAGAAACCCACTTAAAAATATGGATTAATTCTGCTTTACAGCCTGTATTTCCTCCAAGGAGTTAGAGACAGCGTCCATGGCTGTCACAGGAAGTACACAGAAAAACACCCTTGCCATTTTATTCTCACAACAACCTTGCGATTGATGTAGATTGAGATGAGAGGCTGATTAGGTGGAGCGATGGATGTCTTGTGTGAAAGGCTGAAAGCCTTGAGCTCTTCGGAGGAAAGGTGGAGTATAAGTATGGCAAATAAACAAATAAATCACTGCCCTCGCCCATTGTTTGTCTCCTTCGTCTGTTACTCAAAAGTTTTTCTGCTTCTGTATGTGGATCTTCCATTTAGTTCTCACATCGCCAGCAGCCACCAATAGAGCTATTCCATGTGAACTTTCAAAACATCAAAGCCACTGGCCAACTTAACATCTGGTGGCAGGGAATTCCATAAGATAAATTAATGCGTTGTGTGGAAAAACTACTAGCTTTGTCTGTCCCGAGTACACCGCCAGTCAGTTTCACCGGGTGATCTTAAGTCACAGTGTTACGTGAAGAAGAGAGTGGGAAATAGCGTCTCACATTCTTCTTTATTATGTAAATTCGACTTTTTCTGAACTTCAAAAAATATATATAATTTAGTTTCCTATTAGGAAAGGTGCTCCAATTTCCATTTTAAAAAAAGTTTGTTAGCAACATAATCTATAACGTTAAGTACTTCCTAAAAAAATAATCTATACAGTTGGAATTAAGGAGATCGAAAAATGTTTAAGGCTGCAATCGTAGACACGCTTGTCTAGGAGTAAGTCCCACTGAAGTAAGTGGAGCTTACTTCTGGGAAAATATGTAGAGGATTGCAACATATGTCTGGCTCTGGAGTTGTAGTCAACCCAGTCCTGCTCAGAGTAGATCAAGTGAAATTAATGGATCTATGTTAGTCATGTTCGGTCACTTCAAAGGGTCTGCGCTAAGTAGGAGTAGCAATGCATCGTATATTGCAAATACAAGGATACAAAAAGTGAGAACCTATACAAAGAGATTTGGAAAATATAAGCTATTGAGATCAAAGGGTTAGGATCGCACTGAGAGGCTGCAGTCCTTTACCCAGAAATGAGTCGAACTGAACGCAATGCGACTTACTTCTGGGTAGACACACTCAGGCTTGAGCTGCAAATATCTTTATCTGGAATATGTGGAGGGGGCGTTTGTGGGAGTATGGATTCTCACTCGTTTTTGGACGGCTGGTGTAAAACAATGCGCGCGATCCAACGCCTCTCACGTCGAGGAAAATTGTCTGGCCGAACTCCAGAGGACTGCGGAATGCACCCAAAACGCAGCAAGGATTGCGGTATGTGCAAAACCGCGGAGTCCAGTCTTATGAAGAAAAATAATATTGGTATCTCCATAATTCCTAATACGGATCATAATTCTATCCCAGATGGACAAATCGTCTGATCAGTGCTTAAGTCATCAGAAGGGGACAGATTCCCCATTCCTTACCACAGAGCGAATATAATAGTCCTAACTTTGCGTATTCATGCTTAAGTTATACCTAGAAAACCCGCAAAAGGTTCTAGAAGAACGAATATGGTAGGCAGCCAAATAGCCTCTGGGAAAGCTCCAATGCAATACAGTATATGAAAGTAACAGCCCTTTCCGACCACTTCCTCCAAATCTTGTTTGAATTTGTTTCATTCATCCTTTTCTACAGGGGAGGAACCAAATTTGTCGCCCCAGTTAACAAAAATCTCCTTTTCAGACCTTTCCCAGTCATCTGCTGAAAAGCACTGCCCTTTGGTTTACTTTCCACGCAAGGACGAGGTCCGTTTGGTTAGCTTCACGTCTCTGAGATTTTCAGCCCCAGCGATGCTTCCAAAGTGAGTGACGCAAATGGTCAAGGATCAGGATCCTGGATAAATCCTTGCCCCCCCCCCAGCCCCAGAAACGCTGCAAAGAATAATATGGGTGGAGGAAGAAGAAAGTACGATTCAGGAACAAGCATATGGACCCATCAGGAGCGAAATTAGATCTCAAAAGAATTTTAAAAATACAAGCACCTGTGGTGCGTATTTTTACTCAACTATAAATGTGAAATCACGACTATTAAAATAACATGAATTTGTTTTAAACCCACGTGCCTCTCGCACCCAGATCTTGCCCTTATAGTTTCTAAACCTCCAGGCAGGTTCTATCGTATTTTCATTACTGTGCAGCATGGATTCGAGGGCTTTATTATTTTTATTTTTATTGGTGGTATTGGAATTACCAGGCCATAGTTTGTCCCATCGCTTTAGGAGAGAGGTGTGCTTAACTTCCGCCATTCAGATGTGCTTAACGTTGGCTCGATCCGTGAACTTGCAATGATCATAAATTTAATAATATAATAAATGTAATTTGAAAATTAAAGCCTAAAGCAATAATAATAATAATAATAATAATAATAATAATAGAAGAAGAAGAAGAAGAAGAAGAAGAAGAAGAAGAAGAAGAAGAAGAAGAAAGCTATTTCATTAGAATTTTCCCCAAATGCTTTGACTGAAGAAGCCGAATAGATAAATTGGGGGGGAGCCTTATGCACACACTTCAGTGTGAGTAAACCCTACGAGTAGAGCAGGGCTTACTTCCGAGTAAGCCTTTAGGGTTAAGCTGTGAAGTGCTCTTCACTCGCTGGTCTAAGAAGTGCTCTCCAAAAACTGAACCACAAACAGGCCCGGCCACCACCTTCTGGCAATCAGGAAAGCGAAGTCAAGCCCAGGGAGAAAGGCTTCGTTTATTTTACGAACAAGAGGTTCCAGCGAGTGTTTACACGAGAGCCGCTCCTTTAAAAATAAAAATAAATATACACACACACCGCGCCAAGAACCTGGAGAGGACTGATTCTGGAGACCAATTAGAAACGTTCCTCTTGGGGAGAAGATGGAACCAGGAGAGAGGTTTGAAGCCAAAGGGCCAATTTCCACCGCACAAAGAGCTTTTAAGTACCTTTGGGGGGGAAGCGCTGGTGTTGATTCATAAAGCAGGTACTTGGGCAATCGCCATTCAAACCACGTGTCTGTGTGTGTCTGTGTGTATTTTGCTCGCCAAATGCACTTTAAGGCCGAGCAGGTGCAGCGAAGAGCCCCCCACCCCTCGGAGGAAGCCGGCGCAAATTGCGCTTAACGGCGAATCTCAGCCTGGAGAGGTGAGCGCAAAGAACGCGAGGGGGACCTCTGAGTTTTGTTCTCTGGGGGCAGAGACAAGGGCCCTTGTTCTTCAGACCAGGGGAAGGGGGAGAAGAAGAAAGCGTCATTCTTCGTTAGGAAGAATATGGGGGAGAGGGTGGCCCGAGTCCTAAAATTTGGACCTCTTCACAAACACAGGAGGCTCATAGTAGAAAAGCTCTCTGGCTCTGGAGGCAAAATGAAAACACGCACGAACACCCTTTCACCCCCAATACTGGAATACCCAATAGAGAGACTAAACACGAGCCAGGACAACAGCAAAGCAAAGGCATTAAAAATTAAGTTTTAAAAAATAAAATAAAATAAAGATTTTGACTTTTGATTTTTTTAAAAAAGCATCGAAGTAGTCAGCATGGGGGGAATTAGATTACACATCTCCCCCCATTTTTCTGTTCTCACTCATTTCGAGAAAATTAAAATTTTATTTTAGTGTTATTTTTATTTTGAATTACATATGTGGAGGTACCACAATATTTTCAATGCTTAGGGTCTCTAAATGCCTTAATCCGGCTCTATCCAACCCCACCCCACCCCAGCATTGTTTATCTGGAACTCACTTTTCAAGAAAGGAGTAAATGTTGGTTTTGGGGGTTTTTAACACCACAAAGTGAGCCGGTGGGCCAAAGAGACTCTTCTATCTGGCTAGATTTCCAAGGAAATTTATAAAGCGATGCATTTAATTGAGCTACATCAGATGTAGGGAACATTCCCCCCCCCCACCGCGCACGCGCCATATTTCCCTCCTACGAAGCTTTCTGGGGGCCACGTGGCAGGGGTGAGCAGAACCAGAACCAAAAGCAAGCGGAGCAATGCGTGTGAATTGGACCTTTGGGCAATAGGTTACTGTCTACACACGCTTACATCGCCTCCATCCGGGCGAACAAAAAGAGTTATCAGAGTTCAAGGGCACAGCCAGTCAAAACACACAAACAAGGAGGGTGCGCTCAGGATTGGTAAAGGGGGAGGGAAAGCGCATGGCCTGGACAGAGTCAGAAGGGCCGGAGAGAGAAGCCTGGAGGTCCGCATTTGCCCTCCCCGGGTCCACATCACGGATAGACAGAATGAAACATAGGAAGTTGCCTTATACTGAATCAGACTAGTGGCCCACCTCGCTCATCTACACTCCACACTGACGGGCAACACCTCTCCTGGTTTTCATGGCAATGGTTTCATCCTGCGTGGAGAACCCAGGGATGAACCTGGGACCTTCTGCCTGAAACGTTCCGCCGCTGCTAATAATAATAATAATAATAATAATAATAATAATAATAATAATAAATTTATACCCCACTCATCTCGCTGGGTTTCCCCAACCACTCTGGGCAGCTCCCAACAGAATATTAAAAATACAATAAAACTTCGAACATTAAAAACTTCCCTAAACAGGGCTGCCTTCAAATGTCTTCTAAAAGTTGTATAGTTGTTTATTTCCTTGACATATGATAGGAGGTCATTCCACAGGGCAGGTGCCACTACCGAAAAGGCCCTCTGCCTGTTTCCCTGTAACTTCACTTCTCGCAGGGAGGGAACCGCCCGAAGGCCCTTGGAGCTGGACCTCAGTCTCCCGGCTGAACGATGGGGGTGGAGACGCTCTTTCAGGTATACTGTGCAGCAGACCTTCCTATTAGTAATCAGGATGGTGATCTGTTATCTTATCTGATAAGATAAGATAACAGATGCGATCAGATAGAAAGACCAGGGCAGGATGGATGGACAGTCAGACAGGAGAAGATGCCTCAGCTATGTCAGATAGAGCAGTAAGAAGGAGGCGCAGAGCTGGCGAGGCAGGTATCATCTAAGGTTCCCAAACTTGGGACTACAACTCCCATCATCCCTTGCTAGCAGGACTTGTGGTCAGGGATGATGGGAATTGTAGTCTTAAAAAAAAACAGCTGGAGATACAAGTTTGGGAAACGCTGATCTACAGCGTGCCGGCGTGTCTTTAGAAGCAAGGTTCCGAGGAGGCAGTGCTGAAACTAAGCAGGTTAGGTTCTAGACAGGTAACCGCTTGGGGAACCACAGTAGGTCGACGAAACATCAACAAAATCAGGATATGAATTTTGAACAAAACAGTAACAATATCTTGCATTGTGGTTATAGTAATATCTTGCATCGAGAGCCCGTGTTAGAGTGGTTAGAGGAAGGTTAGAGTGTCAGATTAGGGAGACATGGGTTTAAATCCCCTCTCGGTCACGAGGTTCGCCTTGGGCCAGTACCTGCCTCGCAGCCCAACTTATTTCTCTCTCTTTTTTTTTTAGGATAAAATGTGGTGTGGAAGAACCTTGAGCGCCTCGGAGGAAAGGGGCATCATCACCGTTATTAGCTCACCATTGCATTTTAAGGATAAAAGCAAACTCAATCAGATCCCTGCCTCCCGGGAGCTTGAATTCTAAGGGCAGGATTCCAGACAAAGTCAAGCACTTTTCACGTCCCCTTGAAATCAACGAGGACTCGGTTTTAAGAGACATAGTCGTGTTTTAAGCCTGAAGCATCAAAACCAACCATCCTGGATTCCTTGGCAAGGTTTGCGCACCGATGCGTTTTTAAATCTTTAAGATGCCACAAGCCTGCCCTGGATTTTCGATTGGGACTGCCACAAAGGGATGGGAGAGACGAAGGCGATATTAGAGATGGTCGTGGGCAACTTTAGACCTGCAAGCTTAGGTTTTAGGTTGGGGATTCGGTAGGCTAGATTAGACAGATAGGTATATTGCCTGAACATCGCCAACGCCCCAAAGCACGCTCTTGAACAGCTTTCACAGCTTTAAGCTTTTGACAGCTTAAAGTATAGCTTGCGGAAAACTTCCATCTTGCCGACCTGGAAACAGGTGTGTAGAGATTGGCTGTGGCTACTTAGTGGTAAATGACCTGCACTCTGTTTGTGCTCAGAGATGCTCTTTATCTGATGGTTGAGCGGAAGGCTGTTTGTTATCGTATGCTCCATATTTCAAAACTACACTATTTAGCTGTAACGGAACCTAATGTCCCGTAAACATGAGATCTAGAAATTTATTCAGCTGCACATGATGTTTTATGGAGATTACGGGGCATCGTGGTGATGATGTGGTGCGTGTTGGGTGAAAAGGGGGTCGCTTTTATCAGTTCTAAGCTTTACACATTGAAACAAATGTAGAACTGATGTCTGTGTCTTTCTTCTCTGAAGGGGTAGACCCAGACGAGGCTGGCACCCGTTTCTAAACCACCTGCAAGCACCAAACTCCTTAGAGGGAATGCTTGGAGAGATTAGGAGACCCCTTTGGCGCCCCCAAATATCTCTGCCCACAACTTGACCATTAACAAAACTCCAAATGATTTTCTTTTACTTTAGCGCTAGTTCGGTAAAACATTCCAGGCCAAGAACTCTGTGTTAATTCGCAAGCTTGCACGCTATGTACCACCAAGGAATGTCGAGAAAAGCAATGGCGAACAGCGCGAGCCTAACCATGCCTACTCAGAAGTCCTGTTGAACTCAGTGGGCCTTACTCTCGGGTATGGAAGGTTCGGGTTGCAGCCTCAGAGACGGAATTGTGAAAGAGACCCTTCCATCTTTAAAATTCTGGGAAGCAGAGAGAATGTTATTTAGCAGTAAGTCGTAGGACTGTTTACATGATTTATTTCGCTTTCTGATCATAATGGTCAACAAAAAGGTTTACAAACCCAATAAAGCAACAACGGGGGGAAACCTATCCAAATCTAAAAGGACAATCCAGGTTAGTAAAACATACACGCACGCAAAGAAGACGTCAGAAAATGCCTCCTAGTATTATATTTACTTCCAAAGGGATCAAGACAGCGTCCTCCTTACAGCAACCTTGAAAGTAGGGTTAGTTTCAGAGGTAATGATTATCCAAAGCTCATCCAGTGAGCTTCACGCGGGAGCAGAAATTTGAATTCGGGGCACCCCATTCCTAGGCCGATGCTCTAACCACCGCAATACATTTGCTGCCCGTATCAGGTAGTGATTTCTCTTCCCTTCGTGACAAGCTGACTTTACTGCGCGCAAAACCCACAAATCTCTTTCTATGCAACTTTGAAAGGAGATGCCGGAACGCAAATGAACGACACCCCACCTCGTTTTGTGCCTGCGTATACGTACGTGCAGAGGCATTTGAAGGATACCGCTGCCTCTACGCCGCATCAAAGGTTCAAAATTGAATTGGGGGCTGGGTTCGAGTTACCTCTGCACGAGGGGCCCTGCCTCTTTAATAGCTGTATTGAAGATGGAGTGTTTAGTAGGTGCTGGAGATAGGTGCGGAACATAGGAGCCAACTCCTAGGGGCCGAGGGGTCTTCGCTCCCCACAATAAAATATTTGAGGGGGTCGTCACCCCCCCCCCAAATTGATGGGCATTGCAATTCAAATAGTGTGCGTGCACTGTGTCGTGTGATTAATTATAGGGGTGGGTCTTACTTACTTGGGTCCCTCCAATATTATATTCGCGTTGGCACCCCTGATGCGGAATAAAATGGGCCTATGTCAAAAACCTAGACAGCATCTTAAAAAGGAGAGACATCACCTTGCCAACAAAGGTCCGTATAGTTAAAGCTATGGTTTTCCCAGTAGTGATGTATGGAAGTGAGAGCTGGACCATCAAGAAGGCTGATCGCCGAAGAATTGATGCTTTTGAATTATGGTGCTGGAGGAGACTCTTGAGAGTCCCATGGACTGCAAGAAGATCAAACCTATTCATTCTTAAGGAAATCAGCCCTGAGTGATCACTGGAAGGACAGATCCTGAAGCTGAGGCTCCAATACCTCATGAGAAGAGAAGACTCCCTGGAAAAGACCCTGATGTTGGGAAAGATGGAGGACACAAGGAGAAGGGGACGACAGAGGAGGAGATGGTTGGACAGTGTTCTCGAAGCTACCAGCATGAGTTTGACCAAACTGCGGGAGGCAGTGGAAGACAGGAGTGCCTGGCGTGCTCTGGTCCATGGGGTCACGAAGAGTCGGACACGACTAAACGACTAAACAACATGTCAAAAACTCCCCCTCCTCCATAATTATTAAATAAGCTTGAGAGCTGGTCTCCTTGAGCAATGGTTCTGAACAATGAAATGTGGGAAAGGCTGTAGGTCAGACGTAGAGGATCTGCCTCCCACGCGGAAGACCCCAGGTTCGAACCCCGATATCTCCACTTAGGGCTGGAGGTGAGGCTCCCCTGCCTGAAGCGGCTGCCAGTTAGTGTAACCAATACTGAACTTAATGGGTCCATGGCTCCGATTCCGTGTAAGGCCGTTTCCCGTGTTCCTACCAGGAAGAAAGCAGCAGAAACCAGCCCTAGCCACCAGGGCTCCCCGCCCCCCTTGTGCCAAACCATTATCCTCCCGATCTACCTCGGAGGACTGGAGCAACGGGTTGAAATCCTTGAATTGCAGGGGCTTGGACTACACGGCCCTCGGGGTCCCTTCCAACTATACAATTCTAAGAATCCATGGGGCGCCTCCCCGGGTTACAAATGTGACGAAGGAGGTAAGAAAAAGAAGGCTGGCTCAGCAAGCAACTCCCTCAGCAAGGCTCCTCTCTTAGCTGACTCGCAAGACTTTTTCTTCACCTGCAGAGCCAGCTTGGTTTGGTCCTGTTTTATTTTTTCTTGGAGATGGATTACTCGAGAGGAGGTGGGACTGAGGCCTCTTATCCGGTTTCTTCCACTGCTTTCTGCCTTGATTGCTGGGCATAAGCCCCTACCACCTTGTTAATAATAATAATAATAATAATAATAATAATAATAATAATAGCATTCAGAATCTGTAGAGGACACGTGACCCGCGCATTCACACGAGCTTTGTATTCCCTGTTTGCAGCTCCGTTTCTAATGGCCGGTGTTTGTGTGTTTTCGCTTCCTCTTCCTCCTTTCTTTCTTTCTTTCTTTCCTCCCTCCCTTCCCCTTTCCACCCGCTGCTGCGCCGGCGACCACCCCCCTCCCCTATCGGCCTCATGCTAATAGCATGCAAATTGCCTCATTTGCATGTTTCTCTCCGGCCCGGAGAACGGCGTGGAGCTGGCGAAGGTAATATATTTCCTAACGTGGGCGCCCAGTCAGGAGAAGGTTGCTACCCTCCCCCCACTTTCCCTGCCTGCCTCCCTCCTCTTCCCCCTCCCCCTTTAGAAGCGGCTGGGAAAGAATTAACTCCTTCTTGGAAATGGGGGGGGGGGGAGGGCAGGGAGAGAAGGCAAGCAGATCTTTGCCGTACGCGCCGTCTAATTGGCCTGCAGCACAGCCTCCTACTGGCATTGCTGGAAGAGGCACCTGCCACAAAATGGCTGCCCGCGAGCGTTTGGGGGGGAGGGGTTTTTTGGTCTGGCTCTTGCTTTCTTCTCTTCCCCCACCGCCATTCTCAGTCTCCCCCTTTGCTGGTTGGCAGGTTATCAAGACGAAGATGGGCATGGGTAAGATCCCATTAGCGAAGGTGCTTCCCCGCTCCCCCAAACCTGAGAGAATAGAAGGGCTCCCCGTGGCTTCCCTAGAGAGTAGATCGCAGGAGCTGATCTCTGAAGATGCAGGCTGGACGCGAAGGAGGGGAGATCCTACCCACGTATTTTGAAAATATTAGGGTAACTGTGCGGGAGCTGGCCTGACACGCGCGCGCGCAGATGCCATCCCTGTTTACTCGGAGTAGACCCACTGGCATGAATGGACCTGAGCTGGCAGGGGAAAGGGCCTCGCTCTGCTTTGTGTGCGGAAGGTCCCGGGTTCATCCTTGGCATCACCAGATGGGAGAAACCCTTGCCTGAAATCATGGAGAGCAGCTGCCGGTCAGTGTGGGCAATATTGAGCGAGATGCACCTTGGTCTGACCGGTATAATACAGCTTCTTTGTTGATCGTTTATTCACTGCTTTTATATCCCACCTTTTTCTGCAAGGAGCTCAAGGCTGCCGTACATGGTTCTCCCCTTCCCCACAACAGCCCTGTGAGGTAGGGCAGGCAAAGGAGCAATGACTAGCTCCGTGAGCTTCATGGCGGAGTGGGGATTTGAACCCTGATCTCCCAGGTCCTAGTCCGACACCCTAACAGCCACATCACACACGCCTTTTCAATGGGTCTTCTCTGAGTAACGTTGCCCAAAGTTTCAAAACAAACACAAGCAGCGCTTACCCACCCAGCAGCGAGTTCCTAGACGCCTTTCCTCCTCAAAAGAAAAGCCATCTCTAGTTCAGTGGGGTTTATTGTCAGGTAAGCAGAGATAGGGACGCGGATGGCGCTGTGGGTTAAACCACAGAGCCTAGGACTTGCCGATCAGAAGGTCGGTGGTTCGAATCCCCGCGACAGGGTGAGCTCCCGTTGCTCAGTCCCTGCTCCTGCCAACCTAGCAGTTCGAAAGCACGTCAAAGTGCAAGTAGATAAATAGGTACCGGTCAGGCGGGAAGGTAAACGGCGTTTCCATGCACTGCTCTGGTTCGTCAGAAGCAGGTTTGTCATGCTGGCCACATGACCCGGAAGCTGTATGCTGGCTCCCTCGGCCAATAAAGCGAGATGAGCGCCGCAACCCCAGAGTCGGCCACGACTGGACCTAATGGTCCCTTTACCTTTAAGCAGAAATAAGGTCTGGCTTCTAGCCAGATTGATCTCCACTACAATAAAGTACAATACGTTACAGACCAATGGAAGGGAGATCTGGAGAGGAGAAGGTGAGATATACACCCCAGTCTGCTGGAAACCTGACAACACCGATTTTCTGTTTCACTACACGGCGGTGAAACTACGCAGAGCATCTCTTCCGCCTGAAGAAGGTCCCTGGTATATCTCCCTACTGGGCACAGCAGAGGGCGAGAGTAGGTCTTGCTCAGTTACCCGCCTTTAAAGTTAGATGAGGCGGAGCATAACCATTTGAAGGTAAGAGGAGCAATGTGTACAGAAGAAATTCTCTTTCTCCCTCTCACACCTTCTATCACATCAATAGCGCACCCGCACACATGCGCAAAGGGATTCACTGTGGCTACCCTAACTCATAGAGTACCAAACATATTGCCTTATAGGCAGACACACACACACAGCTGGTCACAGACTAAATCAGGGCTGGGCAGACTGAGCCTCGTGGTATCTATTGTTTGTTTTTTGCTTTCCTCTAGGAACTGCCAGGTCCACCACATGCAAAAAGCGACAGTGGGGAGCCATAGTATTCAATAATATACTGTGCCAAGAGCTATACACTGTGTCTCTAAATTGGCATCTGAGTATTCCAACAGAAACCTGAACAAAGAGGAAAGGGAACCAATTAATACTCCTGTTTTGCAGATGAAGAATGTCAGGCTAAGGTAGTGATCAGCTGAAGGTCAACCATTATTAGTAGTATTAGTATTCTGCCTTTCCCACAAGAACTCCAGGTGGCATACATAGTTCTCCCCACACTTCATCTTCATAACAACCCTGTGAGGTTGGTTAGGCTGAACGAAAGTGACTGGCCCAAGGCTGCTTCACGGCTCCATGGGAATTTGAACCCAGGTCCTTAGCTCAAGACTCTGTTACCCTACACTGGCTCTATTCACTGTTATTTGGGACATCCTGGCCAACCTATTGCAAATCACTATTGTCCTCTGCTGAACTAGATACATCCACAAACACTTCAGAGGGAATCTGCCTCCAGAGTGTTCAGCGTCTCCATGTCAGTCTTTCTGTATGTATGCATCTGTGTGTTCCATGTTGTGCACGTGATGTGCATACCCGGTGTTGCCTGTTGCATTCCTGCCCATGCCAGCTGTGGAGTGGGCTCTTTCGGCCATGTTCACTCTGAAGCGGTTGGAAGGGAGAGACAAAAAGATCAGTCTCCTCTGTTTACTAAAGATCCCTGGTGTAGAGGCTAAAGATCCATCTGGAGAACAGCATTCTGGCCCGTCAAATGCTTTTGGAAAATCACAAGCATGAAAACAGATACTCTATCTCATTTGGATACCAAGGCTCTATATTCAATCAGTCATGGCCCATAGCCATTGATAGCTCTGTGTTTCATGAATGTGTCCAATCCCTTAAAATCAAACAGAAACTTCCAAGCCAAGCCATTCTCCTTCCCTTCCATAACCCACGGTTTGAATGAAGAAGTACTTCTGCATATGTATTTTTTTTTTAAATCCAAGTCCACGGTCACTCTAGATCAGTGATGACCCTCTATGAAAGAATACCGACTCCTGTGCTCCACTGAGACAAGCACCACAACTTTATTTCCAGAGGTGGACTTTCGTGTAAAGAGGGAATCTGAACTGTTTTTCAAATTGTTGTGTTGGGATGGGGTGTCATATCATAGCAGCCAACGCTGCAAAATTCTAAAACATTTCAGAAACTCTCTGTGCGTACGAAGTGTCCGATATTTTTTTCCCTTTTTTGATTCGGTTTTGGTGAGCCATTAAACTAAATGAAAGTATTAACTGCCAGTACCAGCGTGGCATATTCAGTACTTTTTACACCTTTTCTAAAACCTCTAACTGCACGGGATCCAATCATTAGGATGATGGAAAACACGATCAAGTTAGAATGTGGATTTCCATCTTCCATGTACCTTTCTTGAGAATCCAGTCGGATAATCCCTCTTTCCTCTGACACAGACACATTTTCCTCTCCATAACAACCCTTTGCAGGTCTACTCAGACCCAAGTGTCATTGTTTTCAGTGACGCTTACTCCTAGACGTGTATAGGATTGCAACCTAAGAGTGTCACTACACCCGGCCCGTGACACAGAAAGGGACGAGGGATGATATTCAGTGCTAGTCATACTCAGATCAGACACCTTCTCGCTCAAGTCCATTAATTCCAATGGGTCTACGAAGACTTTGCTGGCTATCAGCCTTGGAGATCAGCAGCTGCTGCAACGCAGACATAGGCGCACGTACATACTTTCACATTTATATTCAATCGCAATTATGCCACACACTTGCTTCTATAAGCGAGTCTCTTCTAAGGCCTAGTTCAAAACTTTCCCACGACAAACGTGAACTTAGGGGGGACAGCTGGTGGTAGACAGACAGCCTGCGGATTGGCAGCTCTGCGGAGCTTGGCTTTTAACAAACCATCGTTCCTTTTGCTTGAAACGCCGTTAGGATTCTCCGTCCGTCCGTGCTGCTGTTTGGAATGCAAAGCGCGTCTTGATCTAACCCAACGCCGGTTGTTCTAAATCTAACTTCACCGCGGGAGATCTAGGAGTCGCACGTGTGCGTGCTTTAGTTTCACTCCTCGAGTCTAGCGGATAAACGATCCGGTCGTGGGTATACTGTCCATCACAGCGCAGACGCTAGAGTGGAACATTGGAACAGTGTTGGGATTCGGATTTTTAAAATCTATTTTAAAAGAAATCCTTTCTTCCCAACCTTCGTAATCAATCAAGTGAAAGGCTTAAGACGCATCAGCGTAGGAGTCAACGCCTAGGGGCTCCGGTCCCCCAATAAAATATTTGAGCCCCTCCCAAAAAAGTCGATGGGCAGGGCGTTGCCATTCAAATGGTGTGCGTGCACCACGTCATGTGATCGATTGTGCGGGGCGGGGCTTACCTGCCACCCCCATCACCCCCAATATTGTATTCAAGTTGGCACACCTGTGCATCAATGTCTACCCATCTTTACTATCCTCTGACTTAAGACACTACCATCTTCAAAACTTGTTTTCAAAAGAAAACAAACTGTGGTGGTTAGGTTGTTTGAGCATGGTGCGCCCACAGGAGTCCCAGTCTGCCTTTACAAGAGGAGTATAAAATCACTGTGTCAGGGAAATTCTTAAGGACAGAAACGCGCCAGAAGAGCCCCGCGGAATAATCAGATCCAAAGTCCACCTAAGTCTAGCCTCCAGCTCGCAACAGCAGTCCGTTCCCACGAAGGCAATAGTGCTCCCCGCGTTGGTCTCTAGCATCTGATACAGTGCCTCCGACAATGGAAGCTCCATTTAGCTCTCGCGCAAAAACAAGAAGACCTTTCAGAATCAGAGCTGGAAGGGTTTCCTCAAAGATCCTCTTCTAGTTCGACCTTCTGCCCATGCGCGAAATCCCTTACAGGCGACAGACCTTTCCTACGTCATAAGCAGCCGGACTTCAAGTCAGGGACCATCCCCACTTCTTGTGGCAGGCAGTTCCACTGCCTATCATTTTACTTGCTTGTTTGTTTGCTTACTTACTTACTTACTTACTTATACAGTACATTCATTCATTCATACATACATACATACATACACACACACATACTACGGCGGGCTTCAATGATTTCAGTTAAAACCAAAGAGCAATAAAAAGCGATTTAAATAAATAAATAAATAAAAACAGCCAAAATCAGTAACAAGACGAACAATTATCAAAATCCTGCCAAGCCAATTCGCCTCCCACAAAGGCCTGCCTGGAATACGTGAGTTGGCGGTCGGCACATTGAGTGCAGTGACCTAATTATTAGGGCGGGGAATAGTGGGGCTGGCCCCTTAAGGAAATGCAAAAGCCTTTCCTGACTATAAACCAACTTTTTACCCTTTAGCAATCGTAAATACAGTAACTTTGGAGAGAGGGGCGGGCAACAAAAGGTAAGGGAGCCGAACTCTTCCTCTCCCGCCCCCGTCATTCGAGCATTTCTTGTGTGAATAAGTCAATCCCTTTCTCTGCCCTGGTTCTCCTGAAAGTCAGTTTCATTAGCTTGACAAGCCCTCCTCGGTTACAGACGAAGAAAAATCCTTTCTCCACTCTCTCCAGACCCCATTCCGTATCCCCTCCCGCTTTTCTGTTATAAATTTAAAAAGCAAAAAACATTTTAGTCCGCCAAGAAGATCTTCCAACACACAACTCTTTCTCTTTCTTCTACCAGCTGCAAAGTGGTCATCTAGCACCAAGAATTTACTGGGAGTCATTTATAATTCCTTCTGAAATGAATTGGAGATCTCCCTGTGCCTCAGAATTTCCAGTCTCTGGAGGGAGTCAATTAAATGTGCGCCCAAATGGAATTAATTTGGTATTTGAGTTCTAGGGGTTCATATAAAGTCAATGGGGATCGGATTAATATTTTTTTTTAATCTCGTGGAATTTCGTTTTAACTGGATAGCAGATTTGGGCTACCCATTTACACGATATAATCTCCCTTTGAGATTTGGACTTCTTCAAATGATCACTCTAGTCTAGCCGTTTGCTCGCAGAAAATCCAGATTGTAACGCACAGAGGAATAATAGTTTCAATTTTTAAGGGAAATTCTGAGTAGGACATCCCACCAGAACAAGGGCGATACCACCGTTTAGCATTTCATCATGGTGTTCCAAATATATCGGTGTAGATGATGATGATGATTAAATTATAATCGTAAACTTACACCGATATACAGCTACAAGGTCCATTTGACTTTAATTGCACCAAATCAGCAAAACAAACCTGCTCAGGTCCCTGCCCTCTAGGAGTATACAATCTGTAGCCAAAGTTCTGGACGTTTACGCGTCAAAGGGTTTGGTGCATCCTAAACACACGTGCTTTCGCTGCACTCCGAGTAAGTAACACGCGTCAGCTAGCGCAGCAGCAGTCCCACTGATATCAATGGGAAAGCGAAGGATCGGGCTAACATGGGTCCCATTTAAATAAATGGAGCTGACCATGGTCGTAGCCAGAATTTTTGTTGGGGGGGGCTGACCTCACCATTGGCTACTCCCATGGAGCTGACCTCTGCCTGGGTTACACGAGACAGCCGGGAGGGGAACGAGAAGGAAGCGAAGGAAGATAACAGAGAGAAGCGAGGATCATAAGGGACTAAAAACCATGAGAATAGCCAGGATTTTTGTTACGGGGGCCAGCCTTTTGTTAGTGGGGCGCAGAACCTCAGTTTGCTATGTATTTTTATTGATTTAGGGGGCAGCGCCCCTCACTGCCCTCCGCCCCTTGGCTACGTCCATGCTAGAAGCTGCAACGACCCTGGTTTTTCCCCTCACTGGGACTGGTCGTCTTAGAATGAAGTCTCAATCTACACAAGAAAGGCCTCTCTCGCCCCTTCCCGAAGATCCGGAAGTATTGCAAAATATGCATTTTCTGCAAGCCATGAGACCGCCTCGCGTGCAAACTTCTCTGGTGCAGGATGACTGTGCTGTTTATTAGAACCCACCCTTGAAGGTGGAAATACTCTCTTATCATTTCAGCCCTACTGGATCAATTCGGTGTGAACATTCTCTCCCATCTGCACTGCAAACGGGGGTGCGCATTTATTCGTGTACGTGCGGTATGAGTTTATAATAGAACGTCTCTAAATATGTGTGTGCATATCACGGTATGCTCAAATCTTTGGGACTGGTTGCAGATAAGCACACATTCCTTCCTTATAGGAAGTAGTACCAGCACAAAGAGTTGCTTTACTTTTGAAAGTAGAGGCATGCAGGGAATATTTAACATTTAAAGGTAAAGGTAAAGGGACCCCTGACCATTAGGTCCAGTTGTGGCCGACTCTGGGGTTGCGGTGCTCATCTTGCTTTATTGGCTGAGTGAGCTGGCGTACAGCTTCCGGGTCATGTGGCCGGCATGACTAAGCCGCTTCTGGCAAACCAGAGCAGCGCACGGAAACGCCGTTTACCTTCCCGCTGGAGTGGAACCTATTTATCTACTTGCACTTTGACGTGATATTAGTTTAGCCCAGGGGTAGTCAACCTAAGGCCCAGGGGCTGGATCTGGCCCAATCACCTTCTCAATCCGGCCCACGGATGGTCTGGGAATCAGTGTGTTTTTACATGAGTAGAATGTGTCCTTTTATTTAAAATGCATCCCTGGGTTATTTGTGGGGCATAGGAATCCATTCACCCCACCCCCCCAAATATAGTCCGGCCCACCACATGGTCTGAGGGACGGTGGACCAGCCCAGGGCTGAAAAAGGTTGCTGACCCCTGGTTTAGCCTGAAGGAAGGTCAGCACAGGTAAAGGACAGTCTAGGAAGCCTGGAAGACTGCTATCCTAACTCTATCTACTCCTTTCCCATGCAGACACATCGGCCTGCAGTGCAAGCTGAGTTGCATCCTAACACAGCAGTCTTGAAGACTGGGGCAGGGGGAAGAAAGTTGCTTAAGAGGGCAGGTTGACCCTCTGAAACTAGTGACTTACTAGATTATAGTGATTTAGATGATTTGGGAAAGTGGAGAAGGGATTTGCATTGATCAGAAGTTTATTGTTTGTAGATCAGCAAACTCGATTCTTCCAGGGTGCATTGCTTGACTGAGCTTCAGCTCTAGGCCTCCTGGCAACCCGATGCTTCAAAAGCCTTTGCTCAGCTAATTGGGGCAGTGGGTAAGGAGATAGATGGTACACAGAGTACAGTGTCTGCTTGAAAGATTTAGGATTGCAGTCTCATTTTGTTTCTACAGACATATACACAGGGGCTGTGACAGTATAATATAATTTGCATTGTGTGTGTGTGTGTGTGTGTGTGTGTGAGAGAGAGAGAGAGAGAGAGAGAGAGAGAGAGAGAATCGATGTATTTTTCTGTAGGTATTAATATTTCCCCTAGATTATTTCCTCCTCCATCACTACCATCTCAGGTGGGTACACAAACAAAAGCTCACCTGTACATCATTTGACTAGGGCAGCCTCACATGATGACATCCTTCATGAGTAAATGAGTCATCCGGTGCCCATTAAATGGTACCATTTTGCCCTCGAAATTCCAAATGGCTGCCATATATATTCCAATCGCTGTATGTTTGTAGGTCAACTTGCAATGGATATCAGAACAAACACATTGTTACCCAACATTGCACAATTCAGAAACCAGGTTTTCATGAAAACAAGCAAGCTATTGCACTTTGGTCTGCAATGTGGGATATTTATAATGCAGTCACACCAAGGATGCATGTTTGATAGATAGGCACGTGATAGGAGCTGAAGCTTACAATTTTCCTGTAAATTTGTTAGAGACAACTCTGAGAGAGACTCTGCCCTGACAAGGAGAGGGTGTAGCCTTATTTAATCTCCTCACCTGGCTAGGCACTTCCCCTATGCTCTCTTGCATCTCTTCACTCTTACTCTTCAACTCATCACCAAGCCAGAAATGTGAGAACAACCTGCATGTCTGAGCTCCATTGCTCCATCTTGAGCTAGACTTAAGCATGTCTAAACTACCTTTTTAACTCATTTTGAACAAAGCTGCTGTATCTGTTATTCTGCAACAGAAACTCTGAGTGAATAAATTTTGCTTTTACCCTTTACAAGAGTGTTCGTGTGATTATTGTTTTAAGGGACATAAAAGGGGGAAATACCATCAGAATCCAGCCTGCCTTCAAGCATCCTGGATTTTTTTTTTTTTAAAAAAAGGCTAAAACTAGCCTACCTAAGCTTCCTTTTAAGCTGCAAAGGGATGCACTCTGCTGAACTGACAAATGGGAGGAAGGAAGTAAAATATCTATTAAATATATCATCTCCTATCATCTATACACAACCCTACATGCAACACCTTCAAAAAGCAGTGGACTAAAACATTTTGCTGCTTGAGATGATAGGCAAGTTGGCAATACACACACCCAATCACCCAATTTGCCTAGCAGCAGTATTTGGTCCCCAGATGCTGTTGGATGACAACTACCATTATCACTGGCTATTGACTAAGAGCTGTCAGGTAGTGCTGGGGGTTGAAAGAGATTTATTTTGTGAAAAACATCTTCATGTATGCGACAACAGTGGCGAGAGTCTTAATAGCACAAGGATGGAAGACTGAGGAAACTCCGACGAAAGAAGTATGGCAAGAGAAACTGATGGACTATGCAGAATTGGCAAAATTGACACATAAACTACGGGACAAGGATAACTGTGACTTTAAAGATGAATGGGAACCTTTTACAAAGTACTTAAAGACGCAACAAAATGAATTGGACTCTTTGGCAGGTTTTGAATAAACAATCACAAACTTTTTATTGATAACAAACAGCTAGACAAAGTGAGTATCTATAGAAATTTGTAACTTGCAGAGAAACCAGAGATTCATAGAGAAACCAGAGATTGGAACTGAGGGAAGTCAGGGGGCGTGGGGGGTGTTTTATGGGAGGGAGGGGGGAATGGGGGGGAATGAAGGATGATATGTTTTCAGATAATATGTTTTGTTTAAAGTCTTAATAAAAAAATTATATAAAAAAAGAAAGAGATTTATTTTGGCATATATTTTGTTAAGGTAAATTAGAGCCCCTGTGAATGGGAGTGTGTGAATCTGAACTTATCTCCATGTTTTATCACTGTAGAGCACACCATTAAAAATAAGGTTGGCATAACTCTAATACAGGGTTGTCCAACTTTTCATACAAGGGGGCTGCATGAGTACTTCAGCATGGAACTCATGGGCCACACACTGCCTGGTCACATGCATGGGGGGGGCGAGCCTAAAATTTGATGCTCGCCAGCCCTTGCACTGCCTTCCCAAACCGAGACCTTGAGCTTTGGGGAAGAAGACACAAGGCTCTGGCAAGATCCCAATGTCCTACCTCCTTCCCAAAGTTGAGAAAGTGCTAACTAGGCTTTGAGAAAGAGGCGGTAGTACTCTAGGACCCTGTCAGAGCCCTCAGACCTCCTTTCCAAAGCCCTGTGGGGGCTGTGGGGGCCAACAAAATAACCCTCGAGGACCACCCTGCTCTAATATGACAGGAGACCCTCCATGGTGAACTTTGGATGATCCTGAGAGAACCCTGATTCCAACCTCGCCTCCTGAAAGGCATATCCTGAGTTCACCCACACCTCACCTAAAGGTTAAAGGTAAAGGCAAAGGGACCCCTGACTATTAGGTCCAGTCGTGACTGACTCTGGGGTTGCGGCACTCATCTCGCTTTATTGGCTGAGGGAGCCGGCGTACAGCTTCTGGGTCATGTGGCCAGCATGACTAAGCTGCTTCTGGCAAACCAGAGCAGTGCATGGAAACACCGTTTACCTTCCCGCTGGAGTGGTAACTATTCATCTACTTGCACTTTGACATGCTTTCGAACTGCTAAGTTGGCAGGAGCAGGGACCGAGCAACAGGAGCTCACCCCATCACGGGGATTTGAACCGCCAACCTTCTGATCGGCAAGTCCTAGGCTCTGTGGTTTAACCCACAGTGCCACCCGCATCCCTGAAGGTCACCTAAAGGTTAGCACATGCAAATTTAGTTGCTAGGTAAATCAGCTCCTCAATGGCAGCCATCCACACAATGGTAAGGTGATTTGAAGGCAGATAGCAGGCAAAGAGATGTCTAGGTTCACTATTACAAGTCTTATACTCTTTTGTTAAGCAAAACACACACACAGTGAGATAGGAATTGTTCATTTCAAAGCCCCTCCCTTCCCTACTAGGAGGCATTTGTTAAGAATATTATTAAAACTCCAAACATTCCAGTAGTTAGCTACCTAGCTACCTTGTCTAGCTCCAACAGGACCCTTAGCCAGCATTCCCCAGGACTCAGTACACTTCTGTCTCACTTGAAGGACAGGTATATTTTCCTTTCTCTCCCCTCCCCCCGCACACCTCTCCACTTCTAGTGTGGGTTTATGGTGACATTGCCATGCCTACATTTCTGTAGGGCAGAGCTTTCCAAACTTATGCTGGTGACACGCTTTTGAGACATGCATCATTTCCCAACACAGCAATTCAGTTTTACTAGCAAACAGGAGGTTAAACTAACCCCTCTCCTGCCTTGGGAGGAGTGTGGGGAGCGTTCACCCTACACACCTACACCAACGCAACACACAGTTTGGAAAGTTCAGCTGTAGGGTTCTTTTAAATAGCTGGGGAATCTTTCACTCTTCAGATCTAGGTGTGTGTGTGTTGTAGGAGTTGCTGCCTATTTCCTTTTATTTCATGGAATAAACCAAACTTTCTTTATTTCTATGTGTGAAAGCTTCCTGTGAGCTGAGAGTTGAGGTAAAACACATACTCATAGAGAAGGCAAGCACATGTTACAACTCCAGCAAAAGATCCTAAAGCTCTCAGCAGTGTGCATATGGACCTACATGAGTGCTGGATGCGCACATGTGAGTCCAGGTATGCACTAGTAACAACCAGAGCTTCTGGGAGGTTGGTGGATGAACTATAGAGTTCAGCTATAGAGGAAAACATCATTGGATTATATTTCATTTTTGAAGTAAAACAAAAAGTTATATGGAATCACTGCATCCAGCCATCTTTGGAGTGATGTCAAAGTCCATTTAGGCTGCAATCTTATAGACACTTACCAGAGAGTAACTTCTGTTTGTGTCTACTCAGACGAAAGCCCCATTGCAATCAGTTGGACTTTGTCCCAGACAAATGTGCAATATAGGATTGTATTTTTAAAATTTGGGTTGGTTTTTTAAAAATATATAGGGTCCTGGTAGTGTTTTAGTTTTTCAAATCAACCCCAAACCATCCAATTCTGCAATATTACCTTTCTGTGCACCAAAAGGACATTTGTTAAATAAATTCACCTGAATTTATCTTTGCCTCATTCTGACTAAAAAATGCAGAGTTTTAAATTCATGAAACCTAAAATGCAGTGCAACTGCAGCTAAATGCACACAGCTGACAATATCTGTGGCATTAATTGAACCAATAAATTGAGCAAGCAGTGAACACTTGCTTGCTCAATGGTTCTCTTCCCATACAGAACATCTATTGCTTGGAATGGAGAAAACGTAGTTATTGAAAGACTCCCTCTTATAACTTTCATTTATTCCTACAGTTCCTGGAAGCTGCATTTCACTGGCCATAGCTGGTCAGCACAACCAATTATGTCACATTATAAAAAATAAAATTTGGGGGGGGGTGGATGGGGAATCTGGGTTGTGTCCCTGCAGGTCTTGTTGGGACTATAACTCCAGTCTCTGTCAACCAGGTTTGCCAAAAATAAAGGATAATGGGATTTCTAGTCTAGCAATGTCTGGAGAGCCACAGCTTCCTCATCACTATAGAAGGAAGAAAATGGTAAGAGAAATCCACCAGGTGACTTCTAACCGTCTTCCTCTTGCCATTCATATCTCCTGATTTCATGCTTGGGAGGCATAGCTAGTTGGTCCCCTCCCTCTCTTTCTGGTTCCGTTATATTTCTGGAGCCCACTGTCTCCAAGATAGAAAAGAGATAATCATATCTTATAACTGGCCTGCTGCTTTTAAGCGAGAGAAGACGGCTGTGTGTGTGATGTTATCCCCAAAAGAGGGGGAAGTTTTGAAAGTTTCCCCAATGGTATTTATCAACAGGAGAAGATTTTAAGAAATAAAGAAACAAGGCATTCCTATACAGACAGGTACACCCAGGTACATTTAGATGAGCCCTCCACACATACCTCTTGTGCCCTAATATATGCCACAAATGCATGCCTTCAGTTATTACAGCCTGACCTTCTCTTGACCTTCCTTTCACCCTTAAAGCAACAGGAACCCACCCACTCCCTACAACACCCAGGGCTGGGACAGTGAAACCGGGCACTTCCTTCAAGCAGGAGAGCCTGATAGGGGGTAGGTTTGTTGTTTTAATGGCAGCAGTCCTCACTGTGTCCCAAAGACCCTTCACAGACCAGAGCATCAACCTGCCTCTCCTGAGATGCTGCCCAGGGTCAAAAAACATGACCCTCTTGAACAAAACAACTGCCTCAACCCAGCAAAACAGAGTGACTTTGGTATTTCAGCTTCAGTCTGCTGTCATACTGGGGAGGTGAGGGCCTGTTAAAAGAGCAAAGCCTTCAAAGGGTAATGGACAGTGAAATATTATTATTAAGAATAAGAATAATGGGATCTCCCCCTGCTTACCTGAATGCAATTTCTCCAGAGCTCTGTCTTGGATGAACCCCCAAACTGGTCTCTCTCTCTCTCTGTCTCTGGGGCTTTTTAAAAGGACAGATACTTGAACTCGTGCTTCGGAAAGCCCTTTTAAAAAATAATATTTTAAAAAAACTTGGAAAGGAAACTCTCTTTGGAACCCCGCCCCCGCCAAAACAGACACACACGGCCCACCTTCCGTCTTAGGATTTTGGGCGAGAAGAAAGCCCGTCTCCGGCTATCTCTACCCGGCCCAGCCTTCGAGTGTAGAGAGAGACGCTTGCGGGGCATATATACAGATATACATATATGTGAGGAAAGAGAAAAGGGGGTAATTGGAGTGCTTAGGGAACCAACAAACCGGAGCTGTGAAGTTTTTTGCAGACCAGGCAGCTAAACGGTGCCAAGTTAAAGAAAGCGGGGACGGGACTGGAGGGGAGGGGAACGGGGGAGGGTGTTGTTAGGGCTGGATAAAGAGCGATTGTCAGAAGAGGAACAAAAGACCAGGGCCTGGAAAGGAATGGAAAGCTCCGCGGCCAAGCGCCCGTCCCGTCGACTGAACTTGAACTTCGGAGTCGGGGACTTTGTCTGAGGCTGAGACAGCCTGAGAACCTTGTAGAGGGGCACCTCGGGGCGGCCTGTCTGGGTCTGGGAAGAGGGGTTTGAGGGGGGCTGCTGTTTTTTCTCGCTAGTTCCTGCGTGGAATGCAAAATCAGATTTGCTGGGGGGGCGCGCAATGTCTGTTTTCCCAAAGCAACGTTAATTGAGGGAAGGGGCGCGCAAACTTTGCACCCATTTTGGGTTTGTGTGTGTGAAAGAGAGGGAGCGTGTCTTCCCCTTTAAAGCACAGTTAATTGAGGGGGTGCATAATTATTGTGCGACCCCAGACTTGATGCAATTAAACCCCTCCTTCTTTTATTCGCCCCCACTTCACAGATACAATCAAGACAGCCTTTTCCCACCCAGTCGTTGCTCTAATAATTTATTCTTGCCCTCCTCGGGAGAACATTTCCCACCCCTCACAAAATGTGGGTGAAAGCAAGAAAAGGTACCTGGGAAATAAATCTTGGCGCAACGTCTTTGACACACTTTTCTTGGGGACCCCCTAACACCCCCCCCCGCACTTGCATGCTCATCTTAGAGATTGTCCCCCAAATTTTGAAATTTAAATTTTATGTCCTGTTGCAAAAGGAAGGGGCTTTTTCTTTTTAATCAATGCGTGCCTGCGTGTATGTTATTTTTGGAGTAAGGTGGGGAGATGCATTAGAAACCGTCACTCCGCTCCGAATAAAATGTGGCGCAATCGACTAGAGGTGCAGAGAATCCGGATCAAGCGCTTGTCGCATCCTGTTAACACCCACAGCAGCTCTACTTCACAATTCTATTTTGGAAAGCTGACTTCACCTTACATTTCTTCTTCCCCGGATTGCAAGATTTTTAAAAGTCTGCCTGCTACAAAGTTGGGGAGGATTGGTGGCGTGAGTGGGGGGAGAGACCTAGAGAGAGAATCAAAATCTACGACCCATGAACGTTTTACCAGCCAGGCAATCTAGTGAAGCTTACTCCCAAGTAGACGCGCTTAGCAGCCCAGTTTTGCAGCCGGATCCTAAGCATCCTTACTAAGAAAGAAGACCCCACCCAGTCCAGTGGAAGAGTGTGGGGGGGTCTTCCTTCCAGGTAAGCGTGCCTTGGCCCCTGTGCAACCTGAAACTTATTATGAATCATTACACGGAAGTAAACCCTGCTGATTTCAGTGGGACTTCCTCCTGACGACGGTGTTTACACAGTGGACGACTAACCGTTTCCTAGGAGCCAACTCCTAGGGGCCGAAGTCCCTTTGCCCCCCACATAAAATATTTGAGGGCCCCCCAAAAAGTTGATAGACATTGTCATTCAAATAGTGTGTGCCCGCCATATCATGTGATTGATTATGCAGGGCAGAACTTACTGCCCCCCCCCCCAAATATTTTATTCAAGTTGGCACTCCTGAACCATTTCCTCCGAAGCTGATCTCATTGTGGTCAGTGAGGTTTACTCCCTAGTAGGTGAGTTTTGTATCGCAGGACATCACTATATTTTCAAGGCATCGATATATGTGCGTGTGTGTGTGTTGGGAAGGGGTCTTTATTTAAAAGTCTTGCGGGGAGAAGACAGTCCAGTGATGCAGAAAACCCTCTTCTGGCCAACTTTTTCAGATTTGTTTTAAGATCTGGGAGGGGGGAAAGAAGAAGGGCACTTAGAACAGCATCTTCCTCCGCTCCCCACCCCCTGAGCACAACATAACTGGGTTTTTTTGGGGTGGGGGAAGCAGCCAGCTCTGGATTGCTCTGGGCTCCGCGCCCCTCCCTGCATTCCTCCAGAGGAGGGAGAGGGGCGCTGCAGAAGGGGAGGGAGGAGAAAGGGGTGGGTAGGGGGGTTAGCAGGAGCAGTTTCTCACACTTTCCCGTCCCAACCTGGATTCTCTGCACGTCCAAGTCTGTTCTCCCAGTGCCTTCTATTCAGCGTATAATTGAACGTTAATAGCAGCTGGGGATGAGGTCATTGGCGCCGTCTTTTCTCACACATTTTCCATGCAAATCCGTTCAACTCTAAACAAATTTGAATAAAACCCCCATTGTGTCGGCCCTCTATGGGCTTGCTTCTTCTTCTTCCTTTTAAATAAAGTTCCATGGGTCTCTCTCTCACACCAGAAAGCTGCACCAAGGAGGAAAGGGGGGGGGAGGCAGGGAAGACACAGCCAAACGCCTGAGCTTGGCAGGTTGCTTTTCTCTCCCCCCCCCCCTTAAAAAGAAGAAGAAATTATTGGGGTTGGGTTGGGGGAGAGAGAGAGGAAGGCCAGTCTGGGGCAAGTCTGAAGCTGCATTGAAGGAAGAGGTGGGGAGGGGGATTTTGCTATAAATAGTGGGAAAGACCTAAATAGTTGGTGATGGCCCTCGAGGGGGGTGATGGAAAAGGTGGCCAGGACTGCCTGAGACTCCAGGAATGGGATTTGTTTGGTGCAGGGAGCCCAGATGCGAAGAGAGCAGGGCCAGATTACCAAATAGGCAGAGTAGGCATTGGCCTACGGGCCCCATGCCTTTTGGGGGCCCCTTGACAACAAATCAAAATAATATTGATTTGTTTTGTTTTGTGTAATAGAATTGGTTTGTTAAAATTGTTGGTTGGTAAAATAAAAACCGTGTTAGGAGAGAGGCCCCTCTGAGATTTCGACTGCCTAGGGGCCCTAGTAAAGGTAAAGGGACCACTGACCATTAGGTCCAGTCGTGACCGACTCTGGGGTTGTGGCGCTCATCTTGCTTTATTGGCCGAGGGAGCCAACGTACAGCTTCCAGGTCATGTGGCCAGCATGACTAAGCCACTTCTGGTGAACCAGAGCCGCACACGGAAACGTCGTTTACCTTCCCGCCGGAGCGGTACCTATTTATTTCGAACTGCTAGGTTGGCAGGAGCAGGGACCGAGCAACAGGAGCTCACCCCGTTGCGGGGATTCGAATCGCCGACCTTCTGATCGGCAAGTCCTAGGCTCTGTGGTTTAACCTTGGGGCCCTACACAGGGTTTATTCTGGCACTGGAAAAGGGAGAGAGGAAAGTCCCAGCAAAGGAAGAATGGATACAAAAGCTTATGGAATTTGCAGAACTGGCGAAACCTACCGGAAGAATAAGAAATCAAGATAACAAACTTTTAATAAAAGAATGGGAATGGTTTATTGAATATTTACAGATAAATTGTATTTTTTTTATATGAATATTTATTAGATTTTCCAATTATATATAAACACAAAAAGAAAAAGAAAAAGAAAAATATTAAAAACAAATCAATTTCAATAACAGTTTTTCAATAACATGATTCTTTGACTTCCTCATACCTCCCCTTCTTGTTTTCTAGTTCAACTTGTTAATCCAGCAAATCCTAATCTCTTAACATTCCTTTTAAAATATCACCTTATTTTCCACTCAACTTTTTATTTTTAAATTTAATAACTTAAACAATTTTAATCCCTATTATCTTTATCATAACAGCTAGAGACCACAAAAGTTCAATCCAACATCTTTTCAGAGTTCAAAATTGTAAACAGATAAAAACACTGGCAGGATTATTGTAATAACCTGCAGCTACATAAGAGTATATATATATATATATATATATATATATATATATATATATATGATAAATAAATGAGTAAGTTAAGTTAATTTGGATATGCAGAAGATATTAAAAATAAATTTAAGGAACCTCAGTAAGAGTGGGAAGGAAGTCAAGTTTTAAAATGCCAAAATGATTGTAAAATCAGTGAAATGTATATATCTGAAAAGTATAAATTTTAAAAATATATAAATTAAAAAAGGAAAAGGGAGAGAGTTCCTGAGCCTGAACTCAGAGGGTTTCAAAGTCCCAGTACCACTTGAAGATGGCCAGGGAGTCTTGGTGGATTGCTTAATAAACTTCATTTAAAACAAAAACAAACCACCACCAGTGCTGAAGCATGAAAATCAGACAGAAGACTAAGAAAGTAAGAACCTAATAGGAACCCGGCACTGGATCAAGCCAATGGCTTATCTAGTCCAGTATCCTGTTCCCACAGTGGCCAACCAGATGCCTGTGCAAAGTCTACAAGTTGGGCATAAGCTCAACTGCCCACCTGTGATTCCCAGCAATTAGCATTCAGAGGCCTAATCCCTCTGAGAGTGGAGGGAGAACACAGCCATGGTGCCTAGTCACTGCCCATTATAAGTCATCCTGGATAGCTCAGTTGGTTAGAGTGCTGCAGGTTGCAGGTTCGATCCCTGTATGGGACAGCGGCGTAATCCTGCATTGCATTCCAGCTCTATGGATCTATAAATTGTATGACTCTATGAATTTATGAACTGTGAGCAAGCCAAGTACTGTATATTGCTAAACAGAGACTGACAGAGGCCAACCTACAAAAGCTGTATTGGGATGCAGGAAGCATCCCAATTTCCTTCATAGTTCAGTGTTGTCTGCTCTGACTGGTAGCAGTCTCTTCGGGGACAGGGGACATTCCCAGACCTACCTGAAGATGCCAGGGACTTTCTGCATGCAAAGTAGATGCTGTACCACTGAGCTGCACAGCACAGGAGTGTTGTTATGCCCTCTCCCAACATCGCAAATCTGGGTTTTCCAAGTCTTAATTCTATTTAAACAGGCTACCTGCCTCTAAGTACAGGCGAGCTTTTTTTCTTGTGTGCCCTCAAAGCTTTTAGAGCACAGATGTAATAAAGCTCCTTTAAATAATAGATACTGTCCTTGTAATAATGAACAGGTGGAGTCAGTTTTACGTGCACTACTTAATCACAGTTTTTAAGGAAACTATGACATAAACCCTCACAGAGTCATTCCCAGGTCAATCATCAGAGCTTCTGTTGATCATTTTACTGGAGAGTTCCATTTTCTATTAGAAATAATAATAATCACAGAGCAAGTTGCAAAATTACAGCAATTTCGCTTAAGACAATTTAGGGCTGCTTTCTTATTATTATTCACAGCCTGCTGTTTTTTAATGAACTTTTGTATTTTATAATCTGTCATTTTTCTCTTTTTATTTGCAGTCATGGGATCACAAACTTTCTTCAGTTTTACAAGTAATACCTACGGAACCTCCCCTTTCTGTGCAACTATTCAAGGTGCTGAGTGTCTTTTCTTTTGACACCTGGCCACACTAGGTGGTATAAGCAGGTATACTGTGGCAAGGTGAGGTTAAGTAACAGGAACCAGAGAGCAGGAATAAGGGGATAGTTCTTCTGATGGAGGGATTTAGAAAGTATATTTTCCCAAGGAGCATCTCTACCCCCATCCTTCAGCCCAGACACTGATGTCCAGCTCTGAGGGCCTTCTAGTGGTTCCCTAACTGGGAGAAGTGAGGTTACAGGGAACCAGGCAGAGGGCCTTCTTGGTAGTGGTGCCAGCCCTGTGGAATGCCCTCCCATTAGATGTCAAGGAAATAAACAACTATCTGACTTTTAGAAGACATCTGAAAGCAGCCCTGTTTAGGGCTGTTTTTTAAAAAAATGTTTGATCGTGTTTTTAATGTTCTGTTGGGAGCTGTCCAGAGTGGCTGGGGAAACCAAGCCAGATGGGCAGGGGATAAATGTTGTGGTTGTAGCTTTGAGAACACTATCCAACCATCTCGTCCTCTGTCGTCCCCTTCTCCTTGTGCCCTCCATCTTCCTAACATCAGGGTCTTTTCCAGGGAGTCTTCTCTTCTCATGAAGTACTGGAGCCTCAGCTTCAGGATCTGTCCTTCCAGTGTGCACTCAGGGCTGATTTCCTGAAGAATGGATAGGTTTGATCTTTTTGCAGTCCATGGGACTCTCAAGAGTCTCCTCCAGCACCATAATTCAAAAGCATCAATTCTTTGGCAATCAGCCTTCTTTATGGTCTAGCTCTCACTTCTATGGCCCAGCTCTCACTTCCATACATCACTACTGGGAAAACCATAGCTTTTACTATACGGACCTTTAATAAGTGAATAAATAATAATTTATTATTATTAAGGATCAGTATTGGGACATTTGCTTTTTAACTTTTTCATAAATTATTTAGAGTTAAAAGTGAGCAGTGAGGTGGCCAGGTATGCTGATGACACCAAACTTATTGGGGTCCTTGAGACAAAATGGGGATGTGAGGAGCTCCCAAAGGATCTCTCTAAACTGAGTGAATGGAGGGAGTGGTGGTAAAATGGCAAATGCAATTCTTTGTCAACATGCATATAGGAACAAAATGATAACAATCTTATTTTCACATATATGTTTATTCATGGGCATAGCCAGGGAGAGGGGCAGTTGCCCCCTATATCAAGTAAATACATAAAGATACTTAACTAAAAGTAGAAATTGTAGAAAGATTTTGACAGGTTTTTCTGAGCACTTGGGGTTGAAAGAAATTTAAAACAGTTATTATCGAGACATTTCATTCCGAATCTGCTAGACAGAGCCAGACAGAGAATGATGACAGGTGGGTCTCCTTCCCGCCTTAACATAAATCCTGGCTACAGCCATACACTCATGGGATCTGAACTGTCAGTGACTGACCAGGAGTGAGAGCTTGGAGTCATTGTGGATAGCAGCTCAATGAAGATGTCAAACCAGTGTGGGGTTGCTGTGGAAAAAGCTGAATTCCATGCTACTTTGCAGATCATTAGGAAAGGAATGGAAAATAAAAAGTGGCTGATGTAATAATGCCACTATACAAATCTATGGTGCAACTCCATTTGGAATATTGTGCACAGCTCTGGTCACCGTCACCTCAAGATGGATATTGTAGAGCTGGAAAAAATTCAGAAAGGAGCAACCAATATCATCAAGGGGTTAGAAGAACTCTTCTACATGGAAAGGGACTTTATATTTCAGAGCAGTGGTTCTCAAACTTTTTTCTCTGGGCTACACTTTCAGAATAAAAACTTGCGAGAGCCACACTGAATTTCTTATTGATAAGAAATACATTGGAAAGCAAAAAGCAGTGCTTGTTTACAACATAGAACACAACTGCTTTATAATATGGTCATGGGACATCCAGAAAGTATAAACTACAGAAGAACATGAACCACTTCCAAAATATAATGATAAACATGCCTCTTACATATGTACCTTAAGTACGTATACAAACTCAATGGGAGGTATGAGTTTGCTTTTGCTGGGTGATCTCATTTATAATAGGTCTAATTTGAGACAAGCAAACTCCTCACCAACACAAAGAAGCCTTTGCCTTTTCTGATCTTTCATATTTGTCAGAGTTGAAATATGTTGTGGAGAACTCTAGAACATGGGTAAGCAAACTAAGGCCTGGGGGCTGGATCCGGCCCAACAGCCTTCTAAATCCAGCCCGCGGACAGTCCGGGAATCAGCGTGTTTTTACATGAGTAGAATGTGTCCTTATATTTAAAATGCATCTCTGGGTAATTTGTGGGGCATAGGAATTGGTTCATTTTTTCTTCAAAATATAGTCCGGCCCCCCACAAGGTCTCAGGGACAGTGGACTGGCCCCCTGCTGAAAACGTTTGCTGACCCCTGCTCTAGAAGAATGGCCAACGGTCTTGAAGAGAGGTGTGGATGCTGTTTCTGGTTGTATATGCAAAATAAACTATTTTGATACCATACTATACTACAATGAAATATTTAAATGTTTCTTTGATTGTCCTTGAATCTTTCCGCCACACTTGCTACCCTCTCCTGCCACACCAGTGTGACATGCCATACCATTGAGAACCACTGGTTTAGAGAAACAGCAGGTAGAAGGTGACTTGATGGAAGTGTATAAAATTATACAGAGGCAGTATGCTTCTGAATGCCAGTTGCTTTGAATCACAAGCATATATATTTTTTAGCATATTACACCTATCCTGGCTTGATTGCCACTGGCTGCCAAGGAGTTTCTGGGCCCAATTCAAAGTGTTGGTTTTGACCTATAAACAGTGGTGTAGCGTGGGGGGTGCAGGGGGGGCCGGCCGCACTGGGCGCAACATCTGGGGGTTAGGGTTAGGGGGCACAAATCCACGGGTTAGGGGGCGCAAATCCCCGGGTTAGGGGGTGCAAATTACTTGCCTTGCCCCGGGTGCTGACAACCCACGCTACGCCACTGCCTATAAAGCTTTAAATGGCTCAGGACTGCCAATATCTGAAGGACTGCCTTTCCCCATATAAACCAGATTCTGTGTTCATCCTCTGAGGCCTTTCTTCATGTGCCTCCTCCACATACGGTCCAGAGGGTGGCAACACAAGAACTGGCGTTTCCTGTAGTGGCTCCCTGTTTGTGGAATGTTCTCCCTAGAGAGGTTCACCTGGTGCCTTCATTATATATTTTCAGGTGCCAGGCGAAAACATTCCTCTTCAACCAGGCCTTTGGCTAATTAATATTCTGTTGTTGTTGTTGTTTAGTCGTTTAGTCGTGTCCGACTCTTCGTGACCCCGTAGTCCAGAACATGCCAGGCACTCCTGTCTTCCACTGCCTCCCGCAGTTTGGTCAAACTCATGCTGGTAGCTTCGAGAACCCTATATCCAACCATCTCATCCTCTGTCGTCCCCTTCTCCTTGTGCCCTCTATCTTTTCCAACATCAGGGTCTTTTCCAGGGAGTCTTCTCTTCTCATGAGGTGGCCAAAGTATCGGAGCCTCAGCTTCAGGATCTGTCCTTCCAGTGAGCACTCAGGGCTGATTTCCTTCAGAATGGAGAGGTTTGATCTTCTTGCAGTCCATGGGACTCTCAAGAGTCTCCTCCAGCACCATAATTCAAAAGCATCAATTCTTCAGCGATCAGCCTTCTTGATGGTCCAGCTTTCACTTCCATACATCACTACTGGTAAAACCATAGCTTTAACTATACAGACCTTTGTTGGCAAGGTGATGTCTCTACTTTTTAAGATGCTGTCTAGAATTAATATTCTACAGACTTTTAAATGTGTCTGAGGGAAAGGGGGGAGGTTATTGTTTTGCTGTTTTGTTTTACTTATTTACTTGTTTTTATCCTGTATTTCATTCTGTGAATCGCCCTACAATCTTATGATAAAGAGTGGTATATAAACAATAACTAAATAAATCACAAGTGTGAAAACTCAAGACCTGTTTGTGGGTTTCCCAAAAGAGGCAACTGGCTGGCTACTGTGACAACAGGATGGTGGACTCGATAGGCCTCTTGCCTGACCCAGCAGAGCTCTACTTACTTGCGCTCTTAGATGGTAACAAGGAAAAGAAAATCAATGTGCTAGATGGAGACTAGATTAGATATGAGAGAAAGATATTAGGAAGGTCGACCTGATTAAAAGTTAGATATTAGATTAGATTTTATCACCGGTCTCAGATATTAAAATATAAATTTAGATGGGATAAGTTAGATATTGGGTAGATAATATTAAAAGAGAGATAGTAAATTGGTTGAATATATAGTGTTAGACATATGCAGCTACCTTTTTTTGTGGGGAGGCTTCTGTTAAGGAACAAGGGGTGGGGGGAGGAGGAATTTATGGTTTTGAAAGGAATTTTCTAGACTAAGAGCACAATTCTCTTCATGTCTGCTGAGAAGTAAACCTCAGTGATCTTAAGGAACATGCAGGCTCAAGCAGGATAAAGAAAAACAAAGTGGTGTTATCAGAGTAGGACTTGGGGGTCGCCATCCAGAACTCCATTGAGCAGAAAGCCACTCCCGACATAAGGAGGGGGGGTGCGAGCTCACGCCCACCTACATCCGCGTGCGGGGGAATCCCGGGCTACACCATCCCCTGCGCCAGCCAATCAGCTGGCGGCAGGGGCGGGGCAAAAGGAGGTCATTTAAGGTCAGGGCAGCCCAAGATCGCCCCTTTCTTCCTCTCGGCCAGCTGTGGTTTCCCACCCACCTACCCTCTAGGTTTTCACTCGGACTTTGCTATGGACCTTAGTTGGTCGCCGCAAGGGGCCTGGTAGGAGTTTTTCCACTTGGCTAATTGGCATTATTTTGGAAGCCATTTGGTTTTTTCGCCTACCTCATAGCAAAGCGTCACAACACCTTTGGTTTTGGCGGTTAGGCATTGGTAGGGGGTATTGTTATGCAAATGAGATGGGGGGGAGGAGCGCCATCACCTTCCCCAAATGTTTAAGGGTAGTCCGATAAAGGACTCCGGGGGGCGTTGCCTCGTCCGAAACCTATGGAGGCTAGGGCCTAAAGTGTGCTCCTGAGCGGTGACCCCTCGGGGAGCACCTAGGGATGTGCATCTCAGGGGCTCCCCCTGTTGGTGTTAACCCTTACCAGTTCTATGCCGGATAGTCTGATAGGACCAATGTCTAAAGCCAATACCGCTCTTACCTGTAACCAATAAAGTTGTGGCCATTTTTCGCCCATTAACCTAAATTTCTGGTGTCCAGTGTCTTTATTTATTCCAACTGGGGGGGGGGGCGGGAATCGCCACGCAGTGAGCAGAAGGGAGCCCAAATACAGTAGGGCTGACTTGTCACTTTTTGTAGGAAGTGAAGCAGCATGCATGGTCATCGGAGGGTGTTGTCGAGGCTTGACAGAGGTGTGTGTGTGTGTTCAGCACCATTAACCCAGAGTCTAAAAATGGCTATGGGAACTTCTGGGTACTGGCACAACTCATTTAATATCAGGGCTGTTGGGACTGGCAGGGTGGAAGGCTAATCAAAACCAAAGCCGATGACAGGTGGAGGCGGAGCCAACTAAGTTTAGTTTTGACCCCACCTTCCTCCCTGCTGAGTTCTATAGGGGGCAAAAAAAGGGGGAGCAGGAGCTGGAAGCTGACAGCCAGTGCTGCCCTCACCTAGACTGGATGTAAGGAAGAAGGTAGGTGGGAATGGCTTGAGGGCAACCTAAGTTTGGTAGAGCAGTGCCCCCATTTGTCCTAATGCACCAACCTCCACCGGTCAGGGTATAACCGACTGTTTGAAGAACAAGGCCTTAACTAACTCCTTTCTTCCCCTGTCCTCCTCCTAGCACCCGGGTCTCCATTCTAGAACAGTTGTATAGTGTGATTGCTTCAAATGCCCCCTCAAAGTCCAAGTCTTATGCAAAGCCCTGGGCTCCATGCTTTCATCCCTGCCCTGGGCTAAACAGAAGCCAAAGATCACTAATTCCAATGTTGGATCCATCCCTTGTTATACAGTGGTACCTCGGGTTGAGTACTTAATTCGTTCCGGAGGTCCGTTCTTAACCTGAAACTGTTCTTAACCTGAAGCTAATGGGGCCTCCCGCTGCTGCCGCACCACTGGAGCCCGATTTCTGTTCTCATCCTGAAGCAAAGTTCTTAACCCGAGGTACTATTTCTGGGTTAGCGGAGTCTGTAACCTGAAGCGTAAGTAACCTGAAGTGTATGTAGCCCGAGGTACCACTGTATTTGGCTTTCTCGCTTCCTCTTCTCCACATCCCTCCTCCTCCCTTACAGTTCTTGAGGGGAAAGGGACTTTACCACTGCTACCCATTTCTCCCCATTTATCTTACTCTGTGAATTGCCCTGTACTTTGATATTGTTTAAGGTACTGATATTATTTATTAATTTATATATTTCTTACATGCCAAAATGGCTTCTAAGCTGTTTACAGCTTTAAAAAATAAATAAATCTGCAGGTGGAAAGCCTTTACAGCAACTCACACACTGACTTCCAGGATCAGGGTACCTGTTTTCCCAGCTGCATTGGCTCCTTTGTTGAAAGCAATCACACTAACATATGGGTAGGCAAACTAAGACCCGGGGGCCAGATCTGGCCCAATCACCTTCTAAATCTGGCCCACAGATGGTCTGGGAATCAGCGTGTTTTTACATGAGTAGAATGTGTCCTTTTATTTAAAATGCATCTCTGGGCTATTTGTGGGGCATAGGAATTCGTTCATTTTTCCCCCTTCAAAATATAGTCCGGCCCACCACAAGGTCTGAGGGACAGTGGACTGGCACCCTGCTGAAAAAGTTTGCTGACCCCTGCACGTATACATTGGTGGAATATGCCTGACCTGAAGCTGGTTGTGAAACCCATAAGCAAAACCATTTCTCAGTAACCATATGGCATCCCCTTCAGAGGAGTAACCTGGGAAGGGGACTTGGTTGTCTGTGAGAACTAGACATGTTTGCTTGTTTCCTCCTCCCTCCCAACCCATTTTCCTTTCATGTCATGCCTTTTTAGATTGTGTCTATTATTTTCCCCCTTCTCTTTCCCCTTTTTCTTTTTAAGGGTTTATAAGCTTCTCTGGGAGCCTTTTTTGACTGAAGAGTGGGATAAGCAAATCCCTTAAATAAATAAAATTCTGTAAAACAGAGACTAGAGCTGCAAGTGCAAGCCTATTTATCATTGCTAATTAACCTTGGCTTAATATCAGGTTTAAAGTTTCTGTTTTCAATGGAGCTGTCCTCCACTCAAGTGCTGAAAGCATTGCATGCTCTCTCTCTCTAATTGTGATACCCTTGTGGCGCTTTAAACACTAACAAATTAATCGCGCCATAAGCCTTCGTGGTCTAGAATCCAAAAGCTTATGCCATGATAAACCAGTTAGTTGTTAAGATGCCACAAGACTCTATGTTGTTGTTTTTCTGTGACAGATTTCTACCTCTCCCGAAATCTCTGAAAGAATATGTAAATAAATGCTTGTCTGTGTGGTGGGATTGTGAACAAGTAAGGGCATATTTTTCAAAAAAGAAAGAAAGAAAGAAAGAAAGAAAGAAAGAAAGAAAGAAAGAAAGAGGATAGCCCTGATAACACATGTAAAACTTAAGAAGGATCTCTTATTATTTGTATTGTTATTAAAAGAATATACATATCATGAAATGATTATGTATATGTTAGCAACACCAAGAATTTACTCTGCTATTAAATGGAAAACAACATCAATTCCTACTCTTGAGGAATGGAGAAATAAAAGGTATAATTACACAGTTATGTTTAAGGTAAGCAATTATATCAGAAGAAGAAAAGGAGCTCATACAAAATGACAGATTTGGCGTTGTTGTCGTCGGGATGAAAACCTTTTATTGAGTTTTGGCAAAACAAGGTACATACCTCTATGGATGTTACATATTTATATTACAGTGCCATCCTATGCATGCCTACTCCGAAGTAAGTCCAACTGAGCTCTATGAGACGTAATACCAAGGTAAGTGCATCTACGATTGCAGCCTGAGTGTATTATTTGGTATTTAGTTATATAAATGCGGGCAAAAGCATATATGCTTTTCAAACCTTGTCCCATTGTTTTGCATCGTTATATTTCTTTTTTGAATGTGAAATGAATTTTTTAATAAATTAATTAACTGCACACCTGCCTTCAGACTTCATTTGACAGATGCTGCATTGAGTCCTGTGAAGCTAGCGGATTCATTAAATATCCACAAAATACCGCCTTACTAAATAACATATAAGTGAACAAGGAGTGTGTGGGGCAGTGTTGTGTAGTGGTTACAGTGGCAGACTATGTCCTAGGAGACCAGGGTTCAAATGTCCACCCAGCCATGAAGCTCACTGGGTGACCTTGGACCAGTCATTGTCTCTTAGCCTTACCCACCTCATAGAATTACTGCAGGGATTAAAGGAAGGGGACAGAGTATGCCACCTTGATCTCTTTGGAGATGCAATAAATGCAATAAATAAATATTTTTTTAAAAAAACAAACCCAAGAGACTGCAATTCCTGTGAATGATAGGTCGGATGAGACTAGAGTGTGAAAGAAGAACAGATCAAGGGTTTGTAGAAACTTCCCTATGAGGAAAAGTTACAAGATTTGGGGCTTTTTCGATAAAAGGCAAACAAGTGATTAAGGTGTACAAATTTATGCATGGTGAGAGTAGAAAGTTTCCCAGAATTCTTTGGGGTAAGACATGACTTTTCAAAGTGCTATGATATTGCCTTAAATGTGTAGTGCAGATCGGGCCTAAGAACCAATTTATTTCAGTGGGCTTAAATGTTCTTTTATGATGGCACTGTTCATAAGATTCACACAGGGCCGTGGTCTGTTTTGTGCAAAGATCACTCCACGCCCAATTCCTAAGGGATAGCAACAATGAAATTTCATAAACAGGGAAAAAGAGAAATGACCACTCTAGGGTCAAACCACAACTGGCTTTTATGACGTCCCCCAAACAGGACTCAACTTACTTGCCAGTCGGGCCAAACTTATCTTGCAAGTGTGACTGTTTGAGACAAATTGCAAAGTGCACTTCAAAAAATGCTGTGGAGTTATGAAATAATAATAATAATTAAACAGAGATTAGAGATCCAGTGATGGGATTCTGGAGATCTGACAAGTACTGTGTAACTGACAGCAACAATGACCGATATTAGACTGATATGATATACCATCAACACTCTTTGATGCTGTCTGATAGAGATCTGCTATATAATAATACATCTGTCTTATCTATCAATCCATCCATCTGAGCTGTCATTTCTCTCTCCCTCTCTCCCTCTCTGAGGTGTGCAGAGGGAGAACCTTCCCCCTCTTTCCACCCATCCCCCTTTAAGCAGAAGGCAATCAGCCCCCATTGTTTCTCTTTAATGTGCTATTTGGGGGGAAGGGAACCAAACCAGCCTGTAGGAGGGCCTGGTGGCAGCAGTGAATAATCACCTCATGCAGATTTCCTAGCCTTGCATCTTTGCAGTGGAAATTAGCATGCCATTCCCACCTTCTCTCTCTCTCTCTTGCACACACACACCACCCTCTCAATACTAGCCTTGAACTTGGCCTTGCAGGGGATCTGCCTGCATGTGCTTCCCAGAGAACAATATGGTCATTCTTTATCCCACCTCCTTTGTTCATTTGGGGAGCTCTGGGTGGGAAAGAATCACCAGCACCATCCTGGTGTCGTGATGGATTGGGAAGAGAAGAACCCCGAGAGGATGAGCGTTCTGAGTTCCATAGGTGTCCGGATCACCATCAGATTATACATTCATCGCATGAATTTCCGTGGCGCTCATCCCAGGTCACGATCAACCAGCCATTCCTTGGTTGCCTGTGTGTGATTTTTCCTTGCCTTTGTGGGTTTTGTATGGCGAAACCTTCTAGCTTTCCATTGAGCGACATAAACCTACAGAGTTGTAGTTAATCGGAGAACACACATAAATTCTGGCTCTATTCCCACCCTATTCTATCACGGGAAAATGTGCACAAGGGGACAGAAGAAGCCAGATATTTCCCCTGTTGGGTGGCTGCTGTGCAGACACCCCAAAGGATGCTGTGGATTAAGCCCACCTTGAGAGTGTGAGCTGGTTATTTCCTAGATTACATGGTCATGGTCGATATTGTCCTCTTGGGCATGATACAGCTTTCCCAGGCAAGGTCTAAGACCCCCACATCCCTCAACCTCACTTGCATATCGGCCAGACAGTGTATACCCAGCTCCCTATTCAGGCTGTTAATATGTGCAGATTCTCCATCCCTTGTGGTGAACGTGGACAATGGCCAGTATTTATGCACATTCGCCATTCAACTCACATTAACCCTGACATATAAAATGCAGACAGACACACAGAGAGACAACACAGACATCAGGGGTCCACAAATGCAGTTGCCAGGCTGTCAGCAGTGAGCATAAATCTCTTCTCAGTCAACTGCCTGCTTGCCAGGACCGGGTGACCATCCTAGAGTGGCAAGGGTTTTTTTTTTATTTTGCTGCCAAGTTCCCTGGCACAAGCGCAGAAGTCAGTAGGAGGGACTAGTGTCATGTTGCACTGGGCTTTCGAGTCATCTGGGAACACCAAGAATCTCCCACCCCAATTCTGAATACAGTGGTACCTCGGGTTAAGAACTTAATTCATTCCAGAGGTCCGTTCTTAACCTGAAACTGTTCTTATCCTGAAGCACCACTTTACCTAATGGGGCCTTCCGCTGCTGCCGTGCCGCCGGTGCACAATTTCTGTTCTCATCCTGAAGCAAAGTTCTTAACCCGAAGTACTATTTCTGGGTTAGCGGAGTCTGTAACGTGAAGCGTCTGTACCCTGAAGCGTATGTAAACCAAGGTACCACTGTACATCCAAAGCTTAGCACGACTGAGAAACTGCCTCTCCCCTTTCTAGAGTCTTCTGTTGCTGCTGCCCAAAGACTCAGACAAGAGGCAGGTTTGCTAGCAGGTAATTTCAGATCAAGGGACACGGGTGGCACTGTGGGTTAAACCACAGAGCCTAGGACTTGCCGATCAGAATGTCGGCAGTTCAAATCCCCGCGACGGGGTGAGCTCCCGTTGCTCGGTCCCTGCTCCTGCCCAGCTAGCAGTTCGAAAGCACGTCAAAGTGCAAGTAGATAAATAGGTATCGCTCCGGCGGGAAGGTAAATGGTGTTTCTGTGCGCTGCTCTGGTTTGCCAGAAGTGGCTTAGTCATGCTGGCCACATGACCCGGAAGCTCCCTCGGCCAATAAAGCGAGATGAGCGCCGCAACCCCCGAGTCAGCCACGACTGGACCTAATGGTCAGGGGTCCCTTTACCTTTACCTTAATTTCAGATCATCGCCGCTGGGCGTGATGGTTATGCTCTGCTTCCACCATTGGGAGACAGCAAGGCTTCTGAATGCCAGTTTCTGGAAGCCACAGGGTGGGAAATAGTTCTCGTGCTTGAATCCTGTTTGTGGGCTTCCCAGAGGCATCTGGTTGGCCACTGTGAGAACAGGATGCTGGACTAGATGGGCCGTTGGCCTGGCCCAGCAAACTCTTCTTATGTTCCAGACAGTGAACTTAGTGATTTTACAGGGGACTCTTCAGATCATGGGCACAGCCAGGATTTATGGGGGGAAAGAGAACACCCACCTGTCATCATTCTCTGTCTGGCTCTGTCTAGCAGATTCGAAATGAAATGTCTCAACAATAACTGTTTCAAATTGCTTTCTTTTGACCCCCAAGTGCTCAGAAAAATCTGTCAAAATATTTCTGCAATTTCTACTTTCAGTTAAGTGTCTTTATGTATTTACTTGATATAGGGGGCAGCTGCCCCGCCCCCCCCCCCAGCTATGCCTGTGCATAAACATATATATGAAAATTAAGATTATTGCTATTTTGATTCTACATGTATGTTTACAAAGAATTGCCTTTGCCAGCCTTTTTGTTGGGGGACAGGAGGCCTGGTTATTCTGAAGGGGAAGTGGACTCCTCTCTAAAATACCATCCTAACTGGGTGGCAACCAAATATAATGGCTGGCTACCAAGGGCATCAAAAAATGTGAACATCTGCATTGCATCTACCCTGTTCAGCCACAGCAAAAACACGCAGAGAGATTGTTTGTGAAACCATCAAAATGATTTATTGTCACAATGATTGAACTTTAATAAATAATAATAATAATAAGGAATTGGATTACAGACAGGTATTGGGTTTTGTTTTTGTGCTAATGGCAGTCATAAACAATGCAAAAAACAACAACAACAACCCCCCAACAATGAAATATAAAAACACATCACAATAAGGGGCAAGGCAGCAATAAACCACAGAATTCATAGCCAATAGGGAACCAAGTCAAAATTAGACTCTAAATGGCAGAAACATCAAAAGCATGTTGGAAAAGAGAAACATATCCAAATGACAAGATTTGAAATCAACCCAGCACAGATCTGGCCAATGACGACACAGTCCTATACATATCTGCTCACATTGCCTCCAGCTAAGTGGATACAGGATTGCAACTCTAGCATTTCATACTTCAGCATTTATAGAGTGTTGGAAATGCTTCACATTTGCTGTAATCCAGGCATCCCCAAACTCGGCCCTCCAGCTGTTTTGGGACTACAACTCCCATCATCCCTAGCTAACAGGACCCATGGTCAGGGGTGATGGGAATTGTAGTCCAACCATCCCGTATGTCAGACTTCTTCAACCAGTTCTTATGGTCTACAACTCTCATCACTCCCAACCAGAGAACAGCTGCCCTGGCTGGGGCCAATGGGAGTTGCAGTCCAACACAGCTGGGAGGGCACAAGGTTGGAAATGGATGCCCTAAGGTAAGTCTCATGCAATCCCCACATTGCAAAAGGGATCAGAGGGTGAGACTGTGAGTGACTTCTGTAAGGTTCATAGCAGAAGCTTGGGGACCCTTCTGGTTCATAGCTCACAATGCAATCCTACACAAGTGTACTCAGAAGTACACTCCCATTGTTTCCAGTGCATCCTGTACCCACCTACCTGGAAGTAAGCTCCATTTAAAAAAGAAAATTGTGTTGTTACCTGCTATGCCATACAAGATCAGTATAGGGCAGCCAGGAGCAGTGCGGGAGGAATGGGCTCTTGCACCTTTAATAGGAGCATGACAAGAACCCACACCTGCTGGAATCAACTAATAAAGGTACAGGAGCACCACTCTCTTTTTCACATGACCACCCAATTAATCAGTTACACATGTGGCAGTTTACATTGATAAAATACAATATATAATACAGGGAAACATGTTATTTTCAAAGCAAACCACTGCAATCCTAGCCAGCACCTCAGATGTCAAATGGAGCACATAGACAAGGCAGCATTAAATGACATGGGACTTATCATGCAACCCTATACCATCTACTCAGAATCAAGACCCACTGAATGGTATGCATACTTCCCCTCCTATTGTCCTCACAACAACCCTGTGAGGTAGGTTCGGATGAAAAAGCCCAAAATCACACAGTGATTTGAACCCTAGTCTTCCCATTCCTAATCCAACACTCCAACAGCTACACCACACTGTCATTGTCCTTTGCATTAAAATTAAACTGCAGTGACCTACTGTTCTGCACTAGAGATGCCTGAGGAATTTGTTTTGTCAATTCTGAAGCTAAAAGAACTGATCCGCGCTTCCTAGACTTAATGTGGAGAATTGGACCTTAATTATCTTCCAAATTTTGGATTCTCCAAATTCTGAGAGACTGTTCTTGGCTTGCCTCCCCCTCAACCATGCATTAGAAACAGATACTTTAGGCTAAAATAGGTTTAGAAATGTACACACGTGAGACGAAATGAATTTGTACATGCATAATTTGTGATAAAATATTATTAGATTTCTTAAATTTATAGCCTGCTTTTCTTCCATCACAGACTCTATATTGTTCCCAGGAAGTCACCCATTTAGGCACAGACCAGACCCAGACTCTACCTTCAGACCATACCTGCAATGTTGTTACCATGTGTTGTCATGTTGTGGAGCCCAACCAAAACATCAAAACTGGATTAGTTGCAATGCTCTCTATGTGGGGCTTCCCTTGTGCTTGACCCAGAAGCTGCAATTCATGTTGAGTACTGCAGCACTCTTGCAGACAGGTGTGAGACCCAGTCCTAGGTCCTAGGGAATCCTAGGTTCCTGAGTTAAGATCAGGAACAGCAGGCAAACTTCCCCAATCAATGATGTTCCCTTGAAATCTGGAGCCATGGCAGAACTCTTTGGTGAAATAGTACACACTTCAGAAGCTACACTGATGTTTAACAGGCCTGCATAGTGTCATGTGTCGCCTGAGTTTGCACCCAAGAATACACTCAATATGGTGTAGCCAAGTCAAAGTGGAAAATGATAGGTATAATTTTGAAAAGCTACTAGCCCGGTCATTTTCTGATTCCTGTGCCAAAAAGGTTAAGTGATCCTAGGTGAAATCAGCCCCTCACAATCAGCTCAGGTCCCCCAGCTGTCTATCTCCATTGAGTCACAAGCCATATCAATGATATCACATCCCTCTTAATGACATCAATGACTACAGATAAGAAAGTTCTCATGGCTTCTTTGCCATGGTTGTTTTCCTCCTCCTCCTTCAGCAGCTAGCTGTACAGAGCTGCTCTTGGTTTCCATGTGTGATCCAAATCAGCAAAGCATGGCAGACCCTAGAAAGATGGAGACCCAACACAGTCCCATTTCCATGTCCAGAGACGGGCTTTTCTGGCCCAGTTCCCCTGTCTCATTAGACAATCCAAAAATTCAAAGCCTAGAGTCCCAAGAAAGTTCTTGCTGTGTAGGGTATCCTGAAGAAAGATGGTTTGAAAATCAGGTCCATGTGAAACAGGAAAAGCAGACATGCCTTCATCCGTAGTAAACGTGACCAAAAAATCAGCGTTTTCCAAGTTCTTGAAATTCCCCATCTTAATAATCTATAAAAACAAGAAAATAATTTGATTCAAATAGCTTCTTCTGAAACCACAAATCAACACAATAAATTGCCCAGATCACTCTAGGCCATGGCAAATTTTTCAATGTAGATTATTGCTATTATTGTTATTGTTATCTTTATTAGTTGTTGTTTTAGCTATGGCACCTCAAAGCAACTTACAATATTTTAAGCAAAAAGCAACCACATACATAGATTTTAAAAACCCCAACATTAAAACATCCCACCCATGCAAAAAAAACCATAGTTAAAAGGCAAAGACCCGATTAAAAAGGAATGTTTGATTCCTACCCAACCAAAACAAATGAGAGGGTTTCCAATTATGCAAAAGAAGACAGACAATGTCAAAGGAACTCAGATCCAATGAAAATTGTACAAAAATGATTTATGAGCAGACAACCAAAACTGCATGTGAAATAAACATGTATATATAAACATGAGTCTACAACAATATCCCCTAAGTCATCAGTTGATCTCCCAGTTCCTAAAATTGTTAGAATATGGATAATAGCACACAGGTGACAGCTGTAGATCCCCTTTTGGCCTTTTGTATACATTTTTTCACAATAAAGCTTTAAAGGTGAAGAAGATCAGTCCAGTACTTTGATAAAATAAGCCTCATATGCTGCCACGGGATCTCTGAGTGAGCTCTGAGTATTCTGTCCTTGAAAATAAGCTACTCATATCGGTCTACTGTATGGGGGGGCGGAATTGTGCTGGTTTTGCCTTGGAGCTCAAATCGATGCAAGGGCAGATTTATACATACTACAGACACAAACTGGTTTAAGACCCCCTGCCTCCAGGTTACTGTGGTTTCTAAGCGGGTGGCTAGAGATAACCAAGGGAGAATTCCCAAGCATGCTCATCACTACAATCCCTAGGGTTCCTTGAGAGAAGCCATAAATCCAGTGGTGGCTGGTGCTGGTTGAGAATGGTAGGGCAGAAGGCAGGGAGGCTAACAGTAGGTGGCGCCAGAGAGCCAATGACAGGTATTCTAGTCTTGTCCCCACCCTCTTTCCTGCTGAGTTCTACAAGAACAACACTGAGACTAAGGTGGAGGAAGCTGACAGGCAGTGCCACCCCTGGACTAGGTGTAAGTAAGAAGGCAGCCAAGGTGAGGGGTTGGCTGAGGGCACAAGTGAGGTTGATGGGGCAGCACCCCACTTGCCCCAATGAAGCAGCCTCTATGATAAAACTGTCACACCAGCTCTTAGCACAGGATGCAATAACCAGGTAAAGCTGATTCTGCAGCAGCCTGCCAGAGGAGCAGCTGCTCTGGAGTTCCCATCCCAGGGTTCAAGCGATGTCGGCAGAGTGAACCAATGCCAAATTGATGAGAGGAGCACCTGCTCCTTCTCTGCCTCGCAAGCAAGGAGTGTGGGGGGTTCCTCTACTGTGTAAATCAAAGAGAGGGAGCCACTAATTGGCAGGAGACACACAGGCACCCAGGCACCAACCCCGTCCGTGGGAGAAGAGGCTCTGCCATCTGCTATCCCAAAGTTTGCACATTTGCACCTCGGATAAATAAAGGCGAGACTAGCGACTCAATAGGGAGACCCTGCTCTCTTTTAATTTCTGCTTTCGCAAAGGCAGCCCAAGGTCCCTTGCAAAAAATAAGAATGCTGGGTGTGTGTTTTATTCCATGTTTTCATGATGGTTGACTAGGGCTGGGGAGATGCCGAAACCACAATTATCCAACCGAAGGTGATCACCCTGCAACAGTGTCAAAACACAGGTGCAATCTCCACCTTTGCCCAAGGATAATCTATCTGAGATGGGATGGGTGTGTTCAGATAAACCTGCCGTTTGCTTTGGAGTAAATCACTGCAATAACTCACCCATTGCCTCTGTTCCGAGGCCCTGAACAAATTCTGCTCCCGTTCGTCAAAGGGCTGTTGTTGTTACACAGCCACTGAGAAAGCTGGTGGTTCTGTTGGGACTTGGAGAGCAACACCACACCAAACTGGAAGTGTGAGGTTTTGACCAAAAGGTGCACGCACACACATTCATCATAAATAAAATGTCAGGGATTTTTCTGCTTAATCGGATTCCTTCCCTTTGCCAAATTTTCTATTCATGCCCTTTGGAAAGGAGGGATTCCGTCCCTCCTCCTTCGCCTCACCCCATCAACCATTTCATCAGCACACGGGGAGAAACTTTCTGGACAATTTAATCTCGCCAGGGTATTACTTAGCAAAACCCCTTTCACTGTCAATTTTTTCCACCCTCCTTTCTGCCCCCCTCCCTCTCTAGTCTCAATTGAATTTTGCAAGCCCCTGATATCTTTCTTTCTTCTCTTCTTGCTCCCACCCCTCTCTCTCTTTTGTAGAGACACATGCTATTTATGCAAATCAAGGCTTTTCATACCCTTTCCCTGGCTGAAGACCTCCAACTCAAAACGTGACCAAAAAGGGGGGGGAAGCCATATTCTCCCCCTGCTAACTCCTTAGCACAATTACACCTCCATTCTGCTCCAGGGGCCTGGGGTGGGGGGAAAATATCATTTTAAACCAATTGCACATGCTGTTTGTCTTGGATAATTACAGGGAGACTCAGATGCTAAAAAGGTAAGAAATATTCCATTCAGAGACGGAAAGTAGGGGAGCTTCAGAGTTCTGCCTACGCAGCATGTTTTTCCTGTGGTTACTGGAGCTGTGTGTGTGTGTACACACACAAGATTTTTGCCAGCTCTTTCACTTGCACTGAGTTGAAGCTCCTCTTAAGGCAATCATTTACATTTTTCTTTAAGCAAGAACTTTGCCCGTGCTTTGTGGGGTGGGGGGTTCTTTGCAGACAGAGGAAAAGGGTGGAGGGGGGAGAGAACACGCAGCTGACATTTCCTTATCTCAAATTACAATTTCCTGCAAATATCAAGATAATAAGGACATCAATGATCTGAAATCCAAAGTCAATTGAGCCCCCTAATCTCTCCCCTGCAGATGCACTCGCAAAAACAGGAAGGGGGTTCAGATGAGAAGCCACAAATATGGGGCGTGGAGAGCAAACTTCAAGGGACACAGGCAGGCAAAGGAGGTAGACAGCCAAGTCCGTCAGGGCCTCCTCCTCTGAATAGGCTCACTTGGACCATTGTTCTCCATCCCTCCCTTGTCTCCTGGGGAGGGCTATGCATGGGAGAGGACTGGGGGGGTTACAGAGAAGGGGGGAGTAGCTTCAGCAGTGGCACCCAGGAATGCATCAAAAGGAGGATAGGAGTTGGGGAGGGGGAGGGAAGAGAAAACACACAAACACTGCAATAAGGGAAAGAGGAGACAGAGAGAAAGAGAGAGAGACAGAGTGGGAATGTCAAGGACCCCCAACTAATGAATAGCAAGTTTGCCCTTGAACCTCACAGACCCAGGCCATTCCCAGGCCCCAGACAAGAGCTGAGGCATGCCTGAGCCCAGCTGTAGAGAGTCTGGCCTATGGTTTATCTCAGACACTTTGACAGGCCAGGCTGTTCCCTTGCATAGCTCAGCCTAGGCTGGCGGCTCCCTAGCAACACAGCTCAGGGCAGGAACCCAGGCTGAAGGCTTGCCTGCTGCATACAGAGGAAGGAGGAGGTGAGACAGTGATGGTGGTGGCGGTAGCAGCATGGAGGGAAGAAGCTGGGAAAGGGGCCACATATTAACCCGTCACATCCTGGGCAACTCACAGCAAAAACACACACAAAGGAATGACATAGCACAACTCTAGTGCCCAGAGCACTTCTCAGTCCTGTACAGTAGACCAGTACTATGTGTAATCTTCATATTGCAGGTGAGGTGGGTAGGGTCGAGGTTAAAATCATAGCGCAGAGGGAACCTGACTAGCTTAAGCGGGGCAGAGCAGGTTGTCTTCCATCACTTGACCATGACTCCCCGCCCTCCAGCATCCTCTGCCCAAGACCCTAATAGTAGGGCCGGCCCTGAGACCAGATGAACTAAAAGCAGGAACAAGTGGGAGACTCTTCAGCCCGAGGGACACATTTCCTTGCGGGCAACTTTCCAGGGCCAATGTGCTAGTGATGGGTGGCATCAGACGCAAAAGTGGGTGTACATTTTACATTGTACAATAGGCTGGTTTCTATGAACACTCACAGATCCTGCTCTGACATCCGCACAGTCGAGCAAGATGCATTGCCGGCGTTCAAAGACACATTCCAAGCAGGCAGAAACACTCGAGGAGATTGTGAAACAAGTCCAGAGAGGGGCGTGGCATGGGGAGAGCTCTGAGGGCTGGACAGAGAAGCCTGGAGGTCCATAGTCATCATCATCATCTATATATCTATATATCTATATATCTATATATATCTATATATATCTATATATCTATATATCTATATATCTATATATCTATATATCTATATATCTATATATCTATATATCTATATATCTATATATCTATATATATATATGATTACTTATTGAACAAAAACAGGTGTGTTGTCTCTTTTTTCAAATTGTGATTTCTACAATATAGTTTCATTTGTTGTGAGACATTAGTATTATATACAATATTAGGTTGGGGGGAAAGAGAGGGGATGATGAGTGGAGTGAGGTCAGGTGGTTATGCTTCTATTCTTCTACTTAGTGTATGTGTGGGATTATGTGTCAGCATAACTTGTATGGGTTCTCTTATTATTCGCTCATTGTGTTTCCTTCGTGGTGAGAGAAGATGGGGTGGTGGTGGCCTAGAGTGTTATTAGTCGTCTTTGGGTGGCTGTAGTGAGCTTTGTTGTTGTGTGTGAGAGGGGTGTGGGTGTGAGTGTGTGTTTTAATCAGATTAGCCAGATTGATTTGTAAGCTGTTGGCAGATTTTTTATCATCTTGTTGGACTATGTATGTGATAAAACGGAGCCATACCGGGGTGAAGGCATCTTCTTCTATTTGTCCCTGTGTCATTTTCAGTTTATTGGTTAGTTTTTCTAATAAGGCTGTTTCGCATACTATTTGATACCATTGGCCCAGACTTACTCCTGACAAGTCTCTCCAGTGTCTGGCTATGATGTTTCTGGCTGCTGAGAGTAGGTAGATTATGAGTCCTTAATGATGTGAGTGGACATTATTGTCTTGGAAGATGTTTAGTAGGGCCAGTTCCGGGGTGACTTCTAATACTTGTTTTGTTATTTTGCATATTTCTTGTATGATTGCTGTCCAGAAGAGTTGGATTTTGGGGCATTCCCACCACACATGGAGGTATGTGCCTGTGGATGTGCATCCTTTCCAGCATTTTGGTGAGGTTCTTGGGCGTATTAGTGCTAGTTTCCTTGGTGTTAGGTACCATCTTTAAATGAGTTTTAGGGCGAGTTCTTTCCTTTTTGCTGATATGAATTTAAAGGGAGGTTTAGACCACATTCTAGTCCATTGGGTGGGGTTAATCTCATAACCTCTTCTGTCCTCCCACTGTTTATTGATTACATCAAAGGGGCTTGTGGGATTTTGAAGCAGTATTTTGTCATCCCCCACTTCTAGATTAAAGCATAAGCTTGCTCATCACACAATGACTGCATTGTCAAACAAATATTCTAAATGGAACAACACAGATACAACACAACCAGTGTAACTTTTCTGTTGCCTTTGAACAATGCTTTCCAAACTCCCATTCACACATTCATCTGCCCTGCATCAAGGGAACAGTAACCAAGGAGTGCCCAGGCTTGTATAGCTAGATGCATTCATGGGCTGCTAATGGCAATCTCCAAGACTATGAGAGCTTCTTAGGGGCATTTGGCTGGCTGTTCTTGGAAGACATAGCAGTGGGCAACCTGGGGCTTGGTTTCACCCAGCTACACAATTCTTATTTTCTTACGCAATCCCACTAAACTCAACTTCTGCATGGACTACTTGGGCAATGAATGAGTTTGCTGGTTAAGGCTAACAAGAGAAATTTGAACCAGAAGATGGAAGGAGCATGAAACCACTGGCCTCTCAATATTTTATTGTGTGCAGTGGTGCCATTGGGGCAGGACTTTGGGGCAGATGTCTGGGGCAACACTCAACAGGAGCCCCAAAACACATCAGGTCTTGCTGAAGTGAGGTAATAAATATTGATCTGTCTCTAACCATGTAGTAGATCCACTTAAACAGATCTAAGTTAACTGTGTTTATTAATTAATTTCAGTGAGCGAGACTAAGGTTGGATACAACCGGTAGCCATTTAAACTAAAAAGGAGGGCGAGACAAAAATAGACCCGTAAGTCCAGAGTTTAAAATGACTAATTGTGAATTCTGCTGCTTTTAAAATGGTTGCTTGTCTTTAATTGCTGTTGGTTTTGTGCTTGTCAACTTACTTTGTTTTTTAGGTTTCATTTCTTTCTTGCATGCAAGCCAGTGTGTGTGTGTGTGTGTGTGTGTGTAACCAGGCAGGAATCCAATAATAATAATAATAATAATAATAATAATAATAATAATAATATTCTGCAAAATCTTGAGAAATGAAATCCATCAAGAGAGAGAAAGAGACTGCAACCTGCTGCCCAATTCGGAGCACCATGGGAGGGGATTCTGTCCAGAAAGTAGCAGGGAGGAAGCCAGCAGAGCCCGTTCTGATCCGCTGCCCACCTATTTGGAAGTGTTGCTTGCCAGCTTTTCAAAGCAGGGTAAGGGCAAGCTGCCGCCGCTGCCACCACCACCCATCGGTTGCTTGATGCAAATCCACTGGCCAAATTCCAGCTTGGAAGATTACAAGGTGAAGCTCAAATTGACAGCATACGCTTTGAATTAAAGAAAGCGACCCCTTTCCCCACTTTCAGAGAGCAGCTGCTTTGTGCTGATTAGCATAGAATGGCTCTCTCCTCTAGCCTCTGGAGCTGCCTCGGAGCAAGGGAAAACACACACACAAAATCTATCCATCCACAGCTTAACTTCCTTTATATTTGCAAATGCAAAGCCCTTTAATAATGATGAACTTGCAAGGAAATATTGGATGTTCCCAATCAGGACCGGGGAACTTCGCAGCCAATGGCAAATGTGGCCCTTGTGTCCTCTTTATCTGGCCTGACAAACTCTGCCATCACTGATCCTGCTTTGCAGGAGAGAGAGAGAGAGGAAACTCATCTACTTATATGAAGGTAACATGTGCATTTGTTGCTCCACCCATGACTGGCATGTGGCCCCTGGAACGTTGCCCATCAGGGCATGTGGCCCTAAGGATGAAAAAGTCCCCCCACTCCTGTTCTTAATCATGAACTTGCCAACATGCTAGGCAACTGCTAGTGAATCCGTGGCACTAGTGGCCAAGGCTGGAAGATGGAGAGCTGCTCCTGCTGCTCCAGTTCTCTTCCCTACCCTCCTCTTCCTGGTTGATGTCCAGTATAACACAATGCCCATTATGGGTTCTCCTTGACAGGTGAAAGTGCATCGTGCGATGACATCATGTCATGAATTGAATTGGTAGGAGATGTTACAAGAGGAAAGAAAGGGGAGGAGGGAAATGGCAACCCTGTGTAACAACATCTAGTTCTACCCTAAAATATGAAGTACTGAATTGTGAAGTCTTCCATTCAGGTTAGGGGTTGCTGCCAACTAAATTTTACTCAGAGTAGTTGCACTGAGATTAACGAACCTATGCAAGGGCCATAGCTCAGTGTGAAGAAGTAGTAGTAGTAGTAGAAGAAGAAGAAGAAGAAGAAGAAGAAATAATTTTATTTATACCCCGCCCTCCCCAGCCAAGGCCGGGCTCAGGGCGGCTAACAACCAATAATAAAAACAAGTTGATTGGAATACAACTTAAAAAACAACATTAAATACAACATTAAAACATGAAGAAGAAGAAGAAGAAGAAGAAGAAGAAGAAGAAGAAGAAGAAGAAGAAGAAGAAAAAGAAGAAGTACAACAACAACAACAACAACAACAACAACAACAACAACAACAACAACAACGGGAGGAGTTTGGATTTGATATCCCGCTTTATCACTACCCGAAGGAGTCTCAAAGCGGCTAACATTCTCCTTTCCCTTCCTCCCCCACAACAAACACTCTGTGAGGTGAGTGGGGCTGAGAGACTTCAGAGAAGTGTGACTGGCCCAAGGTCACCCAGCAGCTGCATGTGGAGGAGAAGGGAAGCGAACCCGGTTCACCAGATTACGAGTCTACCGCTCTTAACCACTACACCACACAGAAGGTCCCACGTTCAATACCTGGCATCTCTAGGTAAGGCTGAAGTAGATCCCTGGCTGAAACCCTAGAGAGCTGCTGCCAGTCAGTGTCTGTGAATGGTCTGTCCCAGTATAAGGCAGCTTCCCATATTCTTAAATTAGTCATGTCCATTAATTTCAACGAGTCTGCTCCAAGTAAAACACAGTCTGACGCAACCAACAGTTTCAAGACCATTTTGCTTGTAATACTGGGATAGCTCAGTCAGTAGAGCATGAGACTCTTAATCTCAGGGCTGTGGGTTCGAGCCCCACCTTGGACAATAGATTCCTGCATTGCAGGCGGTGGACTAGATCACCCTCGTGGTCCCTTCCAGCTCTATGATTCTAAGAATGCACCATTCATATGAAGGTGAGGTTTCCCAATCTTTTAAACAACTGTTTTCTTTTTAATTGTATTGCTTTTACATTTTGGTGCTTGCTGCCCAGGACTCCTTTGGGAGGAAGGGCATTATAGTCATTTAACGATAAATAAATGCGTAACTCATATGTAAGAAGGGAGGCAGGTGGGGCTGGCTGAAGGCAGACTGTGGTTAGTGGAGTGGCACCCCATTCGCCTTAATGGAACACCCTCCACTGCGGTTCAAGACCCTGATGCTGGGAAAGATGGAGGGCACAAGGAGAAGGGGACAACAGAGGACGAGATGGTTGGACAGTGTTCTCGGAGCTACCATCATGAGTTTGACCAAACTGCGGGAGGCAGTGGAAGACAGGAGTGCCTGGTGTGCTCTGGTCCATGGGGTCATGAAGAGTCAGACACGACTAAACAACAACAACCACTGCGGTTCAGGTGATGATCGAAGCATGTAGGGGGAGAAGCATCTCCTTAGGGTCTCCAGGTCCCAAGCATTTCAAGATTCTAAAGATGCTAGCTGGCTTGCATGTGAGGCAAAGCCTGAGGGTCCACCTTCAACTATGGTGCTGCACCAGCTCTCGTGAGTCAAAACAGGCCACAACGTTATTGAATGCAGATGAAAGGTTTGGCTTGGGCATGGGGCAATCTAAATACTTCTGGCCTGCCCACCAGAAGTGATGTGTGGTCAATCCAGGTGGGAGTTCCTAAGACTTATATTGAATAGGGTAACCCCTGCAGGGACTGCCGTCTGGGGGAGTGCCTTCGGCCCTGGCCCTGCCAGGGCACATGGACATGGCCACTCCCCCCCAGATCCCTTTAACACATGGGTAGGCAAACTAAGGCCCGGGGGCCGGATCCAGCCCAACTGCCTTCTATATCCAGCCCGCGGACAGTCAGGGAATCAGCGTGTTTTTACATGAGTAGAATGTGTGCTTTTATTTAAAATGCATCTCTGGGTTATTTGTGGGGCATAGGAATTCATTCATTTCCCCCCCAAAAAATAGTCCAGCCCCCCACAAGGTCTGAGGGACAGTTGACCAGCCCCGTGCTGAAAAAGTCTGCTGACCCCTACTTTAACCGGATACCTCAGCATTTGGAGGGGCAGGCGGAGACTACAACCTCCCCCCCAGCCAAAACAAAGGATTGCCCCAATGCCCAACCAGTTGTGAAGATTGCTATGAGGCAGGGTTTGCTGTGATGCTAAACTGCCACTTCTTGTCTGGGAAGAAGGATGGGATATAGAAGAAATCTGTGTGTGTGTGCGCGCGCGCGCACGTAGAATCAAAGAACACCATTGCAAAAAACAAAAAGCAGGCCAGCGGCAAATTACCCAGGAACCCAACAGAGCATCGTTGAAAAATAAGCACAACAAAACGACTTCCACACAGCATTGGGCCCAGTCCCAAAGGAATGCTGATGGCTGGGCACACCATCTGTGTGTCTCTTCACTGCAAAGCTAGGCAAGCGGGTCTGTGTGTGTGTGTGTGTGTGTGTGTGTGTGTGTGTGTTATCATTCCCCGTCCCCCCAGCCTTTCCCGCCTGCTTCCTTTTTTCCACCTCATAAGCAAAGTCCAAATAAAGCTCCCATCCCCACTCCCATCTTTGCCCTGCGCTCATGTTCCCGGCAGGCAACGAGATGCAAAGCCATGCTTGGAATCTCATTCCCCGGCTTTAAGCTCCGCTCTGCCGGCAAAGTGCAGCTCGAAAGCTCCCCTGTCACAGTTACAAAAGCTCAGAACAGCCCTTCCCTGGATAATCGCACTTATCTCCAGATTAAGAAGAAGGGAGCTGCAGCTGAGGCTGGTCATGTGGGATGGGATGGGGGCAAAGCTCTTTTAAACAATCCCCCATGTAACTGTATATACACACACACACACACACACACACACACCTCATTCCCACTTGAAAACAAAAGAAGAAGAAGATGGGAGTGATATGAAAGCCAGATGAACTGGACCCTGATGGAAAGAGAGGAAGTTTCAGCAAGTTCAGGTTTTCTGTTTTTATCTTGCATTTTTATGCTGTGAACCGCCTTGAGATCTTCGTATGAAGAGCAGTATACAAATTTAATAAATGGATAAAATATAAACTAAGGCTGAAGATGGACATTAAGAGGAGTCATATTTGCTCATAGGGGTTGCAGAGTCATCCAAACCTGACAAACTGCAGTTAACTATGGTTGCTGAGAAACAAGCAGACTACAAACCATAGTTTGAGATGCTGGGTTGTTTCTCAACAAATCACACCTACCATTTATCACGGTTTAGGGTTTGGATGTAATGCTAAACTGTGGTTAATCTAAAATGAAAGAGGAAGCTTCCAATCTCCTCCTCACAGGCAGGTGGAAGGGAGGAGGGCGCAAGATCAAGGTTTGCTGCAGCTCACCGTAACACTAAACTGTGGTTAACGTTCTGTGCAAACCAGGTCAGAGAGTTTAGCATTTATATTGATATCCCACCATTCCTTGAAGGAGTAAAGGGTAGCATGCAAGGTTTTCCCAGCCCCAACCCATTTTATTCTCACAACAGCCCTGTGAAGTAGGCTAGGATGAGTGAGTGAGTGAATATCTCAAGGGCACCCTGTGAGTCGTTCAAGGCCAAATGGGGATTTGGTTGTGGGATTCCCTAGTAATAGTTCAACGCTTTAACCAGCCCACTGATATGACAGAGCCATAACTGACCACAGTGTACACCAGGGGAAAGGGACCTAGTACCTTCCAGATGTTGTTCGACGCCAGCTCAACGGTAAGAGATGACAGAAGTTGCAGTCTATCAACATCTGGAGAGGTAGTGGCTCCCCACTCCTGCAGTGTACACATGCACATACACAAACCACTATTTTTTGTCTGATGTTCACACACTCATCCTTCCTTGAACAGGGATGACAATTGGAGTAAAGAGCCTGTGTGTACCACATGTTTCCATCATGCAACTTTCACCCCGTTTAAAAAAGAAAATTAAAACTGATCATATCTATTCAGCCATGAAGTTTTTAAAAATAAGAGAGAAAGAAAGATAGTCAAGATGTTGGGACTCCATTTCTGATAGTGTTCAAAGCACTTCACAGACAACCTCTCAGTAATCCTTACAATGGACCTGTAAGGTAGCTGACGTAGCATTATCCCCATGGTAGGGGTATCTGCAAGACAGATTTGGGGAGAATGGCGTGCCTGTTGTAAAGCCACTTTTAGCCCATTTGTAATGGAAATATGGAGTGAAATTGTTTTTTAGTAGCTATGATAATGTGAGCTAGTTTAATTTGTGACTGATGAAAGATTTGGATTCAAGACTTTCCAGCCCAGCCCAGCCCACGACTAGCACTAGTGGTCTTGTGCTAGGGAACATGTGAGTTGCAATGTTGTGTGACAGAGGAAACAGATTGTGCAATCTATTGTGCAACAGAGTTACCAGCTACCTACATATGCATTCTCTTGCACAACACTCCTCTGGAGCAAAACACTTCTCCAGTATATGGCTAGGTGACTATCTTTGTGCTACATTCAATACACCCTTGTGTTTCAGAGCTGTAGCACTGCAAGGGAAAAGGCCCAGCTCCCAGGCTCACTTGCTTACAGCCCACCACATCCCTGGGAGTGAAGCCATGCCTAAAGAGCCAGCTCTCAAATAAAGATCCTGTCTAAATAGACATTTTGGAGTAGAGGGCTTAGGGTTTTCTTTTGCTCTGCTTTGTTTCAGCACTAACTTACTTTTCACAAATTAGTTTTGCAAATCCCCCCCAAAAAAGCAAAAGTAATACAACTGTCTTTCTTTAGACCAGCTTCTAAGCTGACTACAACCTACTGAAATAGCTCTTTTCAGATGGCCAGTAAATGCTGTGAGGAGAATGGTACACAGGATCACTGCTGATTGCTCTGAATATTCAGAACAAAGTCTACACAACTTGCAAATGCCTAGGTTCTCTGCACACTACCTAGTACAATGGGGGGGACCCCTAAAATCTGTGCACAAAGGGAGTGTACACGCCAAGCACTAAAACAAAATTCAGGCCATAAACTGTTAGGAGCTCCCTTGGCTATGTTGCCATCTAATAACAACAGTGGTGGTGTATGGGGACTGCAAATAGGAATGGCAGGTGAGAGCTCAACCCCTACATTACAAAAGTCCATATAATATTAGCATATTTAAGTATTAAATAGGGTGGCCAATGCTGTGTCCTACTTTATAGAGGACTGTTCTGTATTTAGCGTCCTCCATCTGAAGGAATGTCTGGTCTAAGTCCAATTTAAAGATAAAAGAACTGTAGGGATAGCAGAAAGAACACTTGGGCCACAGACTGGACAGGCACATGGGTCACTGAGTCACAACCACCACCACCCTGCTTTGGTGTGATATGTTGTTGTTGTTTCTATTTAAAATATAGAAATTATGCCAAAATGGGCATACATACATATATACAACCATGTGCAAATTCTATGCAAATTAGCACTCTTGCTTGTTCTCTTTTTTTGGCAATATGTAAGATGCCACCCTAACACTAAATGCTACCTGGAACCATTGGGAGCGGGGGCACAGCCTTTCATCCTTTGCCACTCTGCCATATTTCAGATCAAATGCAATTATTCCACAGGAACACATATGCTTAAACAGCACTGGATTTTGTCTGCTTTGCTATTTGAACCTGAATATACTCAAAAGCATCGGGACGCGGGTGGTGCTGTGGGTTAAACCACAGAGCCTAGGACTTGCCGATCAGAAGGTCACAGTTCGAATCCCCGCGACGGGGTGAGCTCCCTGCTCCTGCCAACCTAGCAGTTCGAAAGCACGTCAAAGTGCAAGTAGATAAATAGGTACCGCTCTGGTGGGAAGGTCAACGGTGTTTCCATGCGCTGCTCTGGTTCGCCAGAAGCGGCTTAGTCATGCTGGCCACATGACCCAGAAGCTGTACGCTGGCTCCCTTGGCCAGTAAAGTGAGATGAGTGCCGCAACCCCAGAGTCGGTCACGACTGGACCTAATGGTCAGGGGTCCCTTTACCTTTACCTATACTCAAAAGCAGGCCGCTGACCACAGCAATGAATCTTGCCCTGCCATACTCAACACACACACACACACACACAAACACAAGCACAGAGTCGAATCCAATGAAGCGCTAAATTGAAGCCACTTTAACTGGTAACTGGTTGCTGGTTCATTTCTGGGCCCAATTCAAAGTGCTCACATCAGTGTTTAAACGACTAAAATACTTGGGCCCAAATACCTGAAAGACCACCTCCTTCCCAGGTGTTGCTATCAGCAGAGGGACCTCTATTGGTTGTTCTGTCACTCTCAGGAGCTTGTGGGGTGGCCCAGGAGACAGCATTCTCTGTGGCAGCCCATACGCTGTGGAACTCCTTCCCCACAGAGCTGTGTCTGGCATACAGCTTTTGGTGAATGCTTTACCCTGGTTTTTGACACTGGGGATGCATATTTTAGGACACACCTTATTGCTTTATTCTGCTGTTAACCTTGTTTTCAACCTTGTTTTTTATTGTAACCTGCCCTAGGACCTAAGGGGAAGGTGGGTAATTAATAATAACAGTAACAACAAACAACAACAATGCTTGTTGCACTGGCAGAACGTTGATGTGCAAGGGAAAACACAAGTCTATTACTCAATATAGTTGTGCAACGGCTTACAAAATAACCAGCTGTTTCACAACAAGAACCTGCAAGAGGAAACAGAAGCAAAGATTGCTGTTTGCCCAACAAGCTTCTGCTCACATAACTGTTGCGTTGGGATTCCTTAGTTGTCCAATAATGCTGTCCAGTAACACAAGGGCTTTTGCACTAAAGGACAGAGGGTGTTAGATAAGGCCACATATCTTTTAAAATATTTGGGGAGGAAATAAGAATCCTTCCCCAGACTGGAAAGTGAAATTATTTCCTGGGAGAGAAAGGAAAACAGCGTAGAGGTGGAGAGAATAGAGGGAAGATTATTATTTTTTAAGTGTACACACACACACACACACACACACAGACGCCTGATCCCAAAAGGGGAAAAACCTAGGATATACTCTATGCACATGGCTTAAGTGTTGCTTTCATTGAATTGCTTACTCTCTGTCTCTTGCCGGAACGGCTCATTTGGCTCATTTGACTACGTGACTCTGATTGTGCCAAGAAGCCTTGGCAAAGGCAACTCATTTCCTGCCATGGATTCATTAAGAAGCTTTGCTCACATGGAAAGACATATATAATATATTTATCCCAACCAGAAAATCCCCCACATCTCAACTCAGCGAGGACTTTTCGATGGAGCGACGTTTTGCCTGGTGATCGGATTTAAATGAGAAGGTGACTGGTCAAGCAATAAAGAAAACTGGTGGGGGAGGAGAAGGGGGAGGTTTTTGCTTGGATGAATCACTGCTGGGGAGGCACAGATTTTGTGGGAAACTCTCAAAGTTCTTACCTTTCCTATTTAAAGGAACAGAACATCATCAACGTTTGACAAATCGGCTCATATTTTCATATTACCTGACACTTGATGACTCACAGCTCAAAGGTGCGAAGCAGATTCATGGAACCGTTTGAGTTGCCATCAGGTGATAATAAAAGTGAATAATAGGTCAATCTAGCACAGTACTGCCTACACTGACTGGCAGCAGCTCTCCAGGGTGGATACATTTCCATCACTACCTGGAAATGCCAGGGTTTGAATCTGGGAATTTCTGCATACAAAGCAGAACCCGGTACGTTTCTGAGCACAATTCAGAGTGTTGGTCCTAAATGGTCCTAAATGGCCCAGAAGGAGCGTCTCCAGCCCCATCGTTCTTCCGGACACTGAGGTCCAGCTCCAAGAGCCTTCTGGCGGTTCCCTCCTTGTGAGAAGTGAGGTTACAGGGAACCAGGCAGAAGGCCTTCTCGGTGGTGGAGCCCGCCCTGTGGAATGCCCTCCCATCAGATGTCAAAGAAATTAACAACTATCTGACGTTTAGAAGACATCTGAAGGCAGCCCTGTTTAGGGAAGTTTTTCATGACTGATGTTTTAATGTATTTTAAATCTTTTGCTGGAACCCACCCAGAGTGGCTGGGGAAACCCAGCCAGATGGGTGAGGTATTATTATTATTATTATTATTATTATTATTATTATTATTATGCTCTGCCATTGAGCTGTAGCCCTAGCCCACTTCCTTCTCTAGGCTCACGGCAGCTCCCCATATAGCAGCTTAACGTCCCAGTCAAAACTGAGACATAGTCTTTCAGTCCAGTCATCAGCAAATATACTAATGGCAATCTCAATTCTCAGAGTGAAGGTCCTTTTTCCAGACAAACCTAATGGTACCCCAACCATGGTCAGAGGCAATAATGCTTCCGAATACCACTTGCTGGAAACCACAGGAGGGAACAGTGCTGTTGTGCTCTGGTCCTGCTTGTGAATTTCCCACAGGCCTCTGTTTGGCCATTGTGAGAGCAGGATGCTGAGCTAAATGGGCCACTGGCCTGATCCAGCAGGACCCCTTTCTTATGAGGGAGGTATCAGATCAGGATACCATCTCAGAATGTACAGACGAGGTCCCACTCATCTTTCTAAACAGCAGAACTGAAAATAAACAGAGAAACTAACAAAGGTCTGTATAGTAAAAGCTATGGTTTTACTATACATCACTCCCAGTAGTGATGTATGGAAGTGAGAGCTGGACCATCAAGAAGGCTGATCGCCAAAGAATTGATGCTTTTGAATTATGGTGCTGGAGGAGACTCTTGAGAGTCCCATGGACTGCAAGAAGATCAAACCTATCCATTCTTGAAGGAAATCAGCCCTGAGTGATCACTGGAAGGACAGATCCTGAAGCTGAGGCTCCAATACTTTGGCCACCTCATGAGAAGAGAAGACTCCCTGGAAAAGACCCTGATGTTGGGAAAGATGGAGGGCACAAGGAGAAGGGGACGGCAGAGGACGAGATGGTTGGACAGTGTTCTCGAAGCTACCAGCATGAGTTTGACCAAACTGCGGGAGGCAGTGGAAGACAGGAGGGCCTGGCGTGCTCTGGTCCATGGGGTCACGAAGAGTCGGACACGACTAAACGACTAAACAACAACAAAGCGGTATGTCTCTGAATGCCACTGGCTGGGAATCACAAGTGGGCAAGAGTGCTGGTCTTTCTTGTGGGTCATCTGGCTGGCTACTGTGAGAACAAAATGTTGAACAATGCTTCCTGCCCTTTATGGAATGACTGAAAGACCCAAGGATGCTTAGCTTGGGGAAGAGAAGGTTAAGGGGAGTGGATGACTGTCTCTTGAATAACCGGAGGTCTGACATGCAAGAGATGGAGCTCGCTTGCTTTCTGTTGCTCCAGAGGAAAGGATTAGAACTAATTGCAAGGAAACAGATTTCATGTAACCACTAGGAAACACTTCCTGACAGCAAGAACCACTCAACAGTGGAACTATCTGCCTTGGAGGGGTGGGGCACAGATTTTTCATTCAGTGGATGTACTGAAGCAGAGACTGTACAGTGGTACCTCGGGTTACATACGCTTCAGGTTACAGACTCTGCTAACCCAGAAATAGTACCTCGGGTTAAGAACAGAAATCATGCTCCGGCGGCGCAGTGGCAGCTAAAGTGGTGCTTCAGGTTAAGAATAGTTTCAGGTTAAGTACAGACCTACAGAACGAATTAAGTACTTAACCTGAGGTACCACTGTACAACCATTAGCTGTGATAATGCAGTTGCTTTAGGAAGGAGGGATTAGACAACATGATCCTCAAGGTCCCAACTCTAAATTTCGATGATTCCTCTGCCTTTGTTTCTATAACCAAGCTACTCATCCTTGTCTTCAATGGAGAAATTTAGTCCTCACCACATTTCATACTCACATTTCTCTTGCACCTTCCATCAAGCTTCCGACATTATTATTACAGTGGACGCTTGGGTTGCGAACGTGATCCATGCGGGATGCACGTTCGCAACCCGCAGTGTTCGCACCCCGCGTCTGCACACGCACAGGTTGTGATTCGGTGCATATGCAAAGCGCGATTTGGCACTTCTGCACATGCACAACCGCCGAAACTCAGAAGTAACCCGTTCTGGTACTTCCGTGTTTTGGTGGTCCACAACTGGAAAATAAACAACCTGAAGCGGCTGTAACCCGAGGTATGACTGTATTATTATTATTATTATTATTATTATTATTATTATTATTATTAATCCATCCTTCACCAGCCCAGGGCAGGTAACAGCAATTTAAAATTCCATATTAAAAACAGTCAAAACAAACTACAGTCACAGGAAAAGGGTGGATCCTGAAAACACCTTATCACTAGAGAGAATGTCTTATGTCCTTGATCAGAACCAAGAATAAACCGAAGAGCAGAAGGTAAGAAAGGGGATTCTCACAAAGTGGGTGAGAAGAGTGATCTCTCTCTCTCTCTCTCTCTCTCTCTCTCTCTCTCTCTCTCTCTCTGACACACACACATACAAATGCACACACACGTTCTCCCTCCCTCCCCCAGTGTTTCAATTACTACAAGCCATGGTCCTGTATACTCCTTTCTTGTTGTGTTGTGTTGTGTTTTAAGTCACAGTCCCTGCACATTACATAAATAATATGGCCATATGTACGGTATTTAGAGGTTGGGGATTACTGTAAATTGTTTGTATCTTTCATTTCCCACACGGCTGGTCCATGGTACTAAAGGGCTCTTTCCCCAAAGCCAAAAGAAGAATTTAAAGGAATTCCCTAAAACACATTACTTTAACCCACAACATCACCTTCACCACCTCCTAAGTACAGTATTTTTTCTGTGTATAAGACAATCTTTTTTGGAAAAAGAAATTAGTCAAAAATTGGTGGTTGTCTTATACATGGATGGTGAATGCATAGGGGTTCAGGCTTGGGCTCTGGCGACCTCCCCCCCCCCCAAAAAAAAACCCTCAAAGTTGTTCTGTTCGATATTTAAAATATTGATTTCTTAATTTCGGGTTCAAAAAAATAGGGGTCGTCTTATACACAGGGGCATCTTGTACACAGAAAAATACAGTAACTGCTTTTGTTTTTAGCAGTTCTTTTTATCTATAAGCTGCCTTGAGTCCTATGAGGGGAAAAGCTGGAGTGTGTGTGTATGGAGATATATATATATATATATATATATATATATATATATATATATATACACATACAGTGGCGTAGCGTGGGGGTGCAGGGGGGGCCGGCCGCACCGGGCGCAACATCTGGGGGGGCGCAGAAGAGACTCGAGTGCTAAAATCCACGGGTTAGGGGGTGCAAATTACTTGCCTTGCCCCGGGTGCTGACAACCCACGCTACGCCACTGTATATATATATATATATATATATATATATATATATATATAGTAATAACAACCATCATGGGAGAAAGGTGTGACAGACATTTAGAAAGGAAGCAATGAAACCTTTTATTTCCTGCACCAAATGCTAAGACCATAATGATAAGTTCTACTTGAAGTTCAACTTTTGATTGATACTTATTTTAATTCATGTCAGACTTTCTGCATGAAGAACTTAAGCACTGTTGGACTGTTTTGTTAAAAACTGCTATTGATCACAACCATTATTACTTTAAAGTTTAATTTCACTTGAAATCGTGTGTGTGTGTTGTGATATTTATTAACAATTTTTTTCCACTGTCCAACAAATAATGTTTTCTGGACAATGAACAATACAGTTCAAAAGCCATTTTTAAAAAAAAACAAAAAAAAACAGAACAGTCACAATATAAAAACAGAAGAGATACTACAAAAAGGAGCAAACCACATAAAAAAGCATTAAAAACACTAAAGATCTTAAGAATTTTAAAATGCCTGGGAAAATGCTAAAATTGTTTGGGTACTTCCCGTGAGATATAAAACTCGAATTCAATATATACATGCTCCAAAACACCACGACAATTTTTTAAAAAGGACATTTGCAAGTATCTCACTTAAAGCGAAGGCCATATAAAGGGTACCCCAAAATACTTTATGGTATTTTTTTGCAGATGAACTAGACAGAGGAGAGAAAACCCACTACAGAAGCCAGCACCTCGTCACAGAGCAAGCCAAATTACATATAAGTTAAATTATTGACTTGTGGGAGTTAGGGATGGATGAGCCTGTCAACTTCAGCTCCCTCTGCTTCATACTTCTCCAATCCTAAATTCACCTCTCTACATTTCTTCAGCAATCTGTGATTTAAAAAAATCCTCAAGAAAATTCATCAGCATTTTAGTGGGCTTTTACCCTTAAAAAAACATATTTTGTATGCAATTTTCCTTAATAGACGTGTTTTGGAAAAGCAGATTCCCCTAATATAATGTTTGTTAATTTCAATAGTATACACATCTTTGGCTGCAGAAATGCATTGCAAATTTCAGAGAGTGCTAATTTAAAAAGATAGCTATGTTTTGGTTTACATATACTGCTTTGCAAAGGGTGACTTTGGTATGTTGGCCTTTAAACACACCTGAGTTGGATTTGGGGAGCGGGAGATATATGCATACACAGTAACACATGCACACACCCAGATACAACAACACAGCAAAGCCAACTCCAGTGTGGAGTATATGAATGTGAAAGTGGAAATAATGAATACTGAAATAATGAATTGTGAATTAACCACTGCAAGTAGAAAACCCCGAGATCTATGGGATGGTTGCCAAAAAGAATATGAATTGCACCATTACAAATGGCCAATTAACAAACATAGTGCTCCTGCGTTTTTGCAATAAAGTGCAATCTCATCTATCCAAAATGGCCAGGGGATATCCAAAACGCTCAGATAATCAGAAATTTAGTACACAGGAGTGATAATTTACATATCATTATACTGACACAAAACTCCTTGGGTGATAACACAATGAATTGGGACTGTTGTTCTATTTGTATAACAGATACACAGGTAATAATAATGATAATGCAATGGGGGGGGAGGAGGAGCATTTGACAACCTGGTTATGAATTGTGCAAATACGACAAGGTTCTTCTGTTGGGGCATCACAGTCTCTTTCAACTAGTGTGTAAAATGAACAAGATCACACCAAAAGTCCACCTAATGCAACATTCCATTTTTTAACAAAGATGCATATGGCCAGATGCTTATGGAAGTTCAGAAACAGGCTATGTACAGAAATATGCTACCACTATACCAGGAGGTTTCACTTTGTCGATTACGGCTAATATCCTTTGAGATGTGGAAAACTGTGACAAAGTGTTGCAGTGAATCCTCATGCCCAACATGCACACTCCCATTCAGGGATCCTAAACAGACAGTTCCTGCCCTCTCCCTCTCCCTAGTTTTCTGTTTTAATTTTTCCAGCTGACGCTCAAGACTCTATGTTTGTCCCCTTTCAGACTTAAGTTTTTTTAAAAAAGATTTTATACTTTGCCAAATATTGCATTCTGCTGAGCATGCCCAAACCGTCCCCTTCTTTCTCAGTGGTCCTGCTTTGGCTCCTTTTCTGTCAGCCTCCCCCACCCCCACCCCCACCCCGAGTTAGCTATTAGAGGGATTTGTCACCACAAATCTTTAGATGCTCCTAGTTCTAGTACTATAAGAGAGGCAGCAGTTGCTCACTCTAGCCACTTCTTCCACATCCTTTGCAATCCCCTTGTTCTAGACTAAAACACCCAGTATCCTCATAGGGAAGATGCTTCAGTCCCAGGATCCCTTTTCTGTACATTTTCCAGGGCCAATATACTACCTTCTTTTCTTAAGGGCTCTCTAGAAGTGCAGACAGCAGTCCAAATGTGACTACACCACAGATATACAGAATTGTGCAAGTTATAAATTACACTGGACATTGCTCTCCCAGGAAAAAAAATAAGAACAGCAAAAGGTACTACTCAGTTGAAGATCACCGTATCTGAATCTGGGAAGGAAATTTCCCCTGAATCATATGAAGATGTTTATCATAGTGTATTTCCCGAGGAACTAGAATTTTAGTGCAACTGATTACTACAAAACCAAGAAAATGCATCAAGCAGTATAAACAGGAATGTAAGATGGCACCTTTCCCATTGGTCTAGCTAGCTCAGTTTTGTCTATACTGGCTGGAAGTAGCTCTCCAGAGTTAGAGGCCAGGGTCTGTCCAAGCCCTACCTGGAGATGCCAGGAACCAAACCTGGAACCTTTAGCTTGCAGAGCAGATGTCCTCTCACCAAGTAATGGCCCAAGTGACCCAGAGGAATAAGATCCTGCCAATGCAGCTCGTCCCACTTCCTGGAGGTGTATAGGATTATTGCTCCACAGCCACCTTGTGAGATGTATTGCTAGAGTATTCAAGTACAATATTCCCTGTTTCCTAGAATGGTCATGCAGGGGAATGTGGCTCCAGATAGGGACGACTACCTGTTGGGAGACAGCTCCCCCTGAGTGTGACCAGGTAGATAGGCGTGACCCTAGCTGACCCGCAGCCATCTTCCCTTTGGACCTTCTCTACAGCTCCTGGCTCTTAGCCAGCACGTGGCTCATCCTTTACAAAGACTGGAGCCCACATGTTGCAAGTCCGAGATTCAGCTCAGACCTCTTTTCTCTACGTGTTTTATCCCACAAATGTAATTGTAAAAAGGTAAAGGTAAAAGGACCCCTGACCATTAGGTCCAGTCGTGACCGACTCTGGGGTTGTGGCGCTCATCTCACTTTATTGGCCGAGGGAGCCGGCTTACAGCTTCCAGGTCATGTGGCCAACATGACTAAGCCGCTTCTGGCGAACCAGAGCAGCACACGGAAATGCCGTTTACCTTCCCGCCAGAGTGGTACCTATTTATCTACTTGCACTTTGACGTGCTTTCGAACTGCTAGGTTGGCAGGAGCAGGGACTGAGCAACGGGAGCTCAACCCGTCGCAGGGATTCGAACCGCCAACCTTCTGATCGGCAAGTCCTAGGCTCTGTGTTTTAACCCACAGTTCCACCGGTGTTCCTTAACTTAATGTAACTGTAACCACAAGATAAAGCCTGCCTTCAGATTACTGCTGTGAGCAACTGAATGTGAGCAAAACTTTCTTATTTTTAAGAAGACTATTTTGTGTTATTATTATTTTAAGAGGGAAATAAAGGGGAAATCACCAGGAAGAATCCAGTGTGCACAAAGGCATCCTGGGTTGCTTAGTTAAAAGACTGAAACCAGTCATCAGCAGCTTCCTGCAAGCTGAAAGGGGATGTGCTCTGCTGTTTGCTCACTAGCGTGAGTGATGAGGAATCATATTAATTAATATATCCTCTCCTACTTTCCTAAACATTCCCACACTTTTCAGCTGTGCATCTTCTCTCTGCTCAGTTGCACTCTATGCTCTGGACTGCATGCATCCAGGTCTGCTGTTAGTAGGATTGGTGCTTGGTATCCAGATGGTGACTGCAGTCACGAAATTAAAAGACACCTGCTTCTTGGGAGAAAAGCAATGACAAACCTAGACAGCATCTTAAAAAGGACCTTGCCAACAAAGGTCCGTATAGTTAAAGCTATGGTTTTCCCAGTAGTGATGTATGGAAGTGAGAGCTGGACCATCAAGAAGGCTGATCGTCAAAGAATTGATGCTTTTGAATTATGGTGCTGGAGGAGACTCTTGAGAGTTCCATGGACTGCAAGAAGATCAAACCTCTCCATTCTTAAGGAAATCAGCCCTGAGTGCTCACTGGAAGGACAGATCCTGAAGCTGAGGCTCCAATACTTTGGCCACCTCATGAGAAGAGAAGGCTCCCTGGAAAAGACCCTGATGTTGGGAAAGATGGAGGGCACAAGGAGAAGGGGACGACAGAGGACGAGATGGTTGGATGGTGTTCTCGAAGCTACCAGCATGAGTTTGACCAAACTGCAGGAGGCAGTGGAAGACAGGAGTGCCTGGTGTGCTCTGGTCCATGGGGTCACGAAGAGTTGGACACGACTAAACAACAACATCATCCTTAGGGACACAAGGAGCTTCTGAATATCAGGGCAAACCTTGGTCCATCTAGCTCAGTATGGTCTACTTTGACTGCCAGAGGCTTTCCAGGATTTCTTCTTCCTCGAGATATTGGGGATGGAGCCTGGGACCTTCTAGATGCAAAGCAGGTGCTCTATTGCTAAGCCGTGGCACCTTCCCTTCCTTTCCAATTTTTGCAGACACTTACATTTGGCTCCAATTACTGATGCCAGCGCAAAAGCCTGGAGGTGCAAAAGGGGCTCTCTCATTAAAAAGGCACTTCCTATTGCAAGGCTGCTGCTGTTTGTTGAACGGTGGCTCTCAACTCTTGCATCGGCCCTCCTAGACTGTACACGAGTGATCGGGAAGGGTTCGTGCCCCTGAACATGCAGTCTGCAGGTGGCTGGTGCTCTCATTTAATCATAACAAGGTTTGATGGAGAACATTTCGGTCCTTCAATGCAGCTCACATATATTAACTCGGAAATCCTTACAGAAGCTCAGCATGGTTGGCCCGTTCTGTTATAACAAGAGTCTTGTGGCACCATAAAAGACTCAACAAATTTATTACTGAATAAGCTTTTGTGGACTACAGTCGGCCTCACTTATCCTGAGTTGCAGGTATCTACATGGGGAGGAAAAAATGTAAACAGGAAGGAAAGGAAATGTAGGAAATCCTGAGCGAGAGCAGTGTCCATTCAGCTCAGTATTGTGAACCTTATTGTGAAGACAGGGAGCTGGGGTCAGTAGGGCTGGGCAATGTCTAGTTTTCAACACTGTGATATGTTCACCAGCTAAACATCACAATATACTGATATATCAAAAGGTTTGAAATAAGGATGGAGCTATGTAGAGGCATTGGCTGGCTTCATGGTTTTTCCTGCATCGTGATTTTTGGAGGTGCATGCTCTTCTGATTCACTGCCTTCTGCAGGAGGCAGGGTAGAGCTGATGCGGCAGAATTTATAGGGGCTGCAGGAATCGAGAGAAGCATTGATTGGCTTCATGGTTTTTCCCACATTGTGGTTTTTGCATAGCACATGCACACATCATGATTCGCGATATATTGCCAGGTCAAGAATTATGAAACTGATATCATGATATGGACTTCAAACCAGTTTAATTATTATTATTATTATTATTATTATTATTATTATTATTATTATTTAAATATATGTTAAAAATAAAAAATTGTCCAGTAGCACCTTAGAGACCAACTAAGTTTGTTCTTGGTATAAGCTTTTGTGTGCATGCACACTTATCTGAAGAAGTGTGCGTGCACATGAAAGCTTCAACAGTCCCGTCAGTACCTAGATCAGCCCATCCGACCCCACAAGGCTATTGAGAAGATAAAATGGGGGCGGGCAACGATTATGACCAAGGCTGAATAGACATTATACCTTTATAATCTGAAGCACATTCCTTCCCCCAAAAAGAATTCTGGGCACTGTACTTTACACCTCAGAGAAGTACAATTCCAACCATAACAAACTACAGTGCCCAGAAATCCTTTGGAAAGAATGAGTTTTGAATGTGCCTTAAAGGTATAGTCATAGTGTATAAAAAGTAAAGGGACCCCTGATCATTAGGTCCAGTCATGCCTGACTCTGGGGTTGCAGCGCTCATCTCGCTTTATTGGCTGAGGGAGCCAGCGTATAGCTTCCAGGTCATGTGGCCAGCATAACTAAGCTGCTTCTGGTGAACCAGAGCAGTGCACGGAAACGCCGTTTACCTTCCCGCTGGAGCAGTACCTATTTATCTACTTGCACTTTGACGTGCTTTCGAACTGCTAGGTTAGCAGGAGCAGGGACCGAGCGACGGGAGCTCACCCCGTTGCGGGGATTCAAACCGCCGACCTTCTGATCGGCAAGTCCTAGGCTCTGTGGTTTAACCCACAGCGCCACCCGCATCCCCGTCATAGTGTATACGCAGCCTAAATATGCTATGCTGAGTGACTTAGAGGAAGCAAAATATGCAACAGGCCTTTAAAATTAATTGCGATTCCTTGCCCCCAAATAACCTTTCTGCATTCATCCCGCCCCCATAAACACATCCTGTTTCAACCATAACGCTCTTCTTCGCTCTCACCTTACTGCACATTGCATATGCTTCATTACAATCTCATTCAACATTTCCTTTTCTCTGCTCGTCTTCCAGAAAGTCAACTTGCTTTTTTACAGGCATGTAGGAAGAGGTGTTAAAGGCTTCCATAAACAAGCATATGATCAAAAAGGAGCGAGGAACCCGTGGGAAAGTGTGGGGAAGGAGGGAGGGTAGAAAAAGAGGGAAGGGAGCTTTCTCCATCCTGCCCCCCCCAAAGAAAAAAAATATTATAACAGAATTATAGAATGGGAAAAATGAGATCATAAACACGGCAACCATTTTATAATTTCCCTTCCTTCTTTCTTGTCTGTACACACGCACACCCGCCACCGCAACTGCCCCATCAGCCAGTCTAAAATATCAGATCACATTTCGACAAAGCATAACTCCTACACAGGCACACTGGGATGGGGGTAGGTGGGGGGGGGGGAGAGACCCACATTAGCTTTACCTCCCCCCCCCCCCCAAGATCTCCTCTTTTTGTAGCTCAATTATCCAAAGCTTCAAGGCTGCATTCAGTGTTCACACACACACTATAGACACCCTTCCAATGCCAGCTCCCTCCCCGTCTTCCTTCCTCCTCCCCCTACCGTTAAAACAGCTTTTGCCAGCAAATGGAGGACAAACATATTCATTGGCACCTTATCAGACATGCATGCAAAACTAATTAACATGGGGAGACACACAAGCTGCTGTCCAAGCCACACAAAGCTCTATATGCACACACACACACACAAGGCTGTCCTTGTCTACGGAGGCAAGGAGCATAAAGCTGGGAGGAGGGGCCACTGAAAGGGCTTTGTTGCTAATTTAGGCATCTGTCTCAGTCTGGTCTGGTCTTCTCTGGCTGGCCCAAGAGAGTTTGTGTTTGTTTCCCCCGCGCCGCCCGCACTCCAGCCCTTTCCGCAATGGTGGGAACATGCCCAGAGACACCCCCCCTCATTCAAATCGGCCCTTGACAATGGTCTCATTGTGCGTGCCACAGAGAAAAGGGAAAGGAGGAGAGCAGAGGAGGCAGGGAGTGCGAGACAAAAAAATGTGAACCTAGGAAAATGTTTACCAACACGACCCCTTGCAGCTGCCTTGAAGTCTCCCCCAGACAGTCTGAACAGCGAAAGGACCCACGAGGGGCAGAATATTTCCATAGCTCCTCTTGGAAGAAATGTGTGCGAATTCAGACACAAAGGGAAGGGGGCAGGTGCTGGAATGGCCAGTTGGGCTGCAGTTGGAAGCCATAAATTTCAGCCAGGATCCAAAGAAACCAGCTAACTGTGTACCGGAGATGGCCTAAGTCAGGGATGGGAAACAGGGTGCCTTCCAAATGACTCCCACCAGCCACACAACCAGCTTGGTCAATGGTCAGGCATGATGGGAACTGGAGTCCAGCAACATCTGGAGGGCCACAGGTTTCCCAGCCTTAGATTTAGCTGGTGTTTCCCAAATTTGGGTCTCCAGCTGTTTTTTGGACTACAACTCCCATCATCCCTCAGCTAGCAGGACCGGCAGTCAGGGGTGATGGGAACTGTAGTCCAAAAACAGCTGGAGACCCAAGTCTGGGAAACACTGGTAAGCTCTTGAGGGGAAGATCCAAAATGACAATCACTATCATAGGGCAAGTGGGAGGGATAGCTATGAACTGACAATTTGCTTTAACTTAACACCTACTGCCAAGCTAACTCCTCCACTGCTGTGCTACCAAGAGGTATTTCAGATTTGTGTTTCTGGGACTTCAGTGTCCCCCTAGAGATAGGGGAGAAAAGTGATTTGGTTCGCATTTGAAGGAGAGCGTGCCAAATCCTCACTTTCCGGAACAGCAAACGAACCTTACAAAACTTGCAGCTCTCTGAATCTTGCAGCGCAGCTCTCCAGCCAAGCCATGTGCACAAAACTGCATATAATTAGGGGAAAGCATGCATAAAAAGGCATATGTTCGTGAAAATAACATGCAAAAATGCATTGTACTGTGGAAAAGTGCTTTGCAAAAATATGTATGTATATATTAGGCGAAATTTCACACAGAAAAATATATATACTGTATTAGGAGAAATATGCACTCCAATACTGATAAATTTACATGTGAACTTTAAAAATATATATCAGAAACTGATGTGGAAATGTGGAGAACTGAATGCAAGACTGGGGGGGGATGAGAAATGGGGGGGGGACAAAATGGACATATTTGCCCATCCCTCATCTTCTCCTATGCACCCACATGGCAAGAGCAGCTTATGGTCTGATCTTCATATAAATACATTAAAATTCTCACCCCACAAAAAGAATGGATGGTCTCAAGCCCTTGGTCTCACCCCAGCAATTCTTTAAATCCTGACTTAGCATGGGAAGAAAGGTTTGCAGCCTGTATCTAGTCCTACTCAGAGTAGACACATTGAAATTAATGGACACATCTAACTTTGGTCCAGTCACCTCAGTGGGTCTACTCTGAGTAGCACTTTGTTGGATCATGCCCAAAGTTAAGTGATATGGCAGGTAAATATTCTCTAGCGAAGGGCTAAGGAAGAAAGGGAAGAGGCAATTCAGCTGCACTCCTTTAAACAGCAGCCTTGCAGAGAGCAATCCTGTGGGAGGGGGGGGGAAATCTCACCACCACACCTTCATCTTGGGGAAAACCTTCTCTTAAAAAAATTTTTTAAGCCCTTAGAAAAGAAGGTAAAAGAAGCCCGATAGTCAGAGGCTCAGGGAGATGGCTTGAAGCCCACGCTCACTGGCATTCTGCAGCTAAAACAACATTGACTTAAACCCAGCCTTGCAGAGCAGTGTCACAGTTACAATGAGGGCACTTACAGCCCGAGGGATTTTCTAAATTCTGCCACTGCTGGTAGCAGACAGAGGAAAGAAGAAAAGCAAGATTCGATGTATAGCTTATCTGAAAGCAGGAATTTCTTTTTTCAAGCTTTGTGGTTGTTGTTTTATTTAATTTACTCCCTTTCCCAGCCAATAAATTACAATGGAGATCTTGGCAGGGAAGGTTTAATTCTCCCACATATACCCCCCTCCCCTGGTAGGAACGTGCCCATAAGCACGTGGAGCAGATGGGGCTCAAACAGCATGGGGGGGCAGCTACACCTGGCCTGCAGATCAGCCGCCACTGTGGGTATCGTCCTTTGAGGATGTCTCGCCCAGCTCTCTGGAGCCAAGGGATAGCAAGAGAATAAAGTCTTCTCAATATGCAAATAGCCCTGCCCCAGACAAGCATGCACACAAAGAGGCATCTATTAGGGCAGCGGTGGGAGTGTTTGGGGGGCGGGGAGAAAGCACGCCAACAGCCACACATTGCGGTTCTCCCCCCAAGCTACAAAAACACCATCTTGTGGGTCCCGCTTCTTAATTTCATCTTTCAGGATCTCCAAACTGCACTTGGATCGCATCAACCTACATTGGCTCCCAGTACATTTCCGAGCACAATTCAAAGTGTTGGTGCTGACCTTTAAAGCCCTAAACGGCCTCGGCCCTGTATACCTGAAGGAGCGTCTCTACCCCATCGTTCAGCCCAGACACTGAGGTCCAGCTCCAAGGGCCTTCTGGCGGTTCCCTCCCTGCGAGAAGTGAGGTTACAGGGAACCAGGCAGAGGGCCTTCTCGGTAGTGTCACCCGCCCTGTGGAACGCCCTCCCACCAGATGTCAAAGAAATAAACAACTATCTGACTTTTAGAAGACATCTGAAGGCAGCCCTGTACAGGGAAGCTTTTAATGTTTGATGTATTACGGTATTTTAATATTTTGTTGGAAGCTGCCCAGAGTGGCTGAGGAAGCCCAGCCAGCAGCCAGATGGGCGGGGTATAAATAATAAATTATTATTAGTAGTATTGTTATTATTATTATTATTATTATTGATACAAGATGCTGTTTCAAGGCCTGGTTCATCAGGAAGCTCTCTGGCCAAGACTCTTGGAGACAGATTAATTATTATTATTATTATTATTATTATTATTATTATTATTAATAATAATAATTATTTATACCTCACCCATCTGGCTGGATCTGTATGAGGGCATCATAGTGCTTCGTTTGTCGAATTGGAGCCCATCATTACTACCATCCTCTGTCCGACTATGCGGATGTCCTGTTTCCTTAGAGAGCTGTTGTGGAGTGAGTTGCCACCTACAACTACAGTGGTACCTTGGGTTAAGAACTTAATTCATTCTGGAGGTCCGTTCTTAACCTGAATCTCTTCTTAACCTAAGGTACCACTTTAGCTAATCGGGCCTCCCGCTGCTGCTGCGCCGCCGGAGCACGATTTCTGTTCTCATCCCGAAGCAAAGTTCTTAACCCGAGGTACTATTTCTGGGTTAGCGGAGTTTGTAACCTGAAGCGTCTGTAACCTGAAATGTCTGTAACCCGAGGTACCACTGTAGAGGCAAGTGGCTGTTCTCCATGGCTGCTAGCCACAATGGCCCTATTCTATTTCCACTATCCAAGGGGGGTGGGGCTGGTCACTCAGTTCCTGCTTGCAGGCTTCTGCAGGGATTTTGTTGGACACCATGAGACCAGGATGCCAGAGAACATGGACTTTCAAATTGATCAAGCGGGGATGTTCTTGTTGCTAATTGTACCTATTTCGGACAGGTTAAGTTCTTGCAAAGTGGATCTCACAATGGCTCTGGCGTATGCCAGATTTTGAAATCCCAAACATTTTTTTCTGAGTATTTGCGGGGGGGGGGTGATCGGGAGGCACACATTGATGATATCTGAATATTAAAGTGGGTGTTATAGGATACAAAGGAAGCTAATCTTTTTAAGCTATTTTTTAAATTAAAAAAAAAAACTTAGGTGGACAGGACCTTTTAAATCATCTATTTCACCATAAGGTTGTTCACAAAGTTTTGATTTTGCGAATGTCTTCTGCCATTTGTTTGTTTGTTTGCATGGAATTATTTAGTGCTATTTTCCTAGAAAAAGAGGTGCTGGAACTAACCATGAATTCCTCCCTTGTTCTCTTATAATGGCAGTAGCACCTACCTGAGAGGTGCCGGAACTCAGTCCCCCTCAAAAAATCCCCTGAAACTATTCAGTGCATTCAGAACTGCGGCCTTCTCTTTCTGCCGTGCACAAGATAGCTACAAAAAGGACTGCAAAGATTCATTGCTGAATGAAGACTTTGAGAGTAAACCTAACTCACAATACATGCACACATTATTGCTACGTGAAACATGGACTACAAGTCAAGCCAGTCGGAATGGGAGTATGTGGATTTAGAGTGTGCAAATGTAAATCCGGGAAGACAATTCAGCGTCTAGATCACCCGCTCTGAGACCCCACAGCAAATTCTCCCCTGGCCTCCTCGCTGGCCCAATTCAGCCAGCTAGCCCTGAGGATTATCTGATTGATTTTTGATTTTTGAATTTTATTGTCATTCATGTTTTATACCGTATTTTATGCTGCTTTTATAATTAAGTGTTTTAAATTTGTTGTTAGCTGCCCTGAGCCCAGTTTTTGAACCGGGAAGGGCAGGGTATAAATAAAAAAAATATTATTATTATTATTATTACTACTAATCTCACTAAATTAACAGGCTTGAGTTAATTGCAACGGGCAAAACGCTACCAAATGTGATGGATTCAAATGCGGGACTATGATGCGCCCAGGTGGGTTTCAAATGCCAAAGAACATATCCACCCCGATGCAAATATTTATACCCATATCAAGCATGGGACCTGGTTCGTAATGCCTGTGGGGAACCTGCAAGCAGGAATCAAGCACAAGAGCACTCTCCCCTCCTGTGGTTTCCAGGTATTCAGAAGCATTGCTACCTCACTTGGGCAAAAAAAATGAGAGGCACAAATACAAGATGGGTGACACCTGGCTTGAGAGCACTACATGTGAAAAGGATCTAGGAGTCTTGGTTGACCACAAACTTGACATGAGCCAACAGTGTGACGCGGCAGCTAAAAAAGCCAATGCAATTCTGGGCTGCATCAATAGGAGTATAGCATCTAGATCAAGGGAAGTAATAGTGCCACTGTATTCTGCTCTGGTCAGACCTCACCTGGAGTACTGTGTCCAGTTCTGGGCACCACAGTTCAAGAAGGACACTGACAAACTGGAACGTGTCCAGAGGAGGGCAACCAAAATGGTCAAAGGTCTGGAAACGATGCCTTATGAGGAACGGCTAAGGGAGCTGGGCATGTTTAGCCTGGAGAAGAGGAGGTTAAGGGGTGATATGATAGCCATGTTCAAATATATAAAAGGATGTCACATAGAGGAGGGAGAAAGGTTGTTTTCTGCTGCTCCAGAGAAGCGGACACGGAGCAATGGATCCAAACTACAAGAAAGAAGATTCCACCTAAACATTAGGAAGAACTTCCTGACAGTAAGAGCTGTTCGACAGTGGAATTTGCTGCCAAGGAGTGTGGTGGAGTCTCCTTCTTTGGAGGTCTTTAAGCAGAGGCTTGACAACCATATGTCAGGAGTGCTCTGATGGTGTTTCCTGCTTGGCAGGGGGTTGGACTTGATGGCCCTTGTGGTCTCTTCCAACTCTATGATTCTATGATTCTATGATTCTCAAATGTAGAGGCAGAACATAGCCATTATGGCTAGCAGCCACTGAAGAGCCTTGTCCTCCATGAATCTGTCCAATCCTCTTCTAAAGCCATCCCAAGATGGTAGCCATCACGGCCTCCATCACTGCAGGGAGTTCCATAGTTTATGTGCTGTGTAAGACTCTGTGTGACTAGATTTCCTTCTACTCCAGCATACTATTTAAAATAAATAGAATCTACTGTCATCTGATTTAGTCAATTTTGGGGGAGGGGAGCAAAGAACATGTCAACAAAAGGGAGGTGTGAAATGGGTGCAACTGAAAATGATGATAGACATGCCAGCATACACATCCCACAGCATAAACGTGCCCAAGCGTGAAAACATGGGAGGGCACCTCCATGTTGCATACGTACACAGCAAAACTATATTTACTATATTTACAAAGCCTGTCTAATCTAATTAAACGTTTGCGCAAATAATATAAGGATTACATCCACCATTATTGAGCACCCAGTCCTAGTTGTAGTAGCACAGAAATAATAAATGAGTATTTAATCTACTGCTACTTCTCTCCCGGCTTTTCTTGCAGGAGATTCCAGCATTATCTAGTCACCAGACAAAAAAGACTAAGTAGACAGAATGAGAACGAAATAATCTCCTTCTTCATCTTCAAGTTTGTTGCAATTCTGCCTGTCTCAGAGCAGATAAATGGTTAATTCTTTCATAAGAGGCTTCCTTTACAGATAAGCTGCAATGGGAATTGGCCGACTTCCATCTTGCGTGGTCTACTTTTTTTGTTTACTAGCATCTCTGTGATCCGGCAATGTGTGTTGTGTTTTTCAAACAAGGTGGCATGTTCAGAATCTCTCAATTGTTATGGCATAATTCATCTGTGTTAAGGGACCCTGGGCACATCAACCAACACCCTTCACTTCAAGAACAGTTATATCTCTAACGGTCATGGTTTCCTCCAAATAATGCTAGGAACTATAAAAAAAGAGGTTAAGGTAAAAGACCCCTGGATGGTTAAGTCCAGTCAAAGGAGACTATGGAGTTGTGGCGCTCATCTCGCTTTCAAGCCGAGGGAGCTGGCTTTGTCCACAGACAGCTTTCCAGGTCATGTGACCAGCATGACTAAACTGCTTGTGGTGCAACAGGACACCGTGACGGAAACCAGAGCACATGGAAATGCTGTTTACCTTCCCGCTACAATGGTACCTATTTATCTACTTGCACTGGCATGCTTTCAAACTGCTAGGTTGGCAGGAGCTGGGAGAGAGCAACTGGAGCTCACCCCATTGCACGGATTCGAACCACTGACCTTCTGATTGGCGAGGCTCAGTGGTTTAGACCACAGCGCCAAACATGTCCCTGCTTCCATCATAGAACTCAAGGATCACACCCACCACGTGATGCTTTCATGGGTGGTCACCCATCCAGGCGCTGACCAGACCTGATTAGCTTTAGCAAGATGAAGACCATGCCCCAGGGCTATTTGTGATCCACCATCTGACCACATCTCAGCTACAGGCAGCTTAAATACCAGAAACCTTGCCTAAAGCAAAAATGCTTTAACAACAGATTCATGATCAGACATATTGGTCACAAAGCCAGGGCCTGATTAGATCATAAACCTGCTTGGGGGGGGCGGAGATTAAACTCTGCAAAAATATAACTTTTTGAGCAATTATTTGTGGTTTAAGGGATCCTCGCCCCATCTTCACTTTACATACGACTTTAAACAATCAAGGTTTCTCACCAAAGAATCCTGGGAATTGTAGTTTGTTCAGGGTGTTGCGAGTGCTTAAGAGACCCCTATTCCCTGCCCAGAGCTACAATTCCCTGACTTAAACCACTGATTTTTTTAAAAAAAATTATTTTTTATTGAGGAATTTTTGGTATTACAAAACAGATAAACAGGGAATGGTACCTCTAATGTCTCCACTTTCAGTTCATAGAGTCTTTTTCACAGTTTGTTTACATTTAGTGAGAGACACTTTTGTCAAAGACATCTTGAAGATGGGGGTGGGTGTAAACCACTGATTGTTAAACCTCTTTTTGGAATTGCAGCCCTATGAGGGGAATAGGCATCTCCTAAAAAACTCTCAGCACCCTTAAGAAATTACAAGCCCAGGAGTGGAGCAGGAGGGAGAACAAGGACTGCTTAAGGAGGTATGTTGCTGCTTTAAATGCATAGTGCAGATGGGCCCTCTGTGTTTCAAGGATATTGTATTCTGGGGTAGCTCCAGAGACCTCAGTTCCTACTCAAGACCATAGCTCAAAGGTAGAGGGCACGCTTTGCATGCAGAAGGTCCCAGGTTCAATCCGCTGTCACCTCAAGTTTTTTTTTCTTAAAAGGTGAGGGAGCAGGTCATATGAACACACCTCTGCCAGAGATCAGGGACTGATGGTTCTTGCAATCAAATTCACGGAGGATAAGGCTACAAGTAGCTCTTAGTTAACGATACCTATGTTCTCCCTTTGCTGTCAGGTGTAAGGTAAAGGTAAAGGGACCCCTGACCATTAGGTCCAGTCATGACCGACTCTGGGGTTGTGGCGCTCATCTCGCTTTATTGGCCGAGGGAGCCGGCGTACAGTTTCCAGGTCATGTGGCCAGCATGACTAAGCCGCTTCTGGCAAACCAGAGCAGCGCACGGAAACGCCATTTACCTTCCCGCCAGAGCAGTACCTATTTATCTACTTGCACTTTACATGCTTTCGAACTGCTAGGTTGGCAAGAGCAGGGACCGAGCAACGGGAGCTCACCCCGTCGCGGGGATTCGAACCGCCGACCTTCTGATCGGCAAGTCCTAGGCTCTGTGGCTTAACCCACAGCGTATGTCTCTAAATACCAGTTGCCACGAATCACAAGTGTGGCACTCAGGTCCTGCTTGTGAGCTTCCCATGGGCATCTGGTTGGCCATTGTGAGAACAGGATGTTACCCTACATGGACCTTTAGCCTGATCCAGCAATTCTCTTCTTATATACTACCATGCTGGACAGACAAGTAAAAGCCCAATCTTGCATAAGGCAGCTTCCAATTCTCCTCTCCTCCAGGCAGAATGAGTCAAGGAGGCAGATATAGCTTCTGACTTTTACCCAGGCCTGTTATGTGGTCATCGATTGGACTTCATCTTAGGGCTGGAATGCAGGCAATTCCGATCCACCAGCAACCTCTCTGTCCCCTCCAGGAGTTATCACTGACAGGCCTCTCGGGCCTCGCATGCTTTCCAACCATCAGTTCACTGGTTTTCCCTTAACAGCTCACCACCATCTTTGCATTTAACTATTGATCATTTCTGACACTTCTAGAAACCTGCACACAGAATTCCCCTCTCAGTTCATGGCAGAATAATACATGGCCAACAGCAAGAGAAGGGGAGGTCTTAGAAACTGCAAGCTAAAATCCTCTTTGAGTCATGGGGAAAGGGGAAAATCCAGAGAGCATAAATGTGGCCGTCATGCACATCTCTGGCAGTTCGTTACTGTCATTGTCCATGCATCGTCTGCTCCTCATCACTGCTGAACAGCCACATTCAGGGCCAGCATGGCCTTTGTGGCAAACTAACCTACAATCTGGTCCCACAAAGAGCTTCGCAGCAATTAAAATACAGAGTAGTTACTTCGCATCACTTACGGCATGGGTGGGGAATCTCAGGCTCAGAGGTTGGATGTGGCCCTCCAGGCCTCTCTATTTGGCCCTTAGAACCCTCCCTAGCCACACCCCCTCTGCCCAAGCCATACCCCTCACTGCCATCTTGTTTGCAGCCTAGCTGAGTGTTTTTGCCTAGCTGGAATGTGTCCCTGAACACTGATCACGCACTTTGCTTGCCTGGAAGGATAGAGAGGGTGATGTGGGAGTGTATTAAAAGTGGCCTATTGTACAACAGTAATGCTTTGATTCATTGCTCCTCCCACTTTTGCCTTTAGCCGCACCAAGCACTGGCATGTGGCCCTAGGACAGTTGCTCAAAACAGGATGATGTCCTCCAGCTGAAAAAGATTCCCTATCCCACTCCTGCCTTACGATAACTTGACACTGGCTGCAAATTAGCTACTCAGCTACCTCCAAAGTGCTGGCACTGCTTTATTAAGCCCTATTTAGCTCATAATAATAATAATAATTTATTATTTATACCCCACCCATCTGCCTGGGTTTCCCCAGCCACTCTGGGTGGCTTCCAACAGAATATTAAAATACAATAACCTATTAAACATTAAAAGCTTCCCTAAACAGGGCTGCCTTCAGGTGCCTTCTAAAAGTCTGGTAGTTGTTTTTCTCTTTGACATCTGGTAGGAGGGCGTTCCACAGGGTGGGTGCCACTACCAAGAAGGCCTTCTGCCTGGTTCCCTGTAACTTGGCTTCTCGCAGCGAAGGAACCACCAGAAGGCCTTCAGTGTCCAGGCACAACGATGGGAACAGGGTACCTAAACGATCATCTCACAACCAATATACCCAGCCAATCGCTGTGCTTTGAAGGAGAGGACCTCCTACAGCTAGCATCTCATCAGGAGGTTCGTTCTGTATGATGTAGGAATCAGGCTTTTAGTGTGGCAGCACCCGCCTTTGGAACTTCCTCCCTTTACATATGAGACAGGGCACCTCCTCTGCTGTCTATTGAAGACATTCCTTTTCCAACAAGCTTTTTAAGTGGAGATTTTTATTTTTTTTTATCCTAGTCTGTGTCTTTAATGGTCCTTAAGTTGTTTTTATATATGAAATTGGTGTGGGCGAGTGCACAAATTGTTTGTGTTTTTATTGTTAAATCACTTCAATACGCTTCGTAGGAAGCTGTTCATAAATGGAAACAAAACACAAACGCCCAAACAGGTTTACCCAGAAGCACAGAGGTGCATTCGAGCAAGATGCCTTTTACTGCCCTGAAAGTGCATTTAGGATGACAACCTTTGGCCAAATCTCCTAGTCTAGGGTCATGATTAACTCTCCTGCTCACCCTCAGTCTAAAGGCTTTCAAGTTACAAACACCATAGAATGAATGGAGAGAAAGAGAGAGATCCTTCTTTCTTGGGGTCAGGAAAGTCTTGCATTAAGGTTCAGGACAGATAAAAGGCAGCAGTTGTGCATTTAATGCATGGGTAGGCAAACTAAGGCCCAGGGGCCGGCTCCGGCTCAATCGCCTTCTAAATCCAACCTGCGGATGGTCCGGGAATCAGCGTGTTTTTACATGAGTAGAATGTGTCCTTTTATTTAAAATGCATCTCTGGGTTATTTGTGGGGCATAGGAATTCGTTCATTATTTTTTCCCAAAATATAGTCTGGCCCCCCACAAGGTCTGAGGGACAGTGGACCAGCCCCCTGCTGAAAAAGTTTGCTGACCCCTGATTTAATGCATAAATATGCTCTGATCTGATTCGCTGCCAGGTCTCACAGAAAAGAAGACAGGGCTGGTCAAAAGTTGCAGGACTATGGATAGCTCCAACTGAACAACTTTCTCCACAAAGGCCAGAGCTGATTGAGCCTTTTAAAGCTCCTCCACTTGGATCATCTCTCTCAGACTCCGCTCCCTTGTGACTAACTCTAGATTCTGGCTTGAAGATAAGTGCTCCTCCTCTATTTCCAAGTCTCCCACCTGCACCACTGGACTGGTGAGGTCCTGGGGGATGAGCCACTTGCTTCCTCAGGTTCAGAGGAAAGTGTCTGTGAGGGTCCAGGCTCTAGCCCTACAGATACAAGAGCTTGTTCTGGCAGCTCATATTCCTCAGCATCAGCCGCAGGCCCTACATCTAGCCTGGTTCCTGAGCTAGAAAATGTGCAACCTCTGACTCCGAATCTTGACTGCTGCTGGACTCTGGAGTCATGGCAAAATGTGTGCACAATGCACAATGCTTCTCTGAGTGGTGCATGGAAACTAGAATGGCAGGATATACAAATCAATAGATACAGGAAACCTATGGAACTCACTGCCACTGTTTCAGGGTGGCTTTTTTTAGGGGGGATTAAGCAAATTTATTGAGGGCAGAGGTCTAGCAATTGTACTGGCCATGAGAGTTAAGCCTCCGTACTACAAGGCAGTATACCTCAGAATACCAGCTACCAGGAAAGACTATCACCTTCATGCTCTGGTTGCAAAGCACTTAGAAGCACCTGGTTAACCCCTGTTAATAACTGAATGCTAGACTAGATAGGGCTTCATCTGGCTCCCCATGGCAATTCTTCCATTCATAGGAACATAGAAAGTTGCCTTAAATCGAGTCTGACCATTGGTCCATCTAGGTCAGGATTATACAGTTTGGCAATCTAGAGGTCCAGGCTGGGGGTTCTCATTCCTATCTGGAAACACCAGGGATTGAGCCCAGGATATTAAATCTGCAATTGAGCTATGGCCCCTGAACTATGGCCCTTCTCATGATGAGGACAAAGTAGCCAGTGGTTGGAAACCTCCATCTACTGGGCTTCATTAGGCCTGTCAGGCCTCCCCATTTGGCCCACAAGGCTGCTCCCTATTTTATTTTATTTTTAAAAAGAGGATCAGTTCATCATCACCGGTTTTGAACGAATTCACCACTTGATTAAAATTGCACACTACCAAAATTCCCTATTATCTTTTAAAAAATAACACACACACAAATTATATATATACACATATAATTATAATTATAAAATATATAGTACTTTATCACCTCATATACCAAGTCATACATAGAAAATTACAAAAAGCAAATATAAATCTGTGTTTTTCCATTCTTTTCTAACTCTAAATTAATTCCAATTAATTGATCAAAGAATTTACATTATAGCAAAACAGTTAAATTATCAAGCCTGACCATTCAAAATTCAACAAATGGTTGCCTCTCAACCATAAGTGTAAAGTTTAATTTAGGGCATTTAAAATATTTGTATTATGGTATTGTACTTTTTTTAAAACCTGTCTTTTAACAACAACAGCAGCAGCAACAGCAACACGAAATGTAGTTAATGGTCAGGGATGATGATGGAAGTTGAAGCCCAACAACATTTGCAGAAGATAAGTCCCCCACCGCTGATCTAGACAAATCCCAACTTGCTCCATCGTTATGGGTTCACTCAACTACTACAGCCCTGAGCTGTAGTAACTCCCTCCCCTGGTTTTTCCTTTGTCTATGCCAGCTTCCTTATTACACCAGGTCAGACTGCAAGCCTTCCCTTAGCTGGCCATGCAATCAAGGACCTACACAAACGCAGAGGGAGGGAGGGAGGGAAAGAAAGAAAGAAAGGAAATAAATTGCAGCAGATCTGGCCATCCAGCAAATTCTAGTGCAAGATGCACATGTTCCTCTTTGATCATTTGCTTCTTGGCACCTTTCCCACGCAGGTCCTTAGATGCGTGCCTAATCTTTCATGCTCGGACCTCTCATTTTACCCTCGTCACATGCATGGAGAGCCACAGCGTGTGTCCCTGGGCGTGCACCGGAGCACCCTTAGAAAATCCACATAATTCCACAGCAAAAACCTTCCTCCTTTAAAAACGGAACAAAGAAACGTGCACACACCAAAAAACCCGTAACCTAAATCCTAAATAATGGATTGCCAGGCATGCGCTGGAAACATCAGATAACAAAAGGCTGCAAAAGCTGTAGTTGGCAGGGAGCCAAAGTCGTGCCCCCACCTCTGAGCGAGAGCAGAACATTGTCCAATTTGGTTCACTTTCACCTTCTTAGCCAGGCAGACAAAGCCACGGTAAGTCCTGGCCTAGGGTAGCCAGACATCCTTATTTTAAAGAGTTGCCCCCTTCTCACATCACAGCCCTGTGTTTAACAGTCTTCATCCAAACTGAAACGAAGCTGAAATTGTATCTATATATATATAAAAAGGACACTTACTGCCATCCATCCTTTGTTGCCCTAAGACTTCCCAGTCCACCTTGGTACCTTACAGATGTGTTGGACAGCTTATAGGAATTGTAGTCCAACATATCTGGTTGGTGAAGGCTGTTTCAGAGTGCAAGCTCCATGGTAGGTGCCTATTTATTTAATGTATTTTTCAGTGTATACGATTATATCCCCCCCCCATTTTTTTTAAGTTTAACATCTTATACATGGAATGTTGCGATTAAATATATAAATAAATTTATTTCTTAATTTGGGGTTAAAAAAAAAGGGGCCGTGTTATACGTGGGGGCGTCTTATACACAGAAAAATACGGTATACACTTGCTTTTAAAAAAAACGTCAAAGTGGTTTACAAAACAATAAAATTATCAATAAAATAATTTACAGCAATTTAAAACGTTCAAAAAATTAAAATCAACAATACACTGGAAACACATTAAAACACACGTCAACATTCTAAATATTTGGGTAGGCTTGTCTAAACAATTTTTTTTTTTTTGCTGAAAATGCTGAAAAGAGTACCATGAAGGTGCCTGCCTGATCTTAATATGTCGCTGTGTAAAGCACAATGTCCACTAGTGGTGATATATTTAGACATGTATATTTAGACACATTCATCAATGGATGCTCTTTACTTCATGTACCCCCTGCCCGTACGGGCCAGTCGTGTCCGACTCTAGAGTTGTGCGCCCATCTCACTTAAGAGGCCGGGGGCCAGCGCTGTCCGAAGACACTTCCGGGTCACATGGCCAGCGTGACGAAGCTGCTCTGGGAAGCCAGCACCAGTGCAGCACACGGAAACGCCGTTTACCTTCCCGCTATAAAGCGGTACCTATTTATCTACCTGCACTTAGGGGTGCTTTCGAACTGCTAGGTGGGCAGGAGCTGGGACCCAAAGACGGGAGCTCACCCCGCCGCGGGGATTCGAACCGCCGACCATGCGATCGGCAAGCCCTAGGCGCTGAGGTTTTGCCCACAGCACCACCCGCGTCCCGTTTTTTTTTACTTCATGTACTACAGTACAAAATGCTGGTTTTTTAAAAATGTTTTTTTAAACATACTCAGCACACACACCCAGTCCCTATGAGCTGTTGGGCAGAAGGAATTCCTGATTCTTTTGATCCAAGGAGTCTAAAATAGTAACAGTACAAGCCACACCAATTCAAAAGGTCAACTTGGTCATAAGACTCATTTGGTGGCCTTAGAAAGTCCCTAATCACTCAGCACACACAAGCACACAAGTGTATGTGGGGATAATACTGGCGTACCTCACAGGATTGTTGCAGAGGTGACTGAGGTCATAGGCATGAAATGTTTTGCAGTTTGTGGCTTGCCCAAGGCCCTTCAGAGAGTTCACGCCCAAATCGTACTCTTACTATGCAGTCCCGTACACATCTACTCAGAAGTTAAGTCACGTTGAGTTCAGTGGGAGGTACTCCCAAGTAAGCGTTAGCTAGGATTCACAGCCTTCAAAGCAGGACAGGACAGCAGTTCCACTACCCTGTAGAACTAAAACCAACATATGTGGAAAGGGGAGATAGAAATTGGCTAGTGCAAATCACACAATGCGAAACCATCAGGAAATCAAGTTCTTAATTTGCATTGGTGGATTTGAATTTTGCCACAAACTCGCCTAGATATTCAGGTCCTTTGGACAGGTTTCACAAGGAAAAACTCAATATACACGTGCAAAAAGTATGGCATTTTCATTTCATTTCCCTCTAGTCTCAAGGCTTACTTCCTTTCTTCCACTGTGTGTGTGTGTGTGTGTGTGTGTGTGTGTCAACTCAGAATAACATTTCATGCATCTGAAGTTGACTCCAGTCCATGAAAGCTTATGGCATAATAAACATATTAGGGTGGTACCAAACACTAGTCCTACATAGAGTAGACCTACTGAACTTAGACATCACTCACTTAGGTTCATTAATTTCAATGCATCTACTCTGAATAGGACTTAATTAGATACAGGCCTTATGCTTCCATTCTTTCACTTTCTGCTGCAGCAGACTAACAGAGTCCTCTTTCTGGAATTGCAACTTTCGCTTTTGCAAAATTCACAAAACATTCTCCTGCCTTCTATTTCAATCCCAGGGCAGGGTTACAATGAATCTTACACCTGTGCAGTTTTCATGAGGTCATAAGAAGAGCCCCGCCGGGTCAGATCAATGGCCCATCTAGGGTCAGCATGCTGTTCTCATTGTGACTGACCAAATGTGTGTGGGAAAACAGTAAGAGGAATTAGAGCACAAGAACACTCTCCTGTCCTGTGGTTTCCAGCAACTGGCATTCAGAAGCGTTGCTGCTACCAATTGTGGAGGCCAATCAAGCTATCAAGGTTAGTAAAAGGTAAAGGGACCCCTGACCATCAGGTCCAGTCGTTACCGACTCTGGGGTTGTGGTGCTCATCTCGCTTTATTGGCCGAGGGAGCCGGTGTACAGCTTCCGGGTCATGTGGCCAACATGACTAAGCCGCTTCTGGCAAACCAGAGCAGTGCACGAAAATGCCGTTTACCTTCCCGCCAGAGCGGTACCTATTTATCTACTTGTACTTTGATGTGCTTTCGAACTGCTAGGTTGGCAGGAGCAGGGACCGAGCAACGGGAGCTCACCCCGTCACGGGGATTCAAACCGCCGACCTTCTGATCGGCAAGTCCTAGGCTCTGTGGTTTAACCCACAGCACCACCCGTGTCCCTTATCAAGGTTAGTAGCCATCATCAATAGTACTTTCCCTGTCTGTATCTCTGCATCCCCCAGTACCCCAGAAGCTCAGAGCAGTATACAGGGGTGTCGTCGTCCCCCATTTTCTTCTTACATTAGCCCTGTGAGGTAGGTTATTATTGCAAACCATCCTGTGGCCTGTGCAAAGGGCAGTAATATAAATTATTTAAATATGCATAAATAAATAAATTAGGCTTCCCAGTTGGAACCGAATCCCCACCCAGCTATGAACCTGCATTTCCCCCGTCTCTCTTCATTACATGTATACTGGCTCTCCAGTAAAATTGCATTTCCAATTTTACAGCGCTAGGATGCAAGGACTGAATTTGCATCCACAATCCCTTCCATGGCTTAGAGATCTGAGCCTTCATATTCAGATCATGGACACAAGGGAGGCTGCGTCAGTTTCTGCTTGGAAGGGCATATTTCTATCCAATCCAAGAGAGATTAGGTAGGATCAGGAAGACTCATAGCAGCGAGGAGTCTGACCATTTTCAAGAGGGGAGGAGCCCCAAGACAAGGATTTGGAAAAGCTGGAACACCATCTGGTCACTTCTGGCTTCTGACCCAGTGCCTCCCCCATTGGCACATTTATGATACCAGCCAGACAAATTCCCACCCACCCGCTACCCCCCATGAACACTGTTAACATGCTTTTTCAGTCCAAGGAACACCTCAAGAAACAGATGGAAGAGCAGAGATGGATAGAACATGGTAAGACAGACAGACGAAGAAGGGAAGGGAGACAGACAGTTGAGATTTATGGAGCCCATCATCACAAATACAGATGACTTTGTAAAGAGTCACGTAAGAGTAAAATTAAATCCTGAAAGCTTCCATTACCAATTACCAGCTCCCCAATACTGCCAACTCTAGTTAAGACTATGCATTTGGTTTGAATGCATTTAAACCCTAGGTAAGGTTTGGGGATACAGTGGAACCTTGGTTCTTGAACGGCTTAGCTGATGACCAAATCGGTTCTCGAATGCCACAAACCTGAAAGTGTGTGTTTCGGTTTTCGAACGTTTTTTGGAAGCTGAACGTCCGACGTGGCTTCTGATTGAGTGCAGGAAGCTCCTGCAGCCAATCAGAAGCCGCGTCTTGGTTTCTGAACATTTCAGAAGTCGAATGGACTTCTGTAAGGGATTGTGTTCGAGAACCAAGGTGCCACTGTACTAGCTTTAGCAAAAACGTGCATGTTTATTGTTAGTTTTGTTTATTTGTTTGTCATATGCCAGAAGTGCATGCGGGGGAGGGGGGAATCCCAGCTTCTTTCCTGAAACATCATGGGTTGCATCCAACCAAGTTCTACTCAAGAGTAGGCCTAGTGAAGTGAACCTAAGTTAGCCATGTAAATCAACTTCGATAGGCCTGCACTGTGTAGGACAAGCAAACTGTGTAGGTGTCCCAAAACAAAGATGCTATGTCATGGCTTCAGTTCGGGAATTGGTCAGTGTCCAAAAGGGATTTCATCAGAGGTGGCCAGATTCTCCATTTCAGTGTAAAGGTCAGGTCCTAAGCAGAGGCTCAAAATCATAGAGGCAGCCCTTTTTTCCACAACCCTCACCTCAAAAGGGATACAGGAGTTGGGAAATGTTCAGAAAAGGGTAACCGAAATCATCAAGTGACTCACCTCTGAGGAAAAGTTACAACATTTGGAGCATTTTAGTACAGTGATACCTCGGGTTACATACCCTTCAGGTTACATGCGCTTCAGGTTACAGATTCCTCTAACCCAGAAATAGTGCTTCAGGTTAAGAACTTTGCTTCAGGATAAGAACAGAAATCGTGCTCCGGTGGCGCGGCAGCAGCGGGAGGCCCCATTAGCTAAAGTGGTGCTTCAGGTTAAGAACAGTTTCAGGTTAAGAACGGACCTCCGGAATGAATTAAGTACTTAACCCGAGGTACCACTGTATAGAGAAAAGGCAAGTAAGATAGGACATGACAGGTATTTATAAGATTATACATGGCATGGAAGAAGTGGATAGAGAAAAGATTTCTCCTTCTCTCATGAGACTAGAACATGTGCACATCCAATGAAACTGAATGTTGGAAGATTCTGGAAAGGTAAAAGAAAGCACCTCTTCGTGCAGTGCATAGTTAAACTATGGAACTTGTTCCTACAGGAGCTTCAAAAGAGGATGAGACCAGTTCATGAGGAGAAGGCTATCAATGACAAATAGTTATGCTGTACCTCCACATTTGGAAACCATAGGGGAGGAGAAGGCTGTGGCGTTTAGACCCTGCTTGAGGGTTTCCTGCAGGCTTCTGACTGGCCACTGAGAGAAAAGTATACAAGTATAAAAGATGGGCCATTGGACTGACCCAGCAAGGTCTAACTTATGTTCTTTATCATTAAATGGTCAACTATACACATCCAAGAAGAGCAGGCTTTTAAATGAAGATGACAAGAGGCAAGCAGCTTGACAGGAAATAGATGTGAGCGCACCAGTAACTTCCTGTGGTGCAAATGTGAAATTCCTCTACAGTGTCCAAAATCCAGAAGGTATCAAGGAACCATTGCTATTAATATAGAGCTAAACAGCCACAATGTCTCCCAGATATGCAGGCCTTATCAGGTCACTCAGGAACCAGAATCTCACAACGAAATTAAGAGCTTTCTCAATAGCTTGACAAGGGGAGAGGTGGGTCTGAATACAGAAATGTCTTCAAACACTACATCAAACGGCACTGTCTACACCAACTGCAGGTGTGGGAGAAAGAGAATCTAAAATATTGATCTGCACATGGAAGCCTGTTTCTTTTGCTGGATCAGGATGTAACCATATGATGCACTGATGGGGAAATGATTTTTTTTCTTTAAAAAAAAAAATCTAAAAAAATCTGTCATGGTCTGCATCCTATTTCTTGCACAGAAAGTCGATTTGGCCCTGTGTAGGTGATCCTTTAGGGACGCAGGTGGCACTGTGGGTTAAACCACATAGCCTAGGACTTGCCGATCAGGAGGTCGGCGGTTTGAATCCCCGCGACGGGGTGAGCTCCTGTTGCTCGGTCCCTGCTCCTGCCAAACTAGCAGTTTAAAAGCACTTCGAAGTGCAAGTAGATAAATAGGTACTGCTCTGGCGGGAAGGTAAATGGCATTTGCGTGCGCTGCTCTGGTTTGCCAGAAGCGGCTTAGTCATGCTGGCCACATGACCTGGAAGCTGTATGCCGGCTCCCTCAGCCAATAAAGCGAGATGAGCGCCGCAACCCCAGAGTCGGCCACGACTGGACCTAATGGTCAGGGGTCGCTTTACCTTTACCTTTACCTAGGTGATCCTTTAACTTGCTGAGTTTCACCCACATCTAAAACAGGAATGGGGAACCTGTGGCCCCCTAGTTATTGCTGAACCACAATTCCCATCCTTCCTTATCGCTGGCCATATTTAGCAGGGCCGATACGAGTTGGAGCTCAACAACTGTTGGAAAGCCACAAGTTCTCCCATCCCACTAGCTCTAAGGTTAAGGATATCATCATTTTCCCGTTAATATGAAGTGTGTGCTTGTGTTGTGGACATGTGGGGCACTCAGACTGGAAGAGAAGGTGTGCCAGAGGGGGTCCCCACAGACATCTGGGCAAACTTCCCCATGCAAGACAAAAATATCTTCATTTAGAACCTGATGCACCTCACCCTGCAAATTGGTGGGGACTGCAAATTAGGAAAGGGCCATAGCTCAGCAGCAGAGAATCTGCTTTCCACACTGAAGTTGCCAGGCTCAGTGCTCAACATCTCTAGATAAGGCTGCAGATACCCCATTTAAACCCTAGAGAATAATTGCTGGACAGTGTAGGAAATACACAATGAACCAATGATCTGACTCAATGTTAGGCGCATTTCTATAGTAAGGTAAAGGTGAAGGGACCCCTGACCATTAGGTCCAGTCGTGACCGACTCTGGGGTTGCGGCGCTTATCTCGCTTTATTGGCCAAGGGAGCTGGTGTACAGCTTCCAGGTCATGTGGCCAGCATGACAAAGCCGCTTCTGGCGAACCAGAGCAGCACACAGAAATGCTGTATAACTTCCCACCAGTGCGGTACCTATTTATCTACTTGCACTTTGACGTGCTTTCGAACTGCTAAGTTGGCAGGAGCAGGGACCGAGCAACGGGAGCTCACCCCATCGCGGGGATTCAAACCGCCGACCTTCTGATCGGCAAGTCCTAGGCTCTGTGGTTTAACCCACAGCACCACCCGTGCCCCAATTTCGATAGTACTGTGACCCAAAATCGTTCATGTGTGCTGTCACCATCAGCTGACAGCATGAGATCAGAAAAGCCCTTACAGCAGCTTTGAGGCAGTGGGAGGGAGGGAGCACTCTCGCCTTTGGTCCCAGAAGGTACTGTGGGGGGTGAACAGATGCCACCTCTCTCAGCCAAAAAGCTAGCGCAGAGATGCTCCCACAGGCCCAATGGCATAAAACAGGGGTGCTTGAGAGTGAAGATGCACCCACAGAGTCCTCCCTGGTGCCCGCAAGCTGAAGTTAAAATCCAAAAGGATACATGAGTGTGGAGTAAACATTTAGGACAAGGGCCTATTTAATTGTTTAAAACAATATTCATTCAGTGAATTGTTCTAAATGCTCATTCCTGGCTTCATAAACCAAGGTTTACGAAGCTGGCAAGTTTACATCTGCAACAGGCCAGAGAGCTAATCAGAAAAGCAAGCTCTCCAAAAGATTATTTGCATATGCTCTGAAACTCGGGGGGGGGCACAATGCCCCTTCAGCCCCACCCCTGCCCCCCTAAACTGCAAGTCTGCCTCCAAAATGTATATTTGCACAAGGCGGCATTTAACTATTTTTAACTCATGCACTGTTTACATTGTTTTTAACTCATGCACTGTTTACATTTTATTTTGGCTTTGCAGCAGAAATTACAAAATTGCCAGAGCATTGTTTCAGATTGCACCTGGCAAGTGCTATGGTCAAATGAGAAATTCTCTTTTAAGAGAATGGAGAAACTAGCCATGCCTAATACGTGCACACTCACATTTCTCTCTCTCTCTCTCTCTCTCTCTCTCTCTCTCTCTCTCTCCCCACACACACACACACACACACACACACAGTCGTACCTCTGCTTACGTATCCCTCTGGATATGTAAACTTCGGGTTGTGAACGCGGCAGTGCCCCTCCTTAGACTACTGGCATGTATTCCAGTTAGTGCTATTTGGGGACTACTTCTGAAATGGGCGTGGAGTTCCTGTGTTGTATTTTTTGCAGAGTTGCTACATGGAAAGTAGAATTAAGAATAAACAGATTACCCCTTGGCATCAGGGAAATGTCCAAATTGATCCTCTTTAGGAGAAACAAATGTATATTACGCCTTTTAACACTTATGTATACACATATAGATAATGTGGATGGCATCGTACTAAATTCTTATACTAGCACAAGGGGATCTTCCCCCTCTTTCCCTATGTGTACCCCATGCCATCCTCCACTGGAGCATTGGGGGGAAACCCAGAAGATATTTAGGGAACACTGGGGGGGGGGAGAGAAAGAGAGAACGTTCCGTCGCACCAAGGAGAAATCTGACAGAACACTCTCCTAATTTGAATACAACCCCTGATCACATTCATTCATACATACACAAACAAAACCACATACACACACAACTGGAAGCGGTCTACTGCAGTAACGACCTATAGGATTGGCTTGATTCTGCATTGTTTGACTTGATAATATTGTATGGTGGGGGGTGGGGTGGGGTATTCTATCCTGTTGCACTGAGTCTTTAATATGAAGAAAGGTGGGGTGGAGGTGATAGATAAATAGATAAGTAAAATAAAATAAAGCATTTACAGGCCAGGCAGTCATAAAAAGTCAAAACAAAGGAACAGGTGGATTTCTATCCTTTGTACGATGTCAAATTACTTACAGATATATTTGAATATGGTAACATATTTGAATATACAGAGACTGAGCATGTGTGTTTATGCGTATACATATTGGAATAACAGACATTACAGTTTGCTATTACAGTACCAAAAGCAAAGCTAGCTCATCCTGTCATTTCCCTGATGGGTTTTATACCGGGGGGGGGATGTCACTCCCACTGACCCCCCTCCATTTAAAAATCACTAAGTATTATTATTTTTTTGCATACAAAGAAATAAAAGCATTCCTTTCTTCCCCACTCCATCCTATGCACCAATTTCTTTCCTCCCTCCCTGCGCCTCTACCCTCATTTGGATAACAGGATGGGCAGCAGACAGGCATAAACACATACCCCCCCCCAAAAAAAAAATATGAGGAAGGGTAAGCGGGAAAAGTCCATTAGTTCAATTATTCGTGCGGGAGGGCAAGGATTTTTCTGCCTGAGGAAGGAGGTGGCACAGACAGAAATGGGGATGTGCCAGCTTGGCCTATTGTTCTGCCGTTGTGGGTTAATTAATTAGCGAGATCAAAAGGGAGGAGAGGGCGGGCTTCGGCATTACGGTAACGATTCAGCAGCTGTGCAACCTACCTCACGTCAATGCGGCCATCTTACAAAACGGCATTTGACTCCATCAAAATGGCTTCCTGGCACCGAGAACCTATAAGCTGCGGCAGGGTGGCCTGGAGTTGTTGAGAGGGTCTCTTCTCAGGGAGAGGGGCTGCCCTTCTTTCATACACAAACACAGACACACACACACACACAGCCTCCTCCTACTTGTTCTTTGAGGGCACCGCACACAGCACGGATGGGCTTTGAGGGAGGGGAGAGCAGGACTAAGGAGGAGGAAGTAGGGCAGGGGGAATTAAAAGCCAGAGACGCACGCAGTGGCCCTCCATCTTCATCGCCGTTTGCAGCTCGTGCCAAATTGGAAGTTCCTTATCTCGGCAGCAGAATGTCGCACAGCCTCTGCGCGGGAGACAATAAGGCACAGCGTCATTACTCACAGAGTACGGTACATGGGCATAATGCCATGGTTACACACAGGAAGACAAAAACACAGATAATCCCTGTAAACTGATATATCACTATACACTCTCACACTGTACTCACAGACACAAGCACTCAGCTTTTGGGGCCTTAACGCACAATAAAAGATGGAGCCAGAATTTCTTGTGCGAGGGCAAAAGGATGAGATCGTTTCCCTCTCCTCACTGGCAATATCTGCACCACAGCGGCGCAGAAGTAACGTGAGTCCTATCTGGTAAAAATGACATTTGTCTTACATATATATGGTATGATTCTGGCAGTTAGCAGGCCAGCTTGCAAATATAAGGGTTAGTCTTTGGAATGTGTCAGAACAACTTCAGTTCATCCAGGGGAGCTCTCCCAGGTCCTGAAGTACCCAATTCTGGCTGGTTGAACACAGAAACCTAGGAAGTTGCCTTATACAGAGTCAGACTGCTAGACCATATTGCCCAGTTTTAGACTGGCAATGGCTCTCTAGGGTCTGAGGCAGGGATCCTTCCTAGCCCCCTCCCCTCCCCCTGAGATTCCAGGGATTGAGCCTCAGATTTTTTGCATGTAAAGCAGGTGCCCTTCACAAAACCTGCCCCCAAACCTGCTCTCTACTGCCTAAATACAGAGACCTGCCCCTTACACACTCTTTGTTCTGGGTCAGTTCCCCTTCACTCTTATTCAAACACCCAACATGGCCAGAACAGGTCGTACACTTTGCTCATCCTTGAATAAAAAAGGCACTTGGTCACACCCCTGAGGCTGTAAGTCTACCACCACCTATGAGCTGAAGCATGAACACATCTGCTACCAGGATAATTGGTACTTTGTTCCTAGCCATTTGCAACTCACTAATTGGGTGTGAATTAACCTTTGCTACCTTTCTGAATTCAATGCGATTCAGATACCTGCCCTCCCACTCTTGATCTTGCTGGATCACAGGACCAATTCCTACTGCACTGTTGATATGGTGGTGGGCAGTAGCTAACTTTTTGGAGGGGAGGGAAGGACCACAATAACCAAACTCATGGATGTTCTAGGAAGTGTGTTTGTCATCCTGACCCAACCCAAGTTTCCCTGGGGAAGGGAGTGAAGATGAGAAAGTAACAGTAGTGGTAGATCATACTATAAGTCTGTTCTCCCTCACTCTACCTCTACCTCTACTCTCTCTCACTCCAGGATATGTGAATATGTGAAACTGCTTTAGTATTATCTACTCCAGCAATGGGAAACCTCAGGTGTCGAACATGGCAGTCCAGACAGAGAGGCCTGGAGGGCTAAGCTTGACTCATAGGCCTAAGGTTCCCCATACCTGGGGTAGATAACATTGGAGTATCTGAATCCCTAAAAAACTACAGCTCCAGGATTATCTGGGGGAATAAACCACAGAGCCTAGGATTTGCCGATCAGAAGGTCGGCGGTTCGAATCCCCACGATGGGGTGACCTCCCGTTGCTCAGTCCCTGCTCCTGCCAACCTAGCAGTCGGGAAGCACGTCAAAGTGCAAGTAGATAAATAGTTACCGCTCCGGCGGGAAGGTAAATGGTGTTTCCATGCGCTGCTCTGGTTCGCCAGAAGTGGCTTAGTCATGCTGGCTACATGACCCGGAAGCTGTACACCGGCTCCCTCGGCCAATAAAGCGAGATGTGCACCGCAACCCTAGAGTCGGCCACGACTGGACCTAATGGTCAGGTGTCCCTATATCTTTACCTATGTGCTTTAAATGTATGGTTTTGAGTCTTGAACCTGAATCTCCCCAGTCCATCCAACACTCTAACCACTATGTAAAACTGACTCTCTTCCCACTAATATATTTTCGTCTTATGTCTTTTACATAGGAGCACCCAAAGCAACCAATATGATTGGTTCTGGTTTTCTGGAGTAGATGCTCCCATACATAGAATGTGCATGATTAGAAAGTAAAAACCCACCCAGCCCCTCTGCCTTCTGTGTCCAAGTCCATTGACTCACCTCTCCAAGCTGAGAGAGAGAGATGTCTTGTCTCTTTGTGTCACCGCATCCCAAGTCATGAACTCTCAGTCACGTCTGATTAAGGAAGAAGAAGAAAAAAATTCATCTCAATTAGAGAAAGGCTCCCACACGTCTGGATGGATGTCAAGTAATTACTGCTTGCCATTCACAGAAAAATGGACGCCGAAAGAGAATTTAGTTTTCGGATGATCTATGCAGGCCTTAAAATAAGGAATTTGAGGACTCCGCTTGGTAGGCTTGTTTCCAGTTTATACTCATTTGACAGAATCAAGTGGTAAAGTCATTGCCGAACTACACCACTTTAAGCTGTAGGTGTGTGGGTTCAAGATGGAATGGGAGATGTCAGACGTTTGATTGCTCTCCCACAAAAACAGAACTCTGTGCTTGCAGAAAGTGAGCATAATCCATCCAACCTTCTCCCTAACGTGGTATTTTATTATCCAATATGCAATATGCATTGGATATATTCACATTGCAGTCTGAAGTATTACAGTCTGCGATGACACCTCCCCCCAAAAAAACAACAACAAACCACTCAGATTTTTACTATTTCATACTGTCACTTGTAGAGATAGGACCTAGGAGCTTATCTATGCATTAAGCAATATGAGGTGGCAGAATTCCAAACGGTGCCATTTCAGACCAGAGGTGGAAATATGACACACTCTACCTTGGACATTGTAACCAGTTGGTCTCACGTTTTCCGGTGTACCATATTCTAGTCTATTAAATACAGGGAGGTTTTCTTTTCCACAGGGGAACATTTTTTAAAAAAAATACAATCACCCACACAGGTGAAATTATACAGTCTAGCATGTCCCTTAATGCCAGCGTGGCACAATGTTTAGAGTGCTGGGAGACCATGGTTTGAATCCCCACTCAGTCGAGAAGCATTCTTTGTTTTTTGGGCATTTTAATCTTTATTCTTTTACATATTAAGTCCCTTCACCACAAAGAGAACAAAAACAAAAAAAACCCAGATCACATCAAATACAAAAAAGGTGACATAAAAAAAAATCCATATGTTAAGACTTCCGTCATCCTTATAATGTCCTTATAAATCACTTTTTAAGCTGTGTGAAGCAATGAACAAATGGAATAAACCAAACTAACAGAACTACGAAGTAAAGCTCAGATTAAAGGCCCTTTACAACAGCCCTGTAGGGCGGTGTCATCCTGAAATTGGGGGGGGGGGAGAGAGCCTGAAAACATGTTAGCTTGCCTAAGGCCATGCAATGAGCTCAACTTATGGGCTGAGATAAAATTTAAGCCATGGACTCCTCACCAGTATATCACAACAGTGAGCTGGTTCACACAGCATGCTAAACTGTGGCTCAGCAATATCGTGTTGGTTTCCAGGGAAGAAATTGCAGCTGCTTTGTTCCTCACTAGACCTTTGTGCTCCCATCAACCCAAAGTCCAAACCAGGAATCACAGTTAAGCTCTCTCCTTGCAGGGCTGCCACGCACCCGGAATTCCCCAGACATATCTGGGAATCGTCCGTCAGAAACAGTGTCCGGGCATCATTTCTGAAAATCACTGGAAACGTCTTGAAAATGTCGGGCGTATGTTGTTGGCAAATTTTCCTACCCAAAAGCTTCGAATATGTTGGGCGTATGTTGTTGGCAAATTCCCCCCCAAAAAGCTGAACAACTTTGTCCCCAAAAAGGCTCAACAACTTTTGTTTTGACTCTTTGAAAGTGTGGCAACCCTTGCTTACTACAAGCTATAACCAATGTTTGATGTTGGCTCAAGAAACACCAGCTTGACCTTGGTTTAGCTCAGCATTGGTGTCGCTAAGTCAAGGTTTGGCTCAGGGTGCCTTGCGAACCAGGCCAGTGTACCCCCATTTTGCTTCATGTAATTAGAAGGAATGCTAGAAAAAGCAATAAAATAAAATAAAATAAATTCCTCACCATTAAGCATGTATTCCACTACACACACACACACACACACACACACACACACACAAGCTCTTTAATCCAGCTCCTTCCTTTCCCAGCTCCTTTTCTCTGGCTGGGTTAGCATCTCCTTTTGCAAGAAGCTTTTCCTTCCCCCACCAGATCCATCCACCCCATGTGCAAAGTGGGAAAACATCATTAGGGAGGGAAAATAATTTAGTTTGTTAATCGGCATCCAATGGTGGGAAACAAGGGGGAGGCCAGGGAAGGAGGGAGACTTGGCAGTTGAGGCTTAGGAAAGGCCAATACAAAGCCACCATTCATGATGTCCAGGGCTGGGGATTCGCATTGAATTAAACAGACACAAAGAGCAAAGGCATTTTTATCCTCCCTCCCTCTCTCTCCCTCCCTCCCTCTCCATGAGAATTATCATATCTCCCTGGCACTAGGAAACCTCCGGCATGAGAGAGTGAGGAGGGAGGGAGAACAAACTGTGGCCCAAGGTACAGAAGGCTTTGTTCCTGCATGGGATTTATGTCTGGGAAGCAGCATATGGTTTTGTGGCGAGCAACTGGCCATTGCGCACCCGGCTTTAATAAGAACTCCGCTAATGTGAATGAGTCCTTCTCTCGTCTCTGCCGCCCCCCCCCGCCGGCCACCCTTTGCCCACCCGCCTCGCTCCATTCCGTGTGCCTACAAAGCACCACCACTGTCTGAAAAACAAACAAAATAACTGTTTGCATTTGAAGAGCTAGCAAGGCAACCCCTCTGCCAAAGCAAGCACAAAAACAGGGTGCAGGGGAGGGAGAGAGAGAGAGATGGACAAAGAAGAAGAGAGGGACTAGACAACAGCCATTCAGTCATGGAGATGAATCGGTCACTATGCAATACCTTGGCTGGCTACTCTTTCAGATGCCCCAAGTCCCTAGCAATGATCCACGTCTGTGCTTGCCCTGATGAATGCGTTGGCATTTGCTGCAACGAAAGCATGAATGGTTGGGTGTGTATCCTTAAAACGTCCATGAATTTAGGAAGGTCCCACACGGTTGTGGCTCTCCACATGGGTGTTTAAGGATGCACACCTGACTGCGTGACGCCAATGAGCTTGCTGCAGGGAAATGCCCTCTGCTCACAGCAAACATGACTGTAACTGCCTGTAAAGTGCATCACAGCATAAAGGGACATTTCCATATCACAGCCTTCACCTGGTTTAATTCCTCTCATACAAGGAACCCTGCAAACTTCATTTCTGTGAGGGGGTAGGCACACTGTTGCCATCAGGGCAGGACTTTGGGGGCAGGTGGCCCCCAAAAGTGGAATAAGCAGAAAGGCCCCCAAAAGTAGCTGGGCTGGCTTGCCACATTTTGAAGCGAGCAAGTAAAACACATTATTGTGTAAGGGGAGGAAACAAATGATAACCAAGCCTAGAGTCTAAAAATGCTCTGTCTGTACTGCTAGATGGACATCAACAATCAAATTTGAAACTCTACTCGTAGTAAAACAAGCCCTATAGAAATGCATGTTTCTGATTTAAAGTGTGTGTGTGTGTGTGTGTAAATATACCACCGCTTATCAGATACCATATTTTTTGCTCCATAAGACTCACCGGACCATAAGACGCACCTAGTTTTTGGAGGAGGAAAACAAGAAAAAAATATTCTGAATCTCAGAAGCCAGAACAACAAGAGGGATCGCTGCTCAGCAAAAGCAGCAGTCCCTCTTGCTGTTCTGGCTTCTGGGATAGCTGTGCAGCCTGCATTCGCTCCATAAGACGCACACACATTTCCCCTTACTTTTTAGGAGGGAAAAAGTGAGTCTTATAGAGCAAAAAATACGGTATATCACAGTGCCTTAAGAATTTTAAATACCACCATTATAAACGACAATGCAATATTTTATGTCGGGGGGTGAACCTAGACTGGCAAATCCAGTCAGTGTAGACCAGTGATAGATAATCTGTGGCCCTTCAGATGATGTTGGTATACACCTCCTATCATCCCTGATCTTGATGGCTGGTGCTGATGGAAGTTGGAGCCCAAGAATGGCAGGAGGACCAATGCTTCCCCACTACTGCTGCAGGGAAGTGCACCTTCATATGAGACGTAGACTCCTAGAGTTGGAGAGGGCTTTGTATGCAATTCCATCTAACGAACCCCTTGCTTGATCCAGGAAATCAAGAGCTTGCGCACCCACAATGGGTGGGTGTCCAGATTCTGCTTGAAGGCACCCGGGGAGGGAGACCCTACGACCTCTCTAGGTCATCGGTCCCATTGTCAAACTGCTTGTACAGTTAAGACAGGGGTGGGAAAGTGCTTCAGCTCAAGGGCCGCATTCCCTTCCAGGTAACCTTTCAGGGACCACATGCCAGTGGTAGGTGGGGCCAGGAGAAAAACTGGGTGGAGCAACAAATGCTAATTGACCCAGCCCACACACTCATTCTATCCTTCACCCAGGCAAGCAAGAAACAGAGTCCAAGGACATGTCCCCTCCAGGCAAAAACACTCAAGGAGGGTGCAAAGCAGAGCTGGTGAGGGGAGTGGCCTTGAGATAAAAGGATGCATGGTTTGGGGAGAGTCTCAAGGGCAAGATAGAGAGTGGCCCCCAGGCCTGAGGTTCCCCATCCCTGAGTTAAGAAATGTCTCCTACCCAAATCCACAGTTCTGTAACATAAGCTTGTTTGGCCTACTCCTGTGCACCAGGGTAGCTGAAAACAAGTATTCTATGTGACAGCCCTTCACAGATTTGATGGATGTTTTTATGTCCCTCCAGTCTTCTCTTCTTCAGAGTAAGCATGTTCAGTTTTTTCAGCCTTTCATTCTATGACTTCTTTTCCATACTCCTGACCATCTTCACTGCCCTCCTCTGAACCCATATCAGCTTGTCTGCATCCGCCTTAAAGTGCATCCCCCAGAATGGGACACAAAGCCATTGAACTCACAACTATAAAAGTAGCAGCAGCCTCCACTAGTTAGCATTTTTAACAAAGAATGAATGAATTCACAGAGAAGAGGGTCTATCAATGACTAGACCTCGATGGGCAACCAGGTTGACCTGGTATAAGATGGCTCCTTGTACAGTGGTACCTCGGGTTACATACACTTCAGGTTACATACGTTTCAGATTACAGACTCCGCTAACCCAGAAATAGTACCTCGGGTTAAGAACTTTGCTTCAGGATGAGACAGAAATCGTGCTCCAGCAGCATGGCGGCAGCGGGAGGCCCCATTAGCTAAAGTGGTACCTCAGGTTAAGAACAGTTTCAGGTTAAGAACAGACCTCCGGAACGAATTAAGTACTTAACCTGAGGTACCACTGTACTGCATTACTGGTCTTCTTCCAACATGATGCCCTCCGGCTGTTTTGGACTACAGCCCCAGTCAGCAGAGTCAAAGGTCAAGGATGATGGGAAATGTAGCCCAACATCTGGAGAGCACCTGGATGTTGACAGTTGCTATACGCACTTAACTGGGCTTTCAGACCTATTGAATTCATTGGGGTTTACCTCTGAATAAGCACATGTAGGTTTGCACGGTGATATACCATTCAGACACACCCACCCACACCCAAAAAAATCCCTCTGCTCATCTGCTTTATATGAACTACTTGAAAACAAAGGACAACGAGCTTAAGGGAAAGACTGTGAGAAAGATCTCAGTGCACAGGGTTAGTAAAAGTTGGGTGGAGGGGAAAGAGAGAAGGAGAAGCACTAATTAGCACTCGGCCCATCACCTCCCATTAATAGCTTGTCACTGTTTCATTGATGTAGCTGAAGGCAAGGAAGTTGAGATGTGTGATGCTTACCTGTCTCTATCTCATTAACAGAATGCAGGGTGAGAACAGACGTTTATTGCCTGCATCACAGACAGAGCATCACAGACAAAGGCGTGCCCCTCTTGCGCAGCCTAATTATTGAACTGATTTCTGAGCAGGTGTGCACCACTGAGCGCACCTCTATGTTCATGCATAGATTATATCAACAAGGGTGTGTGCCCATGTATGGAGGATAGCCTCCTTTTGGCTCAGAAAGACCCACGCCACAAAGGTCATGTGAAATTTGGATTCAGAAGGTTCTTATTTACCCCCTATCTGGAAATCAGGTTGGCAAACTTTTAACTTGGTAGGTCAATCAACTTAAACTTAAGTCGATTTGTCAGTCAAGGGAACTTTTGTCCAGTGAGACTAAGATGGGGGCATGCTTGTTTACGTTTTAGGGCTGTTTTTGGTCAGCTGTGTTACCATGAGGGGAAATAAAAAGAAAATAATAGCTACTACATGAAGAGGCAGGCATTGTTTGTTAAATTATTACGTTACCCCAGCTGTCAATATATCAAAAAAGGTACATACAGAATTTTTTTAATCAGCTAAATAACAGTTGATCAATTAAAAAAAACTGTTTAATTCATTTAGAGCCCTACTGGAGACTGTTGAGGGGTGAGCAGGATATCTGGATAAAAATGATTTACAAGAGGGGTGGAGAATCCAGCAACATCTCCAGGGCTCCCCACCCCCACCCCCGATTTACCAAGTCATCATAAATACAGAAGGCTCAAGTCACTTTCTCCCCCAGTTCAAAAAGCTGGATTTTTGCAGCGGCAACAACTGAAGTACTCGTATGCCAATAAAAATCCATTGATGTCAGTACATTATAAATAACTAAGAAAAAGGGGGGGAAGGATCTGAATATGTATTCAAATAGACACAAGGTCCAGTTTGCTACCAAAAAATGGTGCATATCTTTCATCTGTAGGCATACATCAAAACACACCTTTCAACATCTCTTAGCCAGAGATGCAAAGAGCTTTTGAAAGCAAAAACAAATCTTTGACAACTATCTGGGTGGGGAATGGGGAGGGGGAGAGAAATATAGAACAGCAGTTTTAAAAGGAATCGTTTTTTAGCCTACAACGAGATTTTCTTGTCACCATATGCAAAAACAATCCCATTAATGAGAGCATGATCAAGGAAGAGTGCCACAGTAGCAACTATAGCCTAGTACTGGGGACCCGCAATATGGCGTCCATGGGCAACACAGCACTCTCAGATATCCCTCATGGGGTTCACCATGCTTCCTTCCCCATCACAATTTTCAAAAATTGGTTTTCTGGTCATTTGAGGAGCTATTGGAGGGGAATTGCCTGCTCCTTTCTCATCCACATTTTACTTGTTTTTTTGGCGGGGGTGAAAATGGTTTGGAACGGAAGCAACTTCTCAACATCACTAGGTTTTCTTCTTGGAATGAGTAGTTTATGGTTTCTTATCTTCCCCCAAATATGTCCCTGGTCCCACATAAGTTGGGGACCCCTGTAATAATGCACTGGGCCCTTCAAAATGGCATACAAATTCAGGTCTCTGCGCCATCTTTATACAGGACCTTTATACCTATATTACCGTATGCCCCAATCACAAGAATCTGCACTGGGTAAACCATCTGAGGACATCTCATAAGAAGCAGCCAAACTTTCCCTGAAAGGAGAAACAGAGCTGAGCTCTAAGAAGAAGAAAAATATCAGAGCTCTTTGGTCAGGTCAATGATGATATTTCAGCATCTCAAGTCAGAAACTTCCTGGCATTTTTGCCAGCTTGCTCTTCTATTGACCAAGAAGTTTTAAAAGACCCACTGAGTTTTTCCTCCATTAACTAAGAGATGAGTAATTGTCTAGTGAGTGTATCTTGGATTAGGAATTTTCAAGGTGGTGAGGTCATTGTTAAAAACTCAGATATATAATCTAATCGCCAATGGCACATTAAGCCTAGGTTATTGCTGTCTCTTTTTTTGCGATGGAGATGATGATGATGATAATTTCATTGCTATACCACTTTGTATTTTAAAGAGCAAAGCTCAAAGTGGTTTACAACACATTAATACTTCAAATAAAGCACTCCAGAATAAAACAAATGAGAGCTTCGAGGAAAATATTTCAGATCCTCCTCTAAGTGACATTTTACTTTCTCCAGTCACCAAGCTGGCAACCATAGATTTCCAAGTGGTCTCAATTGGACCTGCTCCAGTCACAAAACATGCCTGGTCCCTGGCTGATTTCTAACACCAGTGAGGCTCGTGCCTGTGGTGTTCCAAGCTGGGGAGAGGAGAGACTTTGGACAGGATGTCCTTAATATGATCCACTCCTCTCCCTTCTGCTGTTGCTGCCTAATCCCCACCAGTGCTCCCAGAGAAAGGGCAGGTGAGTAAGCAAGCAGTGGCTGCTGGCTACAGTTCCTTGAACCCCCCAGAGCAGGGGGCAATAGCAAGAGGAAAAACAACAGAGTAAGGGGTTCTAGAGATCAGCACTGACCTCCTTCGAAGCCATGAGCCTTGGCTGGTACCCAGCAATACCTATCACCAACACCAGGCATAGGCAAGCTCACCCTCCAGATGTTTTGGGACTACAACTCCCATCATCCCTGACCACTGGTGTCCTGTTTGCTAGGGGTGATGGGAGTTGTAGTCCCAAAACATCTGGAGGCTGAGTTTGCCGATGCCTGACCAACACCATTTCTGTACACCTCTAAACTAAATGCAATGTACATTCATTTGGATGTGAGGCATCTAATACAGACCTTTTTGCCATGTCTCAGTGTGGATGGTGTTATATGCATTTCTATCCACATTAGAAGCCTAAAGCAAAGGAATTAAGTTTTGTGACACACGGCATCCTATCCCCACTGCCCTGATTCCCTCTTTAAGACGGCCAAACTACAGTTCAATGCTGCAGCAACAGTGGAAGCCACAATTCTTAAAAGCACAATAGGACCCTTGGGGGGATACATGCGGCAACCTTTAGCTACCTTGCCTACAACGGGGAATGATAAGCCACTCTATTCCCAATCCATGTCAATTTCAAACATCTATATTCCAAATGCCCTCCTGTCCCATTTCTGCATAAAGTCTGCAGTTCTTCCCCCTATTGCCACACAAAAAAAGTATTCACATGTGTTTAAAAACAAGCGTTTAAATAGGCATTTTATCGCAAAGTAAGCATTTCTAAAATAAATCTTTGCAAACCATTTTGGAATGTTCCGAGCCAAGAACTGTGTCACAAAAATCCAAAGGATAATTCCATTCCATACTTCATACAAATCCAGGAAGCCCGGATCAGGTCAGCTCCCAAAGGACTTTTCAGAGATCAAAATCCTTGAGCATCAGAGGAACAGAGCCTGACATCAACTCAGTCCATTGGTCCTCCTAAGCTCAGTATTTTCTACACTGGCAGTCAGCAGTTTCGAAGGATTTTATACAGGGGTCTCTCTCAGTCCTTCCTCGAGAGGATTGAACCGGATACCTTTTGCATTCAAAGCAGACTCTCTGCCACTGATCCCAAAATCCCCTGAACTCAGGCTTGCCCTTCCTTCAGCATCTTGTATCCACTGCTTATTCTTCCCCTTTCCTTCAACTCCCATGCCTTTCCAACATGGCCAAGCATCAGGGACAATGGGAGTTGTCAGGGACAATGGGAGTCCAGCAATATCTTGAGGGCCACTGGTTCCCCATCCCTGCATTGAAGTGTGGATGACAGTTAAGCATCTGCAGTCGTTAGCTGCAATTTAACAAATCGCACAACCAGTTTTGGGTACCCAATTGGGCGGGGGGGGGAGAAAGAGAGAACTCACACAGCAATCTGCTTTCAAAAATGAGGGTACCTTCAAAAACAGTGTTTGATAAGGCATGGGAGTCTGTTCTTTTTTAAAAAATAAAATCATCCTATTGGGAGGACCCTAAAAAAAACTTCTTTGGATGACAGTCACTATGCATAGTCCCACATGACAATTCATTGACTAGGACTTGACATCCAAACCATCTATAGTTTACTTTCTCGTTTTTTAACTGATTCACCAATGACATAAATAAACACACTACAAATCCTCAGTGTAGAAACATTTCTGAGGATCCACAAAGGGGAGGGTCTGTCTTGAAAGACAAAAATTGTAATTTAAGATACAAAAACGCCAATGATTCTTTTTTTTTTTTTTAAGAAGGGATGGCCATTGCTTACATTTGGTATTTTATTTTTCATTGAATTTTAGAATTCAAAGCATTCCCTATTGCAGTGTTGCCACGAAGCCTATTGCCAGAAGAAAACACGGGTGTTTTACCTTCACAGGAAAACTATCTGCCAGGTTTGGACGTAAAATGGAAGGGGAAATGTGAAGTATCTATTTCATCAAATCTGGTCTCAGGAGCAGGCGGTGGCTGGCTTTCAAGAAACCTGAGCCACAGAGCCTGTGCTTTCACGTCAGCCTCGACAAGTGAGAAGTAGAAACTTTGATCTGTAATTACAGCATTGGCTGATTAATCACATTGATTAAGCAGCCCAAACTTGCAGCCCTGGTCTTATATAAATATATAACCATATACACACCGTGCATTTCACAATTTGGTGCCTATTCACATTCCCTTGCAAATGTTGATAATCACAGGTGAATTCTGAGAATGCCCAGAAGTAAGATGTATAACCCTGATTGTCAGATATACACAAGTCAACACTAACATGCTGCAATCACATTTACTGTAGGTGCCTTTTAACATTCAGTTACGTATATCTGAGCTTTGCAAATTTTTCGTTCTATAAGACGCACCAGACCACAAAACGTACCTAGTTTTTGGAGGAGGAAAACAAGAAAAAAAATATTCTGACTCTCAGAAGCCAGAACAGCAAGAGGGATCGCTGTGCAGTGAAAGCAGCAATCCCTCTTGCTGTTCCGGCTTCTGGGATAGCTGCGCAGCCTGCATTCGCTCCATAAGACGCACACACATTTCCCCTTACTTTTTAGGAGGAGCAAAAAATACGGTAATCTGAAAGCATTGGTATTCGCCAACTTTGAGCATTCATGACAACATATTTAAAGTGTCTGTGCTCTCTCTCTATATATATATATTTATACACATGCACACTTCCTAATTTTACATTCAAACCAATGCTTCAAGATTGGCTTCAGAGGTCCAGCTTCTTAGCCTATGATTGGCAAAGATCCAACGGGGATAGGAACTTCTCAGTGGTGGTACCACAGTTGTGGAAATCTCTCCCTGGGAAGATCCAGCAATCCCCTTTCCTACCATTTTTAGATGCCGTTTGAATATGTTTTTATTTCTGAAGGTGTTTAGATAGATAACAAAAGGCCAATCAAGATTAGTGATTTATCGCAGGTGCACCATGTTCTTGACACAACAATAGTATGTTATTAGTGCTGCATTTATTCTACTTTATTAGTTGTTACCAATTCTGCAATGCTTCCCCATTGCCAACACATTATTGCTCTCCAGAGGGACCACAGCGCAACAAAAGCAGGACAAGCAAAACTAAAAGCTCCAAACAAGTTATGGGATTTCAGCAAGAAATGACAAAATATGCACTGAAACAGCATTGTCACCCCAAAACTTTTGTGGGCACAAACTGCTTTGAAAGCAATATTGCATATGGCCACCTTGACAGGATCCTGAGTGAAAAATCATCATGAATTCACAATAAAAAGGATGTCTGGAGGGCTCTCTGAGCAGCACAATCGGTGCTCTGCTGATTTTTTTGAAATAAAAAAAAACGGTGTGTATTTTTAGGGAATTATTTAATTTTTAATACAGTATATTATTGTTGCCATGTTTCTTGTAATGCTAAGCCGCTTTACAAAATTAGCTTGAACAGCAGGGTGTAAATAAATCATGCAAAAGAGAGCTTCGTCTGAGAAACGGCTCCGAGACAAAGGGGCCCAGAATCTCTCACCACACAAGCTAAATCACACCTGCACTGTCTGTGAGCCACTATCCTTTGTGTAAGGAAAGTTTAAAATCTTTCACTGTACTCTTCTGTACGCGTTCAAACTTTTGCAGGAAACATCAAGAAAGAAACCTACCTCTCATGAACAATACATGAAGCTTCATAGCAAGCCAGACCATCAGTCAGTTTAGCACTGGGCGTGAATCTTTCATCTGTCTTTATTGTATGCAATAAGCCTTCCTCTTTTTCCTGTCCGGTTTTCAATCAATTCCCCAGTTACACAAGTCTAAACGGAGCACACATCCCAGTGCAGATACATTTCTGAAGGGGGACTGTCTTTCTGGATGTGAGATATAAACTTACTATTTCACATAGCCCAACACTGTGTATGTTGGAAGCAGCTATCCATGGTTCTGTCACCAGAGATTCTTTCAACTTATAATACTAGGGACTGAACCCAGGACTTTTCTAGCATGAAGACACAGCATGTGCTCTGCCACTGAGCTATGGGGGGACTTCTTTCTCAGTTTCACTTGAGGAAATTCCACAGAGGAGAGTAACCACACCAGTCCCAAGGCAGAGGCTGCACCTTGCAATGAGACACATACATCAGAATGGAAATTCATGACGAGAGCTACCAATTGCCTTCTGCAGATTCCTATGAAGGTATACACGTGCAAGAATGGGTCCCTGGGCTCTTTGCAGAGCTTTAATCAGGAGGTTAGTTCTTAATACAGATAAGAAAAACTAGATAGTATACCAACCCTTTAAAAGCATCATCAACAAGAGAACTTTCATGCCGGAGAGTTGTATCCAATAGTGGTGCTACTCATATCTGGTCCATTAGAGGACATAATAATAATAATAAATAATAAATTTTATTTATATCCCGTCCTCCCCAGCCAAAGTCGGGCTCAGAAAGTAACACAGCATTCTAAAATCAATTCATTCTAAAATCAATTCATTCTAAAATCAATTCATTCTAAAATCAATTCAAAATCAAATTAATGGCAACCACTGGGCCAGAGTTCTACGAGGATCACCAAAGGAGGAGGTCAGACTGTGCCTTGGCCTAGGGCCTGGTGGAACAGATCTGTCTTGCAAGCCCTGCGGAAAGATGTCAAGTCCCGCAGGGCCCTGGTCTAGTTCCCTTAATTTCAATGGGTCTGTTACAAGTAGAACTTAGTTTGATACAACCCATCAATATCCAGTTACCATCACTGCGGCTCAATAAAGTTTATTGCTATTTCCCCTCAGAAGTAAAGTGAAAAATGAATCAAGTCACAATAAACTAGTTGCATATTTTCTTTATCATGTCACCAGAGTGCATCAACATGAACACTTCATGTGGGCACAAAATGAGCAAAGGCCTATTTCACTCACTTCCAAAAGATGGTACTGCCCAGTTCTTTTTTTTTTTTTTGTCTTTCTAGAAAAATAGGTGCTGGAACTCACCATGAACTCTTCATACTCTTGAAAAGGCAATGGCACCCACCTGAGAGGTGCCGGAACTGAGGTCCGGCAAGTTCCAGCTGAAAAAGAGCCCTGGTACCACCTACATCAAAGATGCCCTGCATCAGGGGTTGCCAGATTACATTTCAAGGTGACTGGAATCTCACACTTTAAAAAATCATACAGGAGAGAAACCATAAAAAGCTGGTCTAGAGTAACAGACTAGGGTGATGTCCACTGTTTCCAGGGACTGTTCACATTGTGAGACTTTGGGTGAGCTGAGTTTGTTTGGGCCCAGAGAGAGAGCCCAGAGGCTGAGAGGAAGGGTGTATCAAAAGGAATCAATATATATATATATATATATATATATATATATATATATATATATGTTAGTAACTGTGTATTAATGTAACATTTTTATAGGTAACTGTCTGTTTTTGCAATATTTTGTTTAAGTTGTCTACTGTTGCTTCAGTTTTTTTGTATACCACTTAGAGATATTTTCATATACTATGCAGTATAGAAATTTGATAATAATAGCAGCAGCGGCTGCAGCAGCAGAATGGGTACTGGAGAGAGGCATGATTTGGTGGACACCTGGAATGAAAACATCTTGGCTTCAAACCTTTTTCTAGAGCAGAAACAGTGGTTTTGCCCAGGTGAACTACATCTCTACAGTGAGGCAGAGTTGTGAACCAAGGAGGCTTCTGCCACCAACTCACATGCTAGCAAATTTCATCCTCAATCTCCTCAGTGAACAAATTAAAATGGGAACAAGTGGAGGTTTGCAACTCAGTGGCTGAGCAACTGCTCTGCATGCAGAAGGCATCTCCGAATGATACTGAGAAAGGCTTCTTGCCTGAAACCTTGGAGAGCCACTGCCACTCAATTTAGATGAACATTGAGTAGTTGGACCAATGGCCTAACTCAGAATAAGGCTACTCCATATGTTCCTAACAATAGTGACCCATCGTACAGAGCTATTCTGAGGATTACCCGGATGATGTAAGTGAAGTACCTTGGACAAATTAAAACACGCATGTGAACAGACCCCTTAGTTAGCACAGTAATAATAATGGTACTTAACATTTATATGAGGCTTAAGATGCTAAATCCTCATCTAAAATGCTAAGTGCCATTACAGTGGTACCTCAGGTTACATACGCTTCAGGTTACATACGCTTCAGGTTACAGACTCTGCTAACCCGGAAGTAGTACCTTGGGTTAAGAACTTTACCTCAGGGTGAGAACAGAAATCGTGTGGCGTCAGCGGGAGGCCCCATTAGCTAAAGTGGTGCTTCAGGTTAAGAACAGTTTCAGGTTAAGAACGGACCTCCGGAACGAATTAAGTTCTTAACCCAAGGTACCACTGTATTATTATTATTATTATTATTATTATTACACAGCTAACTAAGGGGTCTGTTCACAACCAGGAAGCACAAGGCCACGCACAAGCTCCAGAGCACTGCTTATTAAAAAGAAAAGAAAAAGGCACAGCAAATTGCGCTTGTGGCAAGCAAGCATCCAAATGCAAGTCTTCCTAAAGCAAGTGGAGCGCCTAGTTGCAAGAATCCGTACTCAAGATTCAGCATTGGACAGTTCATCATATGCACAGGTGGGTGTTGGCTCCTGTGCTCTATCCCCCCACCCACCCAACAGCCTCCGCAAACTACCTGAACTAAAGCAAAATGAGAGCAGCTAGCCAATAAGAGCCAGTCTGCACATTCTATGGATTTATAAGGAGTGAAGCTTTTCCTGGACCGTACCACTTCAGACTCCAGGTGGGCAACTGTGTTCGTGAACATGCTCCTACAGCGAAAGGGGTTCTACATACACTGCACTACACATCAAAAACAAGCACAATACGGAGAAGGAATGGGTCTAGTCTTTTCCTGTGACTTAGCTGGTTCGTGCATGCTTTGTTGAAGTGGGGAATATTTTTTTTTTAAAGTGATTCCCCCACCCACTGCCAAACAACTCACATTGTCCAGTCCGGGGGTGGGTGGAGAAATGCTTTCCTGCTTGTTTCTGATACATGTACAAGCTGGTCCTCAAAGGAGGAAGAAATCACAATACACAGCATGTTAATAATGAGAGGCAGGCAGGCAGGCAGACCAGTGCACACAGGAAGCAATTACATCAGGGCTAATTATACAAAGAACAGGCAATTGCCATGGGATTTTATTGCATCGCTATCGTCGGACGTGGCTAGTGATTAGGGACTAGCGCCTTGGAGATTCCAGATCTACCCTTGGACACAAAGCTCACTGCTACCACCTCTCAGCAAAGCCTACCTCACAAGGTTGGTGTGAGAACAATCAGCACGGGGGGAGAGGTAGAACCACGTATGTTGCATCCATCTCCTTGGAAGAAGGACAGGATAGACATTTACGGTAATAAGGTAAAGGTAAAGGGACCCCTGACCATTAGGTCCAGTCGTGGCTGACTCTGGGGTTGCGGCGCTCATCTTGCTTTATTGGCCGAGGGAGCCTGCATACAGCTTCCGGGTCATGTGGCCAGCATGACTAAGCCGCTTCTGGCAAACCAGAGCAGCGCACAGAAACGCCGTTTACCTCCCCGCCGGAGCGGTACCTATTTATCTACTTGCACTTTGATGTGCTTTCGAACTGCTAGGTGGGCAGGAGCAGGGACCGAGCAACGGGAGCTCACCCCATCGCGGGGATTCAAACCGCCGACCTTCTGATCGGCAAGCGCTAGGCTCTGTGGTTTAACCCACAGCGCCACCCGCGTCCCTAGATGAGTGAATAAATTGCTTTGCCAGCAAAAAAAGAGAGGCTTCAATTCACCCTATATGGCGCTCCTGCCTTTCCATTCTCCATCTCTAAGCTGCCACCACCCCCTGCAAGCCTTGTTAGCACCCTCCTCCATCCTCCCCTTGCTTGGAGAACGGCGTGGGAAAGCTGCCCATGGGCTTTTCACAAATCCAGTAGCCCCTTGAACCAAAACCAATTAGAATGGCCCAAGGTCCTGCCATTGAAGGCTGGGCCTTCTTTTCAAATGGCTGCAGTCTCAATGGTTTCAAGGAGCCTGGATGTGAATGTGCAAGGCCCACTTATGAGTGGTGCTTAAGGCAGGGCCAAGGTGAATGGAACATCTCTCTTCTATAGGAACAGCAGCTCCTGTTTCTAAGAGACCAACTGACCAAGACTTTGTCGAAAATCTCTCCCCTCTCCCCCTCCTGTTCTCCGAGCTGTCGAGGCTCACTTGCCCCTAACTAAGCCAAAAGCAAGGCAATCAATATAGCCATCAACTATAACAATTGTGATTTCTGCTGAAGAGAAAGGGAGCCATTGAAGATCAGGTGAGATCAACTGACACGCAAATTTGTCAGGGTCGGCAGGGTTTTCCCCTGGGGGGGGCAATACATTCTACAGACACACAGAGAGAAACACGGACGTGTAATTCAGTTTGATCACAATGAAGGGGGGGAGAGAAAGTCATGTTCAAAGTAGAAATGCCAATTAAGGATTTGGGGGGTGGGGGACAAATTCATCCAGTTCACATTGTAACACAAACCTACCTAGTTAACACATCGTGGACCAACACGCAATAAACTGAACCAGAACTATCATTCAGATTCTTATTTTATTTTACTTCATTTAGTTTTTACCCCACCCTTCCTCCCAATGGAGTCCAGGGCAGCAATTCACAAATCTCCAAATGTTGTGATGTGCTTCTCTAACCAGAAAAACGCATTAAGGCGCTTATATTAAGGGATAGCGTACCCCAAAAATGAGTAAAACAGTGAAAATGTATCAAAATGCATTATAGTAGGATAAATGGCTTGCAAAAAATGCATACATTAAGACGAAATGGCATGCAAAAAAAATGTGTCTATTAGGAGAAACATGCATGAGAATGCATACAAATTTTCATGCAGACTTAAAAAAAATACTGCTGAGGAAATAAGAGTGAACGGGACTTAAAGACTGGAAAAATGAGAAACTCACATAACTGACAGATTTGTCCATCCCTACAGCCAACAGATTTTTTTAAAAAAATGAGTGTAGTGTAACAACACAACCTTCTTATTTCACCCTTTCTTAAAGAGCAAATATATAGTCCTTCTCTATTTCACCTCCATAACAACCCTCTGAGGTAGGTTAGGCAGAGAGAAAACAACCAACTCAAGCCCCACCTATGGTTGGAAATATCTGTCCATTTTGATTTTCTCAATTTCTTTATATCTTTCCCAATCTTAAATTCAGTTCTCCACATTTTGCAGCAATTTGCCGTTATTATTATTTTTATTTTAAAAAAGAATCTTCATAAAAAATCATCTGCAGTTGGTGTGTGAATTTCTCCTAACAAACATACTACAAAATAGCTATGAGATGAACTGTACACCAGAAAATCCAATTTTTTAGTCTCACCTCTGCTACGAAATGTACAAGGTTGGTCTTTTAAAAGTTCCTATTTCGTAGCCTCACCCCTCTACTGCATTGAGGGCAGTTTTAGGCAGTATTTGTAATAGTGACATATTACAAATAATACAATTTTTGTGCACTCAATACAATTTACTAATGAAATATATATTTATTTATGCACTTAAATATGTTGTGCATGCATGCATAATGTGTTATAATGTGTTATACCACACATACATGCACTTCAAAAATCATGTTGGCAGCTTGTTTGCTCAGAAAGCAGTAAATGAACGCTCTGAGCTAAAAACCAGCTGATCTGATCAACTTTGCAGAGGTGTTGCAAAGATTATGAAGCTCAGGTGAGGCGCTTTGAACACTTGGTAAGTGCTATATAAACTTCATTGGAGTTGACCAGACATCTGCCATTCAGCTGGCTACAACCAAATAAATTTGACCTTGGTTAAATTTGCAAACATTCACTTTTGACACACTGAGAAAACAAAAGAAATTACCATGCACTGTTAGAAAGAAAAGCACCATGCATGTTTTCTTTTTCTTCCCATCAAGTAGCACCACAAAACCAAATGTGAAGAACCAAATGTGGCCTGATCTTACAACCCCACAGATTAAAATTTGGTCCCTTGCCAACAAGTCAAAAGCTCGCAACTACATGTATCACCAAGTGATGCTCTGAATGCACAGATGTAACACCCGAAACTGTGTTTTCAAATTGTATACCCTCTAACACAATATTATCGAGTGGGGGGAACTTAAACTTTTGCTGCAGGTCTTCAGGTAACAAGTTCACGAGACAAAAGAAAAAATGGTTTGGGAGGGAGGGAGAAATAAGAAACCCAGGGACAAGGTCACAACAGAAAAGGAAAATGGTTTGGGAGGGAGAAAAATGAGCAGGTTCAGGTACAAGTTTTTAGTTTAAAGTTTTCCTAAAGCCAAGCTGTGGTGGAAATTTTCAACGAAAGGGAGAGGCAAAAGTTCCTGATCTTAGTTGTGTTGATGGACTGGGCCTGCATGCCTTCTCTACTCTCTTTTGCTACAGCCTAACATAACAGTTGCTGCCAAGTGATGATATCACGTTTGTGCATGCTGCCCCCCTGACACACACAAACCGTCTCTCTAGTCAAATACGCCCAGCTGCCAAACTTGTTAGTGGTACATGATAAGTACGCAGTTCACATGCAACAAAATTCGGCATCCACACCAGCTGTTCTCATATCCTTTCCAGTGCTTCAACACAGCGGCAAAACATCTGCCTTGAATGCAGAACGTTTTAGGTTCAGTCCTAGCATCTCCAGATAGGGGTGGGAGAGAACATAATCTGAGAGAGCTGCTGCCCATCCACTGAGGTAGATGGACCAATGGTCTTTCGGCACAAGGCAGCTTCCTAGGTTCCTGCGGGAGCAAGGAGAACCTCAAGCACCTTGAAGGAAACGCGAGATCTACAGTGGTACCTCAGGTTACAGACACTTCAGGTTACAGATGTTTCAGGTTACAGACTCCGCTAACCCAGAAATAGTACCTCGGGTTAAGAACTTTGCTTCAGGATGAGAACAGAAATCGTGCGGCCGTGGCGTGGCAGCAGCGGGAGGCCCCATTAGCTAAAGTGGTGCTTCAGGTTAAGAACAGTTTCAGGTTAAGAACAGACCTCCACAACAAATTAAGTTCTTAACCCGAGGTACCACTGTAAATGTAACACACAAACAAACATGGACTTGTCAACGGAGACACAGCGCTACTTGGGCAAAGCAATGTCACAGACACTTATAAACAAAATCACCTCAAAAGGCAAGGAGGCAAGGCAAGGGAGGCTGAAGACAGCAAGAGAAAAGTGGGAGGGAAAGGTTATATAATCTAAAGGGGAAGGCAAGATGAATTAAGGAAGCTAAGAAATGTTCCACTGCTCTATGGTGGGCTCTTCTTCATCAGAGGCTTTTAAACAGAGGTAGGGTGGCCATCAGTCTGGGATGCTTCAATCGAAATTCCTATATTGTAGAGGGTTGGACTAGATGGCATTTGGGGTCCCTTCCAGCTCCACAATTCTATGAAGTGGGAAAGATGCCATGCACATGAGTATTTTATTTGGTCGCATCAAATACACTCATTTCGAGGCCACGAGTGACCCAGGGGCCAAATGCCTCTCTGTCTGGCCCTTGAGACTCTCCCCAAGCCACACCTCCTCACTGGCCCCGTTTTCGAATGCCTGGAAAGTGTCCTTGCACTCTGACCATGCCTCTTGCTTGTCTGAATGGAGACAGCAGTGTACTGGACTACAGTGGTACCTCGTGTTAAGAACTTAATTCATTCTGGAGGTCCGTTCTTAACCTGAAACTGTTCTTAACCTGAGGTACCACTTTAGTTAATGGGGCTGCCATGCCGCCACCATGCGATTTCTGTTCTAATCCTGAAGCAAAGTTGTTAACCCGAGGTACTATTTCTGGGTTAGCGGAGTCTGTAACCTGAAGCGTCTGTAACCTGAAGCATCTGTAACCCGAGGTACCACTGTACTGTACAAAAGTGGAAATCACACATGTAGCTCCTCCCACTTTTGCCTCTGGCTCCCCAGCACCGCTAGAAAGAGACCCTCGGGGCCAGGAAAACATTCAATTTCAAAGTGCAAGAATATTCAGGGCAGCTCAAGTTGCAGCCCTGAAAGCCATGCCGCTGCTTTCAATAGGGCTTAAGCATAGGAAGTCGACTGGGTGCTGTCCAACACGTACACAAGGACTCTACAGACATTTTATTTATATATAGATTTTTTAAAACTAAGACCTCACTGCATAACATTATTAAACAGAAAGTGATCCCTCCCAATGCTTTTTCGTTGGCCTTTGCATCACACTCCGGGGCTGCGTCCAGAATGCTATTCCACATGGTTTGGAAAGAACAAAAACTGGTTGCGTAAATGGCACCTTCGTTTTCATCTCCCTACAGCGTGAGGAAAGGAATAATTCATTCTCATCTTCCCAAGACTATGTGCTACAGCTGAGCTCCATTTCTGGAAAATCCACACCTTTTCATTCCGGCAATGCATGTGGGACCCCGACAAATCACAGAATTGCTGCTGTAATTTTGGATTAGTAACGCTTCCTTAAATGATAGTCTAATTCCAGGCCTTTATGCTTTCAAGCATTCAAACTCACAGAGCCCTTTTTCCTGGGAGGCTTCCTGTGGAATTAGCACCATTGCTAATTTTTTCCAGTCTAAAAAATAAATAAATTGTACATATATTGTACAATGACTTCTCATTAGAACAAACAAAAATAAACTCCTTACAAGTTTTTCCTTTGTGTTGGTGAGTCTACGATTTAACACAGTAACATTCTCAAATTCGGGAATTATTAACTGTTTTCATCTTGAGGGCCACATTCCATTAAGGACAGCATTCCAGGGGCCACGTAGCAGCGCAGCACAGGGCCAGAAACAAAAGTGGACAGAGCAATGACTGTAAATTTTGCCTTTGTCCAGTTTCTAAACACATCTTACTCTGGAAACCCAGCCAGATGGGCGGGTATTATTATTATTATTATTATTATTATTATTATTATTATTTCCATCCAGAGAAGCAGTTCATTCCAGCCTTGCAAAAGCACTCAAGGAGAATATGCAGTAGGCCCAAAGAGGGTGTGAATGGGGAGGGGGGTGCCCCAGAGAGAGTCCCAAGGGCCAGATGGAGAGATCTGAAGGGCCATATTCAGCCTCCAGACCCGAAGCTCCATCTTCCCACACATTTTGCATGCTATTTGTGTGGCTGGTTCCTCACACTCAGTTGTCTATAGCCAGCTTCAAACCTATGGCCTGATCCTCAACCCCAGGCAGACAAATTATTTAAGCAGATTTGCAAAGCATTTCTGTGCATGTATATTCAGAAGTGCATCCCACTAGGTTAAAAATTAGACTTATTCCCAAGTAAGGATGCCTAAGATTGCAGCCATGACTTCATGGACTCAACGGGATAAAATTAATTTACGTCCTAGTATATCACAGAACTGTAGAGTTGGAAGGGACCCCAAGGGTCATCTAGTCCAACCCTCTGCAATGCAGGAATCTCAGCACGCAGTACCCCAACCCATTTGAAACCATACCAGACCCTGCTTAGCTTTGCAAACACACTAGCAGTTTTGTTGCTGCACCAGATTGTGGAACATGCTCTTGGTGGGCAATTAAGATGATTATTATCTTATTTCTTATGCCCCACCTTTGCACTCATAAAATCCCAGGGTAGCTAACAATTCTACTCCTGTTATGTCCCAAAGGCCTGATGGAACATATTAGGCCTTAAGGTGTTACCTGACCTAAAATAATCTGTGGGACAGCCTGATATAAACAAGGAAGGTGTTCCAGAACTGGGGTGCCACCACTAAAAAGGCTCTACTTCATATAGTGGTCCTCCAGGCCCTATTCACTAGAGGCACTACTCGCAGGGCCTCCTCTGAGGATCTTAAAAGCCTAGGTTGGTTGGTACTGGGTAAAGCACTCCTTCAAGTACGATGCATTTCAGCAACTATGGGAGCCATAACTGATAAAATGGAAATTTGAAAAGAAGGGAGAACATCGTAGTTCTCCAGCATCTCCATAAGAGCGTCAGAAGAGTCAGCTGGATCAGGCCCATTGAGTCCAGAATCCCGTTCTCACAGTGGGCAGTCAGATGCCCGTGAGAAACCCATAAGCAGGATTCGAATGCAAGAGCACTCCCCGCCCCTGTGGCTTCTTCCATCTTTCTCTATTGGGAACATGTTGGTTAAAGAGCTAAATGAAACTATTTGCTTTTCTTATTCCCCTCTTTGACATCACCTTGCCAACAAAGGTCCGTATAGTTAAAGCTATGGTTTTCCCAGTAGTGATGTATGGAAGTGAGAGCTGGACCATAAAGAAGGCTGATCGCCAAAGAATTGATGCTTTTGAATTATGGTGCTGGAGGAGACTCTTGAGAGTCCCATGGACTGCAAGAAGATCAAACCTCTCCATTCTTAAGGAAATCAGCCCTGAGTGCTCACTGGAAGGACAGATCCTGAAGCTGAGGCTCCAATACTTTGGCCACTTCATGAGAAGAGAAGACTCCCTTGAAAAAACCCTGATGCTGGGAAAGATGGAGGGCACAAGGAGAAGGGGACGGCAGAGGACGAGATGGTTGGACAGTGTTCTCGAAGCTACCAGCATGAGTTTGACCAAGCTGTGGGAGGCAGTGGAAGACAGGAGTGCCTGGCATGCTCATGGGGTCACGAAGAGTTGCACACGACTAAACGACTAAACAACATTCCCCTCTTGCAGTTGTGAATTGCTTTAGTCTTCTCCTTACCTCTTTGAAAGACAGATAAGTCCCAGTACATGGTCTTAAGAGGCAATAACATTGCTGAAAGCTAAGCAGGTCTGGGTCTGGACTGTATTTGGAGGAGAGACTGCCCAGGAGCCCCATTCATACCAGCTTGAGTTCCATCATAGAAAAAAGGTGGGGTCCAAATACAAAAGCATCATATAAATGGATGTGCTCTAAAAATGAACAAAAGGCCTTTATTTGGATACTGGCCTCTTAGCTTGGTGTGACTTTTCACCTGCAAAACAACTTGCAAGGTAAATAGGAGGCTGCCTTAAACATCAGGTTGGGCCATTGGTCAGTACTGTCTTTCTATACTATCTACACTGACAGAGCAAAGGCCCTCCTGGATTTCAGACAGTGGACATTCCCAGTCCCATTTGGAGATGCCAAGGATTAAATCTGGGGTGTCCTGCACACACAGCGGGTGCTCCACCGCTGATCTACAGCCCTTCCCTAGATGTTCTTGGCCTCAGGTTGACCCACATCAAGAACAAATATTTGAAACCAAGCAGGTGGATTTTGAGCATCTGCCAGACATAGGCCACATCTCCCTTCTTCAGTATCAACTTTACCCACAAAGGACTAGTTCACACAGGCAAGTTGAATGCTTGGCTCTGGGTGGCTAGCAGTTGAATGTCAACCAGACCCATTGGAAAGCATTACAAATAAAGCTGTTTTATAATCAGGCCGTTGGCCCATCTACCTCTTTACTGCAGCTCTCCTGGGTTTCAGACAGGGGACATTCCAAGTCCCACCTAGAGATGCAAGGGATTGAACCTGAGATCTTCTGCATGCAGAGGAGATGTAGCTCTACCACTTAGTGACAGCAGCCTTATTACATGTGCCAGGCATCTCCTAATCCAGCAGCAAACTTTTTCAGCAGATCTTGTGGGGGGCCGGACTATATTTTGGGGGGGAAATGAACAAATTCCTATGCCCCACAAATAACCCAAAGATGCATTTTAAATAAAAGCACACATTCTACTCATGTAAAAACACCAGGCAGGCCCCACAAATAACCCAGAGATGCATTTTAAATAAAAGGGCACATTCTACTCTTGTAAAAACATGCTGATTCCTGGACCATCCACGGGCTGGGTTTAGAAGGCGATTGGGCAGGATCCAGCCCCCGGGCCTTAGTTTGCCTACCCATGTCCTAATTTTTCAGGCATCAAGTGATGAACCTGAAGGTGCTCAGTAGTCTTTAAAAATGCATCAACATAAATACTGCCTGGTGCATCAAAGAAAAGTAATTTGAAACAATCAACTCCTTAAATGCTTGATAAATGGTAAGATGTATATTTTTAATAGATCAGAATACTGGAAGTAAATACACCCATTCAAAAAACAATAGGCACTACTGACTGATAACTAGTCCAGGATAGTCAGAGAAAGAGCTACAAAATGAACAGTTATCATAAATTAAGAAACAGAAAATTTTTTAAAGGCTCCTGCACACCCAACTTCCAGTGAAATTACTTACGTTAAAACCCATGATGCTATAAGTCAAATACAGTGACATTGACAATCAGATTCAACAGATCTATTACCGAATCAGATCTACACTAAATTAGGGCCAATCTTTTTGTTGCATGAATTCCAAAAGCAGCCACTCATTCAAAGAATAGATTCCAAGAACTATCTTTCTATGCATTCAGTCAAGTAACTACTCAGGCTAATCTTATTGGGTAGTACCTATCCAAATCTTGTTCCAAAAAAAATCGCCAATGTGAATCCAATCAAGGTCTTGAAGAATAGCACAGAATATTCTAAAACATTACTTCCTGAAAATATTTTCTGCACAAGAAATGAAGCTGTTAAAAAAGGTTCAGTCCAACCAAAATGAAGCACTACCATTCCATTCTTCTAAGTTGCATATGTTTCAGTGGGAGATTTAAACTGCATCCTAAATATGTTTAGCACAGAGTAGGAATGGATGGAGCTGCCTGTTTCAAGCCAATTTCATGTGTGCTGATTCGTAAGTTTGCCCTGTCCCCCTTTTGCATTTAAAAAAAAATATTCCGCATTAAAAACAGCTTTAAAATGGTATTTCAATATGCACCTACATGTATTTTATTCAAAATACCCTTGTGTTGATACGTTTTGCTACATTTGAGCCAGGAAATGTATCACAAAATTCAGAGAAGCACAGAATCCAAGAGATAATTAACATTCCAATCCATTCATTCATATTATTACGCATCAGAATTGACAGAAAATCAAATTCCTCACCCATCTCTACTTAAGAGTAAGTACCACTGAACATTGTGGTTATTGCTTCCAAGTTGTTGTTTTTTAAAAGCCACATAGGATGTACTGCCAAGAACAAGGTTTAACTCCTTCCTGTTCTGTTCAATTGAGCGTACAGCATGATCTTAAGAATCATAATCAGAAGCAAGCCCCACAGAGTTCAGCTGGAACAACTCAGTAGTAATTCAGACCATTTAAAAGTTAAGCACTTTTAACAAAGCTGGAGCAGAGTTCCATTCCTCCCCCTCCATTTACTTTGGGCTCTATACTGACAGGGAAGAAGTACAAGATTGCAACCATTAGCAAAACCCACTCAGATTTCCTATAAATGGTAGGCTACTTTTGGTAAAACCTACTTTTTTGCTCCGATCAAGATTCTTCTCCAGCAGCATACCAATGGAAAGAAAATGCCTGACTCTTTAAGAAGATGGGAACACCTACAGCCACAGCAAAATGTGCAAAATGTACTAAAGGATCCAATGTGCACAACTGTCTACATCTGCAATATTCTAGACCTAGCACACCTTTGTAGGTATGCTTATACAGTGGTACCTCAGGTTAAGTACTTAATTCGTTCCGGAGGTCCGTTCTTAACCTGAAACTGTTCTTAACCTGAAGCACCGCTTTAGTTAATGGGGCCTCCTGCTGCCGCCATGCCGCTGGAGCACAATTTCTGTTCTCATTCTGAAGCAAAGTTCTTAACCTGAAGCACTATTTCTGGGTTAGCGGAGTCTGTAACCTGAAGCGTATATAACCTGAAGCGTATGTAACCTGAGGTACCACTGTAGTGCCTTTGTTTCTCTTTGAGTTCTATGGATACAATAAAACCACCTTTATTCAAGCAGTTTTGCAAGGTCGTACTAAACATTAAAGGGAACACTAAGTGCACAGGGGGGGGGGTTGCACCGACTGCAAAGAATTAGACATGGGTTGTATTATCAGGCAAACTTACTTGGGAGTAAATTGTGCTGAACCAAGGGGGACTTACTTCTGAGTAAACATACACACACTAGGGATGCAAGTGTGGTGTGAATATTGAAAAGTTACAGATAAGCAAATCCTTATACAGTGATACGACCCTCTCCAATTCCACTTTCCTGGTCAAATTCAATATGCCCCCAATTTATTCCTAAAGTGACCAATTACAAGCATGGTGTGTAATTCGCTTATTGGGGTGGCTTTAAGAAAAAGAACTAAACCATTTCATCACAGACAGACCAACTGACAACTGTTAGGTAAAGGGGCTGATTATTATGATGCTCCAGCCCTGAAGAACAAATGTGGCGATAAACAGCAGAGGAGGACTTAGAGAGCTGCCTTATACAAAGACTAATCATTTGTCCATCCATCTCAGTGTTGTCTACTATACTTGCAGGAGCTTTCCAGGGTTCTAGCTAGGAGACTTTCACTACTCTGTTAGGGAGATCCAGAAGAACTGAGCTGACAACCTGGAAACATGTGTGCTATCATTAAGCTATGGCCTTTCCACCATCACTCTTATGCCTAACTTGTGAACGTCCTCACGGCATAAAGCTGCTTTCTGCAAGGAACTGAATACTGCGTGAGATGGATCAAATGAATGTTTAATTTCTTCCATAATCACACATTCCTATAAGCCTATGCCTTACATGTTTAGGCAGCTTGGATCCTGCTCTCCAACACACTTCACAAACATAGATGTGTTAGATTTGGTGGTTATTCGGTTTTGGGGAGGGGGGAATCACTCTGTACATGCTCAGTGGAACCATATTACATCTTTACATACCCCTAGGGTAGTGCAACCAGGTTTTAAGGCACTGGTTGTAAAGTAGTGATTTTTTTTGGGGGGGGGAGAGAATAAACTCTGACTTTTACTAAATTTCAACTCATTTCACGGCCTTCCAACTCAACACCCATTTGGGAGGATGTGCAAAAATCTTTGCACATAGTCATGAGGACTTCAGCTTCCACATGTGCAAGAACTGGGAATTTGGAGGAGCAAACCCCACTTTGTCATTCTAAGAGTACAACAGGAACACCTCTGCTTATGCCTAAAAGCTACACAACCAGGGAAACACTGAAACAACAAGGGAAGACACTTAGCTCAGCAGTAGAGCACAACACAGACAGTCCTGGGCACAACTGGCAGCATCTGCAAGTAGACCTAAGAAAAGACCCAGTCTGAAACCCTGAAGATTTTCTGCCAGTAAGGGTAGACTGGGGGCAGTCAACATGGTAACGGCCATTATCATTGGACTACAACTCCCATTGTCTCTGATCATTGGCATTGCTGGCTGGGACTGATGGGAGTTTAATCCAACATGTGGAGGGCACCATATGGCTACCTCTAGCATAGACCATGATGAGCTGGATGGATGAATGCCCTGACTTGGCTAGTCTTATAAGAGCAAAATAGTACCTCTACCTGAGCTTCCTTCTTCCAGATACATGTTTTTGTCTCTCTCAAATACACACACACACACACACTCTCTCTCTCTCTACCGAGTTCATAACTGGTGATGGAGAAAGGAAGGAACCCCTGCATGCTTTATGCCGCCCCAATGGCTTGCGTCCCACAAATTGAGAAGCTGTTGCTGTTAAGGTCTGAGGAATTAAATTGTTGCTTATCTGTACTGGTTATGATGGGAACACCAACCAGCACCAGCAGCCCTGTGGGAAGGAAGATAAGAACAAGGGAGGCAGGCAAAGGCTAGATCGCGGCCTGCTGCAATAAGACTACCATGCCCCCATCCTATTCCACACCACAAGTCACAGGTCCAGATTTATATTTTGTTTTAGTATTTTAAAGTGTTAAACTGTCTTGGGTGCCTTTGCAGAAAGGGGAGATAGAGACAGCTAGCTAGCTAGCTAGCTGGCTAGCTAGATAGATAGATAGACAGATAGACAGACAGATGATAGATGATAGATAGGTAGATGCAATAAATAAACAAATTGTGCCAGGTTGTGCCATTTGCATATTAGATTTTACTGGGTTGTGTTTTTTTCTTTAAAACTAGGTAACCTGCTCCGAGACCTTCAACTGAAAGGTGAGTAATTAACACACCTACTTAATTAAATTAATCGATTAGTAATACTAAGCAATGTATCAAACCCTCAGTGAGGGGGGGGGAATGGGGAGAGCTCTATTCCCTGGACCTTTCTAAACATTGTTGTTGTATTTTGTTGGTGGTGGTGGGGAGAAATGACTGTCAACAACATCCACCAACTAGGGAGTCAGCTCCTGAAAGAATTATAGTGATCTTTTGTGAATTGTTTTCCATGGTTTAAGGTTGGCGGGGGGGGGACGGAAGAGAGTTGCTTCCAACCAAATCAGGCAAAAAGCACTTATTTGCCTCAAATTGGCGGCTAAAATGTGCCAGGAGTGAGAGACTAGGCCGAGCTAGCGCTGTGCTTTGCGTTGCCATGGGAACGGAATGCAGATTTCCCCAATTGCTTTTTTATTTGCTAGACATTGTAATACATATTATGTTTCAACTCTGGGGTTTGCAGTGGAGGTAAAGAATCCTTTATGAATGTTAACCATTCAGGCAACTTGGAGGAGGGGAGGTGGTGGTGGTGGTGAGAGTGGGAATGGGGGGGGGGGTTGTCGGCGAGAGAGAGAGAGAGAGAGAGACAGAAAAGTCTCAGCAGTTAAAACAGGTAGTTTATATGCAGGCAGAGTCTCAATGTTAAAGTCTGGCCCTAGGAACCAGGCCCCTTTCTATTCAAGAAACTCTCCCTTCATTTCTGCTCCACTTCACTCTGCACAGAGACCCCCAACTCCACACAAAAGCAGCTGCCAAAGCCCGTGAAAAGTGATCAAATTATCAAGAACTTGACCTCACAGAGGGGGCAGAGTTTTGGGGGAGAGGCCTGTAACAAACCCAAACCAAGGAAGATCCTGGAAAAGCGGGGGGGGGGGTGTAGTGTGCTTGAGAGAAATTCCAAATGCTAATAGGCTTTCTACATAGAATAATTTGATCAAGGGGCATTGTTGCAAAAGAGTTCAGACACAGTCGCTGCACACACACACACACACCCAGCAGCCTCTTCCTCCCCACACTTTGCACTGTCTTAACACTTTGGGGCGCATCTACAAGTCTTGCAAATTAATTTCAAGCCATATATATCTGCGTGCACACACACACACATCTATTTTGGATCATTTGTGTTTTCTGCTACCTCCCACTTGCCCCCAGGTTCTCACAAGCCTGCTCCGGTTTGGTTTTCGGGGCATTTGCATGCACCCGCACACATAATTGCTGAGGGCAGAAAAAAAGAGTGAATCATCGTTAAAACTCCTAAAACAACAAGCAAATTAGAAAGATAAATAAAGCAGCAATCATATATAGGAGGATACCTGTGTTGAAACAACGCGGGGAGCATTTCTCAAACGCCAGCAGTCGCAGACAACTTCATTCCCTGAGAATCTTGATCTTTTGGCTTCGTTTTCTTTTCCCTTGTCTCCAGCTCTCCGGACTTTCCTCCTCCTCCTTCTTCTTCCGTGCTGCTCCTCTTCGCCTCCCAGCTCCCAGAAGTCTTTGGAAGTCATTTCTACTTTCGGTTATCTAGCTTTATGATGGCTTGATAACACTCATACAGCTAGATAACCAAAGACAGAAACAGCCCTCCCTCTTCCGAGGCGTCTTCTTGCTTTCCTCCCCTCCACTTTTTCTCTCTATCTCTTTTCTTTTTTCCCCCTCCTCATAAAGCTGGGCTCAACTTGGCGGGGGTAGCAGAAGAAAAAACAAGAGTGGCGAGGTTTGGATCTTCGATCTGCCATCGAAAAAGCAAAAAAAGAGAAAGATACAAAAGAAAGTGAAACTTTTTTGGAAGACGAGAGAAGAAAAAGAGCAGCGTTGCACTTATTTAAGAAGGAAAAGCGGGAGAAGGACCTGCTCTGCAGGTTATGGCTGGCAGAAGTCACCCATTGCTGAGTTCTGACTATCTGAAATGAGGCATTTTCCCTTGGGGGGAAGCAGCTGGTTTACATTCAAATCACACCCTGAGATATTGGGCTGATGTCTCGCCCTCTTTCTACTGACCAAGTTCTATACTCCTTTTCTGATGCTAAACACCCTTCTTTGGGAAGTGACGTCAACAGGGCTGGCAGCCAATGGGCGGCCTCGCATTCAAATCACCTCTCCTTCCCGCCTCTTTTGCTCTTTCCCTCCCACGCCTCCCCACCCAACACACATCCCGCCCCTTTCCTTTTAGGCAACAATATTTCTTTGAAGTCTGCCATACCAACCCCCAGCCCTCTCTCCCTGCCTGAGTTAAGGCCTGCAACACAACCCTGTGCCATTTCACTTGGCAGCCAGCCCCACTGAAGTGAACGGGGCTTCCTGCAACGCACATTTCCTCTTTTCTGGGGGGGCTCAAAGAAACCCACTGCGTGCGTGGGGGGTCTTGATTTTGTTCAATGGGGGCTTCCAGTCTAAACCCTGGGTGCAGCAAATTAAGATCTGAACTGGCGCTCAGCCCCTTGACTAAGAGCGATCTAACACCACTTTGTTGGGAGGTGGGGCGTGGGGGAGGCCTGGGATTTTGCAGACTCTTGGGGGGGGTGAAATCAGATCATTTTAAAATCACTGGGGATGGAGAGGATTCTTGCACTCCGGAGCACGAAAGAGGAGCCCTTCTCACGTCCCAGGGTCCGATCCAGCGAAAGTTAAGCCCTATGAAGTTCCCTTGAGTTCATTGGGAGAGATTTAGACACTTGCTAACGGCTGCAGCAAACGTGCCCGATTATGGCCCCTATCCCATACATGTTTAAATCGTCACATTGAGCATACATGTTTAAATCGTCACATTGAGCACGGGGAGGGGGCTTCTTCTTACGCTGGAACGCGTAGGACAGCAGTCATGCTTGAGATTCAGTTCCAACGAGTTTTGTGGGATTTTATTTTTATTTTTAGTTATAAATACCCAAACCCCAGCCAATACATATCTCCTGTTGAAACCCGCCCCCCCCAATGTAAAGTGTTTAATGCTGTCTGGATTCCTGTCTCCCAACATGTTGTTTTTTTAAAAAATATATATATAAATAAATAAATTAAAATCAAAGCAGAGACAGTTTCCCTCTTGAAACAAACATGGGCATGGCAAAAATGTGTCGTCAGCTGAGTTTGGGGAGCCTAATCGTTCAGTATATTTTCTCCTCTTAACGATGCATTTTTCCCTAGAAGAGCTGAAAATGGAAAACAAGTGCCTTGCAAAAAAAAAAATTCCCCAGTTACGAAATATGAATTATGTCGTATTTTTCTACGGCCTCCAGCCTCTCACTTACAATGCACACACATTGCAGCGCGCCCTTGGCTCCAGCACTCTATCAAATAAGCACCACCCAGAATTAGGAGGCAAGATGATTAAAATAAATAAATGGTTTTATCCCTTTCTTCTTCTCGTAACGCGTCTTTGCTTTGATCTGCTGTGTGTGGAAGACACCCGCCTCACCTTCAGCACCAACGCCTCGCTTCTCAACGCGTTTTAACACGCTGGAGCGATCGACAACGAGCGATAGGCTCACAGATCAAACAATACAGGCATTAGAAGCGATTACTGTCTGAACCGGCATCAGACACAATCTCTCCTCCTATCGGTTTCCAAACGGTCCCCAAACCGAGATCAGATCCGGAAATGCAACGCGAAGCATGTTTGATTGAAAACGAGCAGAGAATGAAGGGGAAGGTTAGAAGCCTGGGCAAGGGAGCGGCACCTAAGGAATTCTAGAATAGCGAATCAACAGCCTCAGGTCCACCCTTTATTCCGAAATAAAAGTAGCATCCAACAGGCCAATGCCAAGCACATTTTCAGTGGAACTCCTATACATGTCTACTCAGAAGACAGGCCGTTTTTTCGCTCAATGAGACTTACTTGCAGATGAGTGCAGGCGGAGGACTGCAGTTTAAATCACAGCAGGTTACTGATCTCAATGCACCAAGGTATATGTGACTCATTTCCACAGAATCCTAGAACTGTAGAGTTGGAAGTGACCACGAGGGTCATATTGTCTAACCCCCTGCAATGCAGGAATCTTTTGCCCAAATCTTTTGCTCAAATCTTTTGCCCAAATCTTTTGCTCAAACTCACGACTCTAAGATTAAGAATCTCGTGCTCTACCGACTGAGCTATCCACGCCTAAAAAGCCTTCTAACATCACCTCCAGATCACATTCCCGGCATGGAATTCTAGATTGCTGCTAATCTCAGAAGGCGGCGGGATCTAACTGACTCCACAATCCTGCGCCTATTTACCCAGAGGTAAATCTCACTGTGTTCCCGGAGATTTAGGTTGCGACCCTTAATCCCATTTTCCTGTAACCAAAAACCCCGCTTGAATTCCACAGGACTTACTTCTGAGGATATCAGCTTGTCTCTGGATATAAATGCTTAGAGTTGCGCTGTTATGGAGTGAGTGGGTTTAGGATTGCAAGTCCAAACCGGCTGATATCCAGGCACTAGGCTCACCCTTATGCCACTGGGGCAAGAGAGATCAACAAGATTCTCCACACACTGGATTCCATTCTAGCGCGCATTCCCAAAAGCAATCCAGCCTTTTCGGATTCTTTTTTGGAGTGTTTGGGAGGGAAACATAGATCTCTGCTTTTAACCATTTTCAAAAGGCTGTCTTTCCTGTTTTCCTATCGCTATGCAGGCGCGCGCGCACACACATATAGCAATCTAATAATTAGATAGATTATATTGGGTAAGGGGGTCTTTCTTATCTCCGGGCTCTTGACCTGCACAAAGCACCAATGGATATGATCTAATAGCTTATTCTACTTCAAAAATTAAATCAACATTAAATCAACATTCTCGCGTGATTCCCCCCCCTATAAATATTTTTTTAAATTAAAAAAAAAACTAGCTACAAGGCTAATGGCTAGTTTAATAAACGACCTCGGAAGTAAATTCCTTTGATTTCATCAAAGCTTACTTCCAAGTAATGTTAGGACTGAAGCTCTAAGGAAACACTAGAGTTCTCTGAATACCCCAGGGCAAAATCTTTAGGCACCGCCTTCCAGGTACAATGGAAAAGGGACCTTAAGGGGCTCTCAAACCATTCCATAGGTCAATCAATACACTTAGACTGAAACCAAGTCAGTGGAACAGGTATACACCGAAAATAAGTCGTAATTTCGGCGGAGGTCCACCAGGTACTGTGTTCTAATTCCAGAACCTTTGAATGAACGGTGGGATTAGATTTCAGGGACGACGCCCTCCGTCTCCATTCCCCCCACCATTTCTTGGAGGAAAATTAGGCTCCTTCACTCTCCCCCACCCTCCGTTTTCTTTTAATTTTGACTCGGAACAAACACGCTTTAAAAACACCGCTCGTCCTTTCCGAAGACATTCCCCCCCCCACACACACACCCGAATGGTACACGCGTTGTTGCCGTTTGAAAGGATCTGATTGGGTGGGACTGAGAACGAGTGGATCAAACCGGAGTGAAAGCAGTGAATGGGATCTGACTTCGGATCAGAAGCAGATCTGCAACTCCCTCCCCTCCTCCCACGGCCTAATCCAGTGTATTTGCAAAACAGATTGTTTTAAAGGACTAATCTTGAATTAGATTTCTCTGGACTAGAAGATTGGTGGGAAAGCGGGGGAAAGATACTGAACACTGAGAATTTGGGGTTTTCAAACAAAATCCAAACATTACTGATCCTCTCCCCAGGTCCAGGGGGAATTGTCGTAGATTTTCCTAAAAGAAGGAGGTGTGGTTCTCTTTAGTAAAGGATGATTATCCGTGGCTGGCTAGTAGGTCCCTCCGCTTAGTAGCCATCCCTAAAATTCCACCTTCCCGAATGCCATTTCCCAAATCCTCACACTTCTATATAGAGTCTTAATGTTCTGCGCCTCCCCTTACATGTTTCCGTGAAAATATAAAATCTTTCCGCCTGAGTCCACGTCTGTTGCCCGCAGGGCCCGGCACCTTTGCAGGAGCGAAATGTGCGGTGCAATGGTGGGGAGGGGTGTGTGGATGATGCTCTCTCAATTTAATTTATTTTCGGTGTGGGTTGCAAGCGAAGGGAAGCGAAGGCCCAGCAAGTTCCGAAGATTTCTAGCGAAAAGACGTTCGGAATGACGTTCTGGGTTCCACGGACATTCATTCTGGGGTTTGCGATTGAATCAAGGATGGGGAACTAGTGAAACACACACACGGGTGTTACTGGACCCCAACTCCCATTAGCGCCAGGCATCGTGGAAAGTGGTCAGGGATGATGGGAAATGTAGTCCAGGAAGGATCTGGAAGGTCACCGGTTCCCCTTCTCGGAATAAAATGAGGCGCCCCCCCCCCAACCTGGCCTTGTAGAAACGCGCCGCTCGTTTCTGCCTGTACTGTTGTTGTTGCTTCTCCTCCTGCGTGGAAAACAGAAGCAGGCATCTCAAGGCCAAGCGCGCGATATTTCCTCCAGCGCCTGAACAGGATGACCGTAAAACATGCAAGGAAAATCCTTGCATTCATTATTTCTCTGTGCTCAAATACGCAGAAGCCACTTGGACGAGCTGATTTCTGCCCCGCCCCCGCTCCATCACACAGGTAGCTAGCTTGCAAGCTAGGCAGACGATTCGATAACCTAAATCCAGAACCGATAGGTTCTGCCACAGTCAGAGTGTCTTAGCCTTTAAGGTACTACAAGACTCTGTTTTTGCGGCAACCGACAGATATGGCTACCCCTCTGCAAGCATGCTAAATCTAAAACGTTGTCGTTACCATTAAATGTGTGTGTGTGTGTGTGTCACACACACACAGAGAGAGAGAATGGTGTCTATATCGAGCCTATTGCGGAGTATTGACTTGTCTCCTCTAGTCAATATTCTATGCATCTGCCCGTGCAGTTGAACAGAATGTTTCAAATCGATGCTAAATGCCACAGGATCTCTCCGCTATGGGGAATGGCTGCTCTACGTGTGCGTTGAATCCGGATAAAACAGATTTGTTAGCTGAGTGGGTGGGTGTTGGAAATAAAGAAAGAAAGAAGATATGTGTGGATGGATAGATAGAATATTGATAGGACAGAGAGAGGGGGTGAACGACGGGTAAAAAGAGGGGAGGGAGAGATGAAGGGAAGGAAATAAGGAATTTAAATATAATCTAAATAAATCAAATAATCCCTGGATCAAACCACTATTTCCAGAGGGGGGCTTCGAATCCACGGAAGACGAAGAAGGAAAGGAACCAAGGAACGCAAGAGGCGACCGGACCCGCTTTTCCCTGGTGCTAAGCTACTAGCCAGCCTGGCCAAGCAGTCATTCCTGCCCCATTTCTGTCCAGCACTTTCCTTTCAAACCCCCACCATCATTCAGCAGGTAGGCTAGCTCTGGCCAGGCCCGGGAAAGTCTTGCCAGCAGCCTTAGGCCTAACCTGCGGGTGCTGTCTCGCGTTACGGATCCTCCGAGAGGCTTTTGGAACCTGGGAGCACGCCAGTCTTCCCGCAACCCCAGTGAGAGGTCTCCTCCCTCGAGTCTCCGGATGGGAAAATGCGGTTGGGCACTAACTCTGCTGCGGAACATAATTCCCTACTTCTCCACCGGCTGCCCAAGAATGAAGCGTTGCTTAAATCCGAGGGCGAAGGCACTGGCCAAGGTGCTGGAAGCTAGCTTCCCTTAACGTGCCTTCGTTGCCGCCACATATTTGCATCATCTGTTCACCATCTCTCCCCCACTCGCCTCTTGCAAAATAAAATAAAACCTCCTTAATGCCCCCTCCGCTCCCTCCTTTCTAATACAATGGGAAATTTCCTGGTAAGGGACAGTAAACAAATAGCAAAATCGTGCATCAGGTTACATAATAAGAAATTCTTCCCCAACCTTAAAAAAAGAAATACTAATCTAGGTATAATCCGCCTCTGGCTAGAGCTATTTGTAACGGATGCGTGATGGAAAATGAACAGTCCTCTATTAAATAAATATTTTTCCCCTCCTCGCAAATTATAAAAGATGAAGAAAACTTCCAGAGCGGTGGCAACCCCCTTAGTCTGTTGTTGCAGAGGGTCTGGTGCCATCTTAAAGACTGAAACTGCACCCCTAAACCCCCTTATCTGGGAGTAAGCCCCACTGAACTTGGGGGGTGTACTTCTGATTAGAAATGTATAGGATTCCACTCTAACAAATCGATTCAGACTCGTTCGCTCTTCCACTACATCATCAAAGCTAGATGCAATTCGACTCTAATTGAAATAACAAGTCACAGTTATTGGCTGTTTTATTAGGATTGCATTTAAGGCGGTTGCCAACCTTCCCGAAGAGGGCTGCAGACTTTCTTTCTTTTCCCTGGCCTCCAAGACTTTGGTAGACTGCAGGGTGTCAATCTAACAAGGCCCAACTCGGATCCATCAAGCCTCGGTACAAAGACAGAGTGTCCTGGCTGCAGCCACGTCACCGCCATCCCCTACCCAGGAGTAGTAGGTGGGAGAAGATTTCGAGCGCGCCACTAAATCCAAAAAGCATCTTTCAAAATCCCTCCTACACCTCAGACGCGTAGCTGAGCCCGATTCTGGGAGGTGAAGAATATTTATTCACCCAGTCCAAGAGGAGAGCAATGGGTGGAAGGCGGAGAGAAGATACAGGGATGAAAATGAGGGCGAAGAGAAGAGGAGAGAGGAAAGAATCTACAACCCCACTTTCTGGGAATGTGCCCCACCGCAGCCAGTGTGGCTGCTCTGAAGTGAACGGGTCCGTGTTGGGAGACTGGACGGGTCAGATCTTTCCAATACTGGAGTGCCATTCAGGAGAAATGTTCCCCATCCCTATAGCTGTGAAATGGGCCTAGGGGGCATAAGCTTTCGCTCCCTTCTAACAGCGTGAGCTTTGTGCTCCTGCAAAGGAATGCTTTAAATGTGGGGATTTAAGGGTGGCGGGGAGAGGGGAAGGAGGAAATCGCGTGGAAGTCCCAACAGGGAGCCATGTAACACGGCTGTCTGTCTGTCGGTGCGCTGGTGCAGAAAAGGCAGGCCGAGCTCGCAGTCCCCGGGGCCGCAGGCTCGCAGAGGGAGCAGGCTCGGCAGCTACCACGCTCACATGGCGGCCGCCAGATTTCCCCAGTGATATTTCTCCATTCCACCCCTCTCCCTCCCTCCCTCCAGCATGCTTACACAACCCCCCTAGGCTGACTGTGTTCCACACCGTGTCGTTATTTCAACGCCCAAAAGCACAACACAGAGAGAGACGCACACCAGAGTAGGTTTTTTTAGCGTGGCAAAATCATAACACAGAGAGAGAGGGAGATCGTGCCTGGTTTTACTGAGATGAGCATTTTTAAAAAGGGTCACAACCAGCCAGCTAGAAAGAATCGTAGCCCCAACCTTGCCGCACTCGCTTTCCAAGACATTCAAAATTAAAGAAGCCCTCCTGCTCTCCTCTTCTCCAAGAAAGAAAGAAAGAAAGAAAGAAAGAAAGAAAGAAAGAAAGAAAGAAGAAAACTACACACATCATCTCTCGAGGCCTTCCCCCTTTTTTTTATGCCTGAGCATGTCTGACGTCAGGTCTTCTTTAATTAGGGGAAAGTTATTTTTAGCCAACCTCGAATAACCACACACACGCTTCTTTGCTCGGTGGACTCAGTCAGGTGAATCTCCTGGTTTGTGCTGGGTCCCCTCACCTCTCTCTTTGCCAACTTCGCACCGCAGATCCCGAAGGGTTGGGGGGGTATTTTTGGAGAAAGAAGATGCGGGCTGGTTGGGGGAAAAGTAAGGGCGGTGAACTGGGAAGCCTCGCTTTGCCGAGTAATTAAGAGTCCCATCATGAGCGGTGTAAACGCGGCCGCTCCAGAAATGGAGTAGAAAGCTGAGGGAGAGAGGAGGGCCAGAGTGTGTTTGTTTTTCTCTTTACACTGCCTTCCAAACAAGCGTCGGGGGGTGAGGGGACCGTGATCTAGACAGGAATGCGTGTCCTTTGAACGTCTGGCCTGTTTTGAGGGGCACAACTTAAAATATCGTATGCTATATCCCTAGGCACACGCTCAAGGCTGAGGCCTAATGGGTGGAAATCGTTCTAATTCACTATTATTATTTTAATTGACTCTGAAAAATAAGAGGAAGAAAAGGAAAGGAAGGAAGGAAAAATGAAACCTAATAAAATGCAAGTTAAGCAAAGGCAACAAATCCAGACTCTCTTGCATCCGCTGCTACCTAGATATCAATGCCGTGGCTGTAACTTGCGATAGAAAATATATCCAAGTTCCGCCCGCCCCCCACGTTAGTTAAGGTTTCTGCCTCCAATAACAGAAAATTAAAGGATTCATTCTTAGTGGCTGTCCTCATTTCAGTAATGTATGGTAAGCAATACTTCTAAATGGAATGCTCTCTAACTCTGTGTTTTCAAGGCCAGACATCATGTAAAAAGTGCAATGGTTGTTGTGGTTATCATTATCATTCTCTCAAAAATATCCACCGTAAGCCTGGGATATTTCACACGTGTCTTGAAATCTGTTACTCTTATATATATACTCTTATATAAATATTTTCCACCATGGGCATCGAAACACTACAGAACCCATTTCGTTTGTTAAGAGAATTTGCAATATTAACCATCCCATGCAAATCGCACACGCTCACCACAAACCCACGGGCCCTTCGAAAAGAACAAAGCCTTATGAAATAACTGGTGGGTGAAGAATCTTTCGAATGCCCTCCGCGTAAAATAATAGTCTCAGAAGTGGCTTTTACAATAGCGAGCATTTGGGAGAAGTGGATCGATATCTTTCTAAGGTTTGGTAAGGACCCGCTCAGAGCACCTCAGTAACTATGTGAATGTCCAAGAAACCAACAACTCGTCCCCTCCTTTCTATCGCGCATCTTGGAAACAAATCCATAAACGTGGAATATAAGCCTGAAACTTAAGGCCGTCCCCAACAGTGGGCCGACTGAGGCAGCTGCCTCGGGTGGTAGATTCGGGACAAAAGACACCAAAAAAATGATGCATTATTAATATAATTATTATTTAATAATTATTTAATATAATTATTATTTACCAGCACCATCATCGCTAGTGTTAGTGCAGTTATTACTTTCTGCTGTCAGTGTTGTTATTAAATGCTAGCGATGAACTTCAAGGCCTCCTCGCCACATTCTTAGTTCTAGCAGCCCAAGAACCGAAGACAGACGCACAGTAGACTCTCGGAATGCCTTGACTTGGCAAAGGGTGGTAGCTAACTTAGCTTTACTCAGAGTAGACCCATTGAAAGCAATGGACCTCAGTTAGTTCATCCTCACTCACTTTAATGGCTCTACACACCCAGCAGGACTAGCATTGGTTACAACCCATCTGCTATCAGGGGATACCTTTAATCTGGGACTGCGGGAAGACGCCACCGCCACCGCGCTCCTCAACGGCAGCGTAACGCAGCTACCCGATCCACCCGCGTGCAAGTACAATCCAAGCAAGCTTTACTCGGGAGCCAATAATCACGCACGGTGCGCAGCGTGTAAGGGGATCGCAGCCTCGAACAATTCCACCCACCCCTGCTTCCTTTGGCTCCCCTCGCCTTCACGTGCGCAACATCCCAAGACCCCAGCTACTTCCCAAAGCCATGGATGCCTATTTAAAGCTTTTTCCAGCGGGTGGGAGCAAAAACACACTCGCACGCAGACCCGGCTTTGTCAAGATCCAAAGCTTGCAACCAAGGAAGGCCTGGGAGGACTTCTCCCGACACCCTCTTCCTTCTTCGCGAGCGCCTTCTTCTCTCTTCCCCGCGTTCCCACGATCTTACTTCCCTTCCCCAAACCTGCAATTCACACGTGCTCGTCTTCCTTTCCTTCTTTGCCTCGTTTGCTTATTCAAAGCAGCAAAGGAAGATCAACTTTCTCTTATAGAAGGGGAGGGAGATATTTCTTTCCTCCCCCGGCACCCTCGATCGTTCCCAAATCCGTTCCCCTTCTGCCCCCCACCCCCCTCAAAACGCCAGCACCCCCCTGAACGCCCCCCCACACCTCACGCCAGACGCTGTTTCAAAGGCGAGCAGCGCCATCACTCCATAGCCGTCTCCACCGCCTCTAACCCAGCCGAATCCCCATCTCTCTTTTCTACGATGGTGGGCCCAAAAACCCACAGCCTTTAACGCCTTCCCCCGTGGTTGTGGGGGAGCGAGAGAAAAGAAAGGCAGGCAGGCAGGATTCTCGGCGAAGAGCAAGCAAGATCAGCACTTACACGCGGCAGCTCCAAGCACGGGTGATGGAGAAGGCAGGCAGGCAGACAGAAGAAATCCGTGGCCAAGAAAATAACAAAAATAATAATAAAAAAAGGAGAAGAAGAAGGGGCGAAAGGCGATTGGAGCTGCTGCGTAGCTTATTTCCCAGCCGAGGATGATCCACGGCTTCCGTCTCGCTGTGTGGGCCTCCTTGGCCGGCCCCCCTTTCCCCCTTCTGGCTCTGAGGGAGCGGAGAGAGGGGTGGGGAGGAGAGGGATTTAAGAGAAGGAGGGCGCCTCTAGCTGGGCTTCCTTCCGCGCGCCCAGCCAGCTCCTCTTAGCTCCAAAAGCTCTGGTCGTTTTCCAAGAAAGCCTGGTCTGCTGGCAGGCTGGGTGACGTCAGAGCAGCAGCGTCTTACTCGAGCCAATCAGGGGCGGCTGGAGGAGGAGGAGGAGGAGGAAGAAGAAGAGGAGGAGGGGGAGAAGCGAGGAGGAGGGGGAGGGGAGGGGGCGCTTGGCCAGGCTTCTCCACCGAGCAGAAATCTCAGCCTGCCCTCCCTCTCTCAGCCTGTAATTAAGACTCCGGTGGAGCTCCAATTAAAAAGGGAAAGTGGCTTGTGGCGGGGCGGGGGAGAGGGAGTCCATTCTGATAGGCTTGCATAAGGACGGCCTTTTGAAAACAGCTCAGGCAGGCTTAGAAGAAGAAAACCAACACTATACCCGCCCACCTGCCCCACCAGCCCCCCACCAGTCCTCAAACCCTCCTGGATAGGGGAATGACCAACGGGGTGGAATTCTGGGCAGGTAAAAGAGGCGGTTTTTGCGGGGGATGTTTGGTTTTGCCGCATTCTTTGCAGGGCGTTGAGAGAAGGTATTGTGGGACAGGGGGTAATGGGGTAATGGGGTTTGCTGAACAGACCCCCAAGTCTTTCCGCATCTTGGGATGGGGGATTGAGTAGAAGAAAAAGTATTGGAGCGGGAAGGATATTGATCATAGCCTTTTTGACATAACTGATATTTTTGTGACAGTGGTTAGGTGACCCTCTCTCTCTTCCCCTCCTTGTTGCCTTTATAGCCACCCATACATCCTGTCTGTCTGTCTGTCTGTTAATTCTCCTGATGATAGATGGGGTGCGCGCCATAGGTCGGTAACCAGATGGGCAGATATGGCAAACCAGAGGAACAGCTCGCGGGCACGTTGGATTTGTACCTGGATTCTAGGAAAACCTCTTTCCCCACCCCACATTTCCAAACCCAGAGAGGCTCCCTCCCCAACTTCACCCCCCCACGGTGTGATCTGAAAGCCAGGGAGGAAGGGGGTCGCTCTAGAGACCCTCTTCTCTACTGGCCCCCCGCTTTCTGCGCTTGCCTCTCTCTCCATGCCCCTCTTCGCCCACCGTGGGTACCTTGCCTCGGGCGCTGTCCAAATGCTGAAACCCAGCCCCGCTTTTTCCCAGCCTGCCTTCTCCTTCCATCGCGTGGATCAACCTTCCCCCTCTACCTGTCTCTCCATCCCATTCCAAGCGAATTAGGGGCCTTGAAGAGGCCAGGGAAAGACCAGCTCTCTATCCGAGATCGGGCAACTTCGCCCTCCTCTGCAGCGAGGTAGAAGGGTGGGAGGCTGCGGTAGTAAAGCGAGGGGGAGTATAACGGGGAGGTGAAGTCTCCCCCTCCTCTTCCCCCGCCCCCCTCCCCTTCCCCCGCCCTCTCCCTCTGTCGTCTGCTTCCCAGGACCGCCGAAGCCGCGGGGGAGGTCTTGCCGCCTGAACTTGCCAGCGGGGTCTACCCCATCCATCAAAATCCAGACAGACAGACAGGCCAAGTTCATGAGCAATCAGTTTAACCCCTTGCAGGCCATTCCTGTGTTGCGCTGGAACAGACGACACCCCCCCCCCAACAAAACCGACGGTGCGAGGCGGTGCTGTGTTTAGGTGAATGTGGGCGTGTGGACGTCTGAATTGGAATTCGAGCATTTGGAGCCTTAAATCAGTTCCTTCCCGTTTTGTTTCTCTTCTCTCTCTCGTCTTGATTCCACGTCTCTCCCCCCCTCCCGCCCTGTGCTTTCATTAGCCTCGAGCAACTCTAGTCGCTGTCTTATTTATTTATGTATTTGGATCCCCTCCCTTTTTTATATTAATTGCAGCTGCACTCCTATAGCCACTTATCTGGTCATAAGGCCCACTTCATAGGACTTACTTCTGAGTAGACTTGTCTAAGCTAGCACTGTACACCTGTTATTATTATTTTATCTCCAAACGTCTTGTTTCTCTTTCCTGCTCAGCCTTCTGTTATGTAATGAATTTATTTTCCATATGCACACAAAAAATAATCTGCATTTTTCAGTATGCTTCGCTTAAAAAATTATTATTATTATTTAACCAACCGTTGCTTCTGGAACTCTTTTCTCTGGGCCATTAATGTTTCCCAACTTGGACTGTAGACTCAATCTGTATATATATATATACATGCATATACATATATACATATGTATGTATGTATAGATAGATAGATATATAAATATACGATCACACAACACGGGATAATAAAGAGGCGCTATGGTATAAAACGTTGAAACCACAAGAACAGGTATTCAAACCTTCGCTAGCAGTAACCAAACTTCGGAAGAGGCAGCTATACAATAGATGGGATAGCTACAAAAATCTTGCTGATCGCTTCGGATTTCTGAACGGGAAAATACAAATTCCCATTTAGAAGATGCTCCGAGTATCACTGCGCTCTCTTAGAAAACACCAGGCCCTGCCACGATTTCTGTCTCATTTTGCTTTATGACAAAGGGTCGTATTTTATTTTTTAAAAAAATAATAAATAAATATTTTTTTTAAAAAAATAAAATAAAAGCAACAACAGCAAATGACATCCTTCCTTTCCCCCCGGAAGTATCTGAGATAGCGTTGTGTGGGTTAGATTTAAACTCTCTCCGCGAAAGGACGAGCACTGAAAAATCATTGCGTAACTGCGGAGGAAACGTCAGCCAGCAGTTAAGAGAAAATAATAGTAATGATCCCCTTCCCGACCTACTGCCGTCTCTCCGTGGCTGAGTTTATTTGCCCTAACAATTAATTCGCCAGAGACGAACTTTTCACGTTAACAGCCCTTCTTTATTTGGAAACCTTCGCGTTTCCTATTGAATTAGCTTTGCTCCGTTGGCGCTGAAATGAAGACGCCGAACCAACTTTTTGCCCGGAGTATTTTCTCACCAGCGCAAAGAAAAGTCCCTCTCTAGCTTCCCCCTCCCTCTTCCCCCCGTACATTTCTTTTCTTTCATTTTTCTTTCTCTCTCTCCCTCTCTCTCATTCATTATTTCCTTTTCTCCTCCTTCTCCTTCTTCTTTTTTAATTCAAGCACCCGGGGGGTGGACGTGCCTGGCAGTTCAACTACTTCCAACCCCTTTTGTCCCGCCCGCCCCGGGGGCTCCATTGTCGCCCTATTGAGTGAAGTTTCTGCCAAGGCAACTTTCCAATGGTGACCATGGTGCGGCGGGTGTGTGCTGTGTGTCTGGGTGTGTTTAAAGGCACACACCACCGGGGACCTCGAGCGCGAGGAGTCGGCGTGCGTGTGTGTCTGTGTGGGTCGACCTTTGCTTGTAAAACTGCTCTGTGCTTTCCGAGAGCGAATAGATGAGCGTTGCAGGAAACAATTCGCTTTGGGATTGCGTGTGTGTAATCTGTTTAGATATTGATATAGACACACAAGCACACATAACAGATAAGAAAGTCATAAAGTCAGGGCTGGGTGTGCAATCTTCCTATTTTTACTGCAAGGGGTGTACTCTGCTAAACTCACAAAAGGAAGGATAATATCCAACTAATATATCATAGTTTCTATACACATCCACACACAGTCCAGGGCAGAGCTGGTCCAGCCCACTACGTTATCTAGTGCGCCAGGAATCTACTACCACCAGACTAACATCTCTGAGGACGATGGGGAGAAAATTCACAAGTTATCTGCTTCTCACGGTCAACCAAACCCTCTCAGTCCCCCAACCTCTTTCCCTAGCCCCCATACGAGTGAATGAACGTTTCCTCCATGTCCTCCCTTGTGTGAAAAGGAGAATATCGGACTGCGATCCGGATTAACGGTGTGCAAATATTACTCCCAGCCTTAAAAAAACAAACAACAAATTGCTGTCCCTCGACTTTCCCCTTGCTCCATACGAAGCACGGAGAGCTCATATGGAGCTGAGGGAAAGGGCTCCCATATATACCTTACATCCCAATTTTAAAAGCGGGTCTATACTCTTTTTTTTTCAATCAATCAATCAAAATCCTAAAGGAGGAAATTACTATATTGTCCCTTCTCCTTCCTGCATACAAGGTGTTGTAAAGTCTCTCCCCACCCCCAAACACACAGATAATAAGTTTTTGTCTAAGAGAGCTTCAGCTGGCCTTCATCTATGGAGACGGAGAGGGGCATCCCCCCCCACCTTCCTAAAAAAAACCTAGAAGTGGCCGACAAAAATGTGCCAATGAGTTGCCCAGAGCCAGGATCCAGAAGGGTGTGTAGCGAGAAAACTCTTCTTGACAATCCAGACAGAGTCAGTCAACAACCTTAGAATGGCTTGTGTTTCACACTCACACACACCCGCGCATGCACAAACACACAAGCGTGTGTGTGTGTGTGTGTGTGTGTGTTCCACACCCCCTCCTCTAAATCTTAAGACTCCCTAAACGGAAGGAAGGAAGACACGTGTCCGGGGCCACTGCGGCAGCCCAAGTCAATTTCAGACAGTAAAAGGTCAGAAATTCCACTACAGGACTTGTGATTTGTTGTGGTGGGGAAAGCCCCCCCCCAACCCCGCCATCATCATTTATATTCCAGCCTTCTTCTGTACCCCCAAGACAAAAAACCCCAGATCTCCGCAGCTCCTTAGCCAAGAACCCTTCTAAAAAGAAAGAAATGAAGAGTCATTTTCTGCCCTCTCTACTGTGTCTTAAGCAAACGCCACGCAATAGGAACCACTGTGACCTTACCTTGCTGGAGAGGACTTGCCGATCCCCTCCGCTTTGCTGGATCTCAGCTCTCGATCTCTCTTCCTGGGAGGGGGTGTCCCCTCCTGGGGTGAGCGCTCCCCCTCCCACAAATGGAGGGTCCTTTTTAGAGCTCCCTCCCTGCGCTCCTCCGTCTCTGTGTCTCTCTGTGCAACTGAAGCTCCGTCGCTCGTCTCCCGAGCAGAACAACGAAGGCTGATTTCCCCCCACCGCCCCTCTTCCCTCCTCACCTCAGAGGGAGGCGGGAGGAAGAGGAGGACTGCGGGGAAATGTCATTTTAGGATGTGGGAAGCCTGTAAGCAGGGGCCATGTGGGGCCAGAGCACCCCACGTAGGTCTATACGTCACCTATAAAAAGCCCCCGGCGCCTCCTTTCCTCCGAGGCTCCTGGCTCTTGATGCTCGCCTAATAAATATATGAATATCTATAATAACAAGCCTCGTCGCTCTTTTTCCTTTTCTTATAAGAATAAATGGGGGAGAGAAATAACTTACAGACTTGTGCTGAGGAAGGAAGAGAGGCAGAGGTTGGGTGAGTGATGGGGAACATCGCTGAAATATTTGGGGTGGGAGGAGAGGGGCAATAGTTGGCGTCCAAGGATGGAGGGTCCGCAGACTTGGGGGAAAGTTTGGAAAGAGAAAAGGGAGAGGAATCCCAAGTCCTCCAAAAGGCAGGAAGAAGAGGCGGCGTGGGTGGCAAAAGGCGAAGAGGGGAACTAGGTGGGGGAAACTCTCGAGCATGGGGGTTTCTCTCTTTGCCCCACCGAGAGAGAGAGAAGGGGGTCTCCGTCCATCGAGGGGTTTATTCCAGCCCCCTAGTAGCCTAGTCTGAAGAACCACCGCGAGAAAGCTGCCCCGTTCTCATTCCAGCCCTGCCAACCGAGTTTTGGCAATGCGAGCGAGGCGGCGTCCACACGCTCCGCTGGACTGGATTGCGGAGCCAGATGCGGAGCGAGGCTTCTTCTGCGGCCGCCGCCGTCTTCCGGAGCTCGCGGTCGCCTGTCCCGGTTGGGGCGCTGCTAACGCGAAGAAATCCACAGCCCCCTACTTGCCCCCTAACCTCCGCTCCCCCTTTCCAGTAGTCCAGAGTTTCCCCACGGGCGCAGGCTCCCTCCGCACTGCGCGCTATCTGGGCATTTCTGCCCACGGGCAGAGCACACTATCCTCACGACTAGGGTGACGGAACCCGGGGGAGGGATGCGTGCACACCATAAACGGAGCGCCCAGTTCGAAGGAAGGGAGAGACGACGGGCAGGTTTCTGATCTGAGGTCTGCGTCCTCACTCTGCACCGTTCCCCTTACGCACCCAGTTCCATTATTTGCGCTCGCGTGTGTTTGTGTGAAAACAGTGTCGATAAAGAACGGCAGATGAGATAGATGGCTGGAGAAAAAGACAGCTCGGTCTAAGTTACACACACACACACACACACACACACACACACACACACACAACCTGCCTTATAAACACGCCAATAGTTTGGATGGAAGGAGGCACACCTATTGGTGTGTATGTATTACAGGGACTGTCGATTTACATTCGTATAATTGTTTTTATTTTTTTTATAACACGCCTGTGTGTTTGTGTGTGTGTGCATCTATCTGTTGGCGTGTACGTATGACTAAGTGACTGACAGTGACGATACATCACTGGTTTTATTTTTCTCACGCCTGTGTAAATGTGTGCGAGAAAGCACGTGCTCGTGGATAGCAACAGTCGCCGCATTTTGGACAGTCACTATCACACGCACACACGTGCGGGTGTGAGAGAGGCCAGTTTATAATATCCCATTGCTGTTGCAATCAAAATACTTCAGTTTCTACACTGGAACAACTTTTCAACACGAAGCTGTCCAAGTCCAGCCTTTCGCCTCCGCCACTTCCCCACCTAACACACACGCACCCTCCTTGCAAACCAGGGAAAGTTGTCTAATAGAGATTTCCAGTACTTGACGAAGCAATGTTCATGTGAACTCCTTGAGACGCGAATGGAGCCGAACGTAGTCTCCGCGTTAGGAATGACAAAACTGCAATACGCGTGCACATGTAATATAGCAACTGAATATCCACATTGTGGATGTGTGATCGCTTTTCTTATCGCTTTTATTAATATGAACCCCTCCTCAAAAATACCACCCTTCTCCCGTTCTGTTCTGCAAGTATCATGCTCTCTATATTTTTAAATATATATATTTAAAGAAACACCAGAACAACACCGTTTGAAATTTTGGGTTGCGTTTTGAGTGTTCTCAAATAGCTTGGCTTTATGTAATATACTCTCAAGAAGAAGCAGAACAGAACCGAAACGTTGGGGCCCGATCCAACCCGAAGTTTAAAACTGTCGCTGGTGCTAGTGATGGTCGAAACGGATCTCTCTCTCTCTCTCTCTCTCTCTCTCTCTCTCTCTCTCTCTCTCTCTCTCTCTCTCTCTCTCTCTGTGAAATCAATGAGACTTCATAGCGCTCAATTTTGCCCGGAATGATCTCGCCCACTGTTTAGCTTTTCCATCGCGCCCTTTTCTTCATCTTGCTTTATTCCACAAACCTTTCCTGCCCGGCTTCTCCTGCCAAAGGGCTTCTAGAAGAGTTTGGTGGAATGGAGATGGGCTGCAACCGGGAGAATTAAACCAAGCTCGGAGTTATGAAATCAAGAGCTCGAGAAGTTGGGTGCCAAATATAATATACCACCAGCAACATCCTAGCATGGTCTGGGAGGTCTCTTTGCCTCCTTCCCCCGACCTAGAAAGGTAAGATTCGGTCTCCCTCCCCTGACAGATCGGATCCTTTGGCTTATCCAGATCCACATCTCCTGTAATGGAATGTCTAGGGACACTTCTGGGTCATCAAGCGACCTTCCTCACCCCCCCTTTTTTTAAGATGATCCCCTGAGTGAAAAAGGGCAGGGAAATAAAAGCAAGGAGAATGGGCGAAGCTCTTGACCCCTGACCTCCGGATTCTGTTCTTCTCCCACTGAAGCCGCCCGGGAACAAAAAGGGACCGGTTTGTTTCAATGAGAAAGGGCAGGAGAGGTTAAACAAATTCCCTTTTCTGTCAATTGTCTGGCCTGTTTATTGCAATCACGTTAAGGTAATATGCTTGTTTACTTCTCTCCAGGGTTGGGTGTCGTCCTTCCCCCCCCCCCCATGCCCGCCTTGTTTGTTCTGGGGGAGAAAGAAAGAAAGAAAGAAAGAAATCTCTCTTTTCCTGAAAGATTATTTTCCTAGTGGTGACTACTTCGGGGTTAAATGCTCGACCTCGATTAATATTTCCCAATAAATTAATTAATTAATTACTTCTAATAGCATTTCACTGAAGAAATGGATTTCTGGAGCGAACTTTATGAAATTTATGGAGATAGAAACCGAATTTGTTTTTCTTACACGCACGCACAACATCCCTAGATGGTCATTTCTAAATTCTAACCCCGAACAGTCTGGATTGTGTGTGTGTGTTTTTTGGGGGGAGAGGGAGTTGTTTTTTTAAAAAGGTAAATATTGAGGAGCGGGGAGGAAGAGAAACTGCACAATTACACACCCCGCAGATTTGGAACATTGTTAGTATCTAAACTGGAAATTCCATTGTGATGCCGGAAGATTTTCAGTTTTTAAAAGCGCACTTTTTTTTGTTTCTTTTATACATTATTTCCAGGCAAAAGGATGCTGGAGAAAAAAAGTATCCGGAGGTGGCATGAGAATCCGGTTGCTTCGCTCCAGGCACTACCGATTTTGCAAGCAAAAATTAATTTAAATAGAATAAATTCGTGAATTTGTAATGTTTGTTGTTTTAAAAAAGACAACATTTACGCTCCCCGCCTCTACAATTTTCTGAAACATTCATCCACTAGGACGAAATCGATAACCCAGGAAAGAGATGAGCCTTCCGGCGTATTTTAACCGAAGCAAAATTCTGCTTGTAGATTGTATGAAAAGACGGGAGTTCAATAAATGCATATTTTGTTTGTATGTTTACTCTTTGGCTTAAAATGCTCTTCCTCCTATATTTTAGAGAGTATATCAGTTTGCACTATCGTGGGACGAGGTGCCTACGCAATAAACATGGCAGCACGACTCTCCAAGTTCTCCTCTGACGTTTATAATATTTATATATAAATAAATAAATCATACGCCAATGCATGCACCCACAGTGAAACACTCAGACACGTGAAAACAGAAACCCACGGCATATTCACAGAGTTCGCCTATTTAATTAAAGCTATGCATTTACATTTATATTTCCTAAAATATTATTCCATCGAGAATCTGATGGGAGCAGGACAAAACCTGCTAAATATATAAGGAGGCTGGCAATGCATAGATGTGCGACATTTAATTTTAGGACCCTTCCTGCCAACATCGGTTTTAAAAGGTGAATGACGATTTTTTGTTTTAGGAGTGTTATATATTTCCAAGTATCCGAAGCTGTTTTGATTGGCAGCTGCTCTGCCAGGTCTGCGGTGAGCAAGGGCGGCCCCTAGCGGCCCTTTTGAGAATTGCACGGCTTTGCGCCGCCCAGCTTTGTAGACGTTACTCCAAAAAAATATGTATTCTATCTTTTTGCTCCTAATTCTCCCCGCCACTCTGTCCCAAAACACCCACCATATTTTATGGGTTAAAGTTGAAGCTTTTGCATTTCAATGCCATCCTAATGCTATTATAACCTGGGTTTGCCTTCCCCACTATCCGACGACCAGGCTAAGAGGTTTGTTTTTTTAACACTTGCTGGCTCGCTTAAGAAAATCTGGAAACGGAAATTTTCCCACGAATTTCTTATTTGCTACTCATCGTCCCTGAAGGCTCCAACGGGTTCCACACAGTTCCCTGAATAAATCACACTAGATTACAGTGTTTCCGGTGGAATGCTTCATATATATTTTTTTCATTTTCCTTAAAGCATAATGCTTTCGAACTGCGAAAATTTGATGCCAAAGGATTCACTCCTCCCACAAAACTATCCATAATCCCACAAACTAAAAGGGCATTCCGATACTAATATGGATTATTTTCGTTTCCCTTTACCTCCTCAAGAAAAGAGGATTTTTCTAGGAGGGGGCCCCGAAGAGAACAAATAAAAATAAAAATAAAAAAAATCGACATAATCGCTTCCATTCTGTTTTCGTGACAATCTTTTCATGTTGACCTTTTGGAGATCTTTTCTCCCCCCTCAAAAAAAAAAAGGAAGCGTTCCGGAAGGAATGGAACTTTTCAAAATCCCTTTATATAGCGGGAGAGGCACTGACGGAGGCGTCAAAGCTGCAGTATGGACTTCAAGCCATACTAACCTACCCCGGGTTCAAACTGCACCGCGCCAGTTAATCCCATTTACACGTGAGAAGCGAAGGGTCCGTTTTGTTCCGCGGAGGGCCGGGTTGCTTGTTTGAAAATCCTGGTTCACAAATAAATTCGCTCCCTCACCTCCCACCCCGACACTACTTTCCTGCAGCTGTATATGCGCCCAAAATTTGGGACCACTGGGAGACATCATAGCCATGCTGGTCCCAATCCTATGCCTGTTTGCAAAGAAATAACCCTGTCTCCATGCGCGCAGCAAAGTGCAGGGATCACAGTAGTTTTTTCCCGGAAATACTAAACGTTATAAGGGAACACCATCGCCTCCCACCCGCCTCCACCTCGTCATTATGAATATGCTTTTGCAAACAAACCTGGTACCTCATTGTATTTCTTTTAACTGGCAAAGGCCGTAGCTGAGTGGCGGAGAGAAGGCTTTGCTTACAGAAGGTCCCAGGACCCACGTTCAGTCCCCGATGGGGTAGGAGACCCCTTGCCTGAAACCCTGGAGAGCCGCTGCCAACCAGTGTGGACAACACTGAACCAGATGGCAGCTTCTTGGGGTTCTCTGTGTCTCATCTGAACAGAGAAAGCTGTTTTCCACCCGCGATTGTTCAGGATTGCCTGGTGTGCCAATATTTGGGATTTCTGGCGATGGTTGGTTCAGCAGAATTCATTCTTCCCTAAATATATACACGGCTAAACCCCCTCTTCCTAAGGCAGGGTTGGGTAGAAGGTCAATCTGCTGCTTCTCCTGGTAGATCTCTGAGTGATTCGCAGTAGATCGGCAAGGATTTCTGGCTCCCAATGACTTAACAAGAGCAGCAACAAAACGACCCTACCCGCTAAATAACGCTGCTGCGATACTTGGGTAACTAAGAGTGAGTTTTGGTGTGGCGAGTTCAGTTCAGTTCTGGTCTTCAGAACAAATTCCTGGTCTTTTGCACCAGGCGCCAATTGGCGCATCAAAGGGTTTCAGATTGTGTTTCAAAGTAGATCCCACAAGCCTGAAATCTGCCTTCCTTCGTAAAGAAGCTGAGCTCTTTCTCGCTGGGGGGAAAGCATTCTGAGTCCGCTTTTTTCCTTGTCCATTCAGAGCAAACCCCTTCAGAAATGCCCATGACATTACTCTAGAAAGGAGTCATTCGAATATATTTTTATCATTCACTTACAAAAACGCCTAGAAGAAGCCCAGATTCTTGCCAAAAGGGGTCTTTTCAGAAATCGTGCCAGCTTCCTTTCCTTGCGCGACCTCTGCCATGTTTCCTACACAAGCGAGTATTTTTGCATGAGAGAGAGCATGGAAGAATCCTAATTCAACAAACTGATCTGTTAAGGAAATCCTGCAACCCAAGGGAAGGAAGGAAGGAAGGAAGGAAGGAAGGAAGGAAGGAAGGAAGGAAGGAAAGAAATGAGTTCATATGGGAACAATTGTGATCAATAAAGCTATAGAACCAGTGGCATAAGAGTAGAAATCCAAGGATGGGGTGGTGGGAATGAAGTGATTTCATCTCTCATTGAATTAGAAGTGTATATAGTACACACACAACATATGTATATATTATTATTTCTCTCTCTAAGGAAAAGATATAAAGCTATAAAGATATAGCGCCAATGTGTATTTGGAGAGCCATAACATCCTGGCACGCATTTTTAGCTGGCCTCATGTAGCTGCAATGCCAAGTATCTTTTGTTCTTAGCAGAGGATATAATTCAGCCAAAGTTAAGCATATTTAAGTCTCAGTGGAAGTAGCTGATTGGTGTTCTGTCACTTGAAATCAAAGCATTTTTTAAGAAAACGTTTTAACTATGGCTGGATTGTGTCCAAGTAGTTTGATTGGGTTTTTGTGTGTGTGTTTGCGTGTTCTTTCTTTAATGCACTAGACTAGAAAGTGAGATCAGTGACGGCCATTTGAGCAGGGTATGAAAGCTTCCTGTAACTATTCCCTTTTAATTTTAGGGCTGGCACAGAATTTCCCTCTCCTGCTCTGTGTGGTCAGAACAGGACCAAGCCACTTTCTCTCTTTAATCTTTGATCATCAGTCGTGCTTTCTGGGGCTCTTGAGAGTTGCAGTCCAGAACATCTGAAGGGCACCAGGTTGGCCAAGGTTGGCTGTAGGAAACAAAACGCATGCCAAGTTTGTGCCTTTGCCAACGGAGAGACCATTGTTCAAGTCATGGTTGCAATTTGTTTTATACTGTCTTAAATGCTGCATTTTAGGGATGTGGGTGGCGCTGTGGGTTATATCACAGAGCCTAGGACTTGCCGATCAGAAGGTTGGCAGTTCGAATCCCCGCGACGGGGTGAGCTCCTGTTTCACAGTCCCTGCTCCTGCCAACCTAGCAGTTCGAAAGCACATCAAAGTGCAAGTAGATAAATAAGTACCGCTCTGGCGGGAAGGTAAACGGTGTTTCCATGCGCTGCTCTGGTTCGCCAGAAGCGGCTTAGTCATGCTGGCCACATGACCTGGAAGCTGTACCAATAAAGCAAGATGAGCGAGATGAGCGCCGCAACCCCAGAGTCGGCCACGACTGGACCTATTGGTCAGGGGTCCCTTTACCTTTAAATGCTGCATTTTAGATTTCTGTAACCTCTCCTAGGGCCTTCTGGTGAAGGGCAGATAATAACCAAGAACAGTTTCAAGACACAACTGAAGACTGCAAAACAAGATGCAATTATGAGTCTATACGTATATATTTCTTGACTGGCTCTCTTGCGTGGTTAAACATATTGAAGCACTACAAGATCCTGCAAAGTGCAAAAATAGGAGTGCTAAATTGAACAAAATATTGGGGGGCAGGTAAGCCCCCCCTGCATAACTGATCACATGATGCAGTGTACAGACACCATTTCAATGGCAATGCCCATCAACATTGGGGGGGGGGGCAGCCTCCTCAGATATTTTATTGGGGGCAGAAGCCCCCTCTGATTCTAGGAGTTGACTCCTATGGTCAAACGTGACACACTAGAGGTAGTAATCTGTGGATCTGGTGTCACATAATACTTGTTCTGCATTCACAATAAATTGATCTTTTAGTGTAGCAGCAGTTATACTTTGGAACTCCCTGCCTATTGACATCAGGCAGGAGTCTTCACTGTACTTTTTAAGGCACTTGCTATTTTATCTATCCAGACATGGAGAATCTTGATGTGCGGTCTTTAGCTTATCATTGACTTTAATTGATTTTATAAATGTTTTCAGTACCTATTTTTAATCTTCTTTTAACTGATCATTTTATTGTTTTATTCATCTTTGTAAAGCATTTTGTGGTTTTCTTACAATCAAGTGGTATATAAATGTTGCAAAATAAATAAATAGTAAGATCTCCTGTACCACTATAGGGCAGGAGGCAATCCAGCTCCACTGTTGCTTGCTAAGTGTGTTGTGGCACCCTAGGGTGCCTTGAATGATGGTTGGGGTGCTGCGGGCAACACTGGCCTCCATCCCTCTTTCCTTCCCTCCCTCCTCTGCCCTTTTGCTTCTCTGCTTCCCAAAGGCTTGCATAGCTGTTTGCTGCAGCAGCCCCGGCTACAAGATCTCCAGGGGAATGGTGCCTCTGGGGCTGGTGGGGGAGTGTTGCTGGTTGCCAGCAAGCAAGTGAGTGAGGGAGTCCAGCCAGCCAGCCAGTCTGCCAGCCCTTGCTTTTGGGAATGTACAGAAGAGAAGCAGGAGGCCGGGCAGGCAGGCAGGCAAGCAAGCACTGTGCTAGCCTTTCTCGTGCTTGCTGTGTGCAAGGCCTGCCTGGGAGCTCAATGCCCAGTGCTGAAGGGCAGCCTTTCCGCCATGTAGGCCTGGCAGCGCCCACTGTTGCCACTTCTGCCTTCCAAGGTAAGGTGTTCACCTTTGGCCAGTCTCTGCTGGACCACTAAGGCTGGGGATATCTTCTTCCCAGGGCCCTGTGGGGCAGTGTGAGGCGGCACCTCTCTTTGGGGTGGGCATGGGGGCAGCTCAGAGATCAGGGGTGACAGCAGCAGCTGCCCAGAGGACTCCCAAGGAGAGGGGAGAGGAGGCTGAGGGAACCCTCCACAAGGGAGGGTGTTTGAAAAAGGGCAAGAGGCTGCCAGCTCTGCACGCAAGGGGTGATGCAACTGGGCTCCTGAGCCCCACAGGGGTGCCGCAGAAACAATGTGGTTGGTCAAGGGAGCAGTGGACTCAAAAAGGTTGAAAACCCCTGGTCTAAATTAAGGTTACCAGATTTTTTTAAAAGAATCCAGGGACACTTTTTTTTTTTTGAAAAGAGAATTTTTATTTATTTATTTTTTTAAAAGAGAAGCAATATCTTCTCTTCTGCGGTCTCCTCCGTCGCGTGGCCTTCCTATGGGCCCCGGCCTGCTCTCTTGGAGCGCTAGCCGCTGTGGAGAAGGCTCGGCTCGGGCCTGGGCTCAGGCACATGTCCTTGCCCTCCCGGTGCTCTACTACCGCTCCTTCTCAGCGGCGTGGCAAGGTCGGGGCTCCCCTCTTTTTTCTCCTTCCGCTTTCTCTCTCTTCCTTCTCCTCTCCTCCTTCTCCCTGCGTTGGCTCTGGGGTTTTTCCTGGGCCCGGAGCACTGCTGGGCAGTTGACTGGATGGCTGGACACTCTCGCTCCCGGCTCAATTTGGGTCACGGGGCGGGGGGGGGGGCAGTGGTTTCCCCAGTTGATGCACCAGGTATCCCTGGTTCCTCTGTGGCAGCAGTCTCAGCAGCCTGGAGCCAGCCTGGTAGTTCAGTTGGCTCTGGCTGGCTTCAGGAGCTGTTCGCTGCCGTGGCGCCCGCCATTTTGCCTCGCCGGAAGTCTCCATATGATGTGTCTTGTGCCGTTGAACCAATCACGCAACATTCATTCCCTACTAATAAATCTACAACACTTAAAATATAAATCTGGGGACATGAAATGAAATCTGGGGACATTCCGGGGATGGATTTTGTCCGGGGACAGATTTGTAAATCCAGGGACTTTTCCCCGAAAACGGGGACGTCTGGTAACCATAGTCTAAATGGATCACATCAATCAGCAGTGGGGAACCTGTGCCCCCTGCCCAATGGCTGTCAGACTTCAACTCAACAGTCCCAGCCTGTGTGGCCAATCGTCAGGGATGATGGGAGTTGGACATTTTATTCATGGCACTGGACGCTACAAGAGACCCCATTTTATCCTCACAAGAACCCTGTGAGGTAGGTTGAGAATGCGTGACTGGCCCAAGTGGGCATCATGACTGAGAGGAGATTTGAACCCTGGTCTCCCAGGTCCTATCATGAGTCCCTCTAACTACTACATCAAACTGTTGCTTCAGATATATTCTGAGTGATGCAGCCCCCTCCCCGGCAGCTCCCAATATCTAGGAATTGTGATTTAAACCACTTTAAAAGCCAGGAAAGGCACCCAGCCCAGCTGTTTACTGGAAGCTTGCCATCTCATTATCAGGAGTGTCTATTTGAAGGAATTCCTCCAAGAACAAGCCTAAGGCATTAACTACACAACCATTACGGGTGGTTATTGGAACATACGTTGGATCGTAACATCGTTATAAGCCGATAATGGCTCATAATAATATCTCACTTTTAACCCCACTTGTCACAGTCAAAGGCTAAAGCATGGGTAGGCAAAATAAGGCCCGGGGGCCAGATCCGGCCCAATCACCTTCTAAATCCGGCCCACAGACGGTCCGGGAATCAGCGTGTTTTTACATGAGTAGAATGTGTGCTTTTACTTAAAATGCATCTCTGGGTTATTTGTGGGGAATAGGAATTTGTTCTTCTTTTTCTTTCTCCAAAATACAGTCCGGCCCCCCACAAGGTCTGAGGGACAGTGGACTGGCTGCCTACTGAAAAAGTTTGCTGACTCCTGATCTAGGCCATGGGTAGGCACACTAAGGCCTGGGGGCCGGATCCGGCCCAATTGCCTTCTCAATCCGGCCCACGGATGGTCTGGGAATCAGTGTGTTTTTACATGAGTAGAATGTGCCCTTTTATTTAAAATGCATCTCTGGGTTAGAGCCTAGGACTTGCCGATCAGAAGGTCGGCGGTTCGATTCCCCGCGACGGGGTGAGCTCCCATTGCTCGGTCCCTGCTCCTGCCAACCTAGCAGTTCGAAAGCATGTGAAAGTGCAAGTAGATAAATAGGTACCGCTCCGGCGGGAAGGTAAACGGCGTTTCCGTGCGCTGCTCTGGTTCGCCAGAAGCTGCTTAGTCATACTGGCCACATGACCCAGAAACTGTACACCGGCTCCCTCGGCCAGTAAAGCGAGATGAGCGCCGCAACCCCAGAGTCAGCCACGACTGCACCTAATGGTCAGGGGTCCCTTTACCTTTACCTGGTGTTTTTACATGAGTAGAATGTGTGCTTTTATTTAAAATGCATCTCTGGGTTATTTATGGAGCATAGGAATTTGTTCTTTTTTTTTTCTTTCTTCAAAATATAGTCCGGCCCCGGTCCCTGTCTGAGGGACAGTGGATCGCCCCCCCTGCTGAAAAAGTTTTCTGACCCCTGGACTAAAGGCTCGCTTCCAGCTTCTTTCTTGAACAGCCCGGTTAATCTAAACAGGGTTCACCCCCAGAACCAGTGGGGGGAGGGCAGGAGGGTTTTGTCCTGAGCCTGAAGCTGAAAGTTGTTGTTGTTTTACAAATTTAAATAGATGTTTAATATTTATGCACATTGGGTGAAAAACGTGACACAGTCTTGAAGCAGTATATACATGGCATTAGCCACAATTCATCTGTAGCCAGTAGTTTCTTGAGAAATACTCCTCTTGGATGTGTTTTCCCTCAAACCAGCTTCCAGCCAGTTAGAAAATGGAAGCCTCAGGTAAGCTGAGGTGTGTACATTGGAAAGAGCCATTGCAAATGTGCAGAAGACAGCTTCAGTGAACTGGCGTTTGGAACGGGGAAGCCAATGAGGTGAGGTGCCTCAGGCGAAGATGTTTTTGACCCTTCTCCAGTGTGTACAGCAATGTAAGAAAGTGGCTTGACAGGGGGAAATGACCTCACTGCATTTCAAGCCACTAATGCGTACATGGCCTCAGTTTAAGCAAATAAGAGCTGTGGCTTGGTAAAAGGCATCCAACATAGATTTTGTCATATTAGAGAGTTGAGAATGCTCATAAATATTAATAAATATGTATCAGATCTGAGGGCACAAGATTAGACTGTGATGAACATGTTCCCATCAGATCAGAGGACTGTAGAAACCACTCAATATTTTTGGGTGCCCTATTTTGTTTTGATGTGCCATCTCCCCCCCCCCCCCATGACAACTAGGGGTCTCAAAAGTTGGGCCTCTGTGAATGTCTGAGAAGGCCTGTTCTTTAGTGGTGGCTGTTGCCCATTGCAAGGGACAAAGTAACACTTTTAGAAGCCCTTAGCACTGAAAAGATTATGGTGCCCCCATATGTAATTCAAACAAACAAACATCTTATACAATATACACTATTTTTATGTGTGTGTGTGTGTGCATGTGTATGAGTGAATCAAATATATATAACTCAGAAGAATATATCAATAATAAAAGCCTAGATTTATTGCAGCACATGACAAGATTGGATTTATTAGTAATACTTCAGTCTATGTTAGTAGGACATCTCCTGGTGTAGCTCAGGATCAACAGCACTATATATTCGAGAAAGTAGTTTATCTGACTGTCCATTTGCTTCTTCTCAACATGTTCAGACACCTCTTGAGATCTCATCACCAAACTCAGCACACTGCTCTCCGAGGTGGCAGTCTTCCTCAATGTTTAGGTGCCAGGTGCAATTTTGAATCAAGATGGCACACTGAAATGTAACTTTGGCTTGTCTTTGCCTATTTTTTGGCATAGGTTTGACCATCCCTTGATATATCATTATCGCCAAACTTGGCATAAAAAGGTTCCTAAGATGGGGGAAGAAGTTTTCATTGGCGCTTGGATCCCACACACCATTTTGAATCAAGAAGGCAGACCAAAATACGACTTTGGGTTTACTCCACCCAGTTTTTGGCATGATGGGTCCAAATGTACAAATTACACTACAGTGGTACCTTGGGTTACATATGCTTCAGGTTACAGACTCCGCTAACCCAGAAATATTACCTCGGGTTAAGAACTTTGCTTTAGGATGAGAACAGAAATCGTGCAGTGGCAGCAGGAGGCCCCATTAGCTAAAGTGGTGCTTCAGGTTAAGAACAGTTTCAGGTTAAGAACAGACCTCCAGAATGAATTAAGTTCTTAACCCGAGGTACCACCGTATTTATTTAAAAATTGCAATATTATTTGGTTTATAAAAATACCTGGGCAGCACATGGCACTCCTCACCGCTAAATAATGAAAACAGAACAGAAAAATAGAGGAAGAGTGTGTAGTAAGTTCTAATTTTCCATATGATTACTATTTCCATGCTTAAAAGCACAGAAAAAGCACCTATCTAGCCTGCCTATTGGGTATTCTAGTACTGACCCCTAAGGCAAAGGTGAAGCCAGAGCCAATGAGAGGCAAGCCAATGGATTATATTTTTGCCCCCATCACCTATTGAGTTCTAATCCTAAACACACTTGCTAGGAAGTAAGGTTTGTTTCAGGTGATGGGGATAAGCTGGAAGTGCAACAGCTGGGATCATTCCTTTTGTAATTGAAGGGTTAATTAACCAAGGGGGTGGTGATGGAGGTGATGCTTGGAGCTGTTTGCAGGAAGCTTGAAGGGCTCTCCAATAAGCAGGAGGGAACAGAGGAAACAATCATGGTCATTCATATGCCTTATTGGCAGAAGCAGCAAACACACACCCTGGAGGAAAGGGGTCAAGTTCACTGCATGTATGGTGTTAAAGGAAAATATTATGAAAATGATGTATAGATGGTACTTAACTCCTGTAAAATTAGCAAAGATATATTATAATAGTGATAATCTATGTTGGAAATGTAAAGAAATGTGGTGGACCTGCCCCAAGGTGAAAGACTTCTGGGAGAAGATTTATAATGAATTGAAAAAAATGTTGAAATATACATTTATTAAGAAACCAGAGGCCTTTCTTCTTGGAATATTAGGTTTGGAAGAATTGCCCAAAAAAGATGTTAGATTGTTTTTGTATGCCACAACTGCAGCTAGAATTTTGTTAGCTAAGAATTGGGAATCACAAGAAGTCCCAACAGTGGAGGAATGGCAGATGGATGATGGACTTTTCGGAGCTAGCCGACCTGACCGGAAGAGTCCGCAACCAGAAGGAGGAGGAGTACCAGGAGGAATGGATGAAATTCAAAGACTATTTAGTTAAATATGTTAAGATAACTTAATTGGAAAAACTTGCAAATACCAGATAGGCTTAGGATTTAATGATGTGATGTTAGAGAATAATATGTTTAAAGTCAAAATGAAAACAAAGTAAGATGTTAAGTGATTAAGTTAATTTTATGAGAAAATTGGTTTTGGAAAACTGTTACAATGATATACACTGAAATTCAGCCAGCGGGGTTTGAGGAAGTCATTTAACAATGTTACTAAGATTGGATCAAGTACAGTTAAGATGTATGTTTGTTTGTTTGTTTGTTTGTTTGTTTAAAAATTTTGGAAAACCAATAAATTTTTTTGGAAAAAAGCAGCAAAAACACACCCTAGAAAGAGAACACAGATAGACAAAGAGAACCTCCTGATACCTCCATCAACTTCTCAGCTTAGATGAGAACATGCATGGGCAGTGGCTTCCAAACTTTCAGCTTCTGGGGTAACGCTTTTCACATCAGCTTTGCAAAGGGTTCTGGGGCACATTGTCCGCAGGGAGCATTGGCCAGGCCATCAGGGCAATGTCTCTGCCCTCTTTGGAGAGCCTACCTTATAACAGACCCATCATCACGAACAGCACAAGGGCCAGCAAATGATTTCTTATAGAAGATTCCTCAGGTTTCTGTAGCTTGAAAGTTAGCAAAGAGTATTAAATATCAACTTAGTGTTTTTATTATTAAGAAGCAGACAACACTGCCACCTGGTGCACAATAGGGAAAATACTTCCTGGTGCAACAAAACTTAAGCACCCCTTAAGTTCAGACTAAGTGCAATTCAGACGACTACGCATCCTGATTTGCTTGCACAAAGCTCAGGCACAGGTTAGATTATATCCAGTCTTTATTGAGCATTTTTCCTGATTTGTTTGCAAGGAAGGTCAGTCGACGCTGAGCATTCATCCTGATTTGCTTGTAGGCTGTTTACACGCCTTCCCACACTTTCCCACGGTCACATGCAGAGGCGTAAACTGTTACGGAGTTGCGCGCCCTGTTGAGCGCACGAAGACTTCCAGCGCAATCGTGTCTACTCAGAAATGACTGAGTCCAACGGCGCTTATTGGGGCAACAGCGAAAATGCAAAGGTACCAAATGTTAGCCGTGGAGAACAAGGGGGTTGCTTAATTACGGAAGCCAGTGATTGTTGCCAAGATGGTAAAAAAATATATATCTGCACAGAAATCGCGACTGCATAAAAGCAAAAATACACTCTTGCCAGTGGCGAACCTGCAAGCCCTCTCGACCGCGGCAGGACTCGAACCTGCAATCTTCTGATCCGAAGTCAGACGCCTTATCCATTAGGCCACGCGGCCGCGCTGGATACAGGGTCTCCGCTAGACCTATAGGAACTTGAGAAGCAGGAAGCTGGTTCTGAAGCATTTTGGGAGATACCATTTCCTAGCGAGTGTCAAGGGGGGGAGAGGGGAGGAAGAAACTAGGGGTGGGTGGGAAACAAAACCAGCACAGCCTCTGTCTGAGGCAAACTCATTGCTTTCTCTTTCTTCTGCTTGTCCTCTCAATATTTGGGCTGTGTTTAAGACGCGAAAGGAGACTTTGGTAGCTTCCATATAATAATCCCCCCCGTGTCGGGCGAGCTCACCCCAGTCGCGCGCCGGCGGAAGGTTCGCCTCGTGAGCTCTGGGGCGGGGCGGAGTTTGGGGTCGTGGGCAAAAATCACCTCATGGTGTTTTGGGGGCTTCGTGTACCCACGAAAGGGGGCGGGCTGTGGGGGCTGCTGTATAGCTTCTTCCCCCTACCACTACCCTATTTTTGTGAGGAGGGGCAGCCCATTTTTGGGGAGGGGGTAAAATAGCCCAATTTAGGGAAGGGAATAATTTGTGGGCGCCCCTTTTGGGTTGGGGTGCTGGTGAGGATAATAAATATTAGCTCCTTTAGGGGGCATGGAAAAGAAGCTAAACTGAGGGGGTAGGTAAATTTTGAGATAATCTGTAGATATATCTCTTTTTTTCTTTTTTGGAAGGGGGGGGTGGGAATTTGGGAATCAGAAATATTTTCTTATGCCCTCTGGACGTTTGGTGTCCAAAGTGGTGTTGGTGGTGTTTTTACTGTGTTTTTAATATTCAGTCAGGAGCCACCCAGAGTGGCTGGGACAACCCAGTTAGATGGGTGGCATATAAATACTAAAATTACTGTTATCATCTCAAGAAGACAAGTATAATCATCATTGTTTTCATAGAATTCTAGGGTTGGAAGGGGCTGCTCTTAGCAGTCACAGATATTATGGACTGCTTTTCAGTTTCACCCTCCAGAGGGCTCGGGACACCCATATTTATTTATGTGGCACATAGTTAAAACTAGGGAGCTCTCTCCCACAGAAGATAGTGATGGCCACCAACTTTGCTTTACAGCAGGATGAGACAAATTCATGGCAGCTCTCCGTGGCTAGTGGCTATGATGGCTATGCTCTGCCTCCACAGCTGGAGATAACAGTGCTTCTGAACACCAGTCCCTGGAAACTGGGGGGGTGCTCTAGTGCTTGCTTTCAGCTTGTAGCCTTCCCAGAAACATCTGGCTGGCCACTTTGAGAACAGGATTCTGGGCTAGATTGGCAGTTGCCCTGATCCAGCAGGCTCGTCTTCCATTCCTATACATACCCTCATTTGATAGTCATTTGACCAAAGTCATTTTGCAAGCTTTGTGGATGAGTGAGGTTTTGAATCCTTTGTCTGAATCTGGAACACTTATCTAGGCGCTTCACAAGTTAAACACTATGTACCGGCATCTTGGGCAAGAAGATAAAATTCCACACTAAACCTCAGTTCTGTTAATACTTTTTGTCTCCTGATAGATCTTCTGTATCCTCCATGCTGCTCATTTCTAGTGAAGATGAAGCGCTTGGTGTGGAACACAGGTCCATTTGGATTACGGGGAATGCAGAGATGGTCCTCGGGTTCCTCTGCCAGCCGCCTGGTTCAGGAGGAGATGGCACAAGATACTGGTTCTGGACCCAAACAGCAACGCATCAATCCACTTGGCATCCAGATGCTTTCTAAGCATCTTCATGAGCAGATTTTCCGGGGTGCCCAGATTGAATATTCAGAGGAAGACATCCAGAAGAGTGTGGCACACTTGCAGAAGCATGACTTGTGGGGCAAAGAGACAACTACTCTTCCTGATGTGGAATTGCAGCTGCCCCAGTTGTATGGGGCCAACATCGATGAACACTTCTGCATCTTGGCACAGAAGCAGAGCCTCCCATATCTGGAAGCTGCTAAGGAACTTCTTCAGTTTGGGATCCCACCAGTGCCCCAGGAGTGGGCTTGGAAAGCTGGGTGGACACGATACGGACCCAGTGGGGAGAAGACAGCTGTTGATTTCCCTGATGAGCGGGCCTTGGTGTTTGATGTGGAAGTGTGCATGAATGCAGGCCAGTGCCCTACGCTTGCAGTAGCTGTTTCCTCAAATGCCTGGTAAGACAGCTCTGGTAGAAGGGTGAAAGTTTTTGTTCCTACAAACTTTGTATAAAAATAGAACCTATTAGGCATCAACAACATGACCTAGTCAGTGTCCTGCTACTTCTGCCTCCAGTGTCCCAAATACTTTTTTCATTGTTCATTGGTTTATTCCTATATACCACTTTTTGGCCAAAGGCCCCGATCAATCAGCATCTCACATCTATTAGACCACTTCCTGTTCTTATTCAGTTCTAGGTCTCATACCATAGGGCAAGGCTGGAGAGCCTCAGTTCCGTGCAGCCCTCTAGGTCTCTTTCTGGCCCTTGAAGGCTACACTGCTCACTGGCCCTGCTTCATATCCCCCCCTTTTTTTTTGAATGATTGAAATGTGTCCTTGCACTTTGATAATGTTTCTTGCTTTCCTGTAATTAGCTTATGGTACATAAGTACAATTTGTATTTGTATTGGTTTGCCTTTGGTCCCACCCACCACTGGCATGTGGCCCTCAGAAGTTTGTCCAGAGAGAAATGTGGATGTGACCCTTGGGCTGAAAACTCCCCTCCCGCTTATACATCATGCTGTTATCTTTTCTTCTGGAGTTCTGTTGTTGAAAGAGTGCCAGAATGAGAATAAATGTTTCCACCTAGAGTTTCCTGGGCTTTTGTAAAAGAGCAAGAACAAGAAACTGTGCTTATGAAGAGACAATTAATGTTGTATTGGGGGGAGGGGGTTGTGTAACCTTCCTTTATATATTTGGAGGAAGCCCTCTTTGTTGACTCACAAAATTCCTAACCAGATGTGTGGGTTGTGCACAGATGCTGTGGGACGGTCAGAAAAGTGTTAAATTAGAACACTGGAGCTCTCACCTCCTAAGCTTGTTCAAAGCAAAGTGAGAATTGAAAAAGAGGCTGTATTTTCCTTGTTTTCTTAAACTTCTAAAGAACTTCATCTTATGAATCCTAATTTAGCCATCCCTTCAGTACACATATACAATATGTGGCCCATGTTAAATTAAAATTTTAAAATAAAATAAATAAATGCTGGTGGTGATTCAAAGTGTTTTTACCCTGCTCTTCAGTTGGAAAAGCCCACAAAGCAACTTAAAAATTAATAAAATAACACATTATTTGCCCCTATGCTTACAAAGACATGGCAAGAAAGCAAAAAAGGGTTTTGGGAGGGAAGAGCCAAACAAGAGGCACCAAATTCTTGATGTTAGGTTCTTATTATGACCATGTCCTTGTCTTCTCTGGCAGTGTGATAGCTGCTGGGAACCTGATCTATTTGAACACTGCTCTACATGGTTAGTCATCTGTGTGAATGTGCCCATTTGGTTTGGACAAGCTTTACACACAGCAGGGGAACCCTCCCCCAAAGCACAGGTACTCCTGTGGTGTGATCTTAAGTGTGCTGGCTCCAGAGCATCTCCCACACTAAGTTCAACAAGATTCATTCTGTAGTAAATCTTCTTAGGATTGTAACATTTTTCCCCAAAAAAATGAAATTGATATGGGTGTTAAAATGAGTGCAATGCTGCACTGTTCTTTCTGAAATTACTAAATTTTCAGATATAGAAAGAAATGAAGGTGGATTCAGGTGTTCTGTCGTGCCCTGGAAAGGGTGCTTTAATTCACACGGCTGGGTGTGTTTTCTCCCCAGGTACTCCTGGTGTAGCAAGCGACTGTTAGAGGAACGGTACACCTGGTCCAGCCAGTTGACTCTGTCAGATCTCATCCCTCTGGAAACAGGCAGCAGCCTTGCCAAGCAGGATTGGCAAGAGAGGCTGGTGGTGGGTCACAATGTCTCTTTTGACCGTGCGCACATCAAAGAACAGTACCTGATTCAAGTAAGTCATCTTTGTCTTCCAGTCTTTTCTGCTTACTTTCTTCTTGTATGCAAGCTGTTATTGGTGGCTGAAGGCTAGATGTTTGTGGTAACATGTATCAATTCAGTTGTTATCATAGCCATGAGCCATAACTTAGGAAATTGCACAACAAACAAGATACAAATAAATACTTGTAGAAATGAAGCTTAGCAGATCAAATATTAGATCTGTATTGGAGCAAAATTTTCCCTGCAGCAGTTAGCTAGGTTTTTTTAATATTACAAAGTCCCTGTGAAACTTTGATGCTGCAGCTGCAAACAAAGCAGCTGTCCTTGTTGGTTGTTTGTCCAATGATAGAGCTATGTTTTCTGCTATTGCCTTGTATCTTTAAAACCCAGCCATTGCTTCTCTGCAAACTGCTGTCAGGAGGGTACTATTTGCAAGGGAAAATCCATACATGAGGAGGAGGGGTGATTAATGTTTCATTCACCTGCTGCTTTTCTTTCCAGCAAGCTTTCAAGCTCCTCTTTGGATCAGATGTATGAGTCTGGAATTCTAGCTGGAGAAAAAGTGGTTGTGGGAAGGAGCTGCAGGTGGAAAGAGGCAGAAGAGGGAAGGGTTAAGCACCACCCCTCCCACCTGCTCCCCACTCTGATGCTGCTTTGCAGGGGAGAAGCTGCAGTCAGAATTTCAAATCCTCAGGGTGGAGATAGAATGTATAGTTTGGGTATGAGCCGTTTGGCTAGAATTTCACCTGATAGCAGGGTAGTTAAATTGTGAACTCTGAGTTTGAATCTTGGCATCACACCCTGCCTGTGATCCCTTCCTGAGGTATCTATATGGCTTCTGTTGGTAAGACATGATGCTGAACTTGACCCTCAGTTGACCTGCTCCTGAACATACAGCATAGCAAGTTCTATGTAATACTCTTTTATCCTCCAGGTTGCCTCACTATTGTTGCTTACTGGATTTCCTACCTGCACTTCACCATGTGGTCCCAAGGCAGGCTATAACAATAAAAAAATATACCTGTAACTTTAAAACTAGTTAAAATCATTTACAATAGGAAGAAGAGGGTTGGCCCTCATAGTATATATCCTAGATGTTGTAGGCTAGGGTATAAAGAGGTGTCTTTAGCATATAACAAGCTATACCATGTTATTTTTTTGTTTGCCATGTATGGCTCTTTGTGTAAATGAGTGTCGAAATGGCAGTGTTTGTGACATTAAAACAACTCTTTCAGGGCTCCCAGATGCGTTTCCTGGACACCATGAGTATGCACATGGCCATCTCCGGGCTAACAGGATTCCAACGCAGCCTTTGGATGGCAGCAAAACATGGCAAGCGAAGAGGGCAGCAGCAGGTGCAGCACCATATCAAGAAAACACGGAGTAAAACTGATGGCCCTGAGGTGAGTTGGAAAGGCACAGAGGAGTTGCATGCTAATCCCTCCTTTTCTTCACAAGGCTGCCCCAATTTATATCTATAGGGCATGCAAAGCGGCAGCACTAGATAAGATGTAATGTACTCCAGGGTACAGTCATACCTCGGGTTACAGATGCTTCGGGTTACGTACCGTGCCAAACCCGGAAGTACTGGAACGGGTTACTTCCGGGTTTTGGTGCTTGCACATGTGCAGAAGCACTAAATCACTCTTTGCGCATGCGCAGAAGCACCAAATCGCAACCCGTGCGTGTGCACACATGGCACTGTGGGTTGCGAATGTGCTTCCCGCATGGATCACGTTCGCAACCCAAGCGTCCACTGTATATTGAACTGGAGGTGTCGTCCCCCCCCCCAAAGAGCAGAAGGCAGTTTGGAAGAAGGATTACTGCTTGTGGTCTGGATGCTAGCTCCTCTTTGGTCTCCGGTAAACAGATTTTTAGGATTTTCGCTAACAATATAAAACTACCGTATTTTTCGCCCTATAGGACGCACCGGCCCATAGGACGCACCTAGATTTTGGGGGGGGGGATAAAGGGGGGGAAATTATTATTTTTTCCCCCCAGGCGCGGGGCTGGGGTGGGGGAAGCCCGAGCTTCCCTCTCCCCCAGAACGGGTCCTCTACATTCAGCAACCTTGATCAAGTCATACTTATATAAAACATGGGAATGAGCGTGTCTGGCCTTGTTGGATTGTTGTGAGAATGAAATGAAGGTTGGAAGGCACTTTGCAGAACTAAATTTCATACATACATGACACTTGAATAACTGGTTTTTAATACTCTGTCCTATGAGATGAGTGGAGAAAGAGGTAGATAGGGATGTCATTTTTATACCTGAGGTTACATTAGCTGGGACTGAACACTTTATTTCTCTCTTCCAAAATAACTAATTGCCCTCCCTTCCTCATAATTGCATGTCTTAATGTGTACAATTTTGTCTCTTACTAAAGTTGTAAAATGCAGTTCCACCACCATGGGGTTTTTAGTAGAAGACTGACAGAGATCACCATAGACAGTTGGGGGAATTTTTTTGGCAAAAGCATTCTGAATTGGTAGTAGAGGGGAGAAGTGCAGAGCCAGCATGGAGGAGATTGGCAACATCCTAGATGTGCGAAAAGTTTTGTTAAGTAATATGAACTTCTGTTGCCTCTTGCATTGTCATTGTTTCATAGGCAATCCTCCGATAAAGGCCTGCCAAACTATAGCTATATTTCTGTATGGATGCCACAGTAAGTCTGATCTACAGATACATCAGAATGAGGTGGTGGAGGGCTGAGATGGTATAATAGATGGCTTTACTTTAGACAGAGTGATCATATTTTTTAAATAGTCACCTATATATTTTTTAAAAAATACATAAATAGAAAACAAACTTCGTTGACAAAAGACTAGGTTAGAACCTTTCTCCCTACTGTGCTATTTTTCCCTTGGCAGGAAGGATTTTTTATTTTATTTTTTGTACAGTAGAGGAACATTCAAAATTGGAATTATTTTTCTGCCGTAATGCAGTTCAAGATACCATCTCAACTTTCTGCCGCCTCATTCACATGTGTAGACGAGGCCTCCTAGGACCTGCCATTTTTGTAAAGATCCTGGACTGTGTAGATGTTCTGTGTAATTCTGAGGGTTAGAACTAATCATAATGGAAGTCTTATTCCTATAGATTGAGGACCCAATCTGATGGTTTCTTAAATGTTTTTAAATGCTTTCCATCCAAAAGTGGGCATTTTGGGGGTTTGTGGACTAGCTAGTCATTGCTCTGTTGCCTTACTACCTTGCAGATTGCCTCCTGGGACTGGGTGAACATTAGTAGCATCAACAATCTAGTAGATGTGCATGCCTTATATGTTGGAGGCCAGCCACTGGAGAAAGAAGCCCGGGAACTCTTTGTCAAAGGGAGCATGAATGACATCAGGAATAACTTCCAGGTAGGGAGATAATCTATAGGATGGTACTTTTTAAGGGAAGGAATCAAGGGACCACTGCTTGGTTGTAGAGCATATTCTTTGCATGTAGAAAGTTCCATGTTTAAAGTGGCATGTCTAGTGTGAAGGAAAGGGTCTTGGTATACCTGGGAAAGATGTATGATTTCAATCTGGAGCTCTTTTGCCAGTCAGAGGAGAATATTAGGATAGACTGACCGATGGTGTGACTTAGTAGAATGTGGCTTTTGATACAGGTGTACATAATTTATTCTCCCATTCCCTCTATTCTCTCTGTCTCCCTTCCAAGGACCTGATGAGATATTGTGCCCTTGATGTCCAGGCTACTTACGAAGTATTCCAGGAGCAGCTTCCTCTCTTCTTAGAAAGGTGAGTATTTGGGGTGGGGGGTTCTGAAATGTGGAATTCTTTTTTATGGTGTGTCCATTTATGAGATAGCTTGCTGTGGGTTAGCCAGTAGTGTTAGGTTGCCTTTGTGTGTCAGAAGCATCTTAGGGACAAGATGGTGTTAGATTATCAATAAACCCCTTTACACTTTACCTTGCTAGGGATTCTGGTCTCACCTTTCTTTAGATACAGATAAAACTTGCAAGGTTCAGCATGGTGGTAAAGTATCAGTACAAATCAACCAGTGTTACAATTTTGTAAGAAAGAAGCAAGAAGCAGTATCTCCCCAAACATCTTAATCCTTCAGAAGTGGTACAAGTGCATATACAAAATTTCTCAGTGAAAGAAACACAGATAATAGTTAACCAGAATTTACAATGCACGTTGGAAAACTGAGCCAAATAATTCTGGGAGTTACATCAAACAACTTATCATATTAAATAAAATGTCTGTTGTGACAGGCAGGGAGAATGTGAGGGGAAAGTTTGTACAATGCAAAAACCTTGGGGGTGGGAGTAGGCACAAAATGTATTGTCTCTTGTGGAATCTCATTCCACTAGGTGGAAGGAATAGCCCTGGCGGGCGATCTGTCCTTGCAGACTGCCCAGTGTCAGTAGTAAAGAGTACACTTTTGACTTTGCTATAAAAAAAAGAGTGTCCCTTAATTTGCTTCATTGGAATGAATGACATCCGTGCACATATGGGAGAGAGTGAAGGGGTCCATCTGTTACCCAGATCAGTGCTCTCAGCTATTGGACCTTGTTCCTAGCAATGTGGCCTCAGCCTTTCATCTACATGGATCCATCCTTGGTTCTGTCCATTGGTCATGCATAGTGTTGACAGGCTCTTACGATCTGCTTCCATTGTATGCTAAGGTCTAGTTTACAGATGCCTAGTTTACATAGCTTAGTCCAGTTGCTTACAACATTCTGGCTCCACTCTATTATTACCCCCTTTTCTGTTTCTTGGTTAGGTGTCCCCATCCTGTCACATTTGCAGGGATGCTGGAAATGGGAGTCTCCTACCTTCCTGTCAATCAGAACTGGGAGAGGTACCTAGATGAAGCTCAGGTCACTTATGAGGAGCTGCAAAAGGAGATGAAGAAATCCTTGATGAACCTAGCTGACAATGCCTGCCAGCTGCTTCATGAAGAAAGGTGGGGGTATTATCATAATCACTGTTACAGTGCACTGTTGCTTAAGCCAGAGATTCATAATTGGTGAAGACCTGGCTCTCCATTAAGCAGTGGCAGGAGAGAACACTATGAAGCAGAAACGGAGCTGGAAGGAGGATGCAGCACTCAACCCTCCCTCTGGTTGGGGTCCCAATTGCATGCTTGCTACATCTCAGGGAAACTCAGCTGAGGAGGTAGACCAGGACAGAACATGAAATGGGGAAATGGGGAAGAGTTAAGGATGCACGCACATCTGCCACGTCTTCCCCTCATCTTTGCAGTTGGAGAACTGGGTTCTCAGACCACAGTTTCAGCTGACATTTAGTTCTGGCATTAAAATCTGTAGTATGCTTGAGGGTGGGGGGCAGTTCCCCTAAAGGAAGACTGCAAGGTTGAGATAGAATTGAGACTGCGGGTTTTGTGAAATGCAATACTGTTTCATTAAGCAGACTACTACTTAGTAAAGGAATTTGTTTGACGCAGTTTCAGCAGTGCCAAACTGAGAAGTTGTTACTATGACATGGTGGAGAAAAGTACCTTTTCAGCTCCTCTCCTTTGCTGTAAATAATCAGGAGCTTGTAGAGCAAGATCTCATTGATGGAAATTGAAAAAAGTATTCTTCAAATTAAGCTGTGGTATTTGGTCTGATGTATCAAAACAGGTACAAATGTGATCCCTGGCTGTGGGATCTAGAGTGGGATCTCCAGGAATTTAAGCAAAAGAAGAAGAAAATTGGGAAGAAGAAGAATGAAGATGGTAATGATGAACTGCCCAAAGCCGTGGAAAAAGCCTCCATGCTGGAGTGGCAGGAAGGTAAGAGCATCATCATAATTGACTACTAGCTTGCTAGCACACAGCAAATCACAGATGTCCCCACTGTCTACTGGCAGTTGTAATCTTTCTCTCCTAAATCTTAATCAGAAAAAGAGAGAAAGAATATACCTTAGATGGAATGAGATCTTTTGTCCATCTGGTTTAGCATTGTCCGTACGGATTGGCAATAGCTCTCCTGGGTTTCAGATAGTTTTACCAGCCGCACCTGGTGACGCTAGGAGTTGAACCTGTTAACCTCTTGGATCCAAAGCATGTAATCTACACTTGATCCAGATCCCTTCCGCTAAGCTGTCTTTGCAATTGGGTAGGAGCAAGCATCTTTTAAAATCTTATTTACAAGCCTGAAATACGTACCTCAGCGTGTGTGTATTGCAGGCAGAATGTTTTGCATCCAGCTCTCAAGTGATTTCAAAGTACGATAGTATTACCAGAGAATCTTAAAAAGTCCTGAGATCCCAGAGGTGCTGTTTTAAAAAGGGTGTCTGTGGTGTTGCATTTTTATTTATTTCTTAATTACAGTCTTGGAGGATAAATATGGAATACACAGGTGTTTGGAGTGCAATATAGAGGCAGTGGAGGAACATAAGAGCTATGGAGTGTTATGGAGCTGACACATTTCAGCGAGAAAACATTTCTCTCCTGACCATTAAAGTTACATTTCTACTCTTCTCTAGGCTACTGTGCATTAAACACTCATGTATTTGAATTCCTCTTGGCCATTAAGAGTTTTAGAAATTTGCTAGCTGTCAAATTCTGCTTTGGATTATAGGCTTTGCAGGCCACCAAATAACTGTGTCCACGTAGATTCTTAAGCCCTTTGACGTAATATGTATGCAGTTAGAAAACAGCCTTGTCAACAACTGTACTCATTAAAAAATAATTCCTTTCTGATTTGTTGTATAATGGAAACAGATCCAGGACCCCCAACTGAAGAGGAAGAACAGCAACTCCCTGAGAGCCGATTGTGCTTGGACCGTCTGAAGGAGACTGTAGCTTTGCAGCCAAAGAGAATTCAGCACCTGCCTGGCCATCCAGGGTGTGTTACTAAAGGGAAGTTGTAGACAGTGACCCTTCTAGGACCTTTTGTTCATCTCTTTGTCAGGAAGAAGAATTCCAGTTTAGTCTTCTAATATGTTAGTTTTCAATGTGCATGGATTTTTTTTATATAGATCATTTGCCCACAAGAGCCTCCACCTGTTATCAGAAGTGTGCAGCTTAGACATAGATTTACCCACGTTCCTTAGAAGTAGACCTACTTTACAGTTGGCATTCAAACAAGGGTAAAATAAATTTTAACATTCCTGTCATCCTGAGTGGATGCTTTTTGTCTAAAAGTTAGAACTGTTTGATTTACAAGATGATTGGTCAAACAACCACTTATTTGTCTGAATTATTCCGTTTGCTGTGAACATACAGAATTCCGTTGGCAAGGTCACAGTCCTATGTAGTATAGTGAAGATTACGGGTGGCTAACTTACAACCCATATCCAACCCTCACAAAAGTATTTTATGATCCCTAAGTCTCTCCAAATTCAACCTCTTTTAAAAACGATTAAATTTAATAATGAGTGATGAATAATTATTTTCAATAGTGTAGAATGGCTGGTGGGAAAGTCTCTCAGAAGGCAGCCTTTTGAATGGCAGCTCTGGCCACACCCACTTCTTAACACTGGCCACACCTAGTTTCACACTTAACCCCTCCCCCCAAGGGTTGGCCATAAGCCAGTGCAGCCCTCAGCCTGAAAAAAGTTTACTACTGCTGCTAACGAAGCATAGCATTGTAGAATGGAAGGCCCCCATAATTAATTTCCTGCAATCAGGCATGCTTCTTTGTATTCAAACTCCCCAAGTAGCTGCGTCAGTGCCATCCAGATTATAATGTATTGAGAAGAGAGTCAGCAAGCAGAGTCTCCCATTAGCAGCTCGATTGGAAAAGTTCTCTACTTTAAAAAAGGAGCAGGCCACCTGGAAGCATCAGTGACGGAAAAGGTAGCTTTTGTTAAACTGAGTAAAATCAACTCTGACAGGAGATGTAATTATTATTTAATGGATTTCCATACAGCTCCTTGGTGAAGGCCTTTGAGCAATTTGGTATAAAATTTAATCTGAACAACCAATTATCTAACATTATTGAGGAAAGCTTCATGTTGACTTTGTGGTCTGCTCTCCCCTTGCATAGGTGGTATCGTAAGCTGTGCCAGAGACTGGATGATCCCAGCTGGGTGCCTGGGCCCAGCCTTATCAGCCTTCAGATGAGAGTGACCCCAAAGCTCATGAGGCTCACCTGGGATGGCTTTCCATTGCACTACTCTGAGAAATATGGTTGGGGTTACCTGGTGCCAGGGAGGAGTGACAACCTGCCAGAGGGGACTCCAGATGCTGACTTGCCTACTTGCCCCTTCAGGTAAGAAGTGCATTCTGGGGTGAAGAGAGCAACAGAGCTGCCATGGTCTATAATTGTTGCTAGTAATAATATTATTTGATGCAGTGCAATCAGTGTATGCATTGCATCATACAGTCACAGAAAAAAGATAGGTCCTTGCCCTAAGGAGCTTATAGTTTAAAATTGTTGAGTTTGCAGTGGAAGGCAGCAAAGGAGGAGGTAGGACACAAAGGTAACAAAAGAGGGGGGAATTGTTGATTATGCTTAGTGAATAAAGCACTACTGGGTCTCTGCCACCAGAGCTATACTTGGAACCCAAAAGAGGGGAGAATTGTGAGAGGCACGTTTTAGAAAAAGGATGAAGGTGAGCAAATGCAGTTGCATGCATGGTTCTCCAGGAGATTCACCTCCTTTCGTAGCCCATTTGTTGTACCCTGCAGGCGTGATGATTTTAATCTGCTTCAGACCTAAGCAGTTGCCTCCAAAGACAAGCAGAGAAAGTGCTCTCAGCAGGAGAGAGCATCATTTATTCACTTTGGTACCTTTTAGGGATCGTCCAAGTGGATTTTTCAGGGTGTGTTCTGCAACGTTTATTTACGCAGTAGTCGTGGATTTATGCTGGATTGTCCACACATCATTCCATTTCATTCATTGTTCTGTGATGCTTTCCGGTTCAAAGAAAGGTGGTGGGAAGAGTTCAGTTTTGAAATCAGTGGCTGAAATCAGTGCAAAAGGTTCAGTCTGCCATCTTGATTCAAAATGACGTCCAGTTGTCTCCCAAAATAGATGAAAACATGCTCCTTGATCTTAGGAGCTGTAATGCAAAATTTGTTTTGTTGAGCAGGCCCAAGGTAGATGGTACTTCCTCGGGCTGCCTACAGCTGTGTCCCATTCAGCTGCACTCAGCACACACAGTTCTGGGTATAACAGATTTGTTGAGTTTCCCAGGGGGTCCAAAAGATGGGGGTAGGGCCCCCCACCACTCACAGCTCTTTCTTCACCCCCTCTGCATCCTCCTTTCTTCCTTCTCTTCTTTCAGCCCCACAGTGAATTGCAGTGAGATGTAAGAAATGTTCCCTGGAGAATGACATGTAAGAGCTAGGCCTTGTAAAGCAGGGGTGGGGAACTTCAGGCCTGGGGGACCAAACTCCAGGCCTCTGCCTGGCCCTCCGGACTCTCCAGGCCACTCCATCCTCCAGTTGTTTTGCCTGAGTGGAATTTGTTCATGAATGGCAATAGTGCCTCTTGCTTGTCTGGATGTAGGAATGTAGGTATAGGAACATCTCACTTCTGTATGGCTGAACTATAGCCAATTGCAAAAAGGAAAGCTATTTTTAGGTCTGATATTTGCAAATGAGTAAAGGTGTGAAGTGCTCAACATCCTTCAATGAAAAACTACTTTCATTAAAGTGAGCAGGCCCAGTGCACCAATCTCCTTGTTACATAACATTCTTGTGGCAAAGTTTAGCATTGCTTTGCAAATGGGATCAAGAAACAGAATAATTTGCTGAATTCAGTGAAAGCAAAACTACTTTTCCCTTAACTGTAGGGTTATTGAGCATCTGTACCGGGAACACTGCAAGGAGAAAGGCAAAGAGCAACCTATCTCACTGGACACCACGCTGGAAGAAGAGCTCATGTTAACAGAAAATAGCACTTTCTGGCATAAGGTACAAATTGTCTGTCTCAAAGCTGTCATACATGATCAGTAGAATTATGTGGTGCAGTTCTTGCTAAACTGTACAACTTCAGGTAACTGGTAAAGGCATTGCATAAGTGATTTCTCTCCATATTAAAAAGAAAACTCACTGGATACAGAAAACTAGCATGTCAAGGATGAAGCTAAGCTAGGTTTCTACATGCAAAGAGTTTTTGTTTTTCTCACTTAGGAAAGACCTTGGTCAGATGGGGATCAGGCAAATGAGTAGATGTGGGAGGTGAGAATGAGCTTAGCTGTTAAAGAGATCTCTTTCCCTCATGCCAGGTTGAAGAGCTCAGCCGTGCGGAGATGGAGATGGATTCAGATCCTGTAACCAAGCAATTTAGTGAGGTAATGGTATACCCCCTTGAGAGAAAAACAGTAATTGAGGGAAAATCTGTACTCATGTATTGCCTAAACCTGTGTGCTTTGAGTAGTGGATCTTGGGAGTGCTGGGCAAAAGCCTGAATGAGGGGCTCGTCTGATTGGGGAGGTAGTAGGAAGAGCATTCCCAAATGCCCCAAACCCTTTGTCTACTCCAGCAACCCTGATCTTAGGTAAAATGGGAGGGGAAGAACCATAGCAAATTGATGGCATGAAGCATTGCAGAATTTTGAGAGCAACATCAAGAGTTCCTAGAAAGATGGAGAGGGATCTCTTTTCCCAACTTTTTGGTGACTGTTCCTCTTAAATATGACAGAGGTGGTTGAGGCCCTGCTGGCATGGATGGTAAAAACATCATATCTAATCAAGAATGCTTCTCTAAAATTTTTTGGTTTGCCTTTATGAGGTGGGACATTCCTACATCTTGAGTTGTCTATTTTGTTTTCTTGTACATCCTCGTACATTCAGGTCCAACTAACCCTACATTGGTTTGCCAACAGGATGAGCTGGACCATTCAAAGAGTCGTCCTGATTATCACCATGGCAATGGTCCTTACAATGAGGTCAATATCCCTGGGTGCTGGTTTTTCAGGCTACCGCACAAGGTGAGCAGGAATTTCTTGTATATAGAAATAAATTGATAATTCTCTTGAGTTCAGTAAATTGAACTTTAAAATCAGAAATGCATTAAAGTATATATGCAAGAAAGTGTCTGTGATATATGGAAGATGTTAAACACCACACAGGGAACATTCCCCCACCCCTTGAGTATACACTATTGTTTTCCACTTGATTATTTTTCTTTTTTCTAATATCCTTGTAGGGGGGAAAAATAAGAGTGTAGTTATGGTTTTATAGACCTCTCAAGGCTATGCACCTTTGCCACTGAAATGAAGCCTCTTATTAAATTCTATTGGAAATGTAATATTTCTTTCCTGGATAGAACAAAGTATGTGCTAGAGGTGCCAAGTGTTCAAACTGGCCTGGAAAATGCAGTTTGTGACCTAGAAGTCTTTACAGTGGTACCTTGGGTTACATACGCTTCAGGTTACAGACTCCGCTAACCCAGAAGTAGTGCTTCAGGTTAAGAACTTTGCTTCAGGATGAGAACAGAAATCGTGCTCCGGCGGCACGGCAGCAGCAGGAGGCCCCATTAGCTAAAGTGGTGCTTCAGGGTTAAGAACAGTTTCAGGTTAAGTACGGACCTCCGGAACGAATTAAGTACTTAACCCGAGGTACCACTGTATCCTTATTGCCAGATGTTCTGAGTGGTGTTAAGGATTGTTCCTTGGGAAAGGAAATGCATCCTACCCATGCTCCATGGCATTGCTTCTTTAACATTTCACAAGTGTTAAGGAGGCCATAATCCAGTTGTTGGAGTCGCTGCTGGTTAGAATAGAAGCTGCTGGACTGGTCCATTAAGTTGCCTTTCTGTAAGGCAACTTCATATGTACTAGGGAGGAGGGTTTTATGCTGGCTAATCCCGTTTTATAACCAATACCTTGAGCTAAAGCAAACTTCCATCTCCTGCTGTTAAAAGGATGGGAATGAAAACAACGTTGGAAGCCCATTTGCTAAGGATTTCTTGCCCAAAATGGAGGATGGCACCCTGAAAGCTGGCATAGGGGCCACAGAAGGGACACAAGCTCTTGAAATCAACAAGAAGATCTCCTTTTGGAGAAATGCTCACAAAAGAATCAGGTGAGGGGTGACTTCCTTTGAATTAAATTACCAGTCTGCAGAACTGCATGACAGACTTTACTCCCTGCTCCCATGCTGTATGGTTATAATTCAAATTCTGCTTTCAGTACCAAGGTAAATGTGCTTTTTGTGCCATGAAGCATTCAGTTTGTATACTTTGCTTCAACCTTTGAATTTTAATCTTTGCAACATGAGAGGAGCCCCTCCCCTGAATCATCTTCAATTTGCTAAGAGCTCAGGGGAGGTAGTTTTTTTGGGGGGGGCGGTGCACTTGGTATAGTTCAGTCTGATTACTGGGCTTGTTGAGCCCTGGATAAAACGCTAGCTCAGCTCAATTCTTCCTTTCATGGTCTGCTAAGGGTTTGAGACTTGGTGTGCTCAGGCAAGGAGACAAGGGCCAATGCAAGACATTAGTTCTTTAGCTTCTGCTGTTTGCTTTCTGAAATTTGTTTCCCTTTTGTTTTGTCAGTTCCCAGATGGTGGTGTGGTTGAAGAAAGGGGAGCTGCCTCGATCTGTGACCAGGTACACATACAGAGATGTTCTCAAGGTCATTTTTTTCCTTTTATTTCTTCCCCACTTTTCAGCCAAATTTAGTTACCAAAGTGACTTACAACTAAAATAATGATGATAATAATAATAATAATAATACAATATAATTAGGGATGCATTCACAAGTCTCTTCTGATCTCTGGGAGTAGGTGGTGTGTCTAGGTTCCAAACTTTTCTGTTTTTCTGCTCTTTTTTCAAAGATCTTAAGTCTTACAAATCAGACTGGCAAGTTGCATAGCTGGCAGCTCTCAGAAGCAGCGTTTTTGTTGATTTCTGGTGTACTACCTCTCAGGTTTCCCTGTTCCTCCCTTTTCCAGCTCCTGCGGAAAAATAGCAGCCCTGTTTTGCTATCTGATTTGTATCACCTCCAGCTTTTGCTGCCTGTTGGTGGAGAATCTTTTGAGCTCTGAGCAGACAGAGTTTCTGCATGTTCATGCTGCTCTCCCCTGGCAAGTGTAATGTGTAGCCAAGCTGTAAATTATCTGGGCTGTGAAAGTAAAAGGATTCTGTTTTGGGAGAGCAGCTGATATTCAAAGAATCATAGAATGGTAGGGTTGGAAGGGACCACAAGGGCAATCTAGTCCAGCCCCCTGCAATGCAGGAACCACAGCCAAATAATTCCTGACAGATGGCCATCCATGTCTTTGCTGTTGGGGGGGGGGCTTTATCCCAGATACTGGAGTAATTGTAGGATACATTTCTACTTCTGGCTCACAAAGGACTTGCCTGCTGAGTCTGGTTTATTTAACCAGATTTGCATGCCACTTATTCCTTAAGTCTAGATGGGCTAGTAGCATAACTTGGAATAAGTTCTGCGTTCTCTCAAGAATCTCCACCAGGTTAATTGGGTTTCAAGCAAATGTCAGAGATGTATATTACCTGAACAGTAACAGCCAGTTAAGAGTGATGAATGTTCATGAACAGTTGCTGAACAGCTACTCCAGCAAAATCTTTTAGAACCCTTGGCCTCTGTAGGATGTGTCGGTTTATCTGCAGTCTTAGCTGTTCCTGTCAAGTAGCTACTTAATCACTGGCAAGGCTGCCTTCCTCATGTTATATGAAATGGGCTCATCCTGATGTTTCTGTAGGCACCCAGACTATGACGAGGAGAATAGCTATGGAGCCATCCTGCCACAGGTGGTAACTGCCGGGACAATAACTCGTCGAGCTGTGGAGCCCACCTGGTTGACAGCCAGTAATGCCAGAGTATGTATGGATTTTCTAATGCTTTTTATGCTTACTGAGAGAGAGAAACTGAAATATAGTTGCCCAAAGATATGTCCATCCTGCTTTTCTTGTCCATAATGAGAATTCCAGTCTATAAGAAATAGACACCTTTGGCTAATTTACAGGAATAGAAAAGCCATTCTGGCAAACATAATTTATCGGTTCGTTTATTCATTACTACAAAGTCCAATTAGTTCATTAGCTATTTCGATTTTTGGAGCATTGATTTCTAATTACGAGCTCAGGCTATCACTACTGTAACTAGAAGATTCTGTAATAATATATCCATGAGCAGGAGAGTGCTATTAGCCACTGTGAACAGTGATGGACTAGGGTCTTTGGTTTGATCTAGCAGGAATCTTCTTATGTTCTCTGTGCCTTGCAGACTGACCGGGTGGGCAGTGAGTTGAAAGCTATGGTCCAGGCCCCTTCTGGCTACCATCTGGTTGGAGCTGATGTGGATTCCCAGGAACTTTGGATTGCAGCTGTTTTGGGAGAAGCTCATTTTGCTGGCATGCATGGTGAGCATTTCCACTCACAATGGCCCTTCCCTGTCTGTTCCTTCAGCAGCTGATAGTCAGGGGTATACTTACTGCCTGGGAATATGAAAGCTCTGTTCAACTATCATAGCTAATGCTGTTTTTGAAATACAGTTTTTTATTGTAAATTTTTACAGTACAGTGAGTACGGAAACTGCATATTAGAAATTCCACTTTTCGCCTTCTTCAGACCAACATATCTCTTTAAAATAATTTAGAGGGGTCTAGAGACTTCCATATATTTGTGTCCTGAGCTCACTCAGCCAAGGAGGACAAATGGCTGGCAGTTTAATTCTTTACTGACAAAAGCAGACACTTACAGAAGCTCCTAAGGTGCACAGAATACACATGCACACACACTTCTGGCAGCTACAGAGCTGGCATTTTTCCCAAGTTGTGCCCTGGCTGAACAGTTGGAGCAACAGTGGGGCATCCCCCAGGGCTTAACAACCCTTGTCTGACAGTCTACATTATGGTATCTAGGCAACCATAAGGACTACAGACTTGTTTTTAATTGACATTTGAGGTTCTGAGCTCCATTTTGTATCCAGTGCCATAGTTTGTTCCTGTACAGAATTACGGAGATACACTTGGCCCCGTTTCACTCCAAGGTCCCTTTTGTTCACACCCTCTTCAAGACCACACTAACCCCTTCTTTCCCCACCAAAGGCAGCACGGCTTTTGGCTGGATGACCCTTCAGGGGAAGAAGAGCAATGCCACAGACTTGCACAGCAAGACGGCCACCACAGTGGGGATCAGCCGAGAACATGCCAAAGTGTTCAACTATGGGCGCATCTATGGGGCAGGGCAGCCCTTTGCAGAGCGCCTCCTCATGCAGTTCAACCATCGCCTGACACAGCAACAGGCCAGTGAAAAGGCTCACCAGTTGTATGTTGCTACAAAAGGGATTCGGCGGTAAGGCGCGCTTGGGGAAGAGCCCACCTCTGATTAATCAGTTGGATAGTATCATGTTTGTGCTCCATAGAAATTGCTGCAACCTTGATTTAAAAAAACCTTTGATTAATTAAAACAGCAACTTTTAATTGGGCAATGTATATTTTAAACAACAAAAAAGTGATTAAAAAATACTACTGCCTTCAGTTTTTATACAGTGGTACCTCTGGTTAAGAACTTAATTCATTCCGGAGGTCTCTTCTTAACCTGAAAATGTTCTTAACCTGAAGCACCACTTTAGCTAATGGGGCCTCCTGCTGCTGCTGCGCTGCCAGAGCACGATTTCTGTTCTCATCCTGAAGCAAAGTTCTTAACCTGAGGTACTATTTCTGGGTTAGCGGAGTCTGTAACCTGAAGCGTCTGTAACCCGAGGTACCACTGTTATCTGGAAAGAACCATTCCATCTCATTGGGGGAAATGGCTCTTCTCTGGTGGTGTCTTAGGGTCAGTCCAGTCTAATCAGTATTTCCCTTGTCTTTGAGAATGTCAGTGAACATAGCGATGGGTCAAGTAGACATTGGGTACTTGGACTTTCAAGCAGGTTTTGGTGCAGTTCCGCACCAAAGTCCTGAGTAAGCGTAGCAGTCATGGGATAAGAGGAAAGGTCCTCTTATGGATCAGTCACTGGTTAAAGAATAGGAAGCAGAGCTTGGGAATGAATGGGCAGTTCTCAGAATGGAGAGGTGTAGAAAGTGGAGTCCCCCCCAATAATTGGTACTGGGACCTGTGCTTTTGTTCATAAATGATCTGGAATTAGAAGTAAGCAGTGGGGAGGCCAAGTTTGCTAATGACACCAACTTTTTCAGGATGGTAAGAGGATATTGTGTGAGGAGAGTGGGGATGTTTCTTTCCCAGATCATGTGACTTAGCTCTAAACAGTTTACCCTCAAGGCTATTTGCTCACTCTCAGTTCCTGTTTGGCTCCAACTTGAACTATTGCCTGAACTGCCATGCTGAAGGTCCTACTTAGTTTGGACTTTGGAGGTGTTTTGTGTTGGCAGTTTTGGGTCCCTCCCAACTCCTGTGGTTTCTTATTCCAGTCTCCTCTTACAGCTGCTATCTGTCCGAGGAAGGGGAATGGCTGGTGAAAGAGCTTGGCATCCCCGTAGAAAGGGAAGAGGATGGTTCTGTGTCCCTGGAAGATGTGCGGAAGATAAAGAGAGAAGCAGGAAAATGGTAAGGTGTTTTCTACTGGAAAGTTATGCTTGAGCTAAAGCCAGGGCCGTTGGCACTAAAGTAAAATAAAACTTTTTAAAAAATCAAAATTCTGTGCCATGGTCATCTAAACTCCATACCACAAAAATCTACATGCTTCTGCTCCATTTTACTCAGTTCCTTCTCCTGCTGGTCACAGACAAAGGCAAAAGGTTATGTAGGCCACTGAAGCCTGGCCACTGGAAAAATTATTTAGCCATCCTTGTGGCTTCTGAGTATCACCAAGCACTCTTAGCCAAAGGGTCACAAATGTGTTTTGGAAGATGGAAATCCTTGAGAAGCTGAAGCCTCTCCCTTCTTTCACCACATAATGTCCTCTCTCTCCCTCCCGTGGTGGGGTGGCATATGTGCTGTAGCTATTCAGTCCTCCTTTGGATTTCAGAAAAGTCTCTGGTGCTTTGCAGGTTTATGTGAAACCATAACATAACTGGGTTGTGAACAGCCATGGCCTTTTCTCCAGAAGATGATGTACTTTTAGAGATAACTTTTGACGTTCTTTCTAAAGGAGAGTAACCCAAAACAGATTATCTGTTCGCATTCATGGTCAGGGCATAATTTGTGCAAATTAGGCAAGCTTGAAGCATCCATAGGGAGGAGACCTTCCCCCTGCCCCACCCCTTGCCTGCTCAAGACCAGGCATTTATCTGAGCAACTCTTATCACTGGGCTTTAATGCCTTGCTTTTGATTAACTTGAATTTTTCTTTCTCCACTCTAAGCACTTAGTGGCATGGGACCCAGGGTTTATATTTTGGGTGGTGGCTTTAATTTGTGGGGCCTACAAGTAGAGGCTGCTACAAAACTTCTGCAGTGTAGGTGGGAGAAAGAGAGATGTCTAGTGGAGAAGAAATAGGTGGGCTGGAGTTCCAGCTGCATTTTCCATGCTGCAGAGAAAAATGTCAGGAGGTGGGTAGCTGGTGATGGAGTAAGCACAATCCATGCACCCTGGTACCTGTACCTTGACAGATCCCTAAACAGAAGTCTGTTGCTGAATGACTTGTTCAGCTCTTATGTTCTTCATATTGCAGGTCTCGAAGGAAAAAGTGGGATGTGGTGAACCGACGAGTGTGGGCCAGTGGGACAGAGTCTGAAATGTTCAATAAACTGGAAAGCATTGCCATGTCAGAATCTCCTCGCACCCCTGTGCTGGGCTGCCACATCAGCAGAGCTTTGGAGCCAGCTGCTGTCAAGGGCGAGGTGAGAAGGAACCCTCTTGACTCTGACCTCTTGACTCGGAATTCCAGCCCTTGCTTCATTACAGTGTGTTTTGGTGGCAGCAGTAATTGCCCAGCTTGCATTGCGAGGGTTTTCACTGGAAAGGTGGTATTAAGTGAATGGGAAAGGAAAGATGGAGGTATCTAGCCAATGACCAGCAACATGTAGGAACAGTATTTCATTTAAATTCTCCAGCTGCTGTATGAAGCAGAGCATGCAGCTAAAACTCTTGCTGTTGGGCGTTTTTCCATGGTGTGCTTCATGCCACACAGAGCATGCCAATATTCATGTACATGATGTGATTGTGCATGCTGAAGGGGGCGGGAGGAAGGTGCATTCCTTTCCAGGTCTGTGATTGTGGAGAAAGGCTGAGAATGATTCTGGCAGCCTTCCCATGAAGAGCAAGAGCTGTAATGCAGGATTTCACTGCCTGCAGTGAGTAAAAATCACCACTAGACAACCAGGCAGGGGAGATCTAGAAGGGTTAGTAATTTATTACATAACAACAAAAAAGCAACACGTATTTGCAGGAGGTTGGATAGTAGAAATTGTACACCTAGTAGTGTAAGTCCTAAAGTTACAGTGGTACCTCTAGTTACAAACTTAATTCATTCCGGAGGTCCGTTCTTACCTGAAACTGTTCTTAGCTAGAGGCATGCTTTCGCTAATGGGGCCTCTTGCTGCCGCTGGCACACGATTTCCGTTCTCATCCTGGGGCAAAGTTCTCAACTCAAGGTAACACTTCCAGATTAGCGGAATTTGTAACCTGAAGCGTTTATAACCTGAGGCGTTTGTAACTCAAGGTACCACTGTATTTGCAAGGTGGTTGTGCTTTTTGGTTATCTGTAGGTGGTGTAGCAAGCTATGCCGTGGATCAAGTGTTGGCAACAAGTTGTCTTTTCCATGCCAAGTGCTTTCATTGTATCTCCAAGCCACCTTAAAAATGTGTTTGGCAAATTCATATATTGTGCAGTAATGATCAGGGCTCAGTAGTTTTCAGTGGTTGTGTACATTGATATGCTGGTCATGCTTTTCAAGATGCAGGCAGCCAACAAGAAAAGAGGTTTACAATAGAAAACAGTCTCTCTCTCTTCCAGTTTATAACCAGCAGAATAAACTGGGTGGTCCAGAGCTCGGCTGTAGATTACCTGCACCTGATGCTTGTGTCAATGAAATGGCTCCTTGAAGAGTTCAACATTGATGGGCGGTTCTGTATCAGCATCCATGACGAAGTGCGATACCTGGTGCAAAGTGAGGATCGCTATCGGGCAGCTCTCGCCCTGCAGATCACGAACCTCCTTACACGGTAAGCACCATTTCTGTCATGGCATTCCACAAGCCAATGTTCAGGATATCTGTTCAGCTGGAAAATAAGGGATTGCCTGACAGATTTCTTATAATACTAGCCTACCTTCCATGGCTGAGAGCAAATATATTAAGCACTTGGGAAAGCAACTACATAGAGAAGACATAGTATCAAATTTGGGGTTGTGGGGCTGTCCAAATCCTTGCAATAAATACTTTTTCTGGGTTGAGTGAACAAGGTGTCCATCTCCACCTGGGAGATGTGAGGAACCACATGACCAGCTTTTATAGACTGTCCTCCATTGGTGTGTCACTCCTGTCCTTGCCTCATGTTCCTGTGAGTTCTGGCTGGGGGGAAAGTGCTGACTGTCCGAGGCATTATGCCTCTGAATATCAGCTGCTGGCAATCACAAGTAGAGAGAGCACTACTGCACTCAGGTGAGTTTGAGTTTGTTTGTCTTTAAAAAAGAAAAAGAATTGTAAAAGCATGTGAGGATTTGGGCCTGTAGTTGATGTGATAACTGAAAGCTGACACCTTTCAGAAGAATTTCCTAAATCTGTACTACTTGCATTGCTTGTATTTTCAGGTGCATGTTTTCATATAAACTGGGTATTCAAGATCTGCCTCAGTCAGTGGCCTTCTTTAGTGCTGTGGACATTGATCGGTGCTTAAGGAAAGAGGTGACGATGGATTGTGTCACTCCATCTAACCCAACAGGGATGGAAAGAAGATACAATATTCCCCAGGGTGAGTATTGTGCCACTTTCCTAATTCTAGAAAAGCTAGCACCTCCTTTTCTCACAGAAATATTATCTGAATCCTGTTGTGCTACTACTGAATAATAATTTATGTCTACTCATTGGAATAGCCATATAAACCAGGAGCGCCATATATATTGATCCACTTTGCATATAACACTAAGCCAAACCATGGTTCAGCACCAATGAGTGAGTTCCTGGAATGAAGATCATAGTTGCTGTGCTACTTCCCAGCGAAGGGTAGCTTGTCTCTCATTCTGGATGAACCAGTTTGTCTAGAGTGAGGCAAACCACAAGACTGGCTTCAGATGCAATACGGGAAGCACAGCAGCAAGACTGGCATGAGCACAACAGCCATGATCTGCACTTTGGGAACCCATGACTGTTCATTTGCACTAAGCCATGGTTTTATGTGCTAACTAGACCATCCCCAGTGTATGGTTTTGGCCAAAAACTTGTAAATGTCCTTTTAAAGCCTTCCAGTTCAACAAGGCTTTGCTTGGATCTCCTTTCTCCAGAATTTGTCCTCGGAGTGAGGCCAGGCTTGCACTTGCATGTTCCCTTTGCCATAGGAAGAAAAGAGTGACCAAATAGATCCCTATCTGCTTGTGCAGCACTAGGGCTGCCACTCCTGCTTGTGTTGCTCTGCTACCCCTCTTGTTTACACAAGCAGCCCTCATTCAGCCAGGCCACTCACTCATTTAGATCTCGGGCTTCCTTGTTGTATGTGTGTGTGTCCACATGCAAGTAGGCAGCGGTGACACAGGGAACATGGGAAGGCCTTCCTGGGCCACCTGCCTGCTCACTCACCTCACCTGCTGTTGTCATGATGTTGTTTGTGTTGCTGCCACAAGAACTGCAATATGATAACACCTTACATTTTGGTGCAAGTAGAAAGACAGCCCTATTACCCAGCAGAAAACCTCACTCAAACTTATACTTAGGTAAGTATGCACAGCAGCCTTAGTTTCCCACAGAAAGGAGAGAGTCCATCTTCACAATAACTGTGGGATGTCCCAGTCAGTCTTTGTTTCTTTGCCCAATGTAACATTTTATTATGCTTTGATACATTTGCATAGGGAAGCCGTTCTGCAACATCTGGCTTTCCCATATTGCTTGTTCTCACTCCATCAGCTCTAGGCTTGTTATCCAGCCACTGACTGGAAATAGTGCAAAGGTACAGTGTAAATAACAGAGTGCTTACAAACACTTCAAGATGAAATCTTGTCTCACAAGTAGTAATTATGCTCAGCACTTGACATAATCACTTTTTAATTGGCGTGAATTAATGAGTGTTTAAACAACTTATAACTAAAGCTTGTTAATTATTGAGCTGTAATGGCAATTTTGTTCCAACTATGACAGCTTGCGAAGGAACCACTGCAGGAGAAGGGTTCATGTATTTTATTAAATTAAGCTCTGGCAGGAATCCTTTAAAGCAAATCTTTTAGGGAAAAGGCATTTTAGAAAAATGGCAGTCAGTCCTAGATTTGGGAATATTCTCCACCATTCTCTTGTAATACCAGTAGTTTTGGAATAAACAGTGGTGTTGATTACTTGTTCTAGTCCCTTCCCAGCTTGCTAGCTATTTCAAGATCAACAAGTAGATCTCAAAGTGGTTTTCAGTATCTGTTATGTGGCTGGGGGGTGTAAACATGACTTATTTAATTTCTTTCAGGTGATGCTCTTGATATATATCAACTTCTCAAAATAACCAAAGGGTCATTGCAGAAACAAAAATAGGATGCAAGACTTCAACTGACGGGAAACCCACCAGCTCAGTGAATCCTCCCAGAAGCAGTTTAAGCAAGGAGACCTGCCCAGTCCCTGTGATTTGCGCTTTTTTCACTGAGAAGAGGGAGAAGACTTCGGGGCTATCATTAAAACAGGCTACAGCTGCAAAGGTGAATCACTGACAGAACATCCAGAAGGACAGATTGCACTTTAACTGGGCTGTGCCAGGATGGTTATTCAGTAGCCTGTTGTGGTACAAGCATTCAGAGAATTGCATGTCATTCGTATGGCAAGCAGAAACCTAATTAAAGCCCATCATCTTTCTCCATTAATGCTTCGCAGGGCAAGCAGAACCAAGCTACAGTAGTCACTTGGGAATGACCAAAGCAGCTCTTATTTTTTACGTCGCCTCTTAGGTTTGGGTTCCTGGCTGGTGTTGGATTGGGTAGATGCAGTGCTCTAAAAGAGATGAAAACAAGCTATTAGTAAATGCGCCAGAGGAGTCCTGAGTTACTGAAACACAATTTTAAAACCTGCTGTTTAAAGCAATTTTTACTCTGAAAAACACCTCTGAAAATTAACTTCTGCTAGAAAAGTGTCATGTTCTTCATTTTTGTCATCTCATTAGCATTCATGTATCTTCCTCACCCCCACAGAGGCTGCTGAGACTCAGTGGTGAAATTGAGTAGTCAGGATGATGCAGAGGGGTATTCCCCACACTTCAAAACAAGTTGCCATCGTACAGAAATGGGTATTTACCATTAGCATACAACTGACTAAGCTTCATATGAATTTCATAGAAGGCACTTTGGAAGTACAGATTTACATTTATATTGGCAGAAAATAGATTGCATCTTTTTAGAATGTCTACTACTGACCTGGTCGTTGGCTGGCTCATTCTCCCTATCTTCAGCATTTTGTTCCTGTAGAGCGTTCTCCAAAGTAGACACATTGATACGGAAGTCCCGGGAGGTGCTCAGTTTCATATATTGCATCAGGTTGACCTACAGCAAGCAGCCCAAGGGGTAGTCAGAGTGAAAGCTTGCACCACCTATAGGCATAGCTTATGAAAACTTAAATGTAGAAGCAAAAAAACCAAGTTTATCCACAACTTTTCATCACAAGTTACCTCAAAGCCATTTACATACTGAAAATTACAGAACACAAATAGTATGATATCAGTAGTAAAACCACAGTTGTCAAGGCTCAAAAAGCTAGTGAAAACATGTACTTTTTTGTGCCAAAACTGACTCAGACCATACCGAATCAATATAATAAATATTGGATACATAAAGGAGCAGGTGTCCCTTATTCTAAGATCTATATCCCTGATGAACAGCACTTTGAAGCACAGAAGGAATTTGTCTAATTATTTGCAGAAAAGATTACTAATTATTACAAGCATTACTTTTATTCTTTTTGTCTGTATTCCTTGCAAACTGTAGACACAGGCTTTTCTGGGTTTCATCTTGGGTTCTAACAGACGTGACTCATTACACCAAAGTATTTGATAAAGATTACCAATTACATATACAAAATGTATCTGATAAATGTTTAGTCTATTCAGCAGGGACAGTCCTTCATTTGAATTTCTTAGCTTTTTAAGTGTCAATATAAATAATAATTCAATTTCCTGTTAACTTGCATAATTTTCATGGAATCAGAGTTGGAAGAGACCACGGGGGGGGGGGGGCATCTAGTCCAACCACCTGCATTTCAGGAATCTCTTGGCCCAATGTGGCCCCATGACCCTAAGATTAATGGTCCAATGCTCTGCCAGCTGAGCTATCCTAAGAAGTTGCCAAGGTGTGCCCGAAAGTTGCAGCTACATTCTTATCTTGGAATGTTACCTTTGACTTTTTTGAGAGATGGATCAGAAAATTCTCATACTGTTCTATGGCAAAAATCAAGTTAGGAATTGGCTTGGATTCCCGCAACACTTTGGCCTACAGATGGAAGGAAAGCATTGAAGTGTATTAAATACAGTGGCAGCACAATTACAGGATCTCACAGTAAGTAGCTATGTAGGCCTTTCAAAGATTTTTAATATCATTTCAGGGTGAGTATTATCCACATGATTAGGGAACCAAATGCTAGGGAGATATAGATGCTCTGAATTTGATTAAACCCTGAGCGACAAAACTGACTTGAAAAACATAGCTATTCAAGGCTTTGTGCAAGTTTATCTGTCCTCCACAATTCAAATTGCACCTGTGAGTATTCAGTGGTAGTTTATGCTGCCATCCTCTGCTACTGAAGGAGCAGAGACTTAAGGCTTTAAGTACATCCCATTGAAACTCAATTAAATAAATAAGGGTCCAGTGTATTTCTGGGCAGAAATAACCATCCTCACCATGACGGTGGACACCTCAGCTGTTGTCTTCTCCTTTTTCTTCTTTTTCTTTTCTCCTGCCATGCTCAAGGTTTCACTCTGGATATTCTGAAAGGAGAAGTTGCTTGGGCATGTAAAGATAGGGGATTGAGTTTCTGTATTATAGGGTTAACAAGCTGGTATAAAACGTTGGAGCAATTCATAAAAAGAGAAAGCCCCTTTTACAAGGAGTGTTCATTGCTGAATTTATATTTGGGTTTAATCCAGACCTACCCCCCTCTCCCTTCTTCCTACTCCAGTTCTGGTCTTCCCATTGACCTTTCCATAGTCCTCACTCTGAAGAAGTCATTTTTTGCAATCGTAATCCATCTTTGCAGGAAATACTGAGCCCCTCATCCATACCACACCTTCGTTAAATAAGGGCAGGACAGTTCTGTAGTCTGCAGCTTTTTGCTGCACAGAACACAGAGTAAGAGTAGGATAGTGCCAAAATTCACCATATCAGTACCTCCCAGATTTAAAACACGACTTGGTCTAGTCAGAAGAATACGTTCCATTCTTTTCTATTATTGTTAGGATTCTCATTTTCCTGTCTTGCCACTGATAACAGCATTCTCTGCATTTATGAACAGGGCTATTTATGCTGAGAGCATAGGAAATTGTGCCGGGTACAGAATTTAGCTTCCTCAGCATCACAGCTTTCACTAAAACTCAAAACAGAGCAGTCTCTTTAAATGAACCTCAAGGCAGCAAGCACAGGTATCGTCCCATCTAGGCACTGACCAGACCCAAACCCACTTGGCTCCAGCAAGGTTGATGCCTCCTGTGCCGTCAGCATATGTAAATGCTGTTTTCCCCTAGGTTAACAGATGCACTGTTTGGGATTGGGAGTGTGAAATGGGAAATTCAATTTTTTGGCTTACCTGCACATATGTGATGAAGGCATAACACTGGGGGGTCAAGTGGGAGCCAGAGAGTCTAACCTAGAGAAGATAATGCCACTTATTTCAATAATTTTCTTCGGAATTAAAGCAGAAAACATTTATTCAGCACCTACTAACAGGCCTTGTACAGGATCACGTAACACCCACCAGCTTTTCTAGCCGTCCTGGAATCGCCCATGTTGTGGTTCGGCACACTTGGAGATACTAAAAAAAAAAGCAATGCAAGAGGACATGGTATATGAGCCACAGGAACTCCCTGCTACAGAATGCAAATGGTCTGGGCATCCTTGCCTGTTAGCATTTGTGTTTTGTAAGATCAGCAGCAGAGATCCTACAGAAATAATACTTTCAGTGCCCCCCTCAGCTGAAATTTGGCAGGTAGCAATTTATTAAGAGTCAGGATGTTCTTAGTAGCGGTGGCATTCCACTGGGATTTTCTGCCCAAGTAGGCTAACATAAACCACCATAAGAATTAGGCTAGATAGCAGGTTATACATTTTAGAAACAAACTTGCATGATTACGCACTACTGGCTACCTGAGAGTAGCCCATCATCAGTTTTTAGGCATCCAGCCTAAGTTGGGCTTAGGGAAAGTTGATGATCAGGCCCTCAAACCCAAACCTCATGCCTCAGGTCAAGAGCACTCACATATTTTACAAGGCTTGTAAGAGTGGTGTACATCTTGCTGACACTCCTGAGCAGTGTGTCCACACAGCTTCCCGGAGGCAAGGCTGTTTGTACCAGCTCATGATATGCAGTCAACAAAGTCCCAAGCTGAAGAATGATTGCCTTTTCCAGAGGCTGGGTTGGGTTTGTTGCTTGAGAGGCATCTTCTACAAAAGGAAGGAAAAAGCTTCGTAAAAACCACAAAGGTCCTTGATATCTAGAAATAGTCACATAGCCTGTTTGAATGGGTGTGCACTCCCCTTTAAAAATCAGGTATACAGTTTAAACATGTTCCAAGTTCAAGCCCAGTTCCTGGTTGGTCAAATAGCAGCAGCATTAATTAAGTTCACTTCTTACAGCTTTGATTTATGTGTCTTTTCCTTGAGATGCTGGCCTTGATCATCATATCCCGGTCACTACTGGAACAAGCTCTACTTGGTGTTGTCCTTGAATTCAGTTTGGAAATTTCAGTTGGTCTAGAATGTGGCTGTCATCTGTATTGATTAACAAATTTGTTCCTGAGCTTAATTCAAACCATTTCACAGAGTTGACCATGTTTGGGGCAGGTGGACTGTTTTTTGTCCTATGAAAACCTGTTTCCCTGGGGTCTTTTCCAAAAACCTGTGCCAAAAGGCCTTTTGTCCCTGATCCTGTGTTGTTTTTTCTTGACTTGACAATAAGGATGAGAGTGGGAATCGTCAGCTGAACTGTTCATACTTCTTAACACGAGACAACCCAAAAGACACCATTTGAGAACTACTGTTCTTTTTCTTACCTGCTGCCTCCAGTCCCAAATGACTCTTCATCTTATTGATCAACCAGTCCACCTCTTCGAGGACCTTCTCAGCTCGACTCAAAATCAGTAACTAAGAAGAGAAGAAGAGTTTGGATTTGATATCCTGCTTTATCACTACCCGAAAGAGTCTCAAAGCGACTAACATTCTCCTTTCCCTTCCTCCCCCACAACAAACACTCTGTGAGGTGAGTGAGGCTGAGAGACTTCAGAGAAGTGTGACTGGCCCAAGGTCACCCAGCAGCTGCATGTGGAGGAGCCAAGACACGAACCCGGTTCCCCAGATTACGAGTCTATCGCTCTTAACCACTACACCACACTGGCTCTAAGAGAGAAAGAAATTGCTTTGAATAGCACATTGTGCCTTGCAGCCACAGGAAATTGCCAAGTAGAATTTACTTGTCACATTTATGTACCACTTTTCATTAAATTTGAACCTAGTTTTTTTTGTTGTTGCTGTTTTATACCAACTCACACAAGCTGTAGGAGCTGCTGTCTTGGCGTTCACAATAGCAAAGTGGGACTGGTGCTCCATTTCAATATCCTAGGTAGAGAGTGGGGGATTAAAAAGATGAAACAAACAGTAATTTAGATACCTATCTTTTATTATTATTATTATTATTATTATTATTATTATTATTATTATTATTCCACCATTCCTTTTTATCTTCACAACAACCCCACGAGGTAGGATAGGATAATAGTCACTGGTTCAGTGTCACTCAAGTGAGCTTGGTCTCTAAATGGGAATTTGAACCCAAATTTCTCTGGTCTAACACTCTAACCACTACACCAGCCTGATTCTACGTTCTTTCAACAGCTATATCCAGGAAGGGGATTTGGGGATACAGAACAAGCGCACAAGCTCTGCATTGGCAAATGCATGCAGACTGATAAGCTCAGTCTAAAAGGCCCAACTGATCTCTTACCTGGTCTATGTCCCCAAGCTGAGCATGGATATCCTGGGCAAGCTCACGCAATACACTGCCTGGGCTCTTGATGAGAACATGCAGACTGAAGAGCAGGGCTAGCAAGCCCTTGCAGCAAGGGGCGTCATCTGCGGAGAGTGAAAACACAAGTAAGCTTTGGAGACACCATGGCTGGTCTACTGGGTCAGGCCAACAACCAACCCAGCCCAGCATTCCATCTCTTAACAGGCCTTCTGCAAATCTAACACTGCTTAATCTCCTTTTCTCATGTTCACAGCAAATTAAAGTTAGCATGACACCCACACTCTATCATAATTTTCCCTAACCAGGGCTAAAAAATGCTATTTAGTGCTGCTTTTGTCAAAAACACCGATACAGGCATAATGCTGACCGCAGTTCCAAAAATGGGAAGGAAGGAAGGGAGAGAGAAAGAAGAGAATGTGAGCCCACAGGATGTAACCTAATGATGGCGAGGAAATCAAGCAGTGTTGCACTTGCATTGGGTCGCATGAAGATGTTTAGTGGCCCAAACTTCTGTCAAACAACTTTGGGTACCCTTATCTCCCATTAATTTATTTTAACCCTTTCTTTAAACCTGGATGCTACATTTCATTTGATGACCTAAGCTGCAAATGTCATCAGGCCTAAGGCAGGGGAACGAAGTCTTACCTGGTCAGAAATCTTACCTAGGCTAGTTTCCTTGCAAATCTTGACTGTCCAGGATAACAGCTGCATGAACTGCACAAGAAGAGAGAGGGTGACTTTTCCCATTACAGAATTATTAGTGTTTATGTTGTTGTAAAGCCACCATGAGAGCTGTTTTCAATGTAGGTTGAAAGGCAGATCAGAAGAGTTAAGAGAGAATAAATAAATGCTACGTATTAAAAGCAAGAGTTTAATCAGATAGATTGGACTGAGGGCTGGTCCACATGTAACATACAGACCAACTTAAACATGAGGAAAGGCTGGTGGATCAGGCCAGTGGCATCACTCTGCAGTATATACCTGGAGGGAGGAGGGCTCCAACAGTTTGGAAAGAGTTGCAAGGATGTTGATTAACAGAAGTGCTTCCTTGCTGCTGAAGTCATCGTCAGCATTGCTGAGCTGGTTCACTAATGACCTCTGAGAAGGAGGGGGAAAGGAAAATGGATTTCATGAACAAACAACAAACGTAGGAAAGCAATGAAAGGAGGGGAAGAAGGTGGGGTGAACACTTTTTGAGACTCAAACATTCTGTTCCTGTCCAAGTATTCTTAGGCAATTCCCTAAGTAGGAGATGCTCCTTTCCTAGATCTGCTTCAATGGCTTTGCAATTGTAAGCAGCAAACTGAGAGCACAGGCCCAATATCTCTGCCTACATCCTCCTGAGCAAGAGGTCGATCCATCCCTTCAAGCAGTTTGACCCCAACATCACCTTTCTGCAGTTCACCTGAAACTGTCGAATCTGAAAGGCTGCTTTCTCAGTGACGTTAATGTCCCTGTCTTCTTCCGCATCTTCGTTTGAAATATCTGGCAAAAAGGAAAAAAGGAGGAGGGAGAATGGCAACAAGGTAGAAGTTGAGGTCAGGAGAGAGAATTCATCACAGCTATACACATGGAGATTATCATTACTTTGAAAAGCAGTGGCCGGCAGTATATTTGCTTATATTTATAAAAATACTTGTATGCTGCAGTTTCTTTAAAAAATATCAGTAGTCTACAACAATTTTATTTACATATACAATAAAAAACCATGCAAAAACTTAAATTCACAGATCATCAGCTCACTATTCCAGAAGATAGCTTTCTTAATTGTCTGCGTAAGCTTGGCACCATAGAAAAGTGTTCAGTGGACACCCAGAGGTTAACAAAGAAGGGGCCTGCAGAATCTTTACAGAAAGAGCATTCCGCAGGAGTGTTCCGATGACACTTCCAGCCCCTTCACTGACAATTCAGCAGAAAACGAGCCTTAATGCTTACCCAGTGCCTGCAGAAACTGTGGGATCTTTGCTGGATACAGCTGTTGCACGGTGTTAAAGATCCGCAGCAAACCCTCCAAGCACAACAGTGAGATGCTCTTGCCCTTCTCCTTCTTGCCCGATTCTTCAGCTGCGGTTGGGATTGAGGTGTATCTCCACAGCAGGACTCTTTGGGGAAAGGGGTAAAGTAGGGGGTGATTTAAGGCAGGCTTAATGGCCATGTGTGATGACTAGGAACAGCCAACCCTTGTACCCAAACTACTCATCTGCTATTACTGTGCTTAACTCTCTATTCATGCATGCAAAGGAGGGTGGGGGCAGAAGTTCACGTCAGGTCATCTCTTACATGCACCTCTTGCAAAGTTAGTACAGTCAAAGTCAGGCCTGCACAGTTTGTGGCCAACAAAACCAAACACAGCCAGCAAGCCACACAATGGGCACGCCAGCTGCTTGATAATTTCTCAGGTTCCTGCTGTCTTAGGCAGGCAGCAAAAACAGAATGAAAATCAAATCCTTGGTCGGCCACTATATATATATAGCTGACAAGCTGCACCCTGCTGAGTGGGTGCATCTTATGACATCTTATGACAAGTCCCTCCTTATGGCTAGGACTTCCCCAGTGTTCAGTGGCACAATGTGATCCTAAGAAGAACTGGCCAGGAGTCCACCTAGTCCAGCATCCCATTCCCACAGCGGCCAGCCTATGGGAAGCCTGCAAGCAAGAGCTGAGTGCAAGAGCATTCTCCCCTCATGTGGTTTCCAGCGACATATTCAGAAGCATCACTGCCTCTGACGGTGGAGGCAGAACATAGCCATCGGGGTTGGCAGTTGTGTACTTAACATGCTGCAGCCTGTGCAGGGAACCTAGCTGTCACCTGGCATCCCTCCACTAGTGTATTGTTCACCATTGTAGCTGGTGAATTTGGGTAGAGGACCCAGAAAAATGTATGTCCTCCCCTGGACTTCATTCCGCCCCTGCTGCCGTTGAGAAAGAGCAGAGCGGGGTGGGTGGACACAACTTAGGCAAAGAATTCCTGCCCCAGAGAGATGGGAAACATCAGGTTGCTGAGTATTAAGCCTAGAAGCCTACCTCCCCACCCCTGGAGCTTCTGTGGGAAGTTAGCAACATCAGCAAGAGGGTAGGGGAGAGGATTTTAAGAATCACTGCCTCTGCATTGCCTCCAACCGTCAAGAGTGCTGAGGACTGGGAGTTATGGATACCAGTAACAGCAGAAATGCCTGATGGACTCTTAACTTCCCTTTGCCCCCACTGTCCCTGAGGAAGAGCAGAGACAGGGGAGGCATGGCAGATGAACATCTGCTCAGGTTTGCTTGCTATCACTGGGAACCACCGGCACACCTAAGATAGGCAGCTTCAAGAAACAGTTCATTTCTCTTGCCTTGGGGATTCTCTCAAGCCAGAAGGATAAAAAATATTCAGGATGCATATTCTTCTTGCCTAGATATACTTTATGATGGCAGTATCTTATGCCTATATTATAGAGCTGAATTTATTATTGGAAACCTCTGTACGATAACTTTGTTTACAATATTGCAAAAACCGTACAAAACAGTTTGACTTAACTAACTACTGCAGAAGTCTGCTGCTCAATGGCCTCAAAGACCAAGATGCTACTTGCTCAGAATCCCAACACTGGCTTAGTTTCAAACTCCTCTTTGTTTTCTTTCTTCACCTTTTAATATGTAAAAGCTTGAGATATTTAAGAGGTACCCTTTACGAATATCACACCAAAGTCTTCAGGCCAAGGGACTCACCGAGTGATTCTACAGAGGTTCTGGAACATCTTATCTCTGTTCTGCCCATCAGGCCCATCTGTTTGTCCCGTCTCCTCCAACTGCTGTACTTTCTGCAAGGCCACACTGACAGCATAGCGCATGAACTCACTGCTGGAGCGCAGAACGGCCAAGCTCTCCTCGTGGTTCTGGGAACAGTCCCTGGGGCATCAGAAGAAAGCAAATTCTCAATGGTTGTCAAGATGGCAAAAGGGAATCAGGGATGGAGCCAGAGGAGAAAGTGGTGTAATCTCAGGTGACTTAAGCTACCACTAAGATTGGGTAAAAGCACAATCAGGTATCAAGAGAGATACAAAATTTCTAGATACCCTAGATGAATGTGCCTTGAAACACAGGTCCTTACCTGAAGAGACTTGTAAGTAATGTGCACACAAAGCCCATGGAAAGGAAGCTTCGGGCAATTTTATTTGCCGAAGTGGGTTTGTTCTTCCCAGCTTTCTCTTTCAGGATTTCGCAAAGTTTGGTATAGCACTTGAACAGGCCCAGAACATCTTCAAACTTGTTCTTGCTGCAACACACATTGCAGAAATAAAAATGCAAAAAACCATGAGACAAACTATTTCAAAACAGAACCTAGGTATTTTTATTTCATGTTTCACTCATGAAGCACACAGACAAACATGCAGATATTAGTCATTCACTAGAATGGACGGGTAACTTAGTTGGACTCCGATAGACCCATTTGCAAAGCTGTTTTAAAAGAAATTGAGGGAGGGTAGGACAAAGTAATGTCTGAACTAATTTCCATCCTACTGGGATTAAAGGACCACTATTAATGAGGAGAGCTGGGATTAACACCACTGGCAGTCACTTGAACCCAGAACCTTCAGAGACTTAGTCAAGGTTCGAAGTGTTCAGCTCAACCAGACCATCTAGGTTTTTTCACTATTTCTGCTATCAGGAATTGTGCTGAACTTGCAAGCTCTATCCCATGCAGTTTGCAGCTGGGAAGTCCTGCTGGCTGTATGCTGATGGAGGGCAGAGAGAGGGAGGATAATTTCATTCCTTACCTGAAATTCCCTATGCTAAAGTTGTACTCAATCAGGACCTCACAGACGCCCATCACTAAAATAGCGTAGATATTGTTCTTCAAGCCCACTCCTGTAGACTGAGAGAAGTCTGCCGACTTATCCTGAGCATAAAAAGGTAAGAAATTAAAATCTAATCTCCAGGGCTTTGCAGAAAGAAAGAAAGAAAGAAAGAAAGAAAGAAAGAAAGAAAGAAAGAAAGAAAGAAAGAAGCAGTCTTCTCCCTTCCTGTTCCTAACTTACCAGTTCAAAATCTTCTAATTCACTCTTGATCATTCGCCGTGTGATCGACTCCAGCATCTCCTCCAAGTCTTGCTGGAGACCCTTATCATCATCATCTTCTTCTTCTTCTTCTTGTTCTTCTTCTTCTTCCTCAGCCTGTCGGCGCAGGCTTAAGGTGCTCTTATACCAGGTCAGACAATGCTGAATACAGCAGAGTAAGTGAGCCTGAAGGAAATTGCAGCATCAATCATTAATGGTCATGCAGGTTGCTCAGATGCCTCCTCACTCCTCAGGAAAATGTTCTTGCCACAGATACCAGCCTCATATAACCACCATGCTTAAGTCAAATTAATGCACAAAGGGGTTAATACTATAGAGAAGTGGTTTTCAACCAATGTGCTGTGGCACCCTGGGGTGCTTTGAATGATGGCCAGGGGTGCTGCGGGCAACGCTGGCCTCTGTCCCTCTTTCTTTCCCTCCCTACTCTGATGTCCTCTTGCATCTCTGCATCCCAAAGGCTTGTACAGCTGTTTATTGCAGCAGTCCTGGCTAAAAGCTCCACAGGCGAATGGTGCCTCTGGGAGGCATCCCTCTTTGCGGTGAGAGGGGGGCAGCTCAGAGACCAGCGGGGGCAGCAGCAGCTGCCTGGAGGACTCCCAAGGAGAGGGGAGAGGAGGCTGAGGGAACACTCCACAAGGGAGGGTGTTCAAAAAAGGGTGAGCGGCTGCTAGCTCTGCAGTCAAGGGGTGACATACCTGGGCTCCTGAGCCCCACAGGGCTGCTGCTGAAAGAATGTGGTTGGTTTAGGGAGCCTTGAACTCAAAAAAGGTTGAAAACTTATGCTATACAGTAATCTGTTCTGCCAGGGCTAAACTGGACACGACACCATCCACACCATTTCACTAATGGTGTGGGTGGGCCTTTAACCCTCCCCCTGCCTACTCCCTTGTACTTCTGATTCAGACCCAGCAGCTGCTAACTGCTCTGGAAGCTTTTCTTCCAAAGCAGTGCAGAGTAATGCATTGTTTAAGATAAAAGGACCTGCAGTTTGTTTGTTTGTTTGTTTGTTTGTTTGTTTGTTTGTTTAATAAATTTATATATTGCTTGATTGTTAAAAAAACAAACAAACCTCAAAGTGGTTTACAAAAAAGATAAAACAATAAAATAGAGGGAAAATTCACATCTGTACTTTAAAAACATACAAAAGTAAAAATACTGAAACGGATTAAAATTACTCCAACTTTCTAAGCATCTGGGTAGGCTTGTCTAAAGGTAAAAGGACCCCTGACCATTAGGTCCAGTCGTGACTGACTCTGGGGTTGCGGCACTCATCTCGCTTTATTGGCCAAGGGAGCCGACGTACAGCTTCCGGGTCATGTGGCCATCATGACTAAGCCGCTTCTGGTGAACCAGAGCAGGGCACGGAAACGCCGTTTACCTTCCCGCCGGAGCAGGACCTATTTATCTACTTGCACTCTGACGTGCTTTTGAACTGCTAGGTTGGCAGGAGCAGGGACCAAGCAACGGGAGCTCACCCCGTTGCAGGGATTCTAACCGCCGACCTTCTGATCGGCAAGTCCTAGGCTCTGTGGTTTAACCCACAGCACCACCTGCGTCCCTTGTCTAGTAGGTGCCAAAAAGAGTACAGTGATAGCACCTGCTTGATCTCAATAGGCAGGAAGTTCCAAAGTTCAGGTGCTGCCACACTAAGTGATCAAGTTCTTACAAATATGGAATGGGTATTATGTGGCATCTGTAGTGGTGCCAGTTCTTAATTTATGAGAAATATGCTGGCACTTTCCTTTGAAAGATGCTAGTTACAAGCTCCAGATATCAGTGGAACTGAAAACAAACTTTTAAAAGCCATTATCCAAGTGACTCAATCCTTCAACGCTCTCACCAAAGGTTCTTGCAGGAAGATTTGGTCTCTCTGAGCCAGGATGCATCCCTCTAGTTTTAACGGGGGCAGCAGGTCAGGTTCTGGTTCATAATACCGCTTTATCTGCCACAATAAATAAGGAACAACATTTTACAAGTGAGAATCATCCCACTTTACTGCTAGGCAGGAGAGGGAACAGGGGAGAAAGGCTAAGCATCTGAATTAAAGTTAGAAATAAGAAATAAATCTTCCCTAGCTTAGGATTGCTGAACTAGGGTGAAAACATATACATACTTCCTACCCACACTTCTCTGCCCAGGAACAGGAATAGTTTTTTCCCACCACCGTGTGTGAGATCCACTGACATACATACCTGGCTCAAATATACATCAGCACAATTTTCAACCCTCTCTTCCCACCTCCCCCTGCTCCCATTTAGACCAGCTTTCCCCACCCCTCCTAGGTGCCTGACATGTTTTTCCATTTAAAGAGTTAAAAAAACAACCAATCACCAATTCTATGCTCCTTTGTTTTTAAACGTAAAGCAATGCTCTGGGCAGCAAGAGAGGAAGGTGGAAAGGAAGTGTCTTTATGACTGACACAAGGGGAAGCCAATCAACCTTCTGCACAGACAGCTTCACCTGGAAACAGGGAAGACAGCTTACTCCCAAGTTTGGGAGTTTGTACATCTGTCCAAAAAGGAAGGGGGAGCATGAATCCACATCTCAAGTGCATTGTTCAAGATATGTGCATTTGCGTTCTCTCTTATGAAACTGATGCACGGCTCACTGACCTTCCATCTATCTTATTTCCCCCTCCACCATGCGGCTTCTAATACTTGTTTTGAGTTTCAGGTGCTTTGAAGCAGAGTTGGAGAACCCCAGGCCCAGGGGCCAAATGTAGCTCTCTGGCTACCTCTCTACCTGAGCCTCAGGACTCTCCCCAGGCCACAACCTCCACTGACAATGCTTTGCACCCACTTTGAATGATTTCGCCTAGTTGGAACGAGTCCCTGATCTGTGATAATACCTCTTGCTTGCATGGATGAAGGATGGAGAGCAAACACACACAGTGTCCACCATAAGAGTCACTTCAGTCGCTCTGCCCACTTTTGCCCCTGGTCCCACCCACTTTTTACTTCTTACTCTGCCCACCACAAGCTTGCAGCCCCCAGAAGGTTGCCAATGAGGGAATGAGGTCCATGGAAAGGTTCTCCATCCCTGGTTAAACCATCAATGACTGTACATTTCCAAACAGTGGAATCCAGAAATGCAGGTATAAGCAGCAGGTTAAAAAAAATAAGAGAGAGAAGGATGAGATTCTAAGTTGATGCACGTCCTCACTTGTCATCTTATGAGTTACCTCTTGCTGTGTAAACTCTGCTACCTCACCAGATAGCAAAAGCAATGAAGTGTCCTATGGCATCTTAAAAACTAACAAAAAACTAACAGAAAAACCTTCCGGGTCTAAGGCTGCCATTTTGTCCGAACCAGGATGCTCTGGTTTGTGCTTTCCCTATAAACCTGAATTTGAAACCAGAATCAGAAACTAAGATTGGTAATGGCCCTTGGCTATGCACAATAAAGGGCTGACTTGACCGAGAAGCCAAGATCACACAGGGAGGGGAAGACTGGGGAGAAGAGAGCATGTGAGCCTACGGCTGGGATGTGCAATACCAAACTATGGTTTGTCATACTGTCTGAACCAAGCCTGCAATGTTTTGATCTTGCCATATACCTGAGACAGCAGCATCTCCAGAATGGAATTACTCAGTTGGGAGTTTCTCCGCAGGACATCATAAAAACCCTGAGAGGAAAGAAAGGTTAAAAAAATAATAATAGAGCCTTTAAAAACTCTCACAGGCAATTTTCATCACTGTAGGCAATGGAAGACAACCATGTTGCCTCGGCTGCCTGCCGCTATGCTAAGAAGCAAAAACTGATCCTCACAATATAACACACAAAACCAAATCAGGTCCCATTGCACTGCTATGAAGCACAGCAGAGGTGCGGAAGGGTATTATACAACTAGAGCGCTACAACACACCAGCACACAAGCACTTACCAGAAGACCAGGAACCAGCTTCCCAAAGGCCTGCAGATGCTGACATTAATCCACCACCTCGACACTGCTTGAACCGAAGAAATTATGTGGAACCACGGCCAAAAGGATCCTCCTTACCTCATAGAGCATGAATCTGACATCAGCCTGCTGACTTAAGCATCGCCTCAAGCTGCCCAGGATTTCTAGGCAGAAGGCCTCATTGGCTGCTGCATTATAGCGGGTATGAACATCCACCTGGACCTAGAAGGCAGTAACAGAGTCATGAGAAATCATCTCTGGTTTATTATGACTGAAGCCGCAACCCTATGCACCTGAGGCTGCACAGGACCTTTGGGAAGCTGCTGGCTGCTTACCTGACTCGCACCAATTGCCTGGCTGCACTGGGAGGAGGTCAAGCTACCCAGAACCTTAAAATTCTTTAAGAGGAGCAGAAACCCAGAAACTGCTGACTTACGGGCCTCCAGCTGCCTGTGATGGAAACAGAGGCAAGGGAGAACAATTAAGGACACCCATGGATGCTTCTGCTGAGAATTCTGGGGCACCCTGTCCTCCCTACCTTGTTCATGCTAGACAAAGCTTGATGAGCTGAATTCCCTTAAAAGTGGAGCGAAGAGATAAAATGACAAACAAACAAACAAACCTAGAGTGGAAAACCACAAAGGTGTGCAGGGTTGCTTGTTTACAGTATGATCAAGTGGATAAAATGTGCTGTGTGTTGTTTTTTAAAAGACAGCAACCCTGTTTTTTAAAGACAGCCACTTATTTTTACATTTTATTATTGGGACCCATTATAAATAATTATTTCCGCCAACCAAGCATGATGAACTTTGGTTCATTTTTCATGTCGTGGAGAAACTAATTCCCCAAGGCTTCAGGAAAGGGCTTACCCACACTTGTCCTGTGCCTAGAAAGTCATGGGTCTAAGCAGAAAACCTACTATTTTGTGCTAAATCAGAACAAACAGCAATCTGCAGAAAACCCAGTTGCTGTTTGCTCTGATTCAGTGCTAAAGACTGGGTTTTTCCAGCCGGGGGGTGGGGAGAGGCAGGGCAAATGGAGTTGTGGGTAAGCCCTTGGGTAAAAAAACTAACGCATGCAGAATTTGGAGCGTATGGCACTCCTGGCGACCCCATCTGGCTCTTGGGACTCTCCTCAGGTTACATCCTCCTTTCCACATGTGTTGTTTACGTGATAAAAGCAGTGAGGGGTGGGAGTAGGGAAACCAAGGAACTCCATAGATGTCTATTTACTTTGAAAGCATAAAAAATGGCAGCTTACCCAGAAAACATTGATTTGCGAAGAACAAGGATCAGAGAGTCCCTCATGGACATGCTAATTTTCAGCAGGGGCTGGGAGAAAAAAAGAATGCATTAAACCAAGTGTTCTGCAGTTTCACTAAAGGAGCAGCAGCAGCAGCAGCAGGAAGGCCAAGAAGAGAGGGATGAGGAGGACATTGTATCAGCATAAGCAATGAGCCACGTCAGTCATTCCCAATCTATGAGCCGCAAGAGAACTGCAAGAAATAAACGGGAAGCCCACAAGCAAGACCTGAGTGTAGCATTTGGTTGACATACAGGTGAAAGCATCACCTAGACTTTAGAATGCCTTGTCAAGGGGAACCTGTCCCACATTCTCCACAACTTTATGCCACTATGCAGAAACATCAGTTTTCTAGCAATTGTCTGGCCTGCTGAATTCTTTGATCTCTGAAACATTAACTTTATATCCCATGCCCTTTCCATCTTTTATTGATTTTTAAATATACGGATGAGATTGCAAGGTGTCTCGAGGATTTGTTTTAAATGGAAAGAAGGGATAAAAAGATATTTTAATGAATGAATTTAAGAGTAGTAATATATTTTGAAGTATTTTTTTTAATATGGTGCACTCTTTCATAAGATATTTTGAGGACTTTTTGAGCTGAAAACTGACCAGTATAAAAGAACTTTACCTGCACGGCCTTAAGCAACCCTTGTACTGTGTCAAGAGGCAGGAATGACAAATGATCAAAGGCCTCTGCGACTTTTGAAGAAGACTGCTGAAGGATGAGCGGGGCAGACAGGATAATACCGGACAACAGATCTGAAAGAGAGAACGGTAACAAGGAGAGCTGCAGCCTTCAATAAGAGAAAGAGAAGGCCAAGATGTCAAGAACCAGGGACAGAAAAAGAAGTGCATTTGATTCGTAGGTTCACAGATCAAGAAAAGACAACTGCACAAATTATGAAGTCACCTTCCAAAAAAAGTAGAACAGTGAAAGATAAGAGGTCATACAACTGACTTTTTCAAATATGTACTCACTAAGGATTGAGGGCCAGACACTAAGTATTTCAGACAAAGACCAAAAAGACTCGTGTTCAAAGCCCTAATCAGCCAGGAAGCTCAGTTAGCAAACGAGAGTCAGTCTCCATCTCTCAACCTAACCTACATCGCAGGGTTGTTATGAGGATAAAATGGGTGTGGGAAAATAACTTTGTATGCAACTGGGGCTCTAACTGGGAATAAACTGCATTTTGACTACAACTGCTACAAACCACTGGTTTTTAGGTTTGGCAGCAATCTGGTGTGATTTCCTTTGCATAAACTCCCTTGGACTTTCTTTGCATAAACTCCCTTTCTGTAAATGGAAAGACTGGTATAGTTTTTCAAAAACAACAAAACATATAATAACAATAAGGTACATGAGAGAGTGTCTAAACCACTGAGCCTCTTGGGCTTGCCAATCGGAAGGTCGGCGGTTCGAATCCCTGCGACTGGGTGAGCTCCCGTTGGTCTGACACGGCTCCTGCCAACCTAGCAGTTTGAAAGCACACCAGTGCAAGTAGATAAATAGGTACCACTGCGGTGGGAAGCTAAACAGCGTTTCCTTGCGCTCTGGTTTCCGTCATGGTGTTTTGTTGTGCCAGAAACAATTTAGTCATGCTGGCCACAGGACCCGGAAAGCTGTCTGTGGACAAACATCAGCTCCCTCGGCCTGAAAGCAAGATGAGCGCCACAACCCCATAGTCGCCTTTGACTGGACTTAATTGTCCAGAGGTCCTTTACCTTTACATTTTTACACAAGAGAGTATGACTGCTATGTGAGACTTCTACTTCTTAAAGACAGACAATTATGGCTCTGGAAAACAGATGGAGCACCACTCCCTTCTGAAGTTGAGGGAGGAAAGAAACCAAGAAGCTGTTGTATCGAACTGTGCAGACATGAGATCATGAGATTTCCCTTGCAATAATGTGCCCCCTTTGCTCATTTCACAGTTACCTAAGAAGTGGCTGATAGGGGAGCCTGCATTTGTGACGACTCTGTTCAGGACCTGCTCCAGTATTTCACTTCTGATTGGTTCATGGACCTGAAAGCAGACAGAAGACTAAAATTCAGTCATAGGTCGACTTTTGAGGCTGTAGCCAGACTTGCAGATTTATCAGACCATAAAAAAAAGTTTACTCCAATATTGCTGCTATGACTAACTGTGATGGGATGGTGAGCTGCTTGTGCGTAAAATCCTGATCCCTCAGAGTTTGGCTAAGTCCCCAAACCTCTGTCTGTGATGGAGCTCCTTAAGCATGGCTCCATCAATCGCTCGTTGAATCGGACAGTGGGCGTTTACGGAACTTCTTCCAGCATAAAAGCTCCTTAACGGAAACGCGTCTTCTGGACTCTCGGCGTGACAGTTTCCGCCGAGGAGTGGGTGTCCCTACGGGAGGTCCTGAAACCTCCCCACTGTTCTCGCTTGAAGTGTCTCTGAGCCCTCCCTCCGACTCACTTTCCCTTGGAACTCCACTTCTCCCCCTGCTGGTCCCCTCCTCCGCTGAGTGGTCTCTCTCACCCTCCATGAGCCCTTTCACCTCCTTCGTCTCAGATGACAGTTCCCTGACACTAACATAGCCCTAACTATGAAGCAAGTGGAAGGAAAGACCCTCATCCGAATTAATGTCCCTCCAGCAAAGGATGATGGATCAGTCATTTTTGGTGCAGACAAAGGCAGCTATCCAACCTCAAAATGTGTGCATGTCACTACTGTGTGCTTAGCTCAGCCTAATCATAAGTTGTGCTCAGAACTGTGACTCGTGCAGGAACGTACAAGGGGTGTGCAATTCCTTCTCTTATATGGTGTAAAAGTAAACATTTTTGGATTTAAGGAAGAAAGGTGTGGCTCCAATTTTAACTGAAAGATTCAACAATGCTTGAAATGTTATCAAAGAACTGGAGAAGATAATATAAATCACAGCTGTTTCCCTATAATGGCATCTCCTTACCTTGAAGGCTTCCAATAGGAGATCAGTTCCCAACTTACAAGCTTGCTGGGCTGGAGTTTTGGAAAGGCCGTGGTTCGTTTCCACGACTTTGCCTCCCAAAGTTCTTTTTGGCCCATAGGAGTCCATCAGGATGAATCCAAGATCCACCAGGCCCCGAGTCACATGATCCCAACCAAACACACTGGATGGAGTCATTAAAAGAAGGGAGAGGGAGACAGCAACTTTAAAAGAACATTTACTTTTTATTCATTTGCTTACGGGCTTTGCATATGGTTCACCACTGTAAGAATAGGTTGCTGAACCAGATGGGCATAAGCAGATTCTTTTATGTACATACTTGGGCATGGGCAGAACCGGGTATTTTTGCAAAGGCAACAATACTCTATAGCATCCTTATCTCCTGACTTACTAAATGTGTGCATTACTATCAAAGAATAATGCCAGGGGTTGAGGAGAGAGAAGAGAAACGGTGAGAAATTTGTCCATCAAGTTCTTCATTGGTAGACTGCAGAAACTCACCTGTTTGCCACAACTTCCAAAACCACGGCAGATATGTCATAGTTTTGAGGAGCCAATTCCTGCAGGAACTTGGAGCCCTGAAGAAACTGCTTGTCCTTGAAGCTCCTCATAACTGAAGATTTCAAAAAGTCAAAGACCTAAAGCACAAAAGTTGAGTGGGCAAGAGAGATTAAGCTTGTCCAATTTCCACCACTGAGTGTCCCAGCCAGAACTAAACATTGCGTGAGCAAACCTGCCAACTAAAAGCTCCATCAGCCCACCTAAATATTCTCTATCAGGCTCACAGATGTAGTCAAGCGCTAGTAGGGAAAGGCATACCTGGTCTTCAAATCGGTGTATTCTGGTCACTGAGAGCAGAATGGTTATGCTGAAGGGACACAAGACCTTGCTAAGATCCCCTTGTTGCTCAGTCTACAAAGCATCAAGCAAATGGAGAAAGTTAGAGGGCTTCATATTTATAATGAGATGATTATATATATACACTGTGTGTGTGTGTGTGTGTGTGTCTGTGATTTATAAAGTAAATGTTTCCTTTTTTATTTAAAACTCTAGTTAGAATGGAAGTTAGACCAATAATGGACATGAGTGTTCCTCTTGTCTCAGCGGACTAAGCTTGGCAGCTATGTCACTGAATCTGTTTCATCATGTAATTTATTCTACATCAAGCTGTCTTATAGTGACTCAGACCATTGATTCATGTAGCTCAGTGTTTTCTGCAACAGCTAGCATTGGCTTAGTTATTCGGACACATAGTTCTCAGCTTTGGTTGAATGTTCAGCTCTTCTAAACTCTTCTAAACAAAAGTCAAAAGCCAAGTTTGCACTTGGATGGCAGAAGCCATCACAGCATTCTTCAAGCCCCTCTTGTGCCCCAAATACTTTTCTCTCCAAAACTTCAACAAAAGATGGGGATGGTTAGGCAGCAGAGTTGGTTCAAGCCTGTGTAAAGCCTTTCGCTCTCCTTTTTACAGGAAAAGAGACCATCTTACAGATAGCCTTCCTAACACAGTCCTCTTTGAGAAACTGCTCGGCTATAAATGCAGCGCTTCGGACTGTTTTGCTCCCACAGCTGTGTAAATGCTGCAGAGCTGAATTCTGAATCTCCCTTCTACCCCTTTCTCTTTGTCTTGCAGGGAGAAAGAGCCAAAAAGAAGACACAAGTCCAGCCACTAGGTCCATGTGGTTGGGTTAACATAAGCAGGGCTGCCAGATTACGTTGATTTTTGTGTCTCTCTTTCTGCAAAAGAGGGGCTCCATTTGGATGTAACATTCCTGATTTAATAAGCCATAATTTATTAACCTGGGAACAAGCATCAGACCCACAGAGCCACACCCCCCATTTCAGCTGCCAGTTTCAGCAATGCAATTGTTTAATGTGGTAAGATGACATTACACCACAGCTCCCTATAAATCAGACATAAAGAAGTGTGGCTTAAAACAACCAGGAACACAGTGCCAAAGCCAGCAAGCATTTCACCCAGCTGAAAAAAAATGAAAGCAGGTAAGACATCACAGAATTCTAGGAGTGACTGGCATTCCAAGCCACAATTAGCTTAGGTCAGAACAATGTCCCACGCGGTGAGTTCAGTCCTAGAAGACTGCTATCAACACAGACCAAACTATATCTAGCATTGGCATAAACAGATTAATGCTACCAATATCTGGCATATCAGCGACATCCTCAGCATCAACATTATGCATTTGATATACCTTTAAGTATTTTATTAGCTCTTTTCCCAAATCCTGGTCCAGAGTAATAGCCAGCACGATATGCAGAATGACGGTGCCTTCCACATGGCGAAGTTGGTCCAGGGGCACTGTGGCTTCTTCAAGGTCCATTGATCTGAAAAGAATCAGTCACAGAGAGGCCAAAGATAGAAAGACAGTTGTGGCAGGGATGGAATAAGGACAACCACAGAGAAACTAAAACAACACATTTGCCCCAGAATCGAAGGTGTCCTTACAGGGAAAAGAGAGTAACAAATATCAGAGTAGAAAAATGAGAATATAAGAGGGGACTCACTCTGAATTTCCCTTCTCTTCTTTTTGCTTTTTATCCATCTGATTGAAAAAGTTGATTATCCCTTCCAAAATGTTTTTCTTGCTGCCCTGAAAGATCACAAGACAAAGTAAACAGAAAGTGCACCACAGTATTACGGTAATAAAGTACAGTAACAATAAACATTCATACAAACATTTGGAGAGAGATTATGTCTCAGTAGTGGAGTGCATGTTTGGATGCAGAAGGTATCAGATTAAAACTTTCTGGCATCTCCAGTTAAAAGGACCAGGTACCAGGAAAGATCTCTCCCCAAGACCCTGAAAAACTTCTAACAATCAGACTAGGCAATGCTGGGCTGAATTGGAAGTTGCTAATGTTTAATGTTAGATAATGTTTTTATATATATTGGAAATCGCCTAGCCAGATGAGAAGGGTATAAATAATAATAATTATTAGTATTATTACTTATTGTTGTTGTTATCATCATCATTATGTGATCTGAGTCACCCACAGAACCTACTGCATGTCAGTTGCAGGGTCCAGGTTTTGAGATTTGCGGAGCCTGGTCAAATTTTCCAAAAAGCTTACCTTTGCAGAAAGCAACAGAAGCTGATAAACTAAAGGAGGGATTTCTTGGAGGTCCAACTGAGAGAACATCCTTAAGACCTTTTCCACCACAAACTGCAGCTCTTCTGCACTCAGTGGGATGTCCCTGCAGAGTAAAGATGAAAGCCAGTCCAGATCATCTACCCAAACATCAGTCCAAAACATCAGCAGAGAAGCCTCTGGGGCCACAAACACCACGGTACAAAAAGCAGCAAATATTATTTATGATTTACATTCATAGCCCACCTTTCCTCCCAGGGGCTCAAGGCAGCCCCACCCCTCAAATTATCTTCACAACAATCCTGTGTGGCAGGTTAGGTTGAGACTGGCCCACAATCATTCATGGTTAAGTGGGGATTTTAACCCAAGTCTCCATGCTCCATGTCTGATACTGTCTCCACTACACTGGCCCCCAAATGGTATATCCCAGAAATTAGCCTTGGATCAAGAACCTTTCCCACTTAGGAAACACTTGGCCAACTAGAACTTCTTCCAAAGTGCAAGCATTGATTTTGACTGACATGCCTAGTGACACTGCTCTCCCCACACCTCTGTAAGTGCTCCCCAAGTCAGCAATGAAAAAAGAAAATAAAAAAATTGTAGAGAGGCTACCTGAACATGGAGGAGAGATGTATCACATGTTGAGGACTCCACCTGCCCATATAAAAATCAATCAGAAGGTTTGAAAACAGAAAATAAAGTACTAACAAAAAATACTTCCAGCAGGGATAGTTGTGTTACACATGACAGTTTGTGAAATAAAGGGGTGGTGAGAGAGATGTCTGTCCCAGTGCACCTACAGTTGGATTAATTGCAATAGCTGCCCTTGAAGATGACTCAGACACTTCAATAGCCAGATTACTGGCTGGGGTCCTAGTTAGAACACATATAATTGCCCCCCTTTTCTAAAAAAGAAAGCAACAACCCTGTACAGGTTGCCAGTTCATTTCCAGATGTGATTCACGGTCCTCATGTCGGTGTTCAAAGCCCTAAAAACTTAGGCCCCAAATATCTGAAAAGACTATCTCCTTCCTTACAGACCCTCTTGGGTGTTAAGACTGGCAGAAGGAGCCTTCTTTGTTATTCTGCCACTCTCAGAAGTTCAGTGGTGGCAGCCCAGGAGAGGCAATTCTCTTTGGCAACCCCTAAGCTGGGGAATTTCCTCCCCAAAGAGGTGTGCCTGGCACCTTTATTGTATAGCTTTTCTAAAATGATGCAGGCACACTTTACCGTGGTCTTTGACACCTAAAAATATATATTTAGGACCCACCCTTGTTCTTCTGATTGTAAAATGTTTTAACTGGTTTTGCTATTGCATTTTTATGTTGTTGCAACTCACCATTTTGGTGGAAGTCAAGTAAGAACACCAAGAAAAATCAGTACCAGAGTTTAACATTTGACTGGGTAAAACATAGCAAAGAGTTGCTTACATAAAACTGGTGCATTCTGAACAATTCTAAAGGCAAGCACAGAACTGCACATGACCTGCTGAAGACATGCCTACCTGCTGGAACAAAGTGTATTGATCAGCTGTTTCTTAAACTCTTCCCCACTCAGCTCACCTGGAAAGGGGTGGGAAAGCACACAGTACAAGGGCACTTAGGACGAGTTGCTAGTCAAATGAAAATAAGGAAGAAAGAAGGGATAGGGCTTACCTGCCCCATAAACCAGCGTCTCTTTAGCTGTCGCTAGCGCAGTCAGAACTGTAGGGAAAAGCTCCAAAGACCTGCCACTGAGCAAGATGCCACCTTTGATAGCTTCAACAAACGAAGTTGCCAGGTCAGCCAATGCAGAACCTGGCAGCTCATGAGCCTGAAAAATGAGGGACAAGATATGGGAAGATGCATATGAAAATATGCACCAAGGGGGTTCCAGACTAAAATAACAAAAGTATTTAAAAAATGCAATCTCAAGTTGCCAGTGAAAAGTGCATTAGAAAGGAACACACTGGGATGTCTTTCCTCAGGTGAAAGGAAGTTAACAGTATCACTTATTTATTACATGACCCATTAGCCACTAAGAACCTGAAGGCCTAGAATGTTCTAACTATATAAACTACCTTCGATCGTAGATTCAAGTAGGTAGCCGTGTTGGTCAGCCATAGTCAAAATAAATTAAAACAATTCTTTAAAAATATAGTTAAAAAGACTCTTCTTAAAAACCTAAAAACTCCCTTAAAAGAATCAAGTCTTCAAAAAGTTATATGATCTAAGAAAGTCTTTAAAAGAATCCTTCCAAAAGAATTTTTAAATTATAATGTAGCACCTTACAGACCAACAGAGTAGTTTTAGATACAAGCTCTCGTGTGCATACACTTCTTCAGATATACTGAAACAGAAGTCATCAGACCCTTATATATAATGAGAGGGAGGGGGGAGGGATTGGGTGATTGGCTACCTTTGATCATGTTAAATATGCACACGTGCAGTGGGGTCCCGATCCTGTAGTTCAAGCACAGAAACTGAGCAGATGAAAACTTTCCTGCCATAGACCTAAGTGGTAGGAGAAGCCTCACTTACAAAATTACACTGTGCTGAACTGTTGTCAAAGGCACAGGTGTAACACCAGGAGGAAACCTATGACCTAGAAATGATTTCATCACCAAGGAGTTGGACAAAGTAATGGCGTGTGCGTATGTGTGTAGAATCCGTGTCTGGGGAACAAGGAGGCTTTGGATCTGGAAAAATCACAGCCTCCCACAATGTGTCCCCATTCGTGGCTCCACCACACACAGAGCATTGGTGGCAAGTCAGTGACCACAGCACCGCTTTCTTCCACCACACTGGGGACTCCTCCATCTGCAGAGAAGGAGGCCCACAATATCAAATAGCCCCTTCCTTACCTACCCTTCTTAATAGTTAAGGATTGCTCTCTAAAGCTGCAATCACATGTAGTGTCTTGAAAATCAGCCCCACTAGATAACATGCATGTTCCGCAACATGCATAGGGTCAGGATTCTCAGGAGATGACCGCAATGTAATTTAAGCGTGGAATCTAGAAGTGGAAGGGAACCATCATCTCCATTACACTTTGCAGAGCTGGAGAAACCAGTCTTGATAACTCCATTCCTACCTCTAACATAAGCAACCGTATAATTTCAGATGCAACTTCCACATGCAGGTCCCCCGACTCCACCAACTGGACACAATGCTTATAAACACTGAGCCTCCTAACAACACCCGTCTGTTGGAAGCAAGGAGAACCTGGAGTGGAATTCCCAAGGGAAACAAAAACAATAAAGAAGTTACTTGAGCAAACATTTTAATACAGTTCTTACAAGAGATAAAAGAGAAGCTGGTGGCCTAGACTTCACCAACACTCTCAATAATTTTTCTGACCATTTACTCACTTTCTTCTGTGCAATTTAAACAGCTAAAGGGTTCTGCATGACTCCCAAATTCCTTTATTAACAGAAGCTCCAAATTAAAATATCCCCTTTCGTAGTCTATATTTTTGTATCTTGTTCACAAATAAACATCAGTTGTGTCCACATGGAATTACTTAACACTGGCACATTTAAGTGATCAGGAAACCCAACTGCTGGGACAAGTTCAAAAGAACTCTCCCCACCTGCAAGCAATACTGTCCAGAACAAGGGTTCTCAAACTGTGGTCTGGGGACCACTTCATTCAGTTGGTCCACAGCATGTCTCTAAAAAAACAAATAAAAATCTAGAAGATTCTTTACAGCACCAATCCCATACTTCTCTGTTCAGTAGCAAGTCCCACTGACATCAGCTGAGTTTACTTCCAGGTAAATGAACATAGGATTGCAGCCACACTCAAGTACTTGCTTAAGGCTGCAATCCTAACCCAGTTCAACAGGACTTGCTTCTGAGTAGATATGATTAGGATTGCACTGTAAGATATCAATGTCATACATGGAACAGTTGGGTAAAAAAACGGATTCATAGATCTGTCTATCACAACTCATTGTGTGGTACCTTTGAAGATTCCTCTCAGGAGGGCACCAATCTCCTTTCCCTTCAAAGCCTGCTTTGTGATTAAGCCTTTCAACTGCAGCAAGAAGGGGGGAAAGCACAAGATTCATTTATCATCACTTTAAGTTTCTACATCCAAGGATAATAGAAACACTGTGTGTAACCAGGTACTAATTTCCATACAATCATCACTAAGACACATAAATTTCCCGCCCTCTTAATACGGTCCTGCAGATACATCCAAAATATTTACTAGCCTACACATACTTACATTAATCATTTGTGGCTGCCTAACCCTAAACTTTTTTCAGTTCTCTATGCCTGATCACCTGGAAGCAACCTCCACTCATCATAGATGACTAGATGAATGGCCTGTTACTAGATAGCCTGACATGCAGTTAAAATACACCATGTTCATGAAAAGGGAGAACCACAGAGGAATGAATGCTCCCAAAAACATTTTTGTGAATTATATACAGTACTACAGTAACACTTGAAGACCATGGAAAACTGGAAGTGGCAATCCACTTGCCTATGATTTCTAAGAGGAGCAAGAAAGGCATTGGATATACTTGTCATTAGCAGTTAGTAAAAGGCAGGAGACTTGGCAACCTTAACACAATGATGAAAAATGGAAGCAAAACAACATTATCTAGCTGTCATAAAACTGTACAGGAGGTAACATTACAGGAGGAGGGAGACGTATAAAAACATACAAATTGTATGAGATTCTGTTTTGGTTCCAGATACTGTATAGTGCAAAATGCAAAAGTTGCAGCACCTTGGCATACGGCAGATGCATAGCTGCCCACTGACAGAGTCACCACAATTTTTACCATTTTCCCGAATGCACGGGACTTCCCACAGCTATGAGTTAATAGAAGGAAACGGAAATACAACAGAAATAAATACAAATATCTAGCGACTTGCAACTCGTGCAATTAGCAAACTATGAATAAAGGTCCATTAATGTACTATATATGGATGCCTCACAATTTGGACACAAAACTACTGATCATGAAAGCCATGATGGTGAAACAAATACACTGAAGAGAATGAGCAATGTCCAAATGAAGGGATAGGAGCGGTTCTCCATGTGTTTTGGGTTGATGGGAGTTGCGAGTTCAGCTACATACACAGGAACACAGGTTCTCTTTCCCTCTTTACAGTCAATCCCAAACAAGGGCAAACTATCAGTGGATTCCCCCCCCCCCAACTGAAATACTGTGGGAATCACAACAGCTCACCTCATTTTCTTTCAGGCTTTGCAGGCATGCCTGAAGTTGCTCAGCTTTTTCATCTGCCGCCAAGGTCAGGATTTTCTGGTCCATTGTTAACAGAGCTGGCGAAACAAAAACAAAAACTTATGATCTGTAAAATTAGCAAAAAGAGATTTAACCTACAGAAACAAACAGAGGAAACTCAGATTGCCTCCGTATCTAAGGCCTCGAGAGGTAAACTGATGCGAATAGCAGCCTCAAACTGTAAAACTTTTTGTGGACTGCACCACTCTGCACTACAAGCGGGGATGTGTTTGAATCCAATAAAAAAAGCGCATTACATAGGTTGGGGTGGGAGGGAACTGAAGCTTGGATGACTCCTTAATGACATGCTGGGGTTGTCTTTGTATTTTTGTATGACTGCAGCAAGTGGGAAAGTATTCAAATGTACAGCCACGTGCCACAACTTTGCTGCAACCGCTGGGTTTCTTTTCACATCTTCTACCAAGCTTCCCTATCTGGGGTGACACAGGTGTATCCACGATGGTGCAACCAACCAGGAAGACTCTTGTTCCAACACACACCACACACACACATAAAGCTCAATAGGCCAATCTCAACCCTCAGCCAAACCTACCTCACAGGGTTGTTACGCTGACAAAACTGGAAATATAGGGAGTGGGAATCATTTATGCCACTTTGAGCTCCCTGTAGGGGAAAAAAATGGTACAGAAACCGTTATAAACAAAAGAGGCACTCTCCACATGCTCAGAGACACCGTTTCCCCTTCCCCTTTTTTTCTAACCTGGCTCAAAGGAAGCCCCCCCCCCAAAAAAAAAAACTTGTCATAATTTTTTTTGGCTAATGACCAACAATCACCGCTCAGCCTCGTGACCCACCTTCGGCCACGACCCCGGCCACGTGACCCTCTCACGTCCCCGTCCGCGCCCCCTCCCGCTGCCGACCCCTTGTTCCTGTTTTGCCTCAGGCGCGGCTTCCCGGCCTCACCTTCCTTCAAAACTTCCCCGCGCGCCGAATTTCCCGCCTGGAACTTCGTCGGCGTTGCCCCGGCAACGGAGTCCCGCCCCTCTCCGAACAGCTTCCGTTTCCCTAGGCAACCCATGCGCCGCCTCCGCTTCGCCGTTGTTCTCCCCCTGCCCCCGCGGCAAGCTAAGTCCCCAGATGGTGCTGTGGCGCAGCGCGTAGGGTGACCGGCGCGGTAATCGGAAGATCGGACGTTCGAGGCTTGCTGCCTGCCAATTTATGAAAAAGGCGGGGACGGGGACAGAAACCAGATAAAAGGGAGCTCACTAAATAGAAGCCCAAAGAGACTCTCCTATGAAGAACGGTTGTAGTGCTTGAGGCTTCTTGCTTTTAGCAAGTTCTTGGTACTTTTTATACAATTATGCATGGATAGAGAAAATTGTTTCTCCCTCTGAACACAAGAAATCATCCAGTGAAGCCGAATGCTGGAAGAAAATCAGGACAGATAAAAGAAATTACAATGGTACCTTGGGTTCTCAAACTTAATATGTTCTGGAAGTCTGTTCCAAAACCAAAGCGTTTCAAAACCAAGGTGCGCTTTCCCATGGAAAGTAATGTAAAATAGATTAATCCATTCCAGACTTTTAAAATTAACCCCTAAAACAGCAATTTAACATGAATTTTACTATCTAACGAGACCATTGATCCATAAAATGAAAGCAATAAACAATGTACTGCAGTCACACAAACAATCAATCACTAGCTGAACTGGGGTTTCACACAGTCACAAAAACAAAAAAACCGCAAAAACAGAAACACAAAATAAATAGCAAAAACAGACAGACCTCAGCGTAACACTCAAAACGGAAGTGTGGCATTCAAAACGGAGCACGTTCAGCTTATGAAAAAAATTCGCAAACCGGAACACTTACTTCCGGGTTTGCAGTGTTTGAGTTCCAACTTGTTTGAGTACCAAGGCATTTGAGAACCAAGGTACCACTATACTTCTTAGCACTGCACGTAATTAAACTATGGAACTCACTCCCACTGGAGGCAGGCAGGGATGGTCACCGACGTGAATGGCTTTATAAGGGGACTGGACTAGATTGGGCTATGGGTGTCATCCAGTAGGTTCTCCTGATGGCAGTGAAGTATACAGTGGTACCTCAGGTTACATATGCTTCAGGTTACATACGCTTCAGGTTACAGACTCCGCTAACCCAGAAATAGTGCTTCAGGCTAAGAACTTTGCTTCAGGATAAGAACAGAAATCATGCTCCGGCGGCGCGGCGGCAGCAGGAGGCCCCATTAGCTAAAGTGGTCTTCAGGTTAAGAACAGTTTCAGGTTAAGTATGGACCTCCAGAACGAATAAAGTTCTTAACCCGAGGTACCACTGTACAGTGTTGTATTAAGCCGCACAGAATAGGCCCACTTAAATTAATGGACCCATTAATGGACCCATTAATTAAAATTAATGGACCCTGTTTATCTTAGTGGATCTACTCTGAGTATACGTTAATTGAAAGCAACCCATAGTCCTTCTGTCATATTCTCTCTTCCACCATCCCAAATGAGGGTCACATCAGCAAGACCTGGGAATCTGCTTCTGCCCTGACCTCATCCAACCTCTCTCTGCAAAACAATCTGATATTTTTTTTAACATTTCATTTACATAACATTTGTTCCAATTGCTGTTGTCCCGTGCAGCCTTAACCCTTGAGTGACTTTTCTTCGCTGCTAAGAGCTCGGACAGAAAGCCCATTCAAGACCTGCCAGGAAGGATGATGATAATAATAATAATATCACCATCGTGAAACCAAATCAGAGTGAGGGTAACACTTCTTGCAGGTTGGCCTTTTCCTGGATTTCTTTCTTGCCTCACGCGTGGCTTGGATCATTTTGTACAAAACCCCTAAGTACCCAGCAACAAGGGGAACCCTTTGTTCCATGAGGCGATTTCAACCTATGTTTAAAAGGAAGCAGAGATTAACCTAAGTGGCCTTTCTTGTTGCAAACACACCGGCTTATTTCTGAAGCTTTCCACAAAAGCCTGAACTGTTCAGAGATGGTAGCTAACACAAGAGAACAGAAGCCATCAGTGGCGCAATTAGGTAGTTTTAGATTAAGGGGCAATTTCTCACTTTTTGCTACTGCACCCATCTAGGTTATATTGGGGGCAGGGGGTGCCCAAATGTGGATTATATACTGTACTTGCAACAGCACTGGAAGCCAGTAACCAGTTTGCTTCATTCCCCTGTATCCAATCCATCGTATCTTCACGTGCTAAAAATTTTTCTTTTCCTTCTCCTCCTGCGATGAGGCTATATTTTAATGTTTCAATATTTTAATGTTGTATTTTAATTTTGTTTTTAAGTTGTAATAATTCAACTTGTTTTTATTATTGCTTGTAAGCCGCTCTGAGCCCGGCCTTGGCTGGGGAGGGCGGGGTATAAATAAAAATTATTATTAATTATTATTATTATTATTATTATTAAAAGAGTTTGCACCAATTTATTTTAGAAAAAACAAAACAAAACACCCTTCCAAGTTGGTTGCGTGAAGCAGCAGCCCTGAAGACTGGTTCAAACATGCAGTTGCTTACCAGTTGCTTTGCAAGCACTGTGTGCTAATATAATTTATACAAGTTTCAAATCTCTAGATGCTAAATCATGAGGATTTTTTTGGGGGGGGCCTGAGTGGCTTTTGGCTGAACCCCATCCATGCCTTGTTCACACAGCTCCATCATTAATTGTCCTATACCTCTTCTCTCCCCCTTTCTCCCTGCCTCACAGTGGAAACTCATTTCTAACCACAGTTCTGGCGATAATGGAATTCAAATCCTTAAATCCCAACACATGGGGAGGGGGAGATTCGCAGGCCACGAAGGACTTGCTCACAAATTTAATGACAGCTGCGCGAATTTTTACAGCTAGGAAGTGGAAGAGGCAAGGTGAATATAAAATGGAAGAATGGTATAAAGAGGTGAGGGATATAGCTGTTAATCATAAATTAACATGTGCTATTAAGGTAAGACGGGACACGGGTGGTGCTGTGGGTTAAACCACAGAGCCTAGGACTTGCCATTCAGAAGGTCGGCAGTTTGAATCCCCGCGACAGGGTGAGCTCCCGTTGCTCAGTCCCTGCTCCTGCCAACCTAGCAGTTTGAAAGCACGTCAAAGTGCAAGTAGATAAATAGGTACACTCCAGTGGGAAGGTAAACTGCATTTCCGTGCGCTGCTCTGGTTCCCCAGAAGCGGCTTAGTCATGCTGGCCACGTGACCTGGAAGCTGTACTTCGGCTTCCTTGGCCAATAAAGCGAGATGAGCGCTGCAACCCCAGAGTCGGCCACAACTGGACCTAATAGTCAGGGGTCCCTTTACCTTTACTATTAAGGTAAGACGGGGAATATGCAGAAGAAATGGTTTTGAGGAAATATGGGAGGCATTTGTAGAATTTATACTGTTAAAACAGAAAGGGGTTAAAGCATCGCAAGAGGTGTTGAAATTTTGGGAGGTTGGATAGTTACAATGGAATGGTCTCAGGGGTGGGGTGTACATATTTATTTTTATTTATTAATTATTATTACTTCATTAAAATATGTAACTATATATAAAAAATAAAAATAAAAACCTCAACACAGTTAGAAAACATGCCCTGCATAAGCTCGCCACAGAGTTGCACCATCCGTTTTGCCACTGTGCCCCCTGCGAAGCCCCCTTTAGTGTGAAGGTCTCTGGACTGAAAGAGGAAGGCAAAAGTGACCGTTGATAATCACTTCTGTCTTTACTGCCAGTGAAGATATACACTTTGTCCTATTCTCTTCGGTCAGAATTCAGCAGAATCTTCTGTTCTGGTTACATAGAAAGAGACTGTGTACCAGTGGTGCTGTCAGAATAGGGCAGAAGTCCAGGGATCCATTCAACAAAATAAGCAGGAGCCCCCACCCAAACACAGCAGAGCTGGCTTGCCACATTTTGAAGAAATCGTGCACAGTACCATTTATTTATAATATTTTTGTTTATTATGCACCCTTCTCCTTGGGTTCCCACAGCAATCTAAAATTGCAACATGAAATGCACTTTAAAACAAATGACAATCCAAAGAATAACAACAGCAAAGTGCACACAGAAAGGAAACACAGAATCAAGTTACATTTGCATTTTTTTGCAGCTGTTGTTGTTAAACTATTTTTTTTAAGCAAATAAAAAAATAACATCAAGCCAGGCTGCAGCCTATAGTGCAACCCCACAAGACCCTGTATGAGTAGGCTTGCCATATGTTAGGAAAATGTCCTGGTTTTTGGGTGTAAAAATGGTGTCGGGGAGGAATTTTGCAGAATCGGCAAAATGTAAGGGGAAACCCAGACGTATGCAATGGAAAAAGCATCAGAAACAGCTCAAAAAGCTTAAAAATCACTATTTCTGGGGTTGTCAGGAATTCTACTTTTTGGAATATGGCAACCCTACCTATGAGGGTTCGTCTTAAGCAGATCCTGCCTGCCTGCACTGGCGGAGCAAGGGGGGTGCAGTGGGTGTGGCCCGTCCAGGGTGTCATCCCTGAGGGGGGGTGACATTGCCGCCCCCCTGGGACGTTCACCCTCCACCGGGTGGTTAGCCTCGACCCGGGTGCAGCTAGCTCCGCCTCTGCCTGCCTGATGCCATTTTCCACCAGTTATGACAAAAATATGTAATATTTAATACCTTTATTGTCAATGTACAACCTGTGTACAATGAAATTAACTGAGCCTCCCCCCCCCCCACATACACTCAACCTCATTGCACTCTGTGTGCTTGTCGTACAAAACACCAACCCCAAAAGTCAGTTGCTCTATATTATTTTCCGTTCAGCAGCCTAACAGCCCACGGATAGAAACTGTTTTTTAGCCTGCTGGTACAACTGATTATACTTCTATATCTCCTGCCCGAGAGTAGAAGATTAAATAGGTGCTGGCCGAGGTGTGAATCGTCCCTGAGAATTTTTCTCACTCTCCTAAGGCAACGATCCCTTGCAATGTCATCTGGCGGGTTCATGAGACAGCCCATGATATCATGTGCTGTGTTCACCACCTTCTGTAAAGACTTTCTGTCCATGGCTGTCAAGCCAACGTACCACACTGTGATACAATATGAGAGGACACTTTCTATTGTGGACCGGTAGAAGGAGGTCATCGATTGTTGTTTAACATTGTTCTTTCGCAAGACCCTGAGGAAATGGAGCCTCTGTTGGGCCTTCCTAACCACCTGAGTTATATTGTTTTTCCAAGTGAGGTCTTCACTAAGGTAAACTCCCAGGAATTTCAAGGAAGAGATTAATACCTAACAAGAAACATTTTGTCCTTGACTAAGGGAAAAGCGAACACCTCCCAACTAAGAGACAAATTGTGGTTGGGATCAAAATTCCTTTCTGGACCAGAAACCAACCAAGTCCACAGTAATGGGCAAACAACAAGGAAGGGTGGCTGGGATGATCCTGCGGTAAAAAGGTGTATATTCTGGGCAGCCAGCTGTGTCCCATCTTGCAACAACTCAGGAGCTCCTATAGGGTTTCACGAGAACTAGGGGTGAGCCAAGGCTGCCTGCACCATTCGGGTTCATCACACAAGGCGGCAAAGAACCTGATTTGAACAACCTGAATTTGTCAGTGAGTGACTGAATCTCACCCCAAAGTAGCAGCAGCCTGTAAGCACCCTTTAAATTGAACCTAGGAGCCAAAGTATGGTGACGTTAAACGCCTGGTTTGGCATTGACCCATAGAAGAGGGAATTTCAGCATGGCTTGCTGCTCCACTAGGGATGAATGAATCCCACAGTTCTGGTTCCTCTCAGTAGGGCTGGCACTGGATGCAACCCATTGTTTAAATATACATCAGAGAACGGCTTTTTCACTTCCCTAAATAAGACCTCGGGACGCGGGTGGCACTGTGGGTTAAACCACAGAGCCTAGGACTTGCCAATCAGAAGGTCGGTGGTTCAAATCCCTGCAACGGGGTGAGCTCCCATTGCTTGGTCCCTGCTCCTGCCAACCTAGCAGTTCGAAAACACATCAAAGTCCAAATAGATAAATAGGTACTGCTCCGGCGGGAAGGTAAATGGCGTTTCCGTGCGCTGCTCTGGTTCGCCAGAAGCGGCTTAGTCATGCTGGCCACATGACCCGGAAGCTGTACGCCGGCTCCCTCGGCCAATAAAGCGAGATGAGCACCACAACCCCAGAGTCGGCCATGACTGGACCTGATGGTCAGGGGTCCCTTTACCTTTACCTTAAATAAGACCTCATCTGCACTGTACATTTAAAGCAGCGTCATACCACTTTAAAAAGACTCGTCTACCCATGTACTATCTGAAACCAAAGGGGCACATTGGTTGCCAGATGTGATTCCCCCCCCCCCAGCTGTCCTACTCCACTATACAGCTCCCAGGCTGGTCTGGGGGAAGCCATGACTATTTAAAGTGGCATGATGCTACTTTAAACATATTGTGTAGATGGGGCCTATATTTGTCCATCTAGGCTGGTGGACATCCTGACGGACATTGGCTCTCCAAAGCAGAAGCCTTTCCCACTTTTGCTTATCTAGAGATGCCAGGGTTTGAACCTGCGACCTTCTGCATGCAAAACATGTGCTCTGCTCCTGAGCTACAGCCCTTCCCCGCTGAAATTATGGACCCTCTTCCCTCCTTCCCTCCCTCCCTCTGCAATGTCCCCCAAAGCCCTTCCTTCCACCCTGCATGTTACACTAATGAGTGTGGCCCAGTTATACAATAAGAAGCTTTTATACTTGGCTAATCGGCCCCAGAATGCTGCCAGCCTCCCCGCCATGAACTTCTGTGAGCCAAGACCACTTGCTCTCTCTCTCCCCCGCCCCCTCCTCGCCGGCCTTTTGTAATTTTTTAATGGGGTCCCTCGCCTGGTTTGTGCTGACCTAATTAGAGAGCTCTTGCGAGCGATGCCTTGTGATGGTCTAATCCCAGCCCGGTGACTCTACAAAGCTTTTGCCTGGGTTTCCTCTTGTTGCACTTCAGCCTTTTCTCGATTCTTTGCTGCCTGTTGCATGTTCAATTTATTCACTACGGTGATTCTGCCTGGATTGCACACTGACCTTCTTGGAACTGTTTCACCTCCCTGGTGAGTATTTCGAGATTCTTTCTTTCAGCTTAGATTCTGCCGCTGCAACCCTTCTTGTTACTGTCGGTTGGGAGAGTATAGGTGCTGCAGGTTTAATACTGCTTCAAATCGCAGCAAACGCAGCCCAGCCGTTAAAAACAACTGGGTGTATTTCAGCAAGGACTAGATGTCTACATGTCAGGGATGCTCTGCTTGGAACCCTATATTGCAGATTCGGCATTGCATGGGGTTAGACTAGACAACCGCTATGTACCCATTCAAACTCTGTGAGCTGTGTCCAGGGCTGCTGAGCTAGCAGATGGACGAGTTTCAGTGTTGCACAACGGAGGAATCGATACGATACGATACAATATCTTTATTGTCATTGTCCCATACAGAACAATGAAATTGAAAAACTACATAAAACATTTAAAAACCCCTAAAACTCTGAAACCCCATTTTAAAATACAATATACTATAGAGACTCCTTATGCTGCGTTTAGAACCAGAATTGCATTTGCGTAGAAACTGTTTCTCAGGCGGCTAGTCCTGGCTTTTATAACCCTATACCTACTTCCAGAAGGCAGAAGCTGAAAGAGATCATTTCTGGGGTGGGTACTGTCCTGTCCTGTGCTATCTCTCCAGTGCAACAGTTGCACTAGCAGAAACTCGTGGTGCAAGAGATCACACAATCTTGTGCAACAAGTTACCGGCAGCCTGTTCATGTAGTCTCTTATGTAGCAAACCTGTGAGTCTATAAACATGGGATCTTAAAAGCTGCATTATACCAGGGCGGATCCTTTGTTCATCTGGCCCTTCACTGCCGGCTCTGACAGACAGCTGCTCTCCAGGGCAGAAATAGGTCTATCCCATCTCTTGCTAACTGAAGATGTCAGGGAGTGGACCCAAGACCTATTGCGCTGACCCAGGCATATTGCGCTGGCACTGAAATAAGACAAAACAGCCACTTCCAATGCATGTTTACTGCCACCAAGTTTAATAGGACTTCCTGTATGTCCCATCATCCCTGACTACAGTTCCTGCTAGCTAGTCTTCGGCAATATCTGTACTCATCATGGCCAAGGATAAACAAAGGCAAACAGGACATTAGCTGACGTGGTGACAGGACAGGGATGTTGGCCCCACCCTTATCAGTAGATAAAGACTCAAACAAACAGGAGGAGTGGTAAAAGCCATATAATTGGGAAGTTCCACAGCCATCAAAGGCTAGCAGCTGGAAGCCTTTAGCAACCTAAGAGAGAAAGTAAACTTTGGGGACTGTATAAGTATAAGACATAATTAAAGGAGGCGGCCCAGCAATGTTCTCTGAAAATTAAGTTCCTGGTAATGAGAAGAGGGTGGGACTTCCTGCAGGGATGACAGCCTCACTAGATCTCCTCTAGAACCCTCAAGGCGGACTTGGGATTCTGAAGGATCCTCAGCTGCGGAAAGTTACCAGATTTCTCTGGACCAGAGAGTGAACTGCAACAGGTGTCACTGTGTTGCCTCCTGTTGATGTTAGCCTGATAATCCTCATTCTCTCTTTTTAGTGGTTGCGTGGATTAGGAAAACAACATGACTTCAGTGGTGAGTACAGATCCTGTTTGTTCCATTCCATTTGTTCCCTTTTCCTGATTCTAACCAGGCTTAGATTAAGGAGATCTTGATTCATTTCTGCTCTCAGCAGGGCTAGCATCAGTCTTCTACACCCTCAGGCCACTACCAGTGCTGAGACCAGCCCTGACGACAATGTCACTTTGGCTTTGCCACATGGGACAAATAGTGGCTGCATCCAGGAAGCTGCCTACCACGTGAAAATGTTGTTGAATATTTATATGCTGCAGTTTTGGAGGAAAGCCCTTCCAATGCATCTTAGCCCATCCAAAGCAATGGAAAGATAGTCCATGGATAGGGCAAATCTGGACTGGCATTTTTATGCCGATGCCATTGTGTGGGCACACTGCAAAAACCTTACATTTGTGAGCAGTGTTGAGCCCACAATAAACACCTGCTTCTGTCTTGCTTCAGCCCAGATGAAAGGAAAAGGTAGATGAACAGTAACAGGCAACTGAGGAGCTCTGCCTCTAAGATGTATAAGGTCAGGAGCAGGTATCAGGAATAAATCACACAAAGTAAGTGATTCAGAAGAAATAAGACCTGCCCAGGAATGCCAGGCCTAATGGGGACAGCAACTATTCTCAGTGGGTTTTGTCCCTATGAGGCAGTTGCCTAAATCTCCACCTTCCTCGGGTCTTTCCCAAGCAATCTGAGACTCCGCCGATGTGCCTGTCTCTGCTCCTCCCTCTTCAGACCTCTTCTATTCCTGGGAGACAAGGGGTCAGGGGAGCTTGTCACAGCAGGAGGGGAAGACACCCAGCCTGACTCATCTCTTCCTCTTGGCTTCCCTCCTCTCTGCGTCCACCTCTGCTTCTAATTCTGTACTTCTATCTGCCACAGATTTTCCCTGCTCACTAAACCCTGTTACCTCTTCTACTTCTGACACCTCCTCCTCCCAGTCTGCTCCCTCTTCTTCCTCTGACCACTCATCGCCACCCTGCCACCAGTCCCCGGATTGAGCCCAAAACCTTCTAGATGCAAAGTACGCACTTTGCCACTGATCTACAGCCAGTAGTGTAGTGGCAAATTCAGTCACGCAGGGTCATGATAGTTAAAGCCATCTCCCTGACAGTCACACCCCTTCAAACATTATGCAACCTTCTAAGTTTACATAGTAATATTGTACAATAATAATTATTAAGGATGCATTGCAATGATCAATGCGAATCTCCACGAGTTGCCTTTCAGATAAATTGATAATTTTCTGTGCGTGTACATGGACAAAAAATATTTGGACTCCTCCACTATCTTCTTTCTGAGTGTCTTACGCTGTGTTTTCCATGAAGTTCGATTGTACATAACAGAACTTGGGCACCAGACTCTGGAAAGAGAAAACACTATGTTTTCAGTTCCTAAATGCTCTGCTTTGGGTGTACAGTGGTGAAAAAACTCTCCTTTCATGCTGATTGGGTCTACCTTTAGAAGACATCTGAAGGCAGCCCTGTATAGGGAAGTTTTTAACGTTGAATGTTTTGATATGTTTTTGTATATGCTGGAAGCTGCCCAGAATGGCTGGGGAAACCCAGTCAGATGGGCAGGGTACAAATATTTATTTATTTTATTATTATTATTATTATTATTATTATTATTATTATTACTATTGAGATACCTGTAAGGACCCTGCTGCAAAAATATTCACAGGTCTTCTCCTTTTAGAGTCAATATTTTTTACATAGGGTGCCAAGTATTATGCAAGTTTTGTCAGTTCTTGCATGAGCAGTTGACATGATGGGGATGTTTTAAGTCAGGAGTTCACTTCCCCCTTGTGCTTTCTCCCCCCAGACTGGCACATTCAGGATCGTTTCCGAGGAGGAGCAAGCCTTGCGTTCCAAACTCGAGAGGCTGACCACCAAGGACCACGGCCGCGTCTTTGGGAAGTGTGAGAAAATCCCTGACTATACCTTGCAAAAGGTGAGCATCGCTGGGCAGGGTGGAGAGGGAAGGCCAAAGACTGAAAGCTGTTAATGATTCCAGAGGTTGGCCTGTTCATGGAGCTCAACGTGGCTAATTAACCTTTCAAAAACTAACTACTTACGTAGCTCTGTGTGAGAGAGAGAGCAAGAGGTTTTAGTGATGTCAAGATGGTCCATCATGAGACTGTTGCCTTACCTTCCTGAGAAAACAGAAACTGAATTTTTATGCCTCGTCTCCCTGCCAACAGGGTTAGCTAAGAATCCTTCAAGGCCTGTATCAGGGACCCTTCTTTGAAGTTTGCCCCTGTTTTGCATGGCTGTTCCACTGCAATTTAACCAGTACGCCTCTGTTCATGTCATGTAGCATTCAGTGGAGACCAGAGGGTCATAGCAGGGGGGAAGACAAAGGGGAACACACAGAGACACACATGGGTCCTGAGTCCACCAGGGCTTCTGCTAGGCCCTGAGCCACAGAGATGAACCACAGCCCAGGTCCATCACTGGCAGTCCTAACAGTTGATACAGCGGTTACCTTGTTCTCCCCTAAAAAGCACAAAGAGCTAAAGGAGAAGGTTGGAAAAATGGCGCTCCAGATTTGATGCTGCCATTGATGTAGAGGCAGAGACAACCCTACAGGGAGGCCCAGTGTGGTGGCTGCTTTATGCAAGAATCATCAAAGGGCTGCAATGTGCCCATTGTTTAACTTCCTACATACAATTGTATCAAAGGCAGAAGTCGCTAATTAAGAGCATAAGTCCTGTTAGGTCAGACCAAAGCCATGTCTATCTCAGGGTTTCCTACTGCTGTGCTGAAAATCCCACTCTTGCTTTTTTACCATTCTCCATCAATTAATGAGAAAATAAATTGCGTTATGAAAATGATCAAAGGGGAGAGGAAGCGCTCAGGGGTGGGGTGCATGGTTTTTTTGGTCACACTCACCTTACTTTTGAGGTTGCCAAGGGATTATTTGTGAATGCCAGGGACGTGGGTGGCGCTGTGGTCTAAACCACTGAACCTCTTGGGCTTGCCGATCGGAAGGTATTTTTCCAAGCTCACATTGCTGATCGGAAGGTATTTTTGGAAGATATTTTTCTAAGCTCACATTGATCGTTGGACAATAAATATAATGCACAGGGCCTGAAATCTGTATACCAACATAATTTATATAGCCTTCACGGGAGTCCTGTAGGCATATCTAAGGGTCAATATACTTATTTGGTGGAAGTGCTATCAATCACATTATAGTCTCCTTCACTGGGGACGCGGGTGGCACTGTGGTCTAAACCACTGAGCCTCTTGGGCTTGCTGATTGGAAGTTTGAATCCCCGTGAAGGAGTGAGCTCCCGTTGCTCGGTCCCAGCTTCTGCCATCCTAGCAGTTCGAAAGCACACCAGTGCAATTATATAAATGGGTATCACTGCGACGGGAAGGTAAACGGCGTTTCCATGCACTCTGGCACTCGTCACAGTGTTCCATGTGCCAGAAGTGGTTTAGTCATGCTGGCCACATGCTCCAGAAAAGCTGTCTGTGGACAAATGGCGGCTCCCTCAACCTGAAAGCAGAGATGAGCACCACACTCCATAGTTGCCTTTGACTGGACTTAACCATCCAGGGGTCTTTAACTTTACCTTTACCTTGTGAATGCCCTTTCTTCCATACCAGTAGCAACTGTGGGTATATAATGGGTCATTTCTAATTAATGGAATTTTTTTGCAAAGGAGGAAATCTGGATTAAATGTAAAAAGAAAAGTATGGAATGCCCATAGAAGTTTAGAGTTGGGTGGTATCTTGGAGGCCTTTTAGTTTAACCTGCTGCTCAATATAGGATCTGTGAACCAGCCCACTTAATATCCAGAAAATGATATGATTTTGTTCATACCAGCTATGTGAAATGACAGCACTTGGATTCTACAGTGAAAACTAATTAAAGTGAGCTGGGCTGGACATTCCTTGCTATTTTACTGCTTGGTATGCCAAAATACATTGGGACAGTTGTCTGCAAAAGTATTTCCTTTGGTGGCTCCTCAGTGAGTTGCCTAGCAATAGCAGACAAAAGCCATTTTAGTTCACTGCCACCAATTTTCTTCCTGAATAGTACAACCACAAGTGGAATGCTAGGTGTGTTGTTCTATATATACTCTGGTTTCAGGGGGCAATGGTGATAGTCGACAGACCTGGCCGACACTCCATAGAAATATTAACAACATAGGCCAGAATCCTTTGCTGTGTTCTGGGCTTGTATGGCAGATGTTCTGGTGTTGCTTAGAAGACAAGTTGATCTAGAATAGGGCTCAGCGATGAAAGGAAGTTTGAAGTCCCCAGCATTAGGGCAAGAAAAATTGCTGGCTGAGCACTGAGGGCCATGCCAGATACAGTATCATGAGACCAATAGCCACAGCTAGCGAACATGTTTCTGTTTAGGAGAACGCTTCCTTGAATATGAGCACACAAGTGCTATTTTGCGTGGGAGAGAAGGGAAAGCAGGTATTGTCCCGTTCCAGTGACATCATCTACCTTTGAGACACTGTCCGGCTTCTCTTCTCCTCCACAGGCAAAGGACGAACTGAACGAGACTCTGGAGAAGCGTGAACTGGCTGTGAAAGAGCTGCGGGAACTGGTGCAGGAGAAAGCCAAAGGAGGAGAGGACATCTGCAAGGTGGTGGCTGAGAAAGTGAAAGGAAAGGATGATGCTTTCTTCCTGCGTTTCATCCGAGCCCGTAAATTTGACATCAGCAGGGCTTATGATCTGATTAAAGGTGGGGATTTTTGGCATGCAAACAGACCTAGTCAAATATTGTTGGTATGCTGTAGTCACCCTTCCTTAGGGTAGCACAGGGAGTGGGCAGGTGATATTGGCTTATTTATCTAGTATATTAAAAAGAAAAAAGGAGGAGTGAGGGGCAACACCTTTAATTGCCAGCAAAACCCAAAGTTAGGTTGTAGGAAGAGGTTTTTCTCCATTTGGGTGCCTCCGCTGTGTATTGTTACCTTATACAGTGGTACCTCAGGTTACACGCGCTTCAGGTTACATACGCTTCAGGTTACATACGCTTCAGGTTACAGACTCCGCTAACCCAGAAATAGTGCTTCAGGTTAAGAACTTTGCTTCAGGATGAGAACAGAAATCGGGCTCCGGCGATGCGGCAGCAGCAGGAGGCCCCATTAGCTAAAGTGGTGCTTCAGGTTAAGAACAGTTTCAGGTTAAGTACGGACCTCCGGAATGAATTAAGTACTTAACCCAAGGTACCACTGTATTGTGTCCCCCCCCCTTTCTCTCTTTGAGAGGGGTTTTACTGGCATTGACCCTGGACTCTGGTAAACTGGAGAGATTATCCTGGAGAAGAAGAAAAATATTTGCTTGGCTCTATTTCAGAGCTCCCTTTGTTTATGCAACAGAGCAGTAATTAACAAAACTAGCGAAGGAGATAAAGAACAAGAGAAGGATTTTTGCCTGTTTTTATTTAACTGCCCCAAGCTACGTTTCCCCATTTCACGCCTGATGGCTCTTAACAGGAAACAAGTTACTACCCCTGCTATTCCTGCCCCCTGCAGAATGGAAATCTGTGTTGATCACCCCCTTGTTAGTAAACAAGCATGAGAAAAATAAGGAGGCAGAATGGTTTAGTTTTTACTGAGAAGAAAAGTAGATGGCCGGGTGGGGGATGAAAAAAATAAATAGACCCTGTTAGGTTCCTGAGTCCTGAAGCAACAAGTTTGAAGTACTGTGGTAAAGGTAAAGGTAAAGGGACCCCTGACCATTACATCCAGTCATGACTGACTCTGGGATTGTGGTGCTCATCTCACTTTACTGGCCGAGGGAGCCGGCATTTGTCTGCAGACAGTTTCCGGGTCATGTGGCCAGCATGACTAAGCCGCTTCTGGCGAACCACAGCAGCGCATGGAAACGCTGTTTACCTTCCTGCCGGAGCGGTACCTATTTATCTACTTGCACTTTGATGTGGTTTTGAACTGCTAGGTGGGCAGGAGCAGGGACTGAGCAACGGGAGTTCACCCTGTCGCGGGGATCTAAACCGCCGAACTTCTGATCGGCAAGTCCTAGGCTCTGTGGTTTAGACCACAGCGCCACCCGCGTCCCAAGTACTGTCCCAAGTACAATTCCAGAGTTTGCACTTCATGATATTATTGGGGGGGGGGCAGTGGGAGTGGGCTTATCGGAAGCTGCCTTGTTCTGAGTGATATGTTTGGTCCATCTAGCTCAGCACTGTCTGCACCAGGAATGGGGAACCTGTCCTCCCCAACATCTCTCTGTGTTGGATTACAGATCCCTTCATCACTGATCATTGGCTATGTTGGGCTGATGGGAGATGTAGTCCAACAATATCAGGAACACACTGGTTACTGATGGGTTTTATTAGGTAGGTGAGGGGATGCATTAACTATCTTTGATCCCTCTGCAGGCCCATGTGTGTGGGTTGAGACAAAGAGAAAATGGGGCTACAAGCCTTTTTCCAAAATACAGGGCTTTTGCAGATACTCCCACGAGAGAAAGCCTTCTCAGTGGAGTTTATAACTCCCATCTGAGCAAGTATAATTGGAAGCACAGGAATTAGTTGTTAGCCTCCCTTTTGTCTCCCTTTTGTTTCCCTGTTTATCAAAGAAACAGGCTCCAAACTGAAAAGCAAGTTTAAAATGTATAGTTTACTCACAGTCAAGCATTCATCCTTAGCAGCAACAGAAGTAAAAACTAATGCAGGTAAAATACTTGTATTTACAGCCAAAACAACTTCAGGCATGTGCCTTATACAGGAACAAGTGGAGAGACGGTTGCTCCCATGGCTAGTTGAAGAGAGAGGGGGAGGCGAAAGGAACAGGAAATACTTATTTGCTCCTTCCCTCCCAGGAGAGGAGGGTTAATGACATCACACAGAGCATTCTCTACCAATTACGTTTCTATGGTCTGCGTCTGCCTATCAGCAACACAGCTCTATGGTCTTAACTCCTTCATGTGCTAACTAGCAAAAATATGCATTGTTAGATTTGACTGCAAAACTTCCATAGTTTCCCTCACCCTAGCCTACCCTGACTGGCAGCAGCTCTCCAGGGTTCTTTCTCAGACCTACCAGGAGATGTTGAGCGTTGAACCTGTAACCTTCTGCATGCAAAGCAGACACATTACCACCAAGCGACTGACCTTCCTCTGAGATCTTTGCCTGGTTTCATTACTTACCTCAATATGTGATGAGACATCACAGCTATGTTAGCTGCCCCTTCTCCTTCTGCCGAGTGACTTTCTGCCCTGAAGTTCTGCCCTGATAGCCCCACCATTTAAGCACACAGCATCCTTGCAAGGAAGGGGAACATTTGCAAGGATGGGGAACCAGTGGGCCTCCAGATGTTGCTAGACTGCCACTTCCATCATCCCTGACCATTGGCCATGCTAGCTGGGAATGATTTTTTATTATGTTTTTATATGAGCTGGAAGCCACCCAGAGTGGCAGGTGAAACCCAGCCAGATGGGTGGAGTATAAATAATAAAACATCATCATCATCATCTTCAGGAGGGCCACAGCTTCACCCATTCCTAATCTAGCTCAATGCTTCAGTCTCTCTTCCCACGCTCATCATGGAGCCAGTGTGGTGTAGTGGTTAAGAGCGGTAGTCTCGTAATCTGGGGAACCGGGTTCGCGTCTCCGCTCCTCCACATGCAGCTGCTGGGTAACCTTGGGCCAGTCACACTTCTCTGAAGTCTCTCAGCCCCACTCATCTCACAGAGTGTTTGTTGTGGAGGAGGAAGAGAAAGGAGAATGTTAGCCGCTTTGAGACTCCTTAAAGGGAGTGAAAGGCGGGATATCAAATCCAAACTCCTCCTCTTCTTCTTCTTCTTCTTCCATCTTTCTTCCCCCTCACACCAGGTTATGTCAACTTCCGCCAGCAGTATCCAGAGCTCTTTGAAAACCTGACTCCCGAGGCTGTGCGCAGCACCATTGAGGCTGGCTACCCAGGCATCTTGGCCAACAGGGACAAGTATGGACGGGTGGTGCTGCTGTTCAACATTGAGAACTGGGATTACGAGGAGATCACCTTTGATGAGGTGAGCATCTTCGAGCAGAGGTCCTACACCGCAAGCACTTGTGCTCCCCCCCCCCACTATTAAACTGCCAATGCTTACCACTGGGATGGGTAACTTGTGGCCTCCGTATGTTACTGAGCTACAATAGCGAGTGAGGGACCTTTTCCACTGCAAGGAGCACATTCCCTTCTGGCCAACCTTCCAAGGGCCAGTGGTGGGGTGGAGGCGGGCCAGTGGTGGGTTGGTGATGGGTATGGCCTTTGCAGAGTTCCATGGGCCAGATAGAGAAACCCAGAGGGCCACAACTGGCCCCAGGTCTGAGGTTCTCCACCCCTGGACTGCATCTCCCACCATCCCTGACCACTAGCCATGCTGGTTGGAGCTGATGTGAGTTGGGAGTTCAATGGCACCTGGAGAGTCAAGTGTACAAGTTTGTACAAGCATGCACAGCAACCAAATAAGACACCAGAATTCTTTTCTTGTATATTTGACCCACCTCCTGGTTTGGGATGCTGGGTAGTGAACAATGGCCTGATGTGATAGGTGCTTCATATCATCTGTGCAGGACTATTTTCTTTTTGTGTTAGAATGCGACTCCTGGAGCAATGGAAGGTGGTGGGGGGGGGGCCCTCTCGCAACTATTTCAGCCCTCTAGCAAGGGCAGTCTGCCTTCCCTCTGGTGACTGACTAGACAAGGAGGGAGCACCTCTCGCTAGTGCAAGGATGCTCCTGAAAGATTATCCCCAAGGGAAAACAACCCTCGATACAAAAATATTCCTGGTTCCTGCTGCAAGCTACTGCTTCTCATCAAGGTGTTTCAGGTTCTTTCGGGACAGGTGTGGGTAACCTTTGGTTCTCTAGATGTTGCTGAATTCTCAACAGCACCACCAAGCATGACCAATGGCTGGGGGCGATGCGAGTGCTAAATTCAGCAACATCTGGAGGGCTAAAGGTTTCTCACACCTGGCTGCTGCTTGCAGGGGTTGCAAACTCCTAGTGTGATACTTTTGCATCAGTTGTTGACTGTTTTTAAGGTCAGATATCCTAACCACTCAGTCATATGGCTAGAAACATACTTAGCTTTTTAAATGAAAGCTGAGAATCTCAGATAGCTGAACTCTGCCCAAAGCTGGAGGGTCAAAGTTTCTCCACATCTGTTCTCCATTCTGCAAGGTGGAGCACCATTTGGGCTTTGGGGGGTGGGTATTGTTTTTGTTTGTTACTATGTTGTTGTTGTTTGTGTGTGTGTGTGTTTCTATTGTAAACTGCCCTGTGATCCTCGGATGACAGGAGGCATAGAAATTTAATTAACAAAATAAATACTGACTTCAGCAGCATTGTACAGAAAGGTTGCCTGTTTCCCAAGCCATGGGAGGAAGGAAATCCATCAAGTTGGCCAGAGTTCTGGACATAAGCTCCTGTCTCCATGTGTTTTGATCCAGATTCTTCGCGCCTATTGTGTGATCCTAGAGAAGCTGCTAGAGAACGAGGAGACGCAAATCAATGGCTTCTGCATCATTGAGAACTTTAATGGGTTCACCATGCAGCAGGCCTCTGGCATTAAACCATCCGAACTGAAGAAAATGGTGGACATGCTGCAGGTGAGTCTGCCTTATTGCCCTCCCTAGAAAGCAGTGAAGACAACCCGGACCCCATAGTTATGCAAGAGGCATTCCTAGAACCAGGGGGCAAGCAGCATACCACATGACCATTGTGTGTCATCAGTGATGTCAATCAACCCTGGACAGTTCCTTTGTAGAAACATAGGAAGCTGCCTTCTACTGATTTGGACTCTTGTCCAATCTACAGCCTTGCTCCTGTACAGTATATTCGCCCATGCAAAACTCATTCAGGTGGCAGCAATTTCCTTCTTGCCAGCTTGCCACTGGAGCCAAAGTCCTTTCGCCTACGAAGTACCGTATTTTTCGCTCTATAGGACGCACCCAACCATAGGACGCACCTAGTTTTAGAGGGGGAGAACAAGAAAAAAAAATCTCTCCCTCTCTGCACAGCGCCCCTTCAGCGAAGCGGCAGGAGAAATGGAGCCCCTTCTATTTCTCCTCCCGCTTCGCTGAAGGGGCACTGCACAGAGAGGGAAAGCTGCGCAGCACCTCTCCAGCAAAGCGAAGCCAGGAGAGCAAGAGGGATCAGTGCGCACCGACCCCTCTCGCTCTCCAGGCTTCAGCGAAAGCAACGCAAAGCCTCCGGAGCACAGCGGGAGCGTTCCTGCTGCACTTCGGAGGCTTCGCGTTGCTTTTGCTGAAGCCATGGAGCCTGCATTTGCTCCATAAGATGCGCACACATTTCCCTTTAATTTTTGGAGGGGGGAAAGTGTGTCTTATAGAACGAAAAATACGGTACTTCCTCTATCTAGGAATGTAGGCAACTGAGTGATGAAAGTCCGCTGCTTATTGGTGCTCAGAACGGGAACAAAAAGATGATGTATCCACAACCAGAAACATTCACAGGAACATTTGAGGTGCTGGAGAGAAAGGGCTATATGGTCCTTCACGACCCCATGCAAGTCATCACATCAATCTGATGAGCGTGATGGTGCGATTTGGCCGTTTGGCTAAATTTCAGACAGGAGAAGAGATCTGTAACAGGAAAGCATCCAGATCTGGCTAAAAGAATGAACTAAAAAGCCAGGAACGCGATAGTGAAGAGTTCCTGTTAAGGAGAAGGTAGAGGCATCTAGAGCACGGTCAAAGGAACATATCTTCCTATGCCCTATAGTTGGTGGTGGTGCTTTTTGAACCCAAGCACTGCATCCTATTATGGGAAACCTCCCAGGTAATGCATGCCAGTGGTAAACAAGGCCAGAGGCACGAGAGCACTAGATGCTTGGTGCTCCCCAGGTGCCAATACCTGGTTGGATCCTCACCTGGCCAGTGTCTCTCTGAGCGGCCTGGGGAAGGGCACGATCCTGTGGATGGGTGCCAAGCGGGGAGTTGCAGCTGTGCCGCGTGACTTGGCGTGGCTGCTTCTTGAGCAAAGGAGGGGCAGATAAGGCGAGGCAAGTCATCGCGGGAAGAAGTGAACGATCATCCCACACCTGCATTGGTGTTATTCAAGGAGAAGAATCAGGGCATCAGGTAGAGTTTTGGGAGTCGATGGAGAGGGCAAGGGGAGGCAGATGCCCCTCCTTAGCGCTGGATGAACTGTCCTCCTCGCATTTTCAGCTTTCATTTAACCAAAAGGAAAAGAACATGGACTGGTTTTGTACCTAAACCATAGGTAGGCAAACTAAGGCCCGGGGGCTGGATCTGGCCCACTCGCCTTCTAAATCTGGCCTGCGGACGGTCTGGGAATCAGCATGTTTTTACATGAGGGAATGTGTCCTTTTATTTAAAATGCATCTCTGGGTTATTTGTGGGGCCTGCCTGGTGTTTTTACATGAGTAGAATGTGTGCTCTTATTTAAAATGCACCTCTGGGTTATTTGTGGGGCTTAGGAATTAGTTCATCCCCCCCCCACAAAAAATATAGGCCGGCTCCCCACAAGGTCTGAGGGACAGTGGACTGGCCCCCTGCTGAAAAAGTTTGCTGACCTGCTGACCCCTGAACACTTTTGCCCTTTAGCTCAAAAATGTGTGAAGTATTTCCTTCAGTCTTCCAGATTGCTGTTTCTCTCATGGGTGCTTTAACTGAGATTCCTGCATTGCAGGGGGTTGAATTATATGACTCTTGGGGCCTCTTCCAATTCTACAATTTAATGATGGATGAAAACTCTTAACTTTTTGCACAGGCGGCTACATTCCAGCCACCCAACAGTTGACACCCTTCCCGTTTCCACCCTACATCCCATCAAGCAAGAGATGTTGTCTGTGTACACCTTCCCCCAAGAATCCTGGGAACTGTAGTTTTACCCCTCACAGAGCTACAGTTGCCAGCACCCATAGCAAAACTAGTTCCCAGTATTCCTTGGCGGGGAAATGTGCTTTAAATTCTTGGTGTCTACACAGCCATTATCACAGTTCAGAGACACATTCAAGCCGGGGGGGGGGGAGTGCTTGAGTGAGGGGTATGACTGTCCAAAGAGTCCAAAAAGATGGAGTATTTGGCCCCTGGACACAAAGTACTTCATCCCTGCCCTTTACATCCATACAAAGAGCACAGCCCTCAGTGGTGGTTTAGTGGAACTGCTTCGCTTCCTCCACCCATCCAAAAAGGAGAAATCAGGCTTTTGAAGCAATAAAAGTCCCCTCTGCCTAGCTGCTCTGTCTCACCTTTGCTCTACAGTCATACCTCATGTTATGTTTGCTTCAGGTTGCGTGTTTTCAGGTTGCGTCCCACTGTGACCCGGAAGTACCGGAAAGGGTTACTTCCGGGTTTCGCTGCTCGCGCATGCGCAGACGTGCAAAATGATGTCAGGCACATTCGCAGAAGCAGCAAATCGCGGCACGTGCAGACGCAGGTTGTGTTCTGCTCATGTTGCGAACGGATCCCGTTTGCAACCAGAGGTACCACTGTATTATTATTTTTGTGCGGCTGGCTGCCTTAACCATGTGCTCTTTTTGGAAATCCCTAGGATTCTTTCCCAGCTCGTTTCAAGGCCGTCCACTTCATCCACCAGCCGTGGTACTTCACCACAACCTACAATGTGGTGAAACCGTTCCTGAAAAACAAACTGCTGGAAAGGGTGAGTTATGCCGCAGAAGGGTAAGGAGCAATGAGAAGACGAATACAGCATTGTCAGTCAAGGAATGCAAGCATGCAAGGCCAGAAATGAGATGTTACTGGGATTGGGTATCTTCTGCCAGGAATTGCAGGCATGGAGACCTTTTGGCCCGGCAGATGCTGCTGATCTATTATTGATAAAACAACAACTTTTGTATCTCACATGTTTCTCCACGAGCAAAAGGTAGTGTACATGGTTCTTCCCCTCCTCATTTAATCCCCCCAGCCACCCTGTTATGTTAGGCCAAGAGGCAGTGACTGATCCAAGGTCACTCCCACCCAGGGAGCATCATGGCCCAGTGGGGATTTGAACCCTGGTCTCCCACATTCTAGCCTGACACGCTAACTGCTACACCACACTGCCTGCAACTCCTATCAGCCCCAGCAAGCACGGTCAATGGTCAGGGATGATGGGAGCTGTAGTACAGCAACATCTGGAGGGCCAAAGGTTTTCCCACACCTAGCTGCTGCTTGCAAGGGTAGCAAACTCCTGGTGTTACAATTTTGCATCACTTGTTGATATTATATCCAGCCACTCAGTCATATGGGCTAGAAACACGTTTCGCTTTTGAAATGATAGCTGAGAATCAATTTTTTACATACATACATAATTTATTTGGTTTTTCAGATTTAAAATTTTAGTCATGTATTGAACATAGAAAATAAAAACAAAATTCCAATGAATGTCTTGGACTTCCCTCCTCCCCTTTGTGGGTCCTATTATTAATGATTTCCTCCTGCATCTTTTATGATGATCCAAATCTACCTCTCCATTGTGTCCAAAATTCACCATTAAGCTACAAGTGATATTCCAATCCTGCTAACGATTTTAGCTGTTTACAATGGTCCTTAAGATAAATTATAAATTTTCCCCATTCCTTATTAAAATTTGGTCTTCCTGATTTCTGATTTTTCCGGTCATTTTTGCCATTTTGGCATAGTCCATCAACTTCATCTGCCATTCTTCTCTGGTAGAAGGCTTTATCTTATTTCCATCTCTGGGCCAATAACATCTGCGCAGCTGTGGTTGCTTACATAGTCTTTTCTGCTCCTTTGGGATTTCGGAACCTATAATTCCTAAAAGGAAAGCTTCAGGGGTTTTTTTAAGCCAAGGTTATTTTAAACATATATTTCAAATCCTTCTATATCATAAGTAAAGGGACCCCTGACCATTAGGTCCAGTCGTGGCCGACTCTGGGGTTGCGGCGCTCATCTCACTTTATTGGCCGAGGGAGCCGGCGTACAGCTTCCAGGTCATGTGGCCAGCATGACTAAGCCGCTTCTGGCGAACCAGAGCAGCGCACGGAAACGTCGTTTACTTTCCCGATGGAGTGGTACCTATTTATCTACTTGCACTTTGATGTGCTTTTGAACTGCTAGGTTGGCAGGAGCAGGGACCAAGCAATGGGAGCTCACCCCGTTGCGGGGATTCGAACCGCCGACCTTCTGATCGGCAAGTCCTAGGCTCTGTGGTTTAACCCACAGCGCCACCCGCGTCCCCTGTTATATATCACATAATAGCTCAAATAGCTGAACTCTGTCCCCAGTTACACAGCATCTCTCAGCTCAACCTTTCTGCCTTCATTTTTGCACTCAGGTGTTTGTGCATGGCGACGAACTCGACACCTTCTACCGAGAGATCGATGCTGATATCCTGCCAGCAGATTTTGGGGGCAATCTGCCCAAATACGATGGCAAAGTCACCGCGGAGCTGCTTTTTGGGACCCGACCTGATGCTGAAGACACAGCTCTTTAAATAGCAGCATCTTGGAATAGAAGATAGGGCGCAGAGGTGTCCCCCAGCCATCCTGTTAAACGTAGCATTGGTTGAAAGATCAGTCCTGGCCATAAAATCTGGGTGTACATTGCTTTGCCATTCTCTCATTCTTTGTCACCAGATGGCAGTAGAGCAATGAAAAGTCCCCTGCCATTTCTTTCAAGAATAATCCTTTTTCCTTTTATTACCTCACCCCCACCCAGGAAAAACAAGCAGGCGGAATGAGAGGGGGAAGGAAGGAGAAAGAGAGATGGTCTGTGGTGGGGACATTTTAGATGAGGCAGTACAAGCTTTGTTGACCAAGCACTCAGGTAGTCAAGTAGTTGAGATGTGCCTTCATAGATTTACTGGCTTGCCCTAGAATGGTGGGGAGAAAGTGGGCACCCACATATAGCTATGTATTTTAGAGCCCAGGTGTCGCTGGATTTGGGGGCAAGAGGCTAAGGAAAGAGGAAACAAACAAAGCTGTTACAAAGGCAGTGTAAATGGCACAGCCACAGTCCATTACTGCAGCAGCACACAAGCCAAGGACTGTTTTCAATACAGAATAAAAAAAACCAACAGCAGCAAGGGTGTTTTTCTTCATTTGAGTCACAAAAAGCAACATTCGCCGAGTTTCTCTGTGCTTTGGAGAAACCAAAATTCTCCAAATGTGTGGCCTGTGAGAATTACTTACGGTTGAATTTTTTGTACAATATTTTCAGTAAATTTGCACTATTTTACATGCTTTGTGTTCCTAGCAACCATGCCATGACCTATACATAGCATTAAGGCCCCATACTCCAACCACTAGAAATCCTAATGTGCAATTCCTCCGGCTTCAAAGATTTCAGAAATCATTGATCAAAATGTTCAAGTGTGTGCTCCTAAAAAAGCTGCTGTTGTTGTTTTAAAGAATTAAAAGCTTAAATTCTTAGAAAGCTGGATTCTGTGGGTGATCCCACATTCCAACAGTTTTCTGCACTTCCTCGAATCACAGCACACACACACACACACACACACACACAGAGAGAGAGAGAGAGAGAGAGAGAGAGAGATCCCTCTCTATCACTCCCGGGCAAAAGGTGAAAGAGGGGAAATGGCAGCCACTGGGAGAGGAGACATGCCTTCAACATATGTCTTCAACATTTTGAAAGCAACTTTAGCAAAAGACCCAGAAGTAGCTCATTGGAAATTGTATCAATGAATGTGCTTTGAGGTTTGTGGAGACAATGAAGTGGCTTCACCATCAGAAAACGCTCCAGGCCAGTGTGGTGTAGTGGTTAAGAGCGATAGACTCGTAATCTGGTGAACTGGGTTCGCGTCCCCGCTCCTCCACATGCAGCTCCTGGGTGACCTTGGGCTAGTCACACTTCTTTGACGTCTCTCAGCCCCACTCACCTCACAGAGTGTTTGTTGTGGGGGAGGAAGGGAAAGGAGAATGTTAGCCGCTTTGAGACTCCTTAGGGTAGTGATAAAGCGGGATATCAAATCCAAACCTTCTTCCTAGAAAAGACATCCACAAAGTTATCCCTCCCCCCCACAATCACGAGTTTGATTTACTTTAGATATGGAGGTCCAGAGGCTTGAGGGCCAAAATACAACCTTTCAGGCCTCTGTATCTGGCTCTTAAGACTCTCACCAGCCACAGCCCTCAACAGCCCTGCTTTGCAACTTCCCTGAGGGTTTTTGCCTGGCTGGAACATATCCTTGAACTCTGAAAATGCTTCTTGCTTGCCTGGATGAAGTCAAAGGGGAATGTGTTTAGAAACTATGGTATAAAGGAAATTCATTCATTGCTTTGCCCATTTTTACCTCTGGCCCTGACCACCAATGGCATGTGGGCCCCAGAAGGTTGCACAGAAGAAAATGTAATCCTCAGGTTGAAAAAAAGTTCCCCCATCTTGTTTTACTTCTTCATTTCCATAGTCTTTGTTGGTCCTCCATGCTGGTTTCCAAGGCCCCAGACAGAGGCACTGTCTAGCACCCAAGTCTGGGGGGGTTGGCGCACATCGTACGCATGTCACAGGCGCCCAGCAACAAATCTGTGGCAAGGTTTACTGTTGCCTCAGCCAGATTTTTCATTTTTACTGCACACAGACCCGCTGTATTCTCTGAATACTAAATTTCAGATGAGGGTAGTGATATGATCAGTTGACCAATTTCATTCATACAACCCATGTTTCAGACATACTCCCCTTTTTGCTCATTAAGAGGCACCAGCAGTGCTGGAAAGCAGACATGCTTACCCAAAGAGAAGTAGGTTCTCTTCCTTGTTCTATGAAATTAGATCTACAGCAATCCCCACCTCTCTCCTATTCCTCTTCCTAGAGATAAATACCAGGATTGTTTGATTTGTAAAGCAAACCAGCAGGGGTCCCTCTGAAACAGAAAAAGCTCGGAAGAAGCCTACAAGAGGTGCATTCATTAAACCACTGGCTCCCACTCAAGCCAAACAGGATATCTACTCTGATGCTGCAGAGAAGACAGGGGTCTTTCAGAGTGGAGAGTGGGGTGGAAGCTGGTTGAGCTACCGATCACAATCTCACCCTACCCAGAGGCATTAATATGACTTAGGTGGAGCAAGGGATGTGGATGGAATCAAGTGTCCCTCTGCCACTCTTTCTGATGAATTCACCCATGTTAAGTCAGGTTAAGGTTTCCCACAGAAATAAAAGAAGCACCCATCACTCCACCACCCTTAAAGCTAGTATACGGAATAAGCATCTCCCCCTGGATCACAAAAATCAGCAAGTTATAGAAAGGAGTTCCAGCTGCACCACCACCTTTGACTTGATGTTTTCCCAAATGCGGGGAACTTAGAGTAAGCAATGCAGACCTGCAGTATGCTGTGACAGATTTTGTGGGTCATATACAGCTTGGTTCCTAGAATTTCTGGGGGCTTAAGTAGGTTGCAGTACAAAAAGCCAGTTTGTTGTGTGTTGTTGACTAGAAGCCATCAGCCCCAAATCTGGATGGTTATTTCAGATCAATTTGTGAACTGAACTATTGTGCATCTCTGCAATGCTGTACTTCCTCCCCCCAGGTCTCTTTCTCTAGGCTTCTTTTCTCTTAAATAACTAGGTTAATATTAAATCTGGATATAGGCATGTTACCAGTACAGTTGACTCAGTTCAAAGATTAACTGTATGGGTAGCAATGCTTCCACTAGATACATTGCGAGTTAAGAGGCTTTTCCATGTAAATGAAGAATCAATGTGATTATTTCTCAAAATATGTATACTTAAATATCTGCTGTGCCATGCACAGACATTTTCATTTTTGTTAGATGGAAACAAACTGTTCTACTCTGCCCAGTGACTCCCAGATTTTTCTGTTTTGCTCTGCCTTGGCCAGCTCAATCCTCACAAAAACCAAGTGGCAAATGAAAGGAAAATGCTAATCACTGACACATAGCAGTCATTTTTGTTTGCTGCTGGTTCTGCAAGGGTTGGGCTAGCCAAGGCATAGAAAAACAGAAATGAGCAAGTGTGGAAAGAAGACTTGTCCAGTGCACAGGTTCCTAAATTCTCACACCCAACCTCACAGATGTTATGGAAGCTGCTTGTAGAAAGAGCTTGTATGGGATTTTCATTGCTATCTATTTAAGGAAAGCATGCACAATGTACAGTGGTACCTTGGTTTACAAACTTAATCCGTTCTGCAAGTCTGTTCTTAAACCAAAGCGTTCTTAAACCAAGGTGATCTTTCCCATAGCAGCGGGGGACTCATTTTACAAATGAAACACACTCAACAGGAAGCAGAACATGGTCTGCTTCCAAGGCAAAGTTCACAAACCAAAATACCAACTTACTGGTTTGCAGCATTCTTAATCCATGTTGTTCATAAACTAAGCTGTTCTTAAACCAAGGTATACTGCGTGACAAAGAGCTTCAAGGCCTGGTTATAGGAATGAAACTGTAACTAATACTCTACTTTGCTGTAAACTAAACTTGGTTTAGTAGTCAGATTTCCTTGCAGATCAGTTTCCCCGCCCCCTTGCTGATGTAAAATTATGATTTAAAATCAATCCACCTTGAATAGTTGTCATAATACCACTTCCAATTTGTACCTCCTATGCTAGTTGAAACCAATGACAGACAAAACAACGTGTTCCGAACTCAAATAAGTTCTTTATTTTTTTAAGCAAAGAAATTCCATTGAATCAAATATAACAAAATTACTCTGTTCCGCATGACTCTGTTTATCACACACAGAACAAAAAAAATTAAGAAAAAAAAGATCAAGGACACACTTTTAATAACTTGAAACGTTAGCAGATTTAGAAAAATTGCATTGCTAGTTGCAAATTTTCATCTCAGCAGCAACTGGTTCCTAAGAGACAAGAAAGGAACCAGCAACCATGAGAGTCACTTACACACATGAAACCTGTTCAGGGCAGCATTTTTGTTTCCAAAGGAATTAGGAATGTGAAAGTGATGTTTTCCAAAATGTCTGTCTGGAAGCAAAAATTACCAAAAAAGAAAAAAAGAAAAAACTGAGGTTGAAGAGACATTTTCTTAAAAAAAAACAAAAAACCCTAAAAAACCAAACACTCAACTCACTCCAATAAGGCAGCTGCAGTGACAGAAATCAAAGAGCGCACAGGTACAGGTCTAGCTTCCTGAGGTGTTCGGATATTCCTCTGTGTGTTCAGGAGAAAAATGGGGTGTTTATCTTTTAAAGTTGTGCTTTCTTAAATAAGGTGAAAGGCTGTCAGAACAAATCTATGAATTAACTATCAAATGCAATCGAAATAGCTGTGATGAAATAATTGAACGGACAGACTCACAGATTCTAACACACTACACTGATGAATCTCAATGGCAGATTAAGTTCTTGAGGTTCCCAGTACGAAACAGCCACACAAATTAAGCCGTGATGTCTGCATAGGCTTTTATCAGCCATTGATCTGGAACTGAACCTACTTCAATTCTGGAAAAGGCTGTTTGGTACAAGCAGAGATTCTGCTGCATATAGCAAAAGAATAACTCCTGCGAGTTGAAAAAAAACAAAAACCTTATGCTGAAAAACAGTGAATCCCCATCTCAGGAATTTTGAAACAATGGGTTACTCTACAAGGGTTTGAACCAGCAAAAGTGCTGGAAGGTTGGTGGTCCCAGAAACTGAGGAAATGTCTTGCACGGAGGAAATAGGGATGGTTGCTCTGGTTGCAAAATGGAAAAAAGCGGCGGGGGGGGGGGGGGAATACCAATTCTCAGATCCAGCTTTATAAATGCTGCCCTTTCATGGTTGTGCCCTTTAATGTAACCAGCAAAAAGAACAGAACACCAGATGCTTCAATGAGATACAGTACAGTTCTTGATTAAAAAAAGGGGGGGAAGATCCCACTGCCCCCGCATTCCACCCGGCTGATTTCATCTCATTTTGTCAAGCAACCAAACCAGAGGCGCTTCAAGGCAAAGGAGATTTTAAAAAGAAAACAATTCCAGATAAGGAACATGTGGAGACAGCGAAACAAGATGTTAGAATAGTACGAAGGCCACAAAACTCCAGCAGCGTTGCATGGCACCCACCACCCCTTTTCAATGGAGACCTTGCTCAGTACACAACCAGCAGGCTACTTTTCGCCCTCATTTATATCATTGGCAATAAGTGTGCCTGGTGTGCGACTAAGAGGTCTGCATAACATGTAGCTAAGGAGGATTGCTTAGGCAACTGATATATGGGAGGGGGCCGGTGGTGTGTTTCAGATCCTTTACAACCATCTTGTTGGCTATTATTACTCTTGTCAAGACTACTCAGTGATACACACCTGGACCTCTCCTTGTAGAGATGCTTTCCTATGATAAGAGTCCCCAGACAGGGAGTTGGAAGTTCTATTCTGGCAGAAAACTCAAAGGCCAATGACAATACAATTGGAAGAAAACTGCTAACCTCTGTATAACTGAATGTAGGGCATGCCCTTTTAGAAAAGAATATACCAAACACTTTCAGCATGAGTCTGGGACAAAAAAGAGAGAGTTGTAAACATGACCTGCTACCTAGTAATATAAGCCTTCACAAAAAGACCAAAGCCAATCTTAAAAAGGTACCCAACCTTAAGAGTCCATGAATATCTGGAATACAAACATTTCACCCACAACCAGGCCACTTTAGTGCAGGCATCAACAAAACAGTGAAGATATGAATGTTGAAATAGGTGCACAGTTTACAGAAAGCTGCAGATGTTATCAGTGAAGAGCTGCTTTATGCTTTCATCTGATGAAATCTGCTTTGAAAATAATTGAACATGGCAGCTCTTACCACATGGCAAACCAATTGAATGCAACAGATCACCTCAAACAGAAAGGTCTGAAGTGGTGTGCTCCCTTTTTTTTTTTTTTTTTAAGTAACAAGATCTGGTGAGCTCCTATGCACAGTTACAAACAGCAAATAGTAACACAGAAAGCATCACCAAGATCAAATTTACTGGCAAAAATAATGGGATGGAAGAAATGTTAGTGTACTGGATGCTTCCTTGTTTTTGTTTGTTTGTTTCCATGTAATATCTTTCAGGGGGGCTGAAGTCTAGTCTACTGATAAGCAGTGAGATGCATTACAGCAGAATCACAGATTTACTGGAAAATACTAACTGAAAGTCAGAATCACATATATTTTTAAAATGGAATTTGTAAAGCCACTTCCTCCCGTTGGATCAAGTTAACACGTTCTTTCCCTTACTGGGTTTTTTTCTGGGGGGGTGGGGAGCATTAAGTGTATCCCCAAGCGTGTCTATCAAGCAGACTGAGAACCTCAATTTTATGGTCTCACTGGCAGTGTTATGGGGCAAAATAGGTTTCCAAATTTCTATATGGCCATGTTAGTGAGAACTAAAGACTCTGTAACAGCTCCACATTTTGGGGTGTGTGTGTGTGTGTGTGTGTGTGTGTGTGTGTGTAGGGAAAAGGGATCCCTTCTAACATTTCACAAGAGCGCTAATGATTTTCAAGGGTTTGATGGTTTTAGACAAGAGTGGTTCATGCTCTCCTCCATTTAAAAGAATTTTAACCACTGAAGTGATCTTCTTTGAAAAGGCTGTATTACATAGGTGCATTGCCATGTGATCCCTGAGTACTGAAGCTTAAGAATGCCTAAATATGAACACTGGAGTGCCATCAAAAGCAGGCATCAACTCATCTTCTTGTTCAGGTGCAAAACTAGCTCCATAGCTGAAGGGCCCTTTACAAATAATTGCATCCTCACATCCACCTTCAAGCAGGAGAAGGTAATAAAAGCCTTTCCTTTGTGAAAAATGCAGTTTCCCTTTTAAATGCATCAAAAATGTCTTACTTGGGTAGAAGTCAATGGTAGTGTTAAATTCCGCTATTTAGCACCCATTTGCTAAGAAGTGGGGCAGATGAGATTTATATGATCTAAAGAGAAACCAGAAGTGGGGCAGAGGAGAAAGATGGCTCTCAGTGGCGGGTCTAGAGGAACTTCTATGCTTATGTGCTGCTAGGCAAACTCTTTTTGGCAAAACAGCTGCACACTAAAGAGGAAAAAACTAATATTGTGGAGACTGATGTGAAACAGACACTCTCATAGCTAACTTTCTAAATTTTAAGTGGGGGTAAAGAAGCTACATTCACTTCCAATATTTATTTGCAGTAACTAAAAATGAGTTCAACATCTACTTCCACTCAAACAGAAAGGAGACTCTAGATAGTGACCTGCACTGCTTATGCACCTATAATTTCATCCCCACACTAGGGTTTACGTAGGATTTTGGCAGTTTATGGATATAGAAGAAAATTCCAAAGAATAACATACTGAAAAAGAATGGAGAGCCAACTCTTTGAGGAAAAGGAAAGAGCCATAAGCACTGGCCAAATCATGCCTTGCTAGGCTTGGTCACTCCCTCAGATTTGAGGGGGTAGAACATGAGTTCTACACAGCTTGCCAGACATGTCAAGGTTGCTGAACTAAGGCTGAAGGAGTTTTTATTCCTGATGTGAGAAATGCACCTCTGCTACAGTAGCTAATTATTGCTCAATAAATAAAACTAGAAGAGAATAGAATAACCCCCGAAAACTCAACATACACCTTTCTGAATTTCAAAGCTGCTCCAGGATATGTTCTATGAAGCATCCAAGTTCAGAAAGGACTCCTATCCATGTTAAAAAAAAATCTCACTATAATTAAAGTGCCTTGAAAAACAAAACCAAAAAGGTTTAAACAATAAAGTGCTAACTGTTATGAAAAATGGGGTGCGTGAGAACTCCTGCAAAAAGAGGTGAAAGGGACCACAAGGAGGCAACAGTGAGCTGACAATTCTGAAGGGAAGCAGTGTCTTACTACAATGTTCCACTGTCTTAATAGAAAAGTAATCTAAATATCAGATTTTAAAAAAATCTTATTAATACATATATGGCTGAATATTTTTCTTCCAGGGTGGAAACTCTGTAGCTCAGTGAAGAAATATGTCTCTCTATTGTGTGGTAGTAAAAAAAAAAAAAACTTTTTCACTGTAACTCAGCCTAATGCATCATTCACCAATTTTCTGTTGATGTCTTTGCTCTGAAAGACAAGTCAGAACACTGGACTCATCAGATTGTCCTATATAACCTAGTAACTGTAGATGCATTAGATACAGAACTCTTTTTTTTCCTTTTAAGCATTTCAGTATTGTAGACACCAAATCCCCATCTCCTCTAAGGCAAGGCATACTGACTGAAAATAGCCAGTTCAACGCTTTAGAAGTCTGGGGATTTAATTTATTTATCTATTATGTTCTTCCCTAGCAGACATGAAATGTGGGCAAGACAAAAAAAAAGCAAAAAAAAAAGCATAGATGGATATTATATTCTCTCTTTCACACACACAAAAAGTTCCTAAGAGTATACATACAGATTTGCTAAGAAGTACTCTAGAAAACAAAACACAAAAAAGGGGCCACCTACAAACTGATAGCAAGTGGCTTCCATTCGGAGACCGTATTAAAAGGCCTGGGTTAAGAGCACACAAATGTCTTGTGTCAAAATAAAAATTCCTTATACTAGAAAAGGCAAGTATCACAAGGCTACTTGTTTAGTCTCGAGTAGTAACACAACAGGGAATCCACTGGACTGATCAACCCAGAAGCCATCTTTGAGCCAAGTCTCAACAAAAAGCAAAATGTGACTGTACACACCCAGCCATCACTCCAGAATTCTGGAGCAACTGTAGTGCTGATTACACATCAAACACTTTCAAAGCAATCTAAACCCTTGAAGTGCATTAATCAGAAAGGGCAAGCCCCCCCCCCTTCTCAAAGGGATGCAATTCCGGAAACTCAAAATTCTTTCAACTTTCCCCTTGTTTTGTGGACAGCCTTTCCGATGACTTGCAGAGCGAACTACGACTGATTTCCTCTACAGATAGATATAGATGTCTCCCCCCAGGTGGGGAGGGAAAAAATGCAACCACAAACAGACTGTAACTCCTAACGCACATCACTGACTGCTAGACAAGTTTTGCAAAAACCAGAAGTGGGTTTTTTTGTTTCAGTTTCTATCAGTGAAAGTGTGAACAGATGGTCAAGAGCATCAAAACTTCTTGCTAATTTCAAAAATGTTCTTTCGTTGCACTTGTTTCAGAACATTGAAGCAAGCTTTAGATAGCAACCCACTAATACAGTGCATCAGTTCTTCCAATACACAACTGTACTGCAAATGATCAAATATACTCCCGACTTGCTCAGTGCCAGTCATTAGCCTCTCTGGCCGTAGCTCTACTTTGGCATGAAACACTATGGTCAATGCCCAAGTTCAACGTGTTCAGAAGTTAGGTCTGGAAAAGCAGAAGAGATTAAGAGTTCCAGAAGATGGGGATTAAAGGTGAAACAACCTGAAGTCTTTGGAACTGTTTATTCTTGGCCAGATGATTGTTCCGTATCGGAGCATTGTGATTTATTCTTCTCCCACTGACAGATGGCATTGGCATATTGGACCACAAGCTTATCCATCCAGGTGAGGGGTTCAGGAAAGAGTACTGCACCCTCAAAAAAACCCAGGTGACCTCCATGCAATGGCAAAACAAACATGACATTCTCCCGCTTTTCTGCAAGAGTGAAAAAACACAAGTTTAGAACTCAACAGGATCTGCATCTTACCAAAATACAGTACTTTGTCCAGTAAAACCTCAGGTTTAAGGTATAAAAGGTAAAGGGACCCCTGACCATTAGGTCCAGTCACAGACGACTCTGGGGTTGCGGCGTTCATCTCGCTTTACTGGACGAGGAAGCCAGCGTACAGCTTCCGGGTCATGTGGCCAGCATGACCAAACCGCTTCTGGTGAACCAGAGCAGTGCATGGAAATGCCATTTACCTTTCTGCCGGAGCGGTACTTATTTATCTACTTCCACTTTGACGTGGTTTCGAACTGCTAGGTTGGCAGGAGCAGGGACTGAGCAACAGGAGCTTACCCCGTTGTGGGGATTCGAACTACCGACCTTCTGATTGGCAAGCCCTAGGCTCTGTGGTTTAGACCACAGCGCCACCCACGTCCCTTATACTCTACTGTATTATTTTGGCTGGAAAATGTATATACAGCCACCTGTGTTCCAGGTAGGCATGATACTCCAGTTATAAGGCAGTTGCATTAGTCAAGATGCAAGCTACATGAAATCAAGTCTGTGCTGGGTATTTTCCACTGATCCTTCTAGAAAGTAAGATACCCCATTACCCTCTTCTACTGCTCCTTTAGTTTCAAATTTTAGGTTGCAAACTCCTTGGGGAAGGGGCCTATCCTTTTGGACTCTGTAAAGAATATGCACATTATGGTTCTATATGAGACACATGCACAGGTTACAAGTTTGTCTGGAAAAACAAACATGCCTTCTGCCCTCCAAGACTATCTTTAGGTTATCACAACACTACACTGCCTTGCAGAAATCTATTTACTGAAGCTTTCAGCTCACCTGAGAGGGCTTTTGGTATTGATAAGAGACTATCATGCACCAGAGGGTCATCAGCAGCATTAACCAGCAAGAGGGGAACAAAGATCTGCAGATTAAAAAAAAAGAATTCTGTGTTGGAACACAATCTTGTTTGTAGTCTAGTTATGAAGTCACAATTGAGTACATCAAGTGCTGTAGGTGCCCTGAACCTGCAGAAACACCACTGTTCAGATAATACACATTTAAAATTGATGGAGGGGCTCCTTAGCACCAGTGTAAGTGATTTCTGTCACAGAAAGCTTTTATTACTACAAGCAGCAGTCAATAGCATATCTTCTGCAGTGCTGCGTTTGAGGCAAAACCAATTCACTATTTTGCTGTAGGTGGAAAAGATTTTGAACTAGTATAAAACTCAAGAGTGTAGAATTGGCTACGGTGACTTAAACTTAACATTTCCAGTGACAGACATCTGCTGCTTTCTAAATTTAGGGAAAACAGAAACAGAATTGGGGGGAGCACTAATGACAGCATATGTAGCCTATTCCATAGAAGTTAATCAAAAATTGCCTTACAGAAAAACAATAGATAAATAGATTCTATAAGAAATGTTGGTCTCCGAGTACCTGACCATAAGATAGAGGAGCTTTAGTCTCTTCAAAAGATAATAAACTGGTTGTAAAAATTTCACAGATATGCATATTTCCACTTGCTGACCATACCACAGATAAGCATACTTTCCAAGGCAAGGAAAATTATTGCTAATTTATGATGACCCCACATAAAGAACTACTATTCAGCAACATGTGCTATAAACTTGGCTAGAAGCACATGGGGACGTTCTCCATCTCACCACAAATCTCACATACTGACATATGTGGTGCATGTCAAAAACTAGAGTAACAATATCATATCAACTTACTTTCTGCAAGTAATGCAGGCAGCTCTCCTGTTCATAGTATTCCTTTAAGGTGCTGTAGCCATGGAACTTCCTGAGACACAGTAAAAAGAAAGCTTAAGCATTTAGAGATTTTCTTGTTATTGAATCACACATATTTTCTTCTAATTCTTATACACAGGATTACAATAGTTCTCCAAATAAGACACTTGAAATGATTACTTCTGTACAAGTTAAAGCCAACATTCTGCTTCGGCTTTCAAAAGAACTATCTAGTAAAACATCCAGAGAATATGGAACTATTTATATGTTCCTCTTGTTCTTAGCTTTAATATCTAAATTCCATTCCTCAAGACTGTCTGGCCCGCAAAAAAAAAGCATCAAAAGAAGAATGTGGCTACTTAGTAAACAATTAGCTAGGGAACAAAATACCAGGCAATGAAGCAGTAAGACAAATATGTGGAAAGGAGTGTACACACACGTAGCCATATCAAATACACTGGAAACATCCTTTCCGATTTAACTGCAGAACCCCTGAGTTAAGGAAGTTAAAACTAATTGTATTACTAGCCCCTCTTTAGATGCAACATCAGGCTCCCAAGTTCTTCTAAGAACAGAAGTCAATCCCCTACTCAACTAGTAGAACGTAATGCTGATGTTCATATTACTCCCAGCCATCCTAAATATTATTTGTACTGGTCATGAGCCATAAACAGGCCATCCTATGAATTATTTGTGTACAATACATTCCAGGACTCCTTGGATGAAGTAACAGAAGCAAGCAAAAACAAGCAAGGAAACACACACAGGAGATATAGCAACTCCTAGTCCGCCTATTTGGGAATGCAAGTTTTACTGAGGAACAAGTGTGCAGCCAAAAAAAGGAGGGTGTCCTCTGAGGACAGGGTTGATTTCTTGCCATATCACTATAGGGTGTAGGGGAAACTAAGGCTAACCAACAAAGGCTTTATCTAGTTTCTACGGGAAAACCTACCCTTGAAACTCCATGACAGAAGTTCAGCTATGTAACACAATTATGTAGAAAGTGGTAAGAACTGATCATAAGGAATCACAACTTTTTGCTTATGCCAATGGCTACTGGCTAATCAGTATATGAAGAATTTGATGCAACTACAAATCTAAAATACACATTTCATTCAGACCAGCTTCATTTTCCATCTATACCATAACTGAAAGTGATTCAGCACTGGTGCTAGCATTTGGGGCCATTGGTACTTCTAACAAAATGACACTTCTGGCTCTATTCTGATGAACTTTTACCAGCACCCCTCAGGTGTTTCTGTAGCACCACCAAGTAACTCAAATTACTGGAATTTGCCAAAGGAATTAGATGACAAGGATCACTGTTTTCTAACCATTCAGAAAAGATTTCTAGTACTGGCTTAAGATATGTTTCACAAAAACACTGTAGAACCTCAAATGCATAGTCCGATTAGTCACCCTGCACCCTAATTTTATTCACTCAACAACTTTGCTATTTACAGCATGGTAAATTCATTTTTAAAAGTCTAACGAACAAGAGGCAAGACAAACGTGTAAACTATAAGATCAAGAAAGAATTGGGAGTTATATGCACAATGATGATAACAACAGCCTCCATTTCAGGAAGGTCTAAATGACAGGGGAGAGTTACCAAATGTGCTTCTTGATGTCCATACCTCATGATACTGTCATCAATCTGCATAAGGGATGTTGCTGTGTGAAGTCTGCTCAAGTCTGACTCTAATAAACTCTGAGGCTTTTTAGAGCTCTCAGCAAACAAGGTGTGTCTGAAACATAGAGAATGAAGTAAGTGAGTATGAAACACAGACATACTGTAACTATTAGAGAACCTACACTATTGGGTTTACTGCTGATCTGAAGGTTACTTCATAAATTGCTTTATGTTGACACAGATCTTAAGATCCATGTTACTGTCATCTCCAATACAATTCTGAATATGTCCCGTGTGAAAAAAAATACAAAAGGCAGTTTTGTTCAGCCCTGAAGACTTGATACTGGCACAGATTTTGACATTGGTGCAGAAACTGGTGCAGATACAAACAGTATACCTGAAGGAGCGTTGCCCATCGTTCAGCTCAGACACTGAGGTTTAGCTCTGAGGGCCTTCTGGCGGTTCCCTCACTGCAAGAAGTGAGGTTACAGGGAACCAGGCAGAGGGCCTTCTCGGTAGTGGCACCCGCCCTGTGGAACACTCTCCCATCAGTTGTCAAGGAAATAAACAACTATCTGGCTTTTAGAAGACATCTGAAGGCAGCCCTGTTTAGGGAAGTTTTTAATGTTTGATGTTTTATCGTGTTTCTAATACTCTGGGGTATGAATAAATAAATAAATAAATGGAGTAAAATTGAGCCAAGGTCAGAAGTGCTTAAGAATCAGTGTACTGCAGTAGTCAGGAAGTTGGCCTTAGAGCAGTAGATCCCAGTTCAAAGCCCTGCTCAGCTATGAAGCTTGCTGGTGTTGACTTAACTTGGGCCAGACCTCTCAGTCTCATTTTTCTCAGTGTTGCTGAAAAATAAAATGGCAGTGTGTGTGTGTGCAACCACGTATGCCACCTTGGTCTCCTTGAAAGAAGGAATCTCTCTGCCCATCCCAGTGCTGGAATTTATTTCCACCTTTATGCTGCTGCAAAAAGCAATGGGGTCTTCAGGGGCTGAAAAATCTGTTTGGGGGACTGAATGAGGCCCCTGGGCCAGAGGTTAGCACTCCCTGCACTAGGCCCTGTGGATAATTACATTACTAAGCAATAGCCCTGTCAGCATTGGTGAGAACAATGCAACAGGGTGTGTGCTGCAGACTATGTATCAGATGCATGATCATGTTCTCCAAAAAGCAGAGGTGGAGCAGAAAATGTGCAAAAGGAAGTTTGGTTTGAGGGTTGGCCTTGGAGCACAAAAGATCCATTATGGAGACAAAAGTGTTTTTGTAGATTAACAAGCCGTCCTTCAAACCTGCCAAAGGTTGCTCATGCTTACAACTAAGAGCTCTTTTAACAGGGAGATTAATATATTTACTTAAGTTGTCATAATATTTAGTTATCTGGGATGAATTAAGGGGGTTCTATATCCTATATATAATTAGAGTCTCTTAAAGCTGTTTTTCCATACTGGCTTAAACAGGAAGCAATACAGCAACTACAGTTACAAGCTTTGACTACTGCTAACCTGGAACTGTTCAAACAACCAGTTATTGTAGTTTCACACCCTTTCCCCAAGCACAGCCAAAGTGTCACAGACTTTCTTAAGTAAGATGTTTCTGAAAGTAAGGTTACTAATGCACATGGTTCTTCAGTAGCTACTGATCCAGAGGAGAATTAATTTTGTTGGTACCCTGATCAACTTGGCGACACATAAGAACAATTTATGGTACTGCACATTATCAGCTGACACAGAGGCCCATTTAGAATATAAAGAGCATCATTTTGTACCTGTGAGACAATATAATTTTCTTCAAGTTGTCTGCCATGAGGAAGTTGTAAAATCTCCGACACTGATCCCATTGCATGAAGGTTTCCTGTGCCCTAAAGATATGACATGGGGCAAATTAATTAAAAGCTGGAAAAGCAAGGGTCATAGCAACAAAAAGTACTCTGCAAATAGATGGCAGCATTTCCACATAACTAATTTGATTCACTTCAAGGAGCTACCTATAAGCTATCACACCTTCAAAAGGAATCAGCTTTTTCCTTTTTCAAACGCACAGTAATGCATAAGAAAAATGTGTCATTAAAGGATTCAGCCAGCAGGGGGAACAAAAGCATTAGAAACTGGAGCACAAAACAGCCAACAGCTTGCAAAACAGAACTTTCCAGGAAGAGATGGGTTGTTCTATGTTGTCTTGACAGGTAATTTCAAACATGCGTTACAAAAATTGACAGAGCATGGACAGTTGAACTCAAAACTGTATTTGAAACTGCTATTTTTTAAAAAACAAGGTTAACTAAGTAAGGAAAACAGACAGAGCAACTAGAACTTTATAAGAATGAGAGGTTTTTGCACAATACCCACCTCCCTTTTAAAATAACAGTCCCTGAATGTGTACACATGCCAAAGGTGGCACAGTCTTGTGAAGCAATTTGTAAAAGTCTAAAATCTATCTTGCAGTTACATGCAGTATCCTCACATTTTTCTCAGGTTCAAACAAAGTTTGACAAATATTTTAGAGATGGGGAGGAGAGAAGACACGGTGTATTAAGCTTATGTTGTTCCAATTTCTAATCCTCTTGCTTAAAAAAATTAATCCTGCCACAATATTTCTGCAGCTGCACAGTCTTAAATATAAAGGGAGCCTTTGTTGTCCAGTTTGGAACCAGAGCTGAATTGCTATGTGTTCTATTAATATGGAGGTTGCCATTTCCTTAGCCTGCTCGACACTTTCTCCAACCAGAAGGGCCTCCTGTGTAGTATTTACGTTCAGATACAACATCCTTTAGTTAAAGTGCAGTTGCAGCTATAGTACTGCAACTAATAGATTTCAATGGCATTTATTTCCTAATAAGCAGAACTTTGCATACTAAATGTCATTCTAGGGAAGGCTTCCACCTCTAAATCCATTTGTGCAAGTGGGTGATGAAATAAATTATTGGTTGCTGCTTTTTAGAACAGTACCCTCCCTTGGGTTTTGACCTTAAAATACACCAGAGCTCATCAAGGTTAGGTCAAACAATTTTTAACCTTTCTTTCAGAGTACACTGCCCTCAGCGCACAGGACTATAAAAAGCATGGTTGCTACATACTCTGCCTGAATTAACATTACTGTAAATGTACAAATATCTAATCAGATCTGAAAGAACACGAAGAAATTCCCTTCCTAAACCTCTACTCAACATTTGGAGACTGGCAAGAATATAAGACTCTATCTTTCAATATTCCAGTGTAATCTAGCTTTATAATACTTTCGATACCATTGACCATGGTGTCCTTCTGAAGCAACTGTCCAAACTAGGGGTTGGGTGGCACCACTTTGCGGTGGTTCCAGTCCTACTTGGATGGCCATTCCCAGAGGGTGTTGCTTGGGGAATGCTTTTCAGCCCCGTGGAACCTTCACATCTACATAAAAACACTGGATGGGGTTATCCAGAGGTTTGGAGTACATTGTCAGCAGTATGCCAATGACACTCTGCTTTATTTCTGCTTTACATCTGCAGGTGAGGCAGTGGAAGTGCTGGACCAGTATTTTGTCTTGGTAATGCACTGGATGAGAGCCAAAAAACTGAAACTCAATCCAGATAAGACTGAGGCACTGTTAGTGGGTGGTTCCCTAGTGGGTGGAGATCGCCTGTTCTCGATGGGGTTACACTTCCTCTGAAGGAGCAGGTTCATTACTTGGGGGTACTCCTGGATCCTTTGCTGTCGCTCAAGGCTCAGGTGGCCTCAGTGGCTCAGTGTGCCGTCCATCAGCTTCAGCCCCTATCTGGACAGGGATAGCCTAACTACTGTTGTCTATGCTGTGGTAACCTCAAGGTTGGATTACTGCAATGTGTTATACGTAGGGCTGCCTCTGAAGACGGTTCAGAAATTTCAGCTAGTGCAGAATTCAGCTGCCAGGTTGCTCACCGGAGCAAGATGGCTTGAGCATACTACACGAATCCTGGTCTGACTGCACTGGCTACCAATTGTTTCCGGGCCCAATTCAAAGTGCTGGTTTTGACCTGTAAAGCCTTGAACGGCTCAGGACCACAATACCTCAAGGACCACCTCTTCCCATATGAACCTACCCGGGCCTTGAGATCATCTCCTGAGGCCCTTCTTTGTGTGCCTCCTCCTTGAGAGGTCCAGAGGGTGGCATCTGAGAACGGGCCTTCTCTGCTGTGGTTCCCCATCTGTGGAATGCTCTCCCCAGAGAAGTTCACCTGGTGCCTTCATTATATAACTTTAGGTGCCAAGCAAAAACTTTACTTTTTAACCAGGCCTTTGGTTGATTTGACTGACATCCTATGCCCTTTTAAAATGTGGGGGTTTGGGGGGGGAGGGGGTTATTGGGTTGTTGTTTTCATTTTGATTATTTATTTTGTGGTTTTATATTTTGATTTTGTTCTGTGAACTGCCCTGAGACCTCCAGGTATAGGGCAGAATAATATAATATAATATAATATAATATAATATAATATAATATAATATAATATAATATAATATAATATAATATAATATTGGTGTCATGTTTCTAAGTAGCACAGAAAAAGCAAGCATCTTTAAGGTCCTTTTTAAAAATGTCACTTTTGATCTCTTGGGATATATGTAGCTCCTGTGTGCACACATGGACACTACTATACATCCTGTTTGGAGCCTCAGTTCAACACTGGAAATACACAGAGCCAAAGTAGTTTTGGGAGACTGTGATTCTGAACAAAAGGACAGCAGGTGGGAAGGGTATGCCTAATATTCTTTCCACTGGCACTTTTCTGAATTATAATCACCTCTGCCCAGCTAATGTATCCCATTTTACACCTGAGTTCTAGATTTGTGTTTATGCAACGGGAGGTGGCAGCTGAAAAAGGTCTGGATTTTTGCAGAAAAAATGCTAGCAAGGTTAAGCACACTCTATTCCTCTGCTAAAAATGGCAGCCTCCCCCACATCCCGGAATCTGTTATAGTAGTTTGCAGGGAGCATTAGTTCAACCCAGCTCTCAACCCAAAATACACAGCACAACTGTAAGCAGAAATGATACTAGCAGAAATGACATGGCATAACTAGATATCAGAAAATTTGGCCACAACAAAGCTTCAAAAGAGACTGCTAATACTGAATAAAAGAGTACAGATCAATAGGTTGGGTATATGTGGAAATGGTTTGCACCCTTTTCTCTCAACTAAATGCCTACAGCAACTGAATATGCCAACAGAAATTTTAATGATGGAATTTGCTGTAAGTTCCCAGTTCCCTTTTTTGTGCAAAAAGTTCAAAACACAGTTTAGCAACAAAACTTCACACAACTAAAGTTTTTATGCCCCTGAACCCCAAAGAAAGCTTTTGGTATCTGTATCATATCTCCATGACCAGCAGATTGTTTCCTTAGACATCTACCATAAGTTTCTCCTGCTCTACAAGACCAAGCTTACCTCAGTGCACTGTACCCTTGACATACGCTGACACAGCACAATACACCCTCTTGGTTAGTTTGGTTCTCCCCCAGATATTTGCACACTATGTTTCCACCGAGGCTGAAGCCCACAACAACCAGCTTGGATTGAGGATAAGTTTTCCTGATGTAGTTCACCATGGCTCCAAATTCCCATGTGCAACCTGCAGAACAGCAAAAAAAAAATAAACATCACATATCACAGATGCATTTAAAGTCCCAATCTTCCCCCAGAGCTCACATATGCACTTCAAGAGACAACATTTCTAACAACATTGTTCATTATTGTAGCACAATGGGCATTTTTGCACATATACAGTGATATTCCAGAAGATCATACAGAGGGAGAATACACCCACATTAATAGTGAAACCCACACCTGCTCTTCTAAAGAACCTTTTTCTTCCCCTTTTTACTGCCATATGAACAGAGCCTCTAACTGCTGGCTACAGCAGCAAACTCCCCCCCCCCTTTTTTAAAGGATCAAAGCAAGTTTTTCAAAATATTTCATTCTCTGTTCAGCAGTCATCAGGTCCCAGCCAAAAGCTGTAACTAATAATACTACACACACTGTTATTTCTTCCAACTGTGAACTGGGAGAGAAATCTATAAAGTATCCCCCTCCCTGCAAAAACCCCCCACAAATTGCTGCACACAGTCCAGATTTCCAGCAACTATTGAGCGATCAAGTGCATTTGACTGTAATCCTTCATGTGCAGCGATTTGTACAAACTTTTGGGAACTGAAGACTGTATTCATACACACAGCACTCCTGTGCAAACACGACCTGACTATTATTTTCTACTGTCAATGGCCACTCCTTTAAAAACATTTACAGGAACCTAGGAAGCTGCCTTATACCAATTCAAGATCAATGGGGTCCATCTAGCGCTGTAGGGTCTACAATGACTTACAGTGGCTCTCCATGGTTTAAGATGGAGTCTCTCCTAACCCTTCTTGGAGATTATAAGGACTGAATCCCAGACATTCTGCATGCAAAGTAGATGCTCTACATCTGAGCTACAGCCCTCAGAGGCATTATAATAACACTTCAGGAATTTTTAGAGTTAGGGACAGCACCAAGAAGCCTTAATACCAATACCACTCTGATCCCCAGGGCTTGCTTGCAGTGACTGAAACAGGACTATGTTGTGTTCCAGCTAAGCAACGTAACATGGGTTTCTGAGATACTCTGTCAGCCCTTAGGTGGGCACAAACAGTTACTGCCAAGCTTCTCACCGCCATATTCTGGAGGGTCACAGAATATGGGGAGATGGGGATCTTGGCAAAACATTTCAGACATTGGTTGGACAGTGAGCTTCATATTGGACCCTTGGCTACAGATGCAGTTTCTCTTTGGCTCCCAACCCCTTCTCTCATTAGCTCTCTTGGGGCTGCAGCAGCTCTATCGCCATCTTACTTTCTTTTACCTTCCCACCACTGTGAAGCAGGATGCTTCCTGAACTTAGAACACAGCAGCCTCATTTTTGTTTTCCCTGCCTGCCTTCTTCTCTGGGAGGGGAAAGGGTGCTTAGCTTTGCACTAAAGTAGGGCTGCCACATGTCCAGGAATCAGACTGCAATTTTTTAAAATCGGACTGCAATTTGGGAATATGGCAACCCTATACTAAGGTTTTGGATGCACTTCATCTCTTTCCTTTCAGAGGATGTCTTCCCAAAAAGAACAAGAGGATAGGGTGGCTAGATTCGGACCAGATGCAGCTCCGTGGCTGGGCATGCTCAGCCTGTTATATACTGAGTTGATTTCCCAGCCCCTGAGAGGATACATGTGTCACAGCTTGATATTTAATACTTTGGGGAGGAGAAACATTGCACAGCACTTTTTTGGTAGGGAGGATGCATCTTCATTCTTGAAAATGTTTTTCAAGCCTTGTTTATGAACACCATACCTAAGCCTCAAAGAACATAACTCCCATAGGAAGAAGGGGCGGTGCAGAGCTTTACAACAACATTTTGGGTTGCTCAACAACACTCCAGAATTATCTCCTGAGGGCGGAATAGACTGTGGTTATTAAAGAGCAGCCATGCAGTAGACCGCACCCTGGAGGCTTGAAATTCTAATCACAAGCACTGAGATACAAGATGTGACAAGAGCCAACAGGCCTACATCAGCTAAAGAGATCCCCACTCTCCTTTAATAGATATCAGCTTTATGCTCACCTGCTCTCTAAAGCTATCTTGAAAAGTTACACATCAATTACTTTTCTGGCAAAGAGAATCTGAGTAAATAGATTCTAGGTGGATGAATGTACTGGACATCCTAGGTGGATGAATGTACTGGGCACACAGATGCTGGGAAGCTGGTAATGCAATAGTGGTTGCATCTTCAATTGCTATCTCATGGTCATCCAATTGTGAAGCATTATATATGGCAAAACATTGGCAAGGTGATCATGGTATTATCTCACCAAGTCATCTTGTCCCTACTATTTTCCCTTCCCAATGCTTCCCAATATAGTGTACTGTAAAGAGAGGGGTTTTAGGAATCAACCTTTGGAAACAAAATTAATGCAGACTTAGCACAAGTAATGGCTGCTACTTCGAATACCGTTTTGTTTTTGTTTTTTTGAAATTGAGCAAATAAGTCATCCTGCTTGGAAAAAGGAGGAGGTTTTTATCACAGACAACACTTTCAAGCTTCAGAAGGCACCATCTAGTGTGCTTTGACATTAGAGGACTTTGTCCAGTTGCAAAGTAACTCTGAAAGGTTAAGATGAAAGAGCCAATATTTACCATAAGTGAACATGCGTGGTGAAGTCAACTCAATAGTTGGCAGAGCTCCAAGGTGGTTTAGCACAGCACATCGATAGCCATTCTTCTGCGAATAGTCAACAAAGGTGCGGATGTACTGCTTCTCACTGTGATTGGCTATTCCTGGACAAATTACCATTGTGATATCTTCTGCACAATGAAAAAGGTCGGGAGAGGTAAGTTTTAAAGCAAAAGCAAAAGAATACATGCTAGTTATACCAGTTTCATATTCCACAAAGACAAAACACATTTATTTCACAACAAAGCTATTTTTGCTCCTCATGCATTGTTCAATCTGTAGTGATGTTTTATATGCTATGTTTATATCATCAAGGGAAATAAACAATATGCCCTGCACAATTTCAGAGTTTGTTCATCTAGGTTCTTTCATCTGACTGAGAGGAGTTTATTTTAACACGTTACTACAGATGTTACTCCAAATGATGTCACTGAGAGAGAGGATTTCTATCAGTTTTGGTACATTATTTTGAAACTCTTCATGAAGAACCTTGACGTAATGTATCTGATTAAAGATGAAGGTCTTTGAGGCTAACTAGAAATAACTTTGTAAGAGAAGGAATTGTTTGTTTTTGGCATGTCTGTTGACTAAATAAAGGGTCCAGATTTGTACATCTATCTGAAAAATATCCATTTGGTCAGCAATGCTTCCTTCTTTTGAAGATCAAATCAAAGTTGCCGAGAAAGCAATTGCTGAGAACAGCTCTACAGCTCATTGCATTGCTATCTACATTGGGAAACAATGCTTGGTAGTAAGAATCAACCCTCCAGCATCTGGTACAATTCCACATTTGAGAGTGAAATTCTTAGAATATTTAGCAGCAGCTTCCTATGCACTAGAGCAACATTTCAAAACAAGCAGGATCAACGGCCCCTTATAACTGACCTTCAGAAAGACATGTCATTACTCACTAAATTTTGATATATTGTTTTTAAACACACACACACGTTCCAGATGTGATTAAGCCCATATACACAAGAGAAAAGTCCTGCAGGCAAAACAGCCTGTTTAGAGACCTTAATCCTAAGCATTATGTTATTTATGGGTCAGAGGAATAGCATTTCATGCCCATTAACTCAACTGGAAATCTAGGCCATAAACCTTGTATCTTATCACTTGGTTGTAAAAACTGTTTTTTTGGTACATGATTCATAACAGCACTAGCTGCAGAAGCTTACAACCACCTAAACATGTCCCGGAGTTGTGAAAGCAGTGGCCCCCTAGCCTGCCAATGGTAGTCAAAAATAGTAATGTATTTCCCCCACATTTACTCAAACTTCTAATAAAAAACCCACAACAGCTGGTTATCTCACCTCTAATGCAGTTTTCAGCCAGTGGTTCAAAGAGGTCAAAAGTTGCTGTTGCACCATCTGACATTGTGAGGTACTTGCGAAGTCCATAAGGATGCGGTGATCTTACTCTCCCCATCTTCCCATAGAGGGCAGTCTGAATGTGTCCACTCTTTCCCCAGATCAGAGGTGGAATGTACCTAAAAAGATAACAAATGCATTTATTTGCTTTAGGAAAGCAGATCTGCTATTGAAACAAGGGCACTTCCTTCCTAGAGTAGTATTTTGTGATGTGTAGAGGTAAAAATAAGGAGCAGCTGCTTGGTAAGTGCATTGGCCAACAGATATAGAACTGGAGCCCCCAACCTATTGATCTGGCATCAGGTATGATTTAGTGACCTCTGAAAAACACCAACTACAGAATGCTTACAAAAGCATTTCCTTTCAAAGAAGAGAACATCTGTACTATGCTTATCAGGAAGGTGGTACAGCCTGGTGCCAAAGCAGATGGCTTTTTATCTCAGATTTATGATTCCTGGTGTACTGAAGAAGAAACTTGGGGGGGGGGAGGGAGAGAAAGATATAAAGCTGATAACTTTATCTGTTTTAGGAACACCAATCTAAATGGGAAGGAATCAGTAGGTGAGCAATACAAAGCTGCCAGACAGGAGGGACCTTTTCAATACATATTAGGAAACCTAGTTCATTACTCAAAAGAAGTATGTCCTTGGTACCAATACAGAGGTCATGAGCATATCAAAGTGGTGGAAAGCAAGCTTTCGACTGTACACAGAACAATCATGCCTGACACTGGTGAGCTCATCAGAACCTGAGCTCCCAACATAAAAGTATAATGAATGTCTAAATTATGTGCTTATACTATCATTGGATTTTACCTGCCACCTGTCAGAGTCTCTAGGTGACTCACAACAGAATAAAACTCAATAAAATTTAAAACGGAGCAGCTATCACTAATTTGGAGCAAAAATACAAAACACAGAAAAACAACAGCATTAGAATGTCACTACACATTGCTCTGGGACGCGGGTGGCGCTGTGGGTTAAACCACAGAGCCTAGGACTTGCTGATCAAAAGGTTGGCGGTTCGAATCCCCATGACGGGGTGAGCTCCTGTTGCTCGGTCCCTGCTCCTGCCAACCTAGCAGTTCGAAAGCACGTCAAAGTGCAAGTAGATAAATAGGTACCGCTCCGGCAGGATGGTAAACGGCGTTTCCGTGCGCTGCTCTGGTTTGCCAGAAGCGGCTTAGTCATGCTGGCCACATGACCTGTACGCTGGCTCCCTCGGCCAATAAAGTGAGATGAGCGCCGCAACCCCAGAGTCGGCCACGACTGGACCTAATGGTCAGGGGTCACTTTACTTTTACCTTTACACATTGTTCTACAGCAACTGACTGTCTGTCAGCAACTGATTCTCAGTAATTCCCAGTAATACACAAGCAAATGGTCAAAACAGCACATTCTATCAAATGCCTGGTGAAAACATGAACTTGGTGCTGTAAAGTTGCTAACATAAGCACCTGACAGTCATCGTAGGGGACAACATTCCTTAACCAGGAGCTCATAAGAGAAACAGCCCTCTTCCCTTCTTATGTGGAGAGGTGCTCCAATACTTATTGTGTCCTAAGCCCTATAAGGCCTGGGAACCCATTATGAAGAGAGATCAGGTCAACATTTGACCAGTAAAACACATGTGCATGCACCTGCTCCAATAAATAAATAAATCAGTAACCTGACCAGTCAAACAATAGCCAAATATTGAAGCACAGATTTACTAGAAGAGAGAGGAATATGAAAACTACAAGAGATACTGTGGCTCTAGAAAACATCAGAGCCCAATCCCTTCTACATGACCCCAGAGCAAATGAAATGGTCTCAGTGACAGCCCCAAGTCTGGGGCATTTGCAACATGTGATTGCTTGATTTATGCTTTATATTGAATCTTACTTCTGATTAGACAAAGCTGTACTTATAGAACATGGCCAGTGGGAAAAGTTGGCCACATGGCTTAATTTGGAAGAGGGCAGGTAGGCATATTGAAATTATTGCAGAGCTGCAGCTAGGTCACACTGTACCACATACACACGCTAGTATTGTTGCAAATGCAGGAGCATTAATCAACAACTGATTCCCAATAATGTAAACATTCTTAAGAGGACAGCCAGTCAGTATTGCTTAGGAACATAGAAAAAGTTTGTAGATCAATAAAGGAAAGCATGTTGTGAACTGCCCTGAGATCTACGGATGAAGGGGGAAATACAAATTTAATAAGTAAATACAGAAAACAGAGTTACAGTGCAGAGGTGCCTGCCCCCTTTTAAAATTAGACAAACGGCTTTACTGAGTCTTGTAGGTAAAGCAAAAGGGCCCTCAATGTATTGCTATCAGAGGACAGCATGATACAATGAAAAAGGGGGCTATCAGTCACACAGACTTTATGATTTTTTGGAATCTTTGACAGTTATCAAATAACAGATAGTCAATTGACTAGCACTGCAATCCTATCCAATTTGTTCAAACACATTCATACATCTTTCATATCCTGTGCAATGTTTGGTGTTGCTAATAGAATTATTCATGAAAGGTCATCAGCATGATCTAATTAGACATTAAACACCAGCAGTGGAAATACAGATAGTTGGTGGATTTTTTAGCAGGCTGGAAAAAAGAAATTTCCATTATGCAGTTAGCTGTCCTAAACTGGTGTTCTAAATGCTCTTAATAGCCTTGTGGTTAATAATTCCAAAATATATAGACCAGTATCGTGGCAGCTCCTACAATGGTAGTGCAAATGATACATAAGTCATGTTGATTATATGCAAGTAGAACATATGTACACAGACATTTAGCTTCAGTTTCTACACAAAGCTCCTCTTCTTGCTCTAGTAAACAGCACTGCATTCATGCAATTGTGCTGCTTATAGTCATGCTATTCTGAAAAGAATGCCAGAGATGCTCCAAGTTTCCTGTGGACAACAGTAAGAGCATTTCACAGGATCTTCAGATTAATGAGCTGCACTAGCATTTAAATTACTTGTTTCCATTATAGGCATATGACAAGACTTCGAAGTTTGGAAACTTTACTAAGAGAGTGTTGGTAAGATGCTGCTTAAGAATATGCCTGAATCTTTAAAAAAATGTTAAGGTAGAATTGTCATTAGCCAAATTTGAGCAACCCAAAGTTTTATTCAAATTTAGTCATAATCAAAGTTGACCCAATGACACTAATGGCCATGACTGAATTAAAAGATCTGCTATGAGTAAACTTTAGTTGGGGCACAGCACTCATTTCCCAAATTAAGAAGACTGCCATCAGCTACAAGATCTAGTTGATACTGTGCTACCTATACTCTACCTTGCTGAAGCTAATTAGGTCTGGGTCAGGTCAGCAATCGCCTTGGAACCATATAGATGCTGCCTTGGGTTCCGCAATGGAAGAAAGGCAGGATTCAGAATGAAAAATAAATAAATAAGCAAACAAATGATGGTGCCTAGAATTGTGCTTTTGTCCTGGGCTTCTAGTGCTACAGCTCTCACATTAAAGTTATTACTGATCCAGAATTATGGCCCAGCTGAAACAGTTTAAGAGGGGAAAAACATATAAAAAAATATTAACTATGCTGTACACTGTAGAAACATAGGTTACAGAAGGACACCCTAGGCTGATGGGAACTTTTAGGGGAAAAAATTAACTTTAATTGTCACTGGTTCTAAGTGTTTTAATTAAATCACTGATATCAGTGGGACCACTCTGAAAATGACTAAGTTGTCTTACCACCACTGACTTGCTCCACAGCACTGTTCTTCTCACAAAGTAGCTCTTGCAAAAATTTCACAGCGGGAACTACCTTTTCCTGTTTTTCTCACCAACCACAAACACAATACATTTATATGGCTCAAGAGTTTCACCAAACTCTACACTTCCTTTATGAAGCAAAGCATTTAGCAGCCTAATACACAGCTTCTTCTCCTTCATGTCTGTTCTCATAATAAAGGTGTATTTGCAGTGCAGTTACTCACAGTTCAAACATGCATTATGCTGGTGAGAAACACGGAAACGGTGCATAGCTGCACACAATTACATTTGATAACAGATAACACTGTCACTGGGGAGTGGTTTATCAGTGAGCAGTTTCTATTGTACCGCTGACAGACTTTGGATCAATCCTCTTTTGCCACCATTCCATGGTATTAATATCTAAGGGCCTTTCAAGAGGCCCCCAATGTGCAATTTAATTCACATCCAACTACAAGGAGTCTCATATGAAATAGCTCATATTCTGCAAGTGGCCCAGGAGCATTGGGAATAATGATGAATCTGTGCAATGTTTCCTAAGGCCAATGCAGAGTGTCTCATAACCAAGTGCCCATAACCAAAGCACTAGTGATGCAAACGTTTGGAATATTCTTTTTGTTTGAGTGTTAGTATTTTGCTTTCCAAATCACATTCCTCTAGCAGTCAACGAGCCTCTCAAGCCTCTCAAGATCATATACATGGAAATATTACAAGTTTAATAAAATCTTGCTTTTCAGTATTGTATTGCACCATCTCAGCACAGGAAACCAACTGTCTAGCCTGCAACATGTATTCCATATCACCCTGAGAGCTGATCCAAAAGCTAGCAAGCAAAAGCCATTTTTACTTGCTTGTTAAAATTGTCCTTTGCCTTTCCACCCAATTGCACACTTTACCTTAATATAGAATGTAAAAAGCTCAGCTTGGCCCATTAACTATTAAAATATTTTATCCAGGTTGAACACAGAGGTATTGTGCTATGTACTATGCCAAAAGGATTAAAACACTTTATCATGTGCTGCTTGCAGTCCTGCTGACCTTGCCACCCCATGACAAGTGTTCACTACTGCTGAATGATTTTGGGGGAAGGAGAACAAAAACTCAAAAATTACTACAAATGCTGGTCAGATGGAAAGTGAAGTTAAACCTCATCAACTGTGCTGTGTTTGTCATTATTTTACGCTCCTTTCAGGAGTCCAGTTCCAGCACAAGCTAACTTGATTAAAACAGAAATTACCGTTTGACCTGTGTGTGTTTTTACTCACTTGTTCCAGCAGTCCTTTAAAATCAGGAGATCAAGCTAGAAGAGGCATGCAAAATCCCTTAAGCCTCAGTAAGGTCCTTGGAATATCCCAAGGAACACAGTAATTAAGATTCCATGCATTTTGTACAAGGTTTAACAGCAGTTTTTTACTTGGTTAACAGGAACCCAATCCTGCACATGTTTCATGAGAAGAAAGTTCCTCTGTGTTCAATGCTTACTCCCAAGTAGATTTAAAAAAACCCCAAAAACTAACATGCTCACTAAACTATTGAAGAGCCTTCAAATGCAGACATTATCAAGTCTCATTGATAAAAATAATTGTTTAAATTAAAAAATTAAGATTTTAAAATTTTGAATAGCATTTTTAAAATTCAAATCAGAACAACTGTATGACAAGTATTTGGCTATACAGTACAGCAAATTCAGATAGTTGAAGGTGATTTTCCTTCAACCCACTCAGATTATAATGGCAAAAAAACCAAAAAAACAAAAACAGGTTAGATCAGGTAGCAATGTGATTTGCAGTATTTGAAAAGGCCTCATTTCTGGAAAGCTCTCCTCCCTATGGAGAGGCACCTGACACTTTTTTTCCTGAAATCTTTTTTTCTGAAAAAAAAATTACTGCTCTGCTGTTTTAATACATATTCATTTTCCAATCCAACATTTAGTTTATATTCACATTTAAACAAGACAGACTTGCAATAGTTTACCTGTATAAAAAGCTTTCAGATTTTTGTATCATAAAAGTAGGAAACTTTCTATAAAGCTATTGCTTCCCACACATATCAAACATAATTTTACATTAATGATTTAACCAACACTTTATTTAGCTACATAATTATCTATGTATGATTATATTCACCTCTGATAATCCACGGGAAGCCATGAAGTATGAAATTCTATACTACTGGATTCAATAATAAGTTTCTCTGAGAGGTTCTTCCTTTGTATTTGCTGCCTTCTTTCAATGAAACTCAACCAGTAAGGAGATGTAACAGTGGACATTTCTCCATAATGGAAAAGGGGGTTGCTGTACATTTGCATCAAAGCAGAGTTGTGGCAGATAAAGATGCAGAAATTCCTGCTATTACAGTGGTACCTCTGGTTACGAACTTCATTCGTTCCAGAGGTCTGTTCTTAAGCTGAAACCATTCTTATCCTGAGGTGCACTTTCGCTAATGGGGCCTCCCGCTGCGCACAATTTCATTAATATATATATATATATTCACTTTAACACACCAAAAATAAAAGACAAATATCCATCAACACAAAGCAAAAAGAAAATTAATACAATGAATAGTAATCTCAAAACCTTAAAATAAAAATGGTCTTTTCCTATAGACCAGACTTTCCATCTACTGCTCAAAGATTCTTACTTTGCCTAGCGTGGAGAAGTCACAGTAGATTAAAATGTGGATTGTTCATTCACCTTTGTGCAGTATCTGCAGGTATAGATGGTAGCTTAATGCATTACTGCCATGAAATCTCCTGCCTCCCCCAACGAAAGTAGATTTGACTAATTATTTTGGCAGTTTTTGAGGTTTCACGGTAAGTAATATTGTTTTAATACTATTTCTTCAAACCAAAGATCTCACTGCAAATGGGTATTAGTCCAACTCAACAAAATTAGTTTATTGCTACAAAACAACTTCAACTAAGGACATAGCAATGACCTGGTCATTTCAGCAAATAACACTTCCTGATGCTAGACTGATAGCTCCAAAAAGTACAGGAGCACTATCATTCCCCATACTAGAACTGAAGACTGAATAGGGGAAAGTCATTACCTTAACTGCCCTGCTTATGATCACCAGAGACACGTGGTTGTCCGTAAAAAATGGAAAACTGGACTAGATGGGCCTTGGAGTTTGATCAAGCAAAATAGGTTCTTTCCACATGTCATATGGCAACAAACCCAGGCTTGTTACCGAGTGTGAACTCAACAACAGGATGCAGTCAGCCCCGCTCTCTTAAATCCAACATCTCTATACGATACACAAGTTTCCAAAGATAGAAATGTTTCATTCACATAAGCCTTGATGTTCTTAATATTTGCACAAAAATGTTCCATTCTATTCCCAATAAAAGATCTCTTCCCATTTGTAAATAATTCCCTTCTTATGTATGAATTTTTGCATTTGGACACCTAAACATTCATATATTCATTGGGTACTCACTCTTTGGTTAGAAGAGAGCATGACTTGAGTAGAAAGCGGGACAAAGGAGTGTCTTGGTATATGAGATCTGGAGGGGCAGTTGGGCTCTTCAGATTCAAGCAGCGGACAATAATGTAAAGAACAGCAGCTACAGCAGCCAACTTCACCCCATCGAATACTGCCGGCAGCTCAGGGGTTTCCATTAAGGAATTCATCTTGAAATCTATGAAAGAAAAATAAAGCTCAGAAATCTATTTTCAGCAACTGAGACATGCTTACAAAGCGGTGCCATGAAACAGTATTGTTAGAAATGCTTTTATGTATAAAAAACATTCATAAAAAGCCCAGATCAGGGCAGGCTCACACAGAACAGATTATCCAGTTTAGCTTAAGAGCTATGTGTACATACACAATAAATCTCTAGACTCTACACCAGAACATTTTGACAAAGCAGAGATTTCTGTTCTTGGTTGACAATCCTTATCTTGATTTTTATCTCTATATTACCAATTAAAGATTAGACACTCCAACTCTAAATGTTGTTTGATGACTCTGCCAGTATTGATAAAGCTCCTATCCAAGCAAAGAATAAAAAGGAACAATTCTGGTGCCTATTCTAAAAACAAAATCAGCTAACTGAAACAAGATACAAGAATCGCAAGAGAAGTTACACAAAGATGCTGAATCATGGAGGAGGAGAAGCAAATGCATCCATGCAGGAGATGACTTGTGCAACTGTCAATGGCAAGGAGTGTCTACTGTCAGCACCAGCTGGTTTGCCAGCTACAGCCACTCCTTGACAAACTTGCCACATAAACATGGTTGGATAACCTTGAATTTCTATCCCATTCTACCTACCTTAAGAACCCAAGGAAGAGTACAGATAAGCAAAGAATACAAACAAATTACAACCTTAAAAACGCAATACAGAATATCAGTAAATCAATTAAAAAAACACAAACACAACACAAAATAATATCAATACAATTTAAGACACAGAACTCACAAGTACAAAAGAAAAGGAATTCATTGGCCCCATTATCCTTTCCTGGATAAACAAGCGGGGTCCTTAGGAACAGTGTAATAATTAAGATGTAAGGGACAATCACAACCCTACCACGAAGGAGTTCTGCTTTGAGGCTGCAGCCACAGAGATGTACCTATCCTATATCGCCAGCAAAAAGGCCATGTCCACTGATGGGACCACAAGTGGGGGCTACCTTCTAGATCTAAGGCATATGTAAGTGCTGAGGTTATGTGGCCAATTACATGGCTTGCTGGACTAGTAAAAATTGCATTGTAATTTTTATCCAACAATCTCATGACATGTTATGATAATGGTTAACGTCACTGCAATAGCTCACTCTGTTTTATGTTGCTTTTTATGTTGTATCCCACCCTGGGATCATTATGATGAATGGTGGGCTTGTAAAATGAATATAGTATTAGTGAAAAACGCAACCATCTGTTATTACTAAGCTCAATTTGTTACTGCAGTTTCTCTCGTTGAAGCTTTTAAGAGTTTCCCCAGAACAAGCTACAAAAGTCCACGTGAACATGGCAATGAGTAAGGCTGCTTGTCCTTGAGCTCTGTGGTCTGTTTTAATTTGTTATTTTGAATAGTTTGAAAGTCAGTTGGCTCAGCCACTAATGTTAATTGCAATATACAGGCAAGGAGCATATCTGTTTTTACTTTTACGTGGGCTTAAAAGCAATATCTTTTAAATGCAGGACAGGCACTGGGAGAGTAGCATTTAGCATTCAACTGATAAGGAATGCTTTTTAAAAGCTCAATGCTACAAAGGAGACTCTGCAGTTTTAACAGTTTTAATACAGTTACCACAAAAACACAGACCTGTAGTGCTTTAGATAAATTGTCTGGAACTCCTTTGTCAGGTTTAGTCCACAAATCTATGCTTGACTATTGTGAATCAAGGGAATCAGAAGTAATTGCAAAGCAAGATGAAATTAATTTGTCTTATATGGACTACCTGGTTCTCCATATGGCAAGAGTGCAAGAAATGGGGCTGGAGATGCCTTATCTCAAGTAAGAGGTTTTGCTACACCTCTATTGAAAGCTTAACTAACTGGTTAGCTGATCTGGACTTGTTAGGAGCTGATACATATGCTCCCGGGCAACCTAAGCTTCCTCCATATAATAAAACCTCAACAACAATTTTGGCACGATAGACTCTGCCACAACTGAGACTAGCAGAAAAAGCATTGCTAGATTACATACCAAAATAGCAGCACTCTGTTTAGCAATAATTTACAGGATGTTGAGAGTAGTCCTTGACAACTCTCAAATAATGCATTCAAGCACATAAAACCCACCTTGTGCTGTGTGCCACTTATTCTTAAATGCAGGAAACTCGGGAATCATCTAAGCAAATATGTTGTTCAAATCAAGGTTAACCTATAAAATAAGAGACATACTGAATGTTATTTTACTGGCAATAATAACACATCAAAAGGCTCAGAGCACAACCCATCTAGAACACAAGAGGATAGCTATCTTAGATCCACTTCATGCAAGTCAGCTACCCAGGGGCCACCTGAAGTTGGAGAGCTAATCATGTGCAGTAGCTCACCATATGAATCAGTGAATATGATTTGCCTCCGTGTTTTGGCAAATCCATATTGCAAAGACAACAGCATGGCAGAAGATATAATCTATACATAGATTAATATATACATATAAACTATGTAACAGTATGTTGCATCTATGTAACAGATTTATATATACATATAATCTATGAAACAGTAGTAGATTTCCATTTTATACAACAAAAAGCCAATAAAAGCTGGCATAATCAGCAATACTGGTGCCATGAGATATAGTCCTGTATAATATTTATGCTACATAGGAGAACAGGGTTGTACACCGCCTGAGTCGAAATTAAGCTGACAATAAAAACTTTTGTACCTATAAACTATAAAAAGTTGTTCAACCCGAATTCCTCTAACATTAGCAAAACTTGTATTGTTCAATATCAGCTGCCCCAACACATATCTGACAGCAGCAACGTTTTACCTGAAGAAAACTCAAAGAAAGTCTACATTGAAGTTAAGTCAATGCTAATGCAAAACTGTGCAAAATATCTGCTGGATGAAAGATGGTTGAAGTGATGGCTGTTACAATGGATAAAACCTTTGGTGTGCGTAATCACAGGAACTGAGGCAATACTGTAGAACAGGCTTCCTCAAACTCGGCCCTCCAGATGTTTTTGGCCTACAACTCCTATGATCCCTAGCTAGCAGGACCAGTGATCAGGGGTGATGGGAATCGTAGCCTCAAAACATCTGGAGGGCCGAGTCTGAGGAAGCCTGCCGTAGAGGAGTATGAAAGCAGAAACATATAGATAATATAATGCTTTGTAGAATATCCCTATGAAGGAAAGACTGGAGGGTGGGACTAATAAGAGATAAGATCAAATGCAACACCCTGTGCTAGCAATTTAATACTCTAGAAGAAACTAAACCAGCCTAAAGCAAAGGAAGTTAGTAATAACTCAAACTCCAATCAAGCTCTTGACATTTAAAGGGAATGTTTGCAGAAGTAGAGCATACACCCTTGCCGCACCCAGGGAACAGGGAGGAAGGAATATGGCTGTAGTGTCATTCACCTTTTTAATAAGCTAAATAATTCAAAATTCAATACTGGAATATGTTCTATATCCTTCAAAGGTATAAATGGCAGAGCCTGTTATCAAATGTACTGAGAGTACTTCCAATGGCCACTGATACAGTACTAAAAATAAATTGGAGTCTACTTACCTGACAAAGCAGAGAAGTCCACAAGTATCAAATGCATGCCTTTCATTCCCTATGTTTACTGCCCAAACAACTAAACTGGCAAAGAAGGCCAAGTGCTAATAAGGACATTAAGTTCAGAATGGGTGCTGCCCCTCCAAGACGAGTTAAGAGTGGTGAATTCACAAATGTGCATTATTTAGGACTGGGAAGGACAAGCTATCAACAGCCACTAGCCATGATGGCTATGTGCTACCTTCAATATTAGAAGTTGCTGGTGAGTACAAGTAGGGAGAGTGCTAATTGTGGGTTTTCCATAGCCATCTGGTTGGCCACTATGGGAACAGAATGCTGAACTAGATGAGCTTTTGGTCTGCTCCACCAAGGCTTTTATGCTCTTAGGAGAGCAGACTCCAAGACACAGAGCTGGGTGAACATTGAGTCTTTAACAAGGAAGCATTCTAGTAATTAGACAGCAGGAATCCAGGAGCTGTAGCTTCAAGTCTGACTGCTCGGTAGAAATTGGGAAGCAAAAGGCAGTGTGTGTTAAACCAGCCCTCCCAAACCTGGTGCCCTCTAACTTGAAACTGATGTGAGCTGTTCTAAACATCAGGAGGGGACCAATTTGGAATAGGCTAATGTCCATGAGCATTAATTATCACCAGTTTAGTTATCTCTAATGTAGCTTAAGTTACCTTTGACAGATTCCTCTTTAGTCTGCTCCTAGGATGTTTAAAAGGAGAGGTGGCTGGGCATAGTGACATCTCATTCACTCTGGGGGTTTCTGTATTCCCCCATTGTGATGCTTTCCAATAGCAATGCATTTTACATTGAGGAGGGTAAGTGAGAAAGGGCTCTTGTGAGTCCTCAAAGGGGAGAACCTTTGTGAAAGGTTTCAGGTGCCAAAGCACCCAAGATCTTTGAAAAAGATTAGTGCCTTTGAGGCTTCACAAGAGCTCTTTCTCTATTATTCTCCATATGACCAATTCATTACCTAATGTCATAGCCAACGCTACTAGGAAGCACCACAATGGGAAAGTCAGAATCCCCCAGTGAGCTGTTGCTACATCCAGACTCTTCTTTAAACATTCTAGGAACAGACAAAGAGAGGAAGCAGTTACCAGTAACAAAGCTGTGTCAGAAGCATGGGAGGGGGAATTTTAGGGCCAGTCTATAATACAGTATACCCAAATCACAACTGTGCTCATATCTAGAGAAAATGTGGAAGGGGACAGGAGAAAGGAAGAGGAGTGAAAATCAAATAATCTAAAAAAGACCTTTAGCACTCTCTTCTATTTGTTAATCTAGTTCCTCCAAGAAGACAGCAGTACTTACAACCAGCTCAACATTTTCTCCTTACCCAATGCCCTTTTTAAAAGCTAACAAAAGGAAGGGAAAGACTGTTCAAAGAATTGGAATTTGAGCTCACAGCTGTTCTTTCATCATTTATAAGAGCTACTTCTTACAATTCAGGGTGGAACACTCTTAACTCATATGCCATCCCCACTCGTCTCCGCCAAAGGTACCAGGGTTCAGAAACGCAGTTGCTCGGGGCATAGTCCATGTGTGTTTGCATAAACTGTCAGGTATCAGAAAAGTAAATAATTTTCTCCATCAGGAAAATAGGATATGAAGGGGGGTTTATTCGACATTTTTTCATTATCAAGAGGAAAGAGATTATTAATATATGGACTTTGTATTTTCAAGGATTGTGCAAGTGACCCAGTATGAGGGACAGAGTTTCAGATTTGAAACATCTGAGGTCACTGCTCACTAATATGGCACAAGATCACTATCTAAGTTCAGATCTCCATCTGCATAAATTGGAATTAGCATAGTCTCTACCTAGATTTTTGATAAAGAAGCAATGTGCAAAGTATTTTATTCTCAAGGTGCTATAAAGGTATATCATACAAAGGCATGATAAAGGTCTACTGTTTTGGACTGGATGGATGAAGCATTTAATGTACAGTCAAAAGCAAAAATAGAGATCACCAGTTACTGATGTTAATGAAAGCATTTATATGCCAAAGCACTACAGAAATTCTACAACCTAATATCCAAGGTTTGGAAATCTGCAGCCTCTATTTCAAAAAGATGTACATTTCACTTTGAAAGTTACTGAAGATCTGAAAGACATGCAAAGACTAATCCACTACAAGTCTGAATTCCACATACATTTCTATCTTTAACTAGTGCTTACATTCTTCAGTTCATGATTCTACACCTCAGAGAATACAATGCGGGTCAAATTAAATGCAGTTTGTGGAAGATCTGTTATTAAGATCTCTCACTTCTCATTCTTTTAAACTCTTTTAAACTCAGAGGCTTCATAGTCAGCATTGGCTCTCAATTTTGGGACTCTTAGGTAATATGTCCTCAGGAAGCCCATCTGCTTGCAGCGTTCACCACTGCCTATTTGCTTGTGCTATGAATGACCCTGTCTAGTAAGTAAAGCATCCTGTTTTTCTGCGTGGCCAAGCAGCTGCATTTGAGACACCCACAAAGCAGAACACGATGGCAATAGCATTATATTCCCCAGCAACTAGGGACATGCTATCTCTAATCCTGGATGTGTGCCATAATCACTGATAGCCTTATCCTCCGTAAATTTGTCTAATACCCTTTTAAAGCCATCTAAGTTGATGGCCATCACCACATCTTGCAAAAGCCAACTCCACAGTTTAATTATACGCAAGTATGAAGCGGGTGGCACTGTGCTCTAAACCACAGAGCCTAGGGCTTGCCGATCAGAAGGTTGGCAGTTCGAATCCCTGTGACAGGGTGACCTCCCGTTCCTTGGTCCCAGCTCCTGCCCACCTAGCAATTTGAAAGCACGTCAAAGTGCAAGTAGATAAATAGGTACTGCTCCAGCGGGAAGGTAAACAGTGTTTCCGTGCGCTGCTCTGGTTCGCCAGAAGCGGCTTAGTCATGCTGGCCACATGACCTTGAAGCTGTCTGTGGACAAATGCCGGCTCCTTTGGCCTATAGAGCGAGACGAGCGGGCAACCCCCGAGTCATCCGTGACTGGACCTAATGGTCAGGGGTACCTTTACCTATGAAGTACTTCCTATTGACTGTTCTGAATCTCAAATCATTCAGCTTTATTAAAATAATCTCTATCCACTTTCTTCACAAATTTTATAAACCATTATGTGCTTCTCACCTGCCTTCCCTCTCCAACTAAAAACCCCAAACACTATGACCTACACATTTTTCCAGTGCTGCACATGGAACTAGTATTAGAAGAGATCTTCTGCTTGCCAGAAGATGGACTTATCTACTTCAGCCCCTTCTTCGTTTTCAATTGCAGTCGCTGGAAACATTTGCTGAGCTAAACAAGCTGCTATACAATTTAACGTCCCCATTGCAGTTCTGAATACTGGTTTGATGATGAGCAATATTTCATTCTATATACATTTTCAGGCCTACAGAATGTTCTCAAAAGAAAGTGAACTTTGGAATATAATCATTCATTGCTGAACTGTTACATAATTCTGACAAGTATGTGATCTGCATTTTTTTAGTGCTAAATGACAGGAAGTTCCAAATGTCCTACTGTATAATTAAACTATAAATATTATTAGTCACAAGGCCAAACAGGTCACCAACAGTGATGCTAAATAGTTCTCATTTATTTTTTACATGCCAGTTATCAGCATGAGTTTATTTGCAACTAATTTTAAGCCACACAAATATTTTTTTTAAAAAGACAAAAATACCCTGCTTCTCCTATGTAAGAGCTCTGGTAATCTCTACTGCACAACCCAAAGTTTCCACTCCTAGATCTTCAAAATTATTTCTTCTATGAAATGTCATAGTAATTTAAGATTACACAGTATTCAGGATGAGAAGAAAACTTTGAAAGAATGCTATAAACCAAGCTGAAAGATAAACATTAATTCATAGCCAGCCAGCACCTTCAAAGTATAATAATAAGCAATTTCACATTTAGCGCCTTTCCCAACAAAGGGAAATCCCTCTCTATTTCAATAATGGAATCTAACTACCAAACAAAGCCTTCATGAATCTATAATTCCACAATAAAAACTTATCTTCCAAAATAGCTCAAAACTTCCTACACGATAACTAGAATGCTTAGATGATTATTTATTTGTCTCAGCTGCCTTAATAATAATAATAATAATAATAATAATAATAATAAATTTTATTTATATCCCGCCCTCCCCAGCCGAAGCTGGGCTCAGGGCGGCTAACAACAATCAAAATAATCCAACATTCTAAAAACATTCATTATAAAATTAATTAAAATCAAATTAAAATCAAATTGATGGCAACCATTAAGCAAAATTCTGTGCAGATTGCCAGAGGAGGGGGCCAGGCTGCGCCCTGACCAAAGGCCTGGTGGAACAGCTCTGTCTTGCAGGCCCTGCGGAAAGATGTCAGGTCCCGCAGGGCCCTAGTCTCTTGTGACAGAGCGTTCCACCAGATTGGAGCTGCGGCCGAGAAAGCCCTGGCTCTAGTTGAGGCCAGCCTAACCTCTCTGTGGCCTGGGATCTTCAGGATGTTTTTATTTGCAGACCGTAAATTTATCTGTGGGACATACCAGGAGAGGCGGTCCCGTAGGTACGAGGGTCCTAGGCCGTATAGGGCTTTAAAGGTTAAAACCAGCACCTTAAACCTGATCCTGTACTCCACCGGGAGCCAGTGCAGCTGGTATAGTACCGGATGAATATGATCTCGCAGCGAAGACCCCATAAGGAGTCTCGCCGCGGCATTCTGCACCCGCTGGAGTTTCTGGGTCAGTCTCAAGGGCAGCCCCACGTAGAGCGAGTTACAATAATCCAGTCTGGAGGTGACCGTTGCGTGGATCACAGTGGCTAGGTCAGGGCGAGAGAGATAAGGAGCCAACTGCTTAGCTTGGCGGAGATGAAAAAATGCCGCCTTTGTTATAGCTGTAATCTGCGCCTCCATAGAGAGGGAGGTATCGAAGATTACACCCAAACTCTTAACGGACGATGCTGGCACTAACTGCACCCCCGCAAGAGATGGGAGTTGCCCCCTCAATCCCATATCGCTCCGTCCCAGCCAGAGGACCTCTGTCGTCGAAGGATTTAACTTCAACCGGCTCCCACGTAACCATCCAGCCACAGCTTCCAGACATCTGGTCAGTGTGTCTGAGGCCGAGTCAGGATGGCCATCCATCAACAGATAGAGTTGGGTGTCATCGGCATACTGATGGCAACCCAGCCCAAAACTCCGGACAAGCTGGGCAAGGGGGCGCATAAAGATGTTAAAAAGCATCGGGGACAGAATCGCACCCTGAGGCACTCCACACACCAAGGAGTGGCGCGATGACAATTCCCCCCCAAGTGCCACCCTCTGTCCCCGACCAGAGAGAAACGAGCGCAGCCACTGAAGGACTGTGCCCTGGATCCCCACGTCGGCAAGGCGGTGGTCCAGGAGTTCGTGATCGACCATGTCAAAGGCTGCTGACAGGTCTAGAAGAATCAGCAGCCTCAACCCGCCTTGATCCAGCTGCCTGCGGAGATCATCTGTTAGGGCGACCAGAGCCGTCTCGGTCCCATGACCAGCGCGGAAGCCGGACTGGAATGGATCGAGAGCCGATGTTTCATCCAGAAACCTACCAAGCTGTTCAGCAGCCGCTCTCTCAATCACCTTACCCAGGAATGGAAGATTCGAAACCGGGCGGTAATTGGATAGATCTAAGGGATCTAATGATGTTTTCTTTAAGAGCGGACACACCACTGCCTCCTTCAGTTCCCCTGGGAATATCCCAGTGCCAAGGGACAAATTGATGATATCACCCAGGGGGGCCCGCACCTCATCTGGACACGCTCTAATCAGCCAAGACGGGCACGGGTCAAGAGGACAGGTGGTGGGCTTTCCAGCTCGGAGGAGTCTGTCCACATCGGCTGGGGATATCCGGTCAAAGTGGTCCAATACTGGACCCGAGGACAGTCGAGGGGCCTCCAGTTCCTTTATTGTATCCAAATTGGCAGGGAGGTCATGGCGGAGCAACAGGACCTTCTCCGCAAAAAAGCTCGCAAATGCCTCACAGCTGTGTTTCAAATTGTTATTTAAATTTGGCTGTCCTTCAAGGGACGTTAAAGACCTAATTATACTAAATAATTGCGCCGGGCGAGAGCTAGCGGAAGCAATGGAGGCCGAGAAGTAGGACTTCTTAGCGGCCTTCACTGTCATCTCATAGGTTTTCATAAAAACCCTATAAGATGTTCTTGAGGCTCCGTCACGGGCACCCCGCCATACTCGCTCTAGCCGTCTGAGGTCCTGCTTCATTTTCCGAAGCTCCTCGGTAAACCAGGGAGCCCGGTTTCTGCGGGGTCGCAGAGGGTGCCTAGGTGCGATCTCATCGATGGCTGCTAGGAGCTGGATATTCCAGCCCTCAACAAGCTCAGTCAATGAGTCGCCAGGGGGAGCAAGGTCCCGCAAGGCCTGACGGAATCTATCAGGGTCCATCAGCCTCTGCGGGCGAGCCCAAATTGGCTCGCCACCTAAGCAGGGTGGGGGTGGAAAATCAATCCTGGCTTTCAGAGCTTAGTGATCAGACCATGGCACCTTCATCGAAGGAGACATGATCACATCTATACCGGCGCCAAAGATCAAATCCAGCGTGTGGCCTGCTTGATGTGTGGGGCCCGAAACAAACTGGGAGAGCCCTAGTGTCGCCATGGAAGACACCAGGTCCAGAGCCTGTGAGGAGAGAATGGCATCAGCATGGATGTTGAAGTCCCCCAATACCAATAGGTTAGGGAACTCCAAGGCCCAGCCGGCCACCGCCTCCAGCAGGCCTGACAGGGTGGCTGCTGGTGCGCTAGGTGGCCGGTACACCAGCCAGACAGCCAACCTCACCTCGGAGCCCCACACTAGGCCAACACATTCAATGCCGGGGATCGATGGCGATGGTAGAGCCCTGAAAGAACAATCTTCCCGGATTAATAATGCCACCCCTCCCCCCCCCCCGCCCACAGTCCGCGACTGGTGGAGGATGGAGAAACCCGGGGGTGCCATCTCTCATAAGGTAACAGTTTCCCCTTCGCGCACCCAGGTCTCCGTCACACAAGCCAGGTCAACCCCCTGCGAGGTGAAGAAGTCTCGCAGGGTGGCGGTTTTGTTGCCTATAGACCTGGCATTGCACAACGCCAGTGACGGAGGTGAGTAATCCTTGCTCACCCTACCTTAAGATATGAAAGTATCTGCCCAGGAGAGTGAAGGACTTTATAAAAGCAGACTGATCCAAACTCTGTTATAATGATAATGTTATAATGGCATGACATGACACAGTTTAGAAAGAAAAGAGTAGAACATGAATTTTAAAACAAATAGAGTACTGTAATAGTATAAAATATTAAAATCAGTTAAAGCAATTTGCAATCAGAAGAATTGGGTGGGTCCCTATAAGGGAGGGACAAAGTGATATTGTGGGCAAAATATTCGCTGTGAAGAAGACATGGATCCAGTAATATGTCAGATACGTTTTTTATTATATTATATGAGCAGTTTTGAGTGTCAGAACTCTTAAGAGATAAACACCCATGCTGTTTGCTTAAACAGAAGCAACACTGTTGGACTCTGTGCAAGATAACTCTCAGAAGAGAGTTTCTTTTAAGTCCAAGAAAGGTTGACTGCTTGCAGTTGCTGTCTGTAACCTGAATAGTGAAAAAGCAGGAATTGTCTAAACATAACTTCTGATTTATGCAGTATGATCCTTTGACAATGTTATGGGTGTATTGAATGATATACTAATACTAAGAGACCAATTAAAAGGCAAGGAGAATCAATAGGTCTACTCTGAGTAAATCTTAGTTGGACCATCACCTAAATCTTTTAGGTGATGGTCCAACTAGTAGTACATTTATCAAAGTAGTAGTACATTTATGAAAGTACTACTACAGATACACAGAACATATTTCAGAACAACTCATACAAACCATTATAGATCTTTCTTGACAGTTTTAAATTGACTCAGATACACAGAAAAAATATGCAAGTACATATTTAGGTATTTAGTAGATTTATATCCCATTTTTCAACCAAAGTCCCAAAACAGCTAACATCATTTATAAAATGTAACAGATAAATCAAGCAAATAGCAAGATGGCAAGGCCCACAGTGAATATAAGCACAAAAGCGCATTATCAAGAGTCACAAGACACATATTCAGCAGGAGACATTTGGTCTTTATGGCCGAAGAAGTCTCAGAAGGATCAGAGAAACCAAATTTGTTGCCACTCAAAGCCAGCACCCGCTCTGGCCTTTGTCACTGCATCTCTGCATCTCACTTTTCTGTATGAGACAACTTAGGATTGCCTATGCAGAACATGTATATACCACTGGGTGACAAGCCCTGCCAGCTATTTGTTTTAACTGCTACATATTACAGAATATGTACAGTTGTATTTAATACCCTTAAGGGACACAATACAAGATTTACAGTACTTTTCATTTCTTCATGCAAAGCTAACAAGGTCGTCATTGACAAAACAGCAATTGGGTGAAATCTAAAGCAGTATAACTGTATAACACAAAAGAGCAAAAGGGAGAGGGAAATGCCCCCTTTTAGTCTTCTTGTGCATGGATTATTTTAGAATAAGTCTTATTCTATCAGTGTAATCTTATCTATTCTATGGCTTATAACAACATCAATTAATCAAAATAATCCCAGGTGATTGGAGCAACTAACTTTATAAACTGTCTTTAAATTAAGTAACCAATCTATAAAGCCTAGCTATAAGACAAGTGTGGAATAGATGAGATTCAGGAATAGGAAGACAAATGTCTACACATTACCTCACATTCCACCTGCAAGACAGTGCCCTTCCCGGCTTCTTGCTTCAGAATTTCATTGACATTTGTCATTATTCCCTCCGGCAACATATACTTGTAGAGAGGGTATAACAACTAATGTCAATGAAATTCTGAAGCACGCCTGGTGGGGCACCATTTTGCTGGCTGGATACGGGCGAACATGTATGCATTGCACAGAAGATCATAATCACCAGTCAATATATAATAGGAAGTCTGTCTTGGGTACAATTCAGAAGCAGCAGGAAGTAGAGAAACACCCTAGGAGGAACAGCGGGCCAGTTCAGTGAAATCTCCCAAAGCAGAAGCAACACATGGCTCAAAGGATAGAGGTGACTAGCACTTGGACCAGAAAGTAATAAACAAGATGACAGGAAGGGAAGCATATTTGAAAGAAAAATTAGGGAGAATATTTTTTACTCTGTGGGGAAAAGATGCTGAACCTAGGCAGTAAATGTTGCTGCCCTTGCACACACAAAAATATTGGGGAATAGGAGAAAAGGAGAGAGATGTGAAAACTCACCTTAACCCCCTTACCCCAGTCCATAATGTAAAAAAAGGATAAACTGAGTCTAGTAATACTTCATGTTATGTTAAACCCATGCAGTAACGTGAAACAACAATGGGTATGATAGGTGGGGCGTAGCCCATAAAACCAAACCATAAACAGACAAGAGCCTTTGTAAGAGGTGAAAGAGGAAACAGTTGGTAAAGGACAGAACCTCAGCCATCACTGTTACAGACCATTTAGGACGAAAAAAGCAGACTCGATTACAATTCTTGAGTTGTAGACCCTATCATTTCTCAAGAGCATTTCCATTATGATAAAGAATAACCACATAAAACGCTGTTAAGATGACACCTTCTTCTTCTTTTACAACTTAATCTTGGAGTAATCGTTGTACCTCTTTACTACCTTTGCTGGGGCACAGGCAATGCCTGTTATTGAACAGGGGAGGACCCTTGCCTCCAGGCTTTGCTTACTAAACTGACCTTTATTCTGATGGCAGGGGGGGGCTGTTTTTAAAACACAGCCCCGATACTGAAAACTCTCCCTCTTTCCCCAGTTTTGAAGTGACGGACCTGCTGATTTTAACATGCAGAGAGATGAAAGCTATAGGGACGCCACTGGAGCCAGTATTTTTTGTTTAGGCTACTTTCTACACTCCATTATTAAGTAATACTCAAAGAGATGGAACAGTAACAAAATAATTGTGTGTGGCCGGGGAGGGGGGTGTTGGAGAGGAGAGAACCTAAGAACCACCCTGCTGGATCAGGCTCTTGGCCCATCTAGCCTAGCATCTTATCCTCATAGCGACCAACCAAACGCTTGTGGAAAACCTATGAGAGAAAGAGAGCGATTGAGAGGGAGAAGCCCACATAAGATGCTATGGCTCTCTCTCTCTCTCTCTGTGTGTGTGTGTGTGTGTATGAAACATCTAATTAAAAATGTCTTTAAAATTAAATTAAACGAACAGTTTAAGGAGGGAGGTGGAGGAGAAGAAATAGAAGCTGGAAAGGAGAATAGGAGAAATCAACAGCAGGAATTTAGGTGGTTGTTATGGGGGGGAGAGAAGGGGCCTGCCTTTCCCTGCAGAGGGTGATGATGATGGATGGGCAGCCCGGGCATGTTTGGGAAAGGAGGGAGGCCTCTGGGCCAAGGTCACAAAGCCAACCCCTCGCCCCCACGTTGTCGCCGCTTTGGGTGGCAAAATGGGGGGGGGGGTGCGAGGCGGGGGAATCGACAGAAGCCCACCAGCCGCGCTCCTCCCCACCCATCACCTGCTTCTTTCCGCCACATTAGGCAGGTGCGAAGGTGCCTCGGCCTCCCGCTTCTCCCCCCCCCCGGGTACAAGAAGGGCGAGGGGACTAATAGTGCCACCACATCCTCCCCCTCCCATTTTTTTGGGGGGAGGGGGTTGTCTCTTGGTCGCCGCCCAATTTGGGAAATTGCCTCAGCCCCCCCCCCCCCCACACACAACAGACATCCCTTCCCCCTTCTTCGTGCCCGCCCCCCCCTCCGCCAGCGCACCTCACGCCGCAGCCTCACCTGCGTAGGCCCGGTCCGGGCTCTCCCGCTCTCTCCTGTCTTGACTGCGACTCCCATCGAGATACGCCGCCACACACCCGCGCCTGGTTCGGGCTCCCAGCTTACCCCTCCCCGCTCCCTCTCCTCAGCCGCCGCCTTTGTCACTCCATTGGCGCCGGCGCCTGCCACTCTCCACCTTCAGCCGGCGCCGGATTGGCTGTCGGAAGCCGGCCTTTCGTCCGAGTGGGAACTGGGAAAGAGAAGGGGGTGGGAAGAGGAGGGCCTGGAGGTTGTCAGGGCGGCGGCGCCGGCGGCAGCGGCGGCGGTAGCAGCAACGACGCCGACGCCGCCCTGCCCTCCCCGCAGCAGTCCGGCGAAGAGGAGGAAGAGGAGGAGGATGCCCATTGGTTCCTTATGACGCAGTTGGGCGGAGACACGAGGCGCCATTGGGCCAGGAGGGGTGTCAGTCAGGGCTGGGTGGAGAAGTGACGCGTGCCTGAGCGTTGCGTCGCGCTGAGGGGAAAGAGGGAATGAGCGGGAAAGGGGCGGGATGGGTGTTGGTTTTTTTGTTTTTTTAATTTTTACCTCAGGTGGAAGATTCTGCCTCAGTTGTTTTGCCTCAGGCTGTATCATTCATTCATAATATTTCTTCATCGCCCTCCCTTTCCAAGAGAGTAACATACTGTACATACAAAAAATAAAAAAGAGCCACAAACTTCAAAAGCTCGAAATATTGTATAGAACAGAAAGGAGCCATAGCTCAACCATGAGAGCAGGTGAAGAAGAAGAAGAAGAGTTTGGATTTGATATCCCGCTTTATCACTACCCGAAGCAGTCTCAAAGCGGCTAACATTCTCCTTTCCCTTCCTCCCCCACAACAAACACTCTGTGAGGTGAGTGGGGCTGAGAGACTTCAGAGAAGTGTGACTGGCCCAAGGTCACCCAGCAGCTGCATGTGCAGGAGCGGGGAAGCAAACCCGGTTCCCCAGATTATGAGACTACCGCTCTTAACCACTACAGGTGCTTTGCATGCGAAAGGGTTCAGTTTTCAGGTGGGGCTGATGCCGATCTGTGTAGACAGTACTGAGCAACATGGGCCAAGGCAGCTTTCTGTGTGATGTTGAAAACAACAGGGAAATCTTAAAAATGGGCAAATAGGAAGGCCTTCGCCTGGCTTGGAAAAGCTTGTAATGTTAGGCAAGCCATGTTTCCCTCTCAGAATGTATAGCGGCCTGTGCACGACTTGTTTTCTCCCCACTGGGAAAGTGCCAGCTTTCCCCAGGATAAATGGATCACAGCACTTTATAGTAAAATCAAACAAAATTCAGTTAGTGAAAATAACATACGAAATGCATAATATCAGCCATGTTGCTTTGCAAAGATTGGTATATTACGCAAAATTGCATACAAAATGTGCATACTGTATTAAGAGGCATTTGCACTAAAATGCTGATTAATTTTTTTATGATTGCTTTTCAAAGAATCACAAACTGATGCGGAAATGCGTGGAACTAATTCAAGATCGGAGAAAATGGCAAACTGAGAGGAACTGAGCGTGGCATATTTGCTCATCCCTAAATAGCACTCTGCAAAACTCTAGCCATTTATTGACCTTTTCTCAAGTGGTTGCCTACACTGTCTGGAGAGAGGGTGGAGTTCCACAGATCCTTTTGTGATGCCCTATGATTCATCCTGCGGGTCTCTTTAAGTGCAGTCTTAGCCTCTGCACGTGGCAGCTCATGTGTTTATGAACAGGTCCCTTGTCCAATGCCATTCATTCTCCTCCTCTGTGTGCAAAGCCAGCCTGTAGGCTGCGCAGAGAGGCTGGTCCAGACAGAGTGAGCAACAGCCCCTTTCATTATTCATCCAAGTGTGCAGGCCCGTGCTGCATGCAGAAGATATGAAAGGAGGAAGGCAGCTGCTGTGCACAGACTGCCAATGAGATCGGAAAGCTGCCTTTGCAGTTCCTCTTTCAGTACAAACATTTGGCTGTGGGCTACCACAAAGAGCTGGCCCTGCCTATCTCCCCCCCCCCCTCGTGTGCCCGAAGTGACATACTCCATGTGACAAGCCATGTCAAAAAATACAAGTGGGCATTAAAACGAAAAGTATTTTGAGAGAGACAAGGGCATGCCATGATTGTGTCCTTGTCCCTGTCCTGTGATTGCCTTGTCCTGTAACACATCTGCACTTACAATTCACTCACTAGGCATGACTTATTCTCATTGCAGCCATAGTGAACATAGTTAAAAAGGATGACCAGGAATGATTTTTTTTTCTTTTACAAACCCCTCCAAAGGGAGAAAAAGAAAAGCAGGCGTGCAGCTGGTGAGAGATATATTGGTCTGACTCATGCTTCTACGCTTTAACCTCTAGATCTTCCTTTCCATCAGCTATTCTTGGATGAAGAAAGAGCTGGTGCCTTTTAAAGAATGCTAGAGTCGCATGCATTAGGAATTTCTATCCTAAATATTTGGGCAGCAACTGAAAATTCTTCATACTCAGCTTACCAGAAATTAGTAGTATTGTCCTCTTCGCAATTACACACATGCAATCCTTTTTGAGCACTAAAAAAAGGTCATGAGTAACAACATGGGGGGGGGAATGTTCTCCACAACAAATAGGAATTAGCTGCAGATCTGAGTGTTTCCTATTATTGCTATCATTAATAAAGAAGGAAGGAACTGGGGGAAGAGGAGAGAAAAAGACAGCAAATACTTTTATAAAAATCCCAACTGCAGCCATTGAGGCTTTATTTATTCCCCACTAAAATGAGGTCTCTTAGATGCTTTAAAGCTGGTTGATGGTGAGCTTGCACTAATAAAATAATTGTTCATCACATTTGCATCCAGACTTCATTCCAGTGAGCTCTGTGCTAAGCATACTGTGTTCTTTTATTTGATCCTCACAGCAACCCTGCGAGGTACAGGCAGCTGAGAAACTATGATTAGCCAAAGGTCAATGAGCTTCCTCCTGAAGGGCAAAGTACACATTGTGCACAAATTTTATTTTTAGAAAAGGGGGCAAGTTAAAGTGGAAAGGTGGCGAAAGAGAAGGCACTCTATTTTCAAGTGTTTAAAGCATAACTCAGTTTCAGTGATCCACATATTTTCCTTGTAAAAATACCAAATGTTACGTTTTTAAAAAATGTTTTATTATAAGTGATACCTTCAATGGAACATTGCATGCTGGAGCGCTCCTGCCAGCTAGTCAATGGCTACTGCATTCCATTTCCCCTTCTAGTTGGACTGTTTCACTCCAACATTCAGTCAGCATTGCATGGACACTTAGCAAATCTAGTCCTCTGAGCTATTTTGGGGTTTCCCTCCCCATTAGGTGCTCTCTGTTTTTTGGGGGGGGGTTGTATGTGCACATCTACAAAGCTTGGGCTTCCCATGAGCCTGCTAATATTTCCCTCTTGTGTGTGGATGGTGACATTTTGGCACAAAAGCACTGACACTCACATTTGGACCCTGAATATAGAAAGAATGGTTTGCTTAACATTTGCCTGGCCTTCAAATTATCATGTGCATGCGATTGCTATACTAGACCTTCATAGCGACTGCCAAAGGTGGCACTTGCTGATTCAACGTGACAGCTCCTTTGTGTGTCTTGGATTCTCATGTGCTTACAGAATAATTGAGTCATATGTTCTCATCGCTGCCTCTTGATAGCAGCGGCTGCAGTCCTCCCACTTATTTCAGAATGGTCCTACTGAATTTAGTGGAAGTGCTCCAAAATGGCTTGAGGACCAAGTGTAAACATTTATTCAGTTTGGGAGATTAGTCCAAACTGCAGCTGGTAGCTGTAATAACAGCCACCAGCAAAAGCAAAAATAGACCAAAAATAATACTTATTCTAGCCTGCATATTGCACGGCTGGGGTAGAAGATATGGGGACCCTCTGCCAAACCAGACATAGGAGTTTCTAACTCTCCTCTATAAATGACTCTCTTTTCTATTAGAATTCATAACCAGAGACAGCCCCTGCAGAGGATCCATGTGACTATTAAGTACATTATTTGGGCATACAAACTATTGTGGAAGCAACATCTTTGGACGTGAGCTCAGGAAATCCTCTTCTGTCAGTTTGCAGCAGAAAACGACTATAGGTGGCACTGATTGACTGGCACCTGTGCTGTAATGCACTGTCACAGAAGGTGTAAAAGGAGACAGCAATTGTTGCTTTATGTGGGGCTGCCGTTGAAGATGACTTGGAAACTTCAATAGGTCCAAAATGCGGCAGTCAGATTACTGGCTGGGGTTAGGGCTGCCATACGTCCAGACATTACCGGGATTTCAAAAGGTGGAATTGACGTCTGGGGGTAATTTCTGAAAGGCAGCAGTCCTGAATCTTAGACAAGTCAACTGAAAATATGGCAACCCTAGCTAGGGTTCCTTTTAGAACTCATAAATTTTAATTGCATTCGTTGCTAGTTTGTTCTTGAGCCCAATTCTGAGTACTGACATTAGTGTATAAAGCTCTAATCAACTTGTGCTCCAAATGTCTTAAAACCTGCCTTCTTGCCTACAGACTCTCTTGGGTGTTAAGATCAGCAGTGGGGACCCTCTTGGTAGTTTCACCATCCTCAGGAGAGGGCATTCTGTGTTGCAGCCCTTAAGTTGTATAATTCCTTCCCCACAGAGGCGTGTCTGGCACCACTTTGTGCAGAGAATCCTCACAACTTTCAGCACCCTTAACCCTGATACTTTAAACTAGAAATGCCAAGGATTGAATCTAAACCACGTGTTCTACCACCCTGAGCTACAATCTTTCCCCATAGTCAATGTCTGAGGCAGCCCTGTTGTCCCAAGTTTAAAATGGTGACTTGGTCCTAAATTATATAAGTCTCAAAAGTACTATTCTACAGTAATTCTGACTATATTAGTATCCTGGGTGTTTGACATAGTTCTGTAAAAATATCCTTCCTTCACTACTGTGTTGGGCGTTTTTTGTGTGCATTTGCTGAAAGCGTAATTTATAAAAACAAGTTTGTAAGAATGTAGTCACATTTTCCAAAGGCTAGTACGTCTATCAAGGTGACTAAGTCCCAAAGATTCTGAGTCACCATGGAGGAATGGAACAAAGCCATCAGGAAGAAATGGCTAAATTTAAAACATGTAGCCTGATCCCATGGTAATTTGGAACATGTAAGCCTGCTTAATGAAGTAATTGAGCATAGATATGCCTGACTCTGCCTAGAGTACTGTCATGGACTGGTTGGACACAAAGGAATGGTGGGAGGAACCAGCTGGGGAACCATCAAGGAAAGAAGGTTCAGAGCCCAGGAAGTGGTGGTGGGACAATGATGAGTGGTCCGAGGGAGAACACTGAGAAGATGAGGTGTTGAAAGCTGAAGAGGTAACAGGCTTTATTGAGCTGGGAAAGCCTGTGACAGAGAGAAGTCCAGAATCAAAAGCAGAATCTGAAGTAGGCGAGTGGGAGGAGGGGCGTCAAGAGGCAGAGATGAGTTAGGCTGGTGAAGAGTCATGGGTGCATTCCACTCCTGCTGCAATAAGCTCTCTTCCCCACTGGCCTCCCAGAACGAAGAGAGGCATGAAAAGAGTGAAGGAGAGGTTGGTTTCACGCAGGTGCAGTCTCTGATTGGGAAAAACCTTGGAGAGAAGGGGACTTAGATGGGGCAAGACCTATCAGGGGCAAGGCCTATCAGGGGGCAAGACCTATCAGGGAAGAGCTGCTGTGTTCAGTTGTGCTGGCTCTCCTCCAAGTCTGTGCAGGTTATGTTCATTCTAATAAAGAGTTAACTCCAACTTGCACAGTGTGATTTACTGTTGGCTCACTCCTGACACAGGTACCTTTGCCAATCTAGTGCCCTCATGATGTTTTGGACTACACCTCTCATCCGTCCCAGCAAGCACAGAGGGAGTTATAGTCCCAAACCTCTGGAGATGGGTATCAGTTTGGCAAACATAAGAAGAGTCTGCTGGATCTGGTCCATGGCCCATCTAGTCCAGCATCCTGTTCTCATAGTGGCGAATCAGATGCCTTTGGGAAACCAGCAAGCAGGACCCAAGCACAAGAGCCCTCTTTCCTCCAGCAACTGGTATTCAGAAGCATTGCCTCCAACTGTGGAGGCGGAGCGTTGCCATCATGGGCAGTAGTCTTCAATAGCCTTTTCCTCCATACATTTCTCTAATCCCCTTTTACAGCCATCCAAGGTGGCACTCCCTGCTCTATGTACACAAGCTAACTGAACTCATGGCTGAATCTTACTTCAACAGTGGTGACTAGACAGCATACCCTCCAACACTCCTCAGATGAAAATAGGGACATTCTAGTCTACATCCATATCACTGCCAGAGCAGCATGAGGGGTCCCCCTCCCCATCCAGTGAGCAAGCTCCCGTTTCATTTAAAAAGAAAATCCCTCAATTTGTGTTTGCTTTACTGTTTTAATTTGGCGCTTAATTAAACCCAACGGAGAGGGAGGAAATAGAGCAACAACCTTTACATTTTGCTCCGGGCATTCTTTCACTTTTCTCAAAAGAAAATAGGCCCTTTTCCTAAATATATATTTAGATTATGATGACTGTACTGCATGCTCCTTTTCCTTCGGCAAAGCTTTTTCTCTCTCTACCATGTTCATGCCCTTTACAAACTCAATTCTCCACTGGTGCCACAAGTCGTACAGTGGAGACACGGCCAGCCCCTTTATTTGTTCAGCTACAGGGACTGGACATACAACCTCCAAACCAAAACACCAACCACTGCAGTGGTGCTACAGAAGCTTGAATGATACAGGGGGTTCTGTAAAAGCGGGGAGGGACATTTTCAGGTTCTTAATACGAGAAAACGGAAATGCCTTGCTATATTATGCTGAACCACAGCTCAGGCCCAAACCACACATGACAGCAACAAATTCCTGGGTGGGATTCAACTAATGGGATTCAACATCAGCAGATGGGCTTCCACTTGGGCAAAGGAGCTTTTCCTTCTATCCTTTCTCAGCACCCCGGAAAACTGGATCTGCTGAGCCAGGAGAAACCCCAGATCGGTGCACGGGGCAGAGAGGGATGTGTTCATTCCATGTAGCAAGCTGAAATGCTTGCCCTCATGGAACAATGTTGAATTCCTCCCCCTATCTTTGGGCGCTCGTTGGCACCATCATTCAGCCCAGACACTGAGGTCCAGCTCTGAGGGCCTTCTGGTGGTTCCCTCACTGCGAGAAGTGAGGTTACAGGGAACCAGGAAGAGGGCCTTCTCGGTAGTGGCACCCACCCTGTAGAACGCCCTCTCATCAGATGTCAAGGAAATAAAGAACTACCGGACTTTTAGAAAACATCTGAAGGCAGCCCTGTTTAGGGAAGCTTTAATGTTTGATTTACTTATCGTGTTTTTAATATTCTGTTGGGAGCCGCCCAGAGTAGCTGGGGAAATCCAGCCAGATGGGCGGGGTATGTATATATACATACATACATACAGTGGACACTCGGGTTGCGAACGTAATCTGTGCGGGATGCACGTTTGCAACCCGCAGCGGCACAGGTTGCGATTCGGTGCTTCTGCGCATGTGCAAAGCGCAATTTAGCGCTTCTGCAAATGCGCGACCGCCGAAACCCGGAAGTAACCCGTTCCTGTACTTTTGGGTTTCAGCGGTCCATAACCTGAAACAACGCAACCTGAAGCGTCTGTAACCTAAGGTATGACTGTAAATAATATATTATTACTACTACAGTGGTACCTCGGTGTCAGGGAACTGCCATCGGAGCTAGAGGCGGAGGGAAGGCTCCAGAGGGATGCCGGAGAGGGTCCCAGTAGGGAGAGAGGCAGCCCATCTGCTGGGGAAGGAAATCAGCGTAACACCAGTGGAGAAGGGGGGCAGATGGGGGGAATCGGAGAGGAGGCTCCAAGACTCCTCGCCGGAGACCAGCGGAGAGAGTACGGGTACTCCGCTGCCCACACCCTCCCTGCGCAGAAGACTTCCGCGCAGGGAGAGTAGGAGGAGACTTGGCGTCAAAGAACTTCTTTGCTGGAAGAAGTTCAAGAAACACCCACTGACGGATTCTGCCAGCGACTGAGACAGCCACGAAGCTAGAGGCTGTCCAGACAGAAAGGGTTCAACCAGGTAAACTAGCCAGGAGTGGCGGCAACTTACGCACGAGCAACCCCTAGAACCATTACACTCGGGTTAAGAACTTAATTCGTTCTGGAGGTCTGTTCTTAACCTGAAACTGTTCTTAACCTGAAGCACCACTTTAGCTAATGGGGCCTCCTGCTGCTGCCACGCTGCCGCTGCACGATTTCTTTTCTCATCCTGAAGGAAAGTTCTTAACCTGAGGTACTATTTCTGGGTTAGCAGAGTCTGTAACCTGAAGCATATGTAACCCGAAGCATATGTAACCCGAGGCACCACTGTAGTATTATTACAAAGTGGTGGGGGAAGTGGGTTAAAATGTAAAGTGCCACAAGGAGTAAGAACAAATGGAGTCATGAACCGCTCCCCTACCTCAACACACCCACAAAGGTACCCACCTCACCCACACAAAGATCCCCCCATGACACCCAGGTTTGTTTTTTTAAAAAAAAGGGCTGCTGTGTGGCGAAGGCAAAGGAGGAGCCACATGGGGAGGAGGACCTGACTGCTGCCACCAGACCCACAGCTCCCTCCCTCCCTTGCCCACCTACCTGCTGCCTCGGGCTCTCTCAGGGCAGCCGAGGCCGCAGGTGCTCTGCTCAGGCATGGCTGCTCCCTCATCCGCTATCAGGAGCAGGTGCCAGGAGATAAATCACACAGCATCAGTGAAGTTAACTCTTTATTCAACAAGGTCAACTGACGATGCTAGGCCTAGTGGGTACAGCAACACATCCCGGCAGTTGTGAGGACTGATGGTTCCCACCTTCCCACATTTGTTTTCTCCTGGTTACCATTGTTTGCTTGCTTTGCAGTCGTATTTGCAATACTGTACAAAGAAGTATTGTTTGCTTTCAGCCCAACCCTGAGAGGAACACCCAGAACCACTGTTAATTTAACATGTGTTCTGCAAACATGCATTTACAAAGAGCTCAGCCACTGAGAAATGAGGGGTGTGGGGAAAAAATACATGTGAATCAAGATAAATTTTAAAACCCTCTTCATGTACGGCTAGGATTTTGATAGCAAAGAATTGGAAAAGCAACAGTATCCCCACCAAAACAGACTAGCAAGCGGAAATGATAGAGTATTTACAACTCGCAAAAATGATCGGGAGAATAAGAGGAAATTCAAATCAGAAAGTTAGAAAAGACTGGATAATATTTGAAGAATACCTTAAAAATTATTGTGATAATGCAAATCTCCCAACAGACCTAGATTGAATTTTGAAAGATGGAGAAAGCATATAACAAATTTTTCTTGACAAATAATGGGAAAGCTAAATCATAACGAAATGCGTATAGATTAACAAAATGTAAAAAGTACAATGAAGTGAATTGGCAGTTAAAAAGGGTGTTTTGTTTGATGAGAAATTGTACGTTAGTGTCTATGGTGTGTCTATGTTGTATGTATTGTATGTACTGTCTAAGTTATATGTAAATTGTTGTATAATAAAGGTTATTTTAAAATTAAAAAGAGAGAGAGAGAAATGAGGGGTGTGATTGATCTGATATCCACAAATCAAATAAACAAAACCACCTTCTTTAGAGCTGTTGTGTGGCCTAATCAATAAGGCAGCTTTGAAGCAGAAGGCTGAGGGCAGGATGCTTTGAAAGAGGATTAGACAAATTCGTGGTGGATAAGACTTTCAGGGGCTACGAACTCTGACAGGCATGTTCTTTCCCTGCTGTCAGGTGCAGTATGCATCTGGATACCGGGTTCTTTTTATGCTTTAATTTTAATTCAGAAGCAAACTTCTTCCAGCTCTCAGGAAACACCAACATAAATTTGCTATAAGTTCCTCAAGCTCTATGATCATGTTTTTAATGTACATAGCCTTGAGATGATTGTGTAGATAGAAGGTGATTAGATTAATAATAGTAATAATAATAATAATTACGCTGCAAAACCAACCACATCCTGTATTCCTTTAAGTAGCGATTCTGCATACATTTGTGGGTGTAACACACAGCATAATGACACACTGCGAGTTCTATTAAAAAAATGCAGAGGCTTGCTTTTAAAGATGGGTAATGTGCGTGAGCATGATTAATGGTTTGGGTAGTAGGCATGCATGGAGGAGGTGGTGTAAATGCTTCAAAGTAAGGAAAGGTAGATTTAGCAATCAGGAGCTGGCTCTAGAGTCTGAATGCTCTGTGGATATCTCCTAGTCTTAAGCATTGTGCCAAATAAGAATGTGTCTATAGCAATACGGGGCTAACATAGCAGTTTCGTTCTGCCCTTTCCTGGAACTAAACTGAGCGCAGATCCCAAATTAATTCTCTTTTGCTTTCTCAATTTGTGTGTGCCATTTTTTCTCTTAACACGAAGAATATTGGGCAAAGGAGTGTCAGTATCTGGCAGGAGTTAGGCTCTATATACCGTATTTTTTGCTCCATAAGACGCACCTGACCATAAGATGCACCTAGTTTTTAGAGGGGGAATGCAAGGAAAAAAATATTCTTTAAAGGGAGCGCTGATCAAAGCCTGTATGCATCCCAGGCTCTGCTCAGCGCTCCCTTTCATGAGCCGTGTGGAGCATGTGTGCGGCGCTTGCGGGCTTTTCTTCGAGGAGGGAGAAGGGCAGCCCATCACTGACGGGTTGCCTTTCTCCCTCCTCGGGGAAAAGCCCCCAAGTGCCGCACACACGCTCCACGTGGCTCTTTAAAGGGAGCGTGGCTCTTGGGGGCTTTTCCAGGAGGTGGGGGAAGGGACAGAGCACGGCTAAGCCAGAAGCTAGAACAGCAAGAGGGAGCGCAGCGATCCCTCTCACTGTTCTGGCTTCTGGGATAGCTGCGCAGCCTCTTCAGGGCAGCGGGATGAAGGCTCCCTGCTGCCCTGAAGAGGCTGCGTGCAGCTAAGCCAGAAGCTAGAACAGCGAGAGGGAGTGCTGTGCAGGGATCCCTCTTGCTGTTCTGGCTTCTGGGATAGCTGCGCAGCCTGCACTCGCTCCATAAGACACACACACATTTCATTTTACATTTTAGGAGGGGGAAAGTGCATCTTATAGTGCGAAAAATACGGTATTTAAGGACCCTGCGAAGACAGCTGCAGCACTGGCTCCAGACAACACCCACAACATTCATTTCCTTAAAAAAGTAAAATCAAATTCTTTTGTCTGATCCAGCAGGGCTCTTAGATTCTAAAGAGCCCCTGTTCAACCTGTTGCCGGGGTGGTAGGTAGGTGGGTATTCCCAGATCACAGTGAAAGTATGATGTTAAAGGGAGGGTGTTATGTACTGAAGTTCTCACCCTGGGCCAGGAGGGGGATACTGTAGATAGTTTTCACTCAGGTCCACATATGCAAATAAGGGATTGAAAGTGACGTTCAGTGATTGGATAGTTACAGAAAATGGGTACTGTTGTGTTCTAGTGGAGCTCTATATAAGCAGGCTGGCTGAACCCTTCAGTTCAGTTCTGTTCTGTTCTGTGAATAAACAAGAGCTGTTTGAAGAATTGCTGTGTCGTCTGATATGTTCACCCACAAATTAAGATTCTCAGGAGCTCAAATGAAATCAGTGATGAATTGTAATTCTTGCTTACTTAAGTACGTGCACAAAAACTTATGCTTTATAAATGAGGCTGTACGTCATTTTCTTTTCTAGCTCAGGCTACTGCTTACAGTATGTTTGTGAAATAGAATAAGCCAAATGAGGATGACACTTCATGCATCTGCGAACTCTAATCCATGAAAGCTTGCACCATAATTGATAGTTCCACCAACCTTAGAAGCTCAGGGTGGAAGCAGCCCAGGAGACGGCATTATCTCTGGCACCCCCTAAGTTGTGGAATTCCCTCCCTACAGAGTCACCTTCACTTTACAGTTTTTAGCAAATGCTGAAGACTCGCCTCTTTGCCCTGTCCGTTTGACACCCAAGGTGTGTGATTTCAGGACCTGCCCTACTTCTGCGGCTGTAATTTGTTTATAAACTCTTTTTAATACTGTGTTTTAAATTATAATGCTGCCTATGGCGAAGGATGGGCAACAAACATAATACAGTAATGATAATGAGATGATCATTGCTAGTATTTAAAAGTATCACAAGTCTCTCTTTTGGCAAATTAGTGCCTTTCTTGAAATTAGTCCACCATTAGCACTCCTTGTTGGTGTCAGATATCCTAGAACCGCCACTGGGTAACATTTGGCAAATATTTGGAGAGGAAACTGGAAGTCAGGCATGAATACCAAATCCTACAACCCACACCCAAAGAACTGCAAGCATCTATAATTAAAATGGGTAAGCCCAGTTAATAATGTACAAAATACCATGTACATATGCTAGGGGGCACTGTGGCACAGGAAATGCTGGTGACTCAGTGATTTCCCTTCTATGCAAGACTTCGCTGGTCTTGGTTTTTTTTATTTGTAGTGAGATATCAATATGCTGTTGGCATTCTTTGTACTGTGCCACTAGGTCTGGACAGATTCTAGAACAGCCTGCACATTAGAAGCCCAATACGCTACCGGAAATTTGTACAATCCTACATTTCTACCGGCTCTCTCGATACTAAACTGGCTGCCGGGAGAAATAATTGAAATTAAAATTTCCATCATTATCACCATCGCCATCAATTTATTATTACAGTGCTACCTTGGTAGTTGAATGTCTTGGCTCCTGAACAAATCAGCTCCCAAACGCCGCAAACCTGGAAGTGAGTGTTCCGGTTTGCGAACGTTTTTCGTAAGCTGAACGTCTGACGCGGCTTCCGCAGCTTCCAATTGAGTGCAGGAAGCTCCTGCAGCCAATCAGAAGCCGCGCCTTGGTTTTCCAACAGTTTTGGGAGTCAAACGGACTCCAGGAACAGATTAAGTTCGAGAACCAAGGTACCACTGTACTTCAAATGACAAAAAATAAATATAAATAAATATATTATCTTGTGGCAATTTTTCATCCCAATAAGCAATTATTATTATTATTATTATTATTATTATTATTATTATTATTATTATTTAAAAAACTTTGGAAACTACTGCCTTAAAAACTAACAAAGTTGGTGAGAGAACAGAGATCCATAATTCATACTCTTGTCACTTTCATTTTAAGGGAGCGGTGATGGGTATATTTTCTTTAAACAGGGCAAAAAACCCCCGCCAGTTTTGTGTGGCAATTTTCAAAACTGCTTTGGAGAAATGGGTTATACTCCCTCCCCCCCCAGTGCCAAAGTCCCGATCCATATCCCTCCTCTTGCATTTCACAACTGCTTTTTATCAAAATTTGGATGAGGTGGGAGATCCAATCATTGATCCCTTTTCTAGTCTAGACTTGAGATACCAGCCCAGCAGTGGGAGATATGATACTTCCTGTTCTATTGTTAGGCAACCAACATAGAATCATAGAATTGCAGGAAAGGATCCTGAGGATCATCTAGTCCAGCCCCCGAGACATGTTCACTGCCAGTGAATCTCCACTCAGCCATGAAGCTCACCAGGTGACCCGCCTCTCAGCCCAACCTACCTCACAGGGTTGTTGTGAGCATAAAATGGGGAGGAGGAGACCTACATACACCATCTTGAGCTCCTTGAGGAAAGGCAAGATATAAATGCAGTGCTTTTTTTCTGTGGGGGGGGGCACATACCCCTAAATTTTTTGTGAATCTTTGTACTTTTGTCCATTTACTGTCTTTATTTTCCCCAATGTGAACTATAAAATGGTGATTTTCTTGAGTCAAAATGAGAGTACCCCTAAACATATTTTTTTTAAGAAAAAGGCACTGTATAAATGTAATAAATAAATAAAACAAATACATATTTCTAACTTAAAGGTAAAGTGACCCCTGACCGTTAGGTCCAGTCGTGAACGGCTCTGGGGTTGCGGCACTCATCTCGCTTTATTGGCTGAGGGAGCCGGCGTACAGCTTCCGGGTCATGTGGCCAGCATGACTAAGCCACTTCTGGTGAACCAGAGCAGCGCATGGAAACGCCGTTTACCTTCCCGACGGAGTGGTACCTATTTATCTACTTGCACTACTTACAGTGGTACCTCGGGTTCAGAACTTAATTCGTTCTGGAGGTCCGTTCGTAACCTGAAACTGTTCTTAACCTGAGGTACCACTTTAGCTAATGGGGCCTCCTGCTGCCGCTGTGCCACCACTGTGCAATTTCTGTTCTCATCCTGAAGCAAAGTTCTTAACCCGAGGTACTATTTCTGGGTTAGCGGAGTCTGTAACCTAAAGCGTCTGTAACCCGAGGTACCACTGTATCTACTTATCTACTTGCACTTTGAAGTGCTTTTGAACTGCTAGGCTGGAAGGAGCAGGGACCGAGTAATGGGAGCTCACCCCGTCACAGGGATTTGGGGATTGTGCTGTGCAACCTTTATAACCACTGTTGCTCCATACATTTCAACAACAACAACAACAACAATAATAATAATAATCTATTTATACATACATACATACATACATACATACATACATACATATATACATACATACCTCACCCATCTGGCTGGGTTTTCCCAGCCACTCTGGGCAGCTCCCAACAGAATATTAAAAACACGATGAAACATTAAACATTAAAAATATTCCTAAAGATGAGCAGCAGACTGAGGCTGACATTCGGGACACGGCTTCTTGTTTCATCCATCGGATGTGTATCAGCCGCTCACAAGTTTAAAGAAGGATGTACTCGAGGGCCTGGGAAGGAGCAACCAGGGATGAAAGCAGGAAGCAGGAAAACGAGAAGTAAAAGAAACAAAACAGCAAGCAGTAGAAGAGGGGGAAAGAAAAGCAAACAGAAGAAAAAGAGGAGGAGAGGAAGACAAGCAACGATACAGGAAATATGAGAGATGAAAGAAGAGAAAAGAGCGTAGAAAAACAGGGTGAGCATTACGCCCGTGTTTCTTTGACATATTTCGAACGGAGGCGCCTTTTCTAAATGCTCTGCCTTTCAGGATTCCTGTCTCGATTCGCACCATCTGGGAAAATACTAAGGATTGATACCAGCCGACTTGCCTTTGCTGTTGAATTGTAATTGATAGCTCAGTTGGTTAGAGCGTGATACTATTAATGCCAAGGTTGTAAGTTCGATCCCTGTAAGGGACAGCTGCATATTCCTCAGTGGTGTGCGATCAGTGGACTAAGCTAGCCCCCCAAATGTTCCCGGTAAATTAAAGTATTCAAGTGTTAAGCCTGGCGCCTCCTCCCCAAAACCCAGGAAGCTTCTGTCCGGCTTAGGGAGGGCGAAATGTCAGAATGCCATCCCGTCCAATCACCCTCACATGCTGCCACCTCTGGCCCTGTTCCCCTACGAAAAATCTTACCACACGCCACTGATACTGCCACACTGCAGGGGTCTGGACTAAATGATCCTAAGGGTCCCGCTATGATTCTATGAATTCTAGCGCTCTCAATTGTTCCTTTTGCAGCTGTGGCTTTATCTGCCCCACACCAGAGATCTATCCCAGTGACCTGTTTGCAGATGAAGCCTCTGTCTGGAAGCACCCCAGAAGCAGGGCGTGGGAGGCAGATGCTTTGCGCATTGCCTGGTCCTTCGTCCTTTCACAACACCTTGCGCTGCAGAAATAACCCGACAATACTTTTCACAGCACGGAGATGCAATGTCTGTGAATTAAAGGCACAGAAAGAGGACCCGGGGCAGGTGAGGGTGGGGAGTCGCCAACCCTGCTTTGCCATCTTTACCCTTCTTCGGCTGTGCGCACATTGCAACTTTGGCTCCAGTGCGCTCCTGCCTCTGATGTTTGAAGCCGTGTATACATACGGTGTAGCCTCAGTCCATATGTATCCTGCAGCTTTTAAGGAAATGCTGCTGTTTTTCTGCATTTACCCTTAAACCAGCTTCCATCTGATTTGAAAAGGTAAGCTGCGGTTAAGATGTGGCACATGCTTTCGAGACACCTCTTGCTCATGCACAGACTGGGCTAGATTTAGGTTTGATGAGGCCCTAAGCTACGGAAGATAATGGAGCCCTTTATATGTCCAGCAGTCCTTTGTCAACAACAAATTGTCGCTGTTTTTTGTGTTGAATATATGCTATAATTGGGACGCGGGTGGCGCTGTGGGTTAAACCATAGAGCCTAGGACTTGCCGATCAGAAGGTTAGCGGTTCGAATCCCGGCAACGGGGTGAGCTCCCGTTGCCCAGTCCCTGCTCCTGCCAACCTAGCAGTTCAAAAGCATACCAGTACAAGTAGATAAATAGGTACCGCTCCGGCGGGAAGGTAAATGGCGTTTCCGTGCGCTGCTCTGGTTCGCTAGAAGCGGCTTAGTCATGCTGGCCACATGACCTGGAAGCTGTGCGCCAGCTCCCTCAGCCAATAAAGCGAGATGAGCGCCGCAACCCCAGAGTCGGTCACAACTGGACCTAATGGTCAGCGGTCCTATAAATGGTAATTTATGGACCCATTACGTATATCATAGGAGCCTACACAACACAAAACACTGTTGTTGTATGTAGGTTTTTGTTTTTGTTTGATCTTATATTTTGGAAATCCATTTTTCCCCCCTTCGATTTTTTGGGGAGCCTCCAAGAGAGTGGGGCCCTAAGCCAGGGGTCAGCAAGGCTTACCTTGCCTGGGCCGGTTCACTTCAGCGGAGATCCAGCTAGATTGTGCACTCACGTAAGAGCCCGTGATTTCTGGTGTCTGCGTCTGCGCAGATGCGGTTTTTGGCATCGGCGTCTGCGCAGACGCGATTTCCAGCGCCGCGGAAGTGAGTCCCTGTGCTGCGCTGTGCCGGTTTAGCGCAGTGTGCGGGGACTCGCCAAGGGGGTGGCTCGCTTTGGGGCGGCTCGTGGCCTGGTTAAACGACCCCTGTGGGCTGCTTGTGGCCCATAGGCCTTAGGTTCCCTATCCCTGCCCTAAGCTATAGCTTCTTTAGCTTATACATAAATCCGGCACTGTGCACAAATGGCAATTTCATTGACTAGGAAGGACTTCAGTGCAGGGAAACTGGCAATGTGCATTAGATGAAGACATCACTGTCTTCTCTCTGGGCAGCGTAAAAAGTAAAATAAAAAAGGACTTGAAATGCAGCTGGGAAGACAACTGCACTGCATTTTATGCTGCTAATGTGAACATAGCCATATTTCCACATTGGCCCACAATCTCATAGGGAATCTTAATTCCCAGAACTGCTGTTGGTTGTTCTATGATTCACGCTAATCTTTTCCCATATGACTATATAGGTACTTGGCGTTTGGCTGAGAAGGAATCATCACTGATTTGGAGATGCTACCTTTGTTAGTTGTCATAGTATCACATCAGGAACTTCAGATAAGTCAATCTTTGTGCTTAATTATCTAGAACAAATAGTGAGAAAAAAGGAAGTCCTGCTTTGAGATACAGTGCTGGAGACATTTTTTTTTAAGAACAAGTTTCAAAACTTCTGATATTTGAGACAAGCTCTTTATATGCGAATTTTATTTAGTTAGTTATTTTTGTTGTTGTTGCTGCTGCTACTTCTTCTACTACAATTGGGACTTGTAAAATGTGGCACTGTGAGGGAGCGCTTGTGTTCAGGGTTCCAGTCTTCCTGCAGGATACTCCATTTCATTTCCTGGCTCCTACCTGGTTCCCACCTGGGAGCTGGTGTGGTGTAGTGGTTAAGAGCGGTAGACTTGTAATCTAGTAAACAGGGTTCGCTTCCCTTCTCCTCCACATGCAGCTGCTGGGTGACCTTGGGCTAGTCACACTTCTCTGAAGTCTCTCGGCCCCACTCACCTCACAGAGTGTTTGTTGTGGGGGAGGAAGGGAAAGGAGAATGTTAGCCGCTTTGAGACTCCTTAGGGTAGTGATAAAGCAGGATATCAAATCCAAACTCTTCTTCTTATTATTTTTCCCAAAGCTCAGTCAGCATTTCATGACCTTGGAGCATGATGCCAGCAATACTAGATGGGTGCTTAGAGGGGGAAATCCTTGCATCCATGAAGAGCAACAATAAAAACCTGTCCTGAAACACCATCCTTGAAAGGACAAGTAATATGCATGCCCCAACAGAGAGTGAATGCACTGTGGGACGGGAGGGGGGGAGGCTGTGCAATAAGCAGCCCTAGCAACTCAGGTAAGTAAGTCAAGCCTGCACACTCAGGGTACATACACACTAGAGAGAAAGGAAAGCACATGTAGTTTTTGTAACTGCTGCCTTTGTATTTCAGATTTAACCATCGTCATTTGGAAGTAAGATGGAAATAAAAAGGTTTAGGCTGACAGCTTTGGTTTGGTGCTTGTGGATATGCCTTTGTGGGGGCCCAGCTGTGTAGGCTGTCATTACAAGCCCCTGAGTTTCAAAATTTGCCACTAAACCACTACTAGGGGGCAATTATGATAAGAAGTGGCCAGGATTACTGGGTTGAAAGGTGGGGGGCAAACTGAGCCATACAGGAGTGTAATGGAGTTATAAACATCCCTTCTCAACTTGAAGTGTAGAAAGAAAGGGGATTTCTGTTAATTGCTTACATGGCACCCTATAGTTTTCCTACCTATGGAAAACATCCTGTACATTTCCTTACACACTGAGACGCACACACACCATCTTCTGAAATGTGCCATAAGCTTTGTCTCTCCCAATTTCTCATTTTCCCCATCTTTAATTCAGTTCTCCACATTCCCTCCTCAGTTTGCAATTCTTTATTTTTTAAAATTCATTTGCGTTTTAGCACAAATGTCTTCCAATACCCACATTTTAATATGCAATTTTGTCTTTTCCGCACATTTTGGCAACCACTGCTTTCCCCGATGCAATGCATCTTGTATATTATTTTCACTAATACATGCATTCATATATAGACACTGAATCCTGGCATTTTTGTACACATTACATGGTTGGAGAACTGCACTGCATAATTTAGGGAAGTGTGTATTTCGGAGGATGACTGCCTTGTGGTTTGCATGTTGCTTCAATAAGTGTGGAGCTGGTAGATTCTCCCTTAAATGAAATCTGAACAGAATTCCTCCCCTCTTCTTCCATGGAAGCTTTGTGTAAGCAAATCAGAATGAGTACACAATAAATAGGTTATCTGCAGCAGGATCCCCTCTCTTGGCTCTCCACAGGCACTGCTCAAACAGCTGCAGCAGCAAGGAAGGCTCGCAGTCCCTGCATCATGTAGACCACAAACCAATGCAGGTGCATGAACCGTTTAGACAGGTAAATAAAAAAACCACGAGCATTTTAGTGCAAAATTCTCCTCATGGGCACATTTTCATGTCATTTTCTCTGATATACACATTTTTGCAAAGCAGTGTTGCCCAATTGTCATGCTTTGTTTGTGTGCTATTTCCACGAATATGTGCATTTTTGTGCACATGCTACCGTCATGGACTGGCTGGATGCAGAGGAGTGGTTTGAGGCAGCAGCTGGGGAAGGTAAAGATAAAGATAAAGGACCCCTTGATGGTTAAGTCCAGTCAAAGGCGACTATGGGGTTGCGGCGCTCATCTCGCTTTCAGGCCGAGGGAGCAAGCGTTTGTCCACAGACAGCTTTCCGGGTCATGTGGCCAGCATGACTAAACAGCTTCTGGAGCAACAAACAGCGTGACGGAAGCCAGAGCACACGGAAATGCCATTTAGCTTCCCGCCACAGTGGTACCTATTTATCTACTTGAATTGGCATGCTTTCGAACTGCTAGGTTGGCAGGAGCTAGGACAGAGCAACAGGAGCTCACTCTGTTGCAGGGATTCGAACCACCGACCTTCTGATCGGCAAGCCCAGGAGGCTCAGTGGTTTAGACCACAGCGCCACCAGCTGGGGAATCCCCAAGGGAACCCCTGGGGGAAGAAGGCTCAGATCCAGGAGATTGGTGGTGGGATGGCGATGAGTGGTCAGAGGGAGAAAAGGGGGCAGATTGGGAGGAGGTGTCGGAAGCTGAAGAGGTGGCCAGGTTTAGTGAGCAGGAAGAGGCTGTGGCAGAGAGCACTCCAGAATCAGAGGCGGCAGCAGAGGTGGGTCAAGAGGCAGCGTGGAGGCAGGCTGCTGAAGAAGCCAGCCTCCTGATGCGACCAGTTCCCCTCCCCCCGGTCTCCCAGAACACACCGATAAATGAAGAGGGCAGACTGAGCAATGAGATGCAAAGCGACAGAGCCTTAGGCTGCTGGTGAAGGAACCAGGGAAAGAGCCTTTGAGAGCGGTGGGAAGGCAGAGACCTTCAATCCTCTCAGCTGCCTCATTGGGGCAAGACCTACCAGGAAGGGTTGCTGTGATCACGAAGCCTGTGCTGTTTTGGTTTATTTGAATAAACAGTTAACTTTAAAGACACTGGGTGTTTTATTGCTGTCTGCTCCTGGCAGCTTCCCCTAGAATATTAATTTTTGGCTGCAAAAGTCCCGGAGGGGGGTTAATATTAATTTTTGGCTGCAAAAGTCCGGGGGGGGGGAATGCGAGTTTTTAAGCAAAGCTGTGTTTCAGCTTATACACTGTTTTGAAAATTAGGTAAATTAGATAGGCTTGCCTGTAAACACAAACTGAATCAAATTTCTCCCCCCACCCCTAACCTCAGCATAACAAGCGTCAGAGCCTCAGGGGCTTGAGCCCCACTGGGAGACGTCTGCTGGTGACAGTCCACACATGGCTTTTATTTAGGACACATGGCTGGCTCGAGAGGGCTTGATTATTTGAGGGGATTTTCCTTTCCGTTCAAGGAAAGGAGTAGTCATAAAGAAGGAAGAATGAGCCACTGGCAAAGCCTTTCCTGAATATGGGGCTCCTGCAAGCCAGAATCAATTGCGGTTTCAGTGCCCTGCAAAATATGTGATTTTATGAAGCTGCAGATGGGAATCTACGGGGGGGGGGGAGGATTTAGCCTGAAACCAGCTGGGGAATGGCTATTTCAGAGTTTCCACTTGGTCCCTATTGCCTTCTGGGCACAATTTGAGTTGCTGGCTTTGGCATATCCCACTCAATTGCAGGAGGGTTGAGCCGCATATGATTCCAGCTCCCTGTTTGGTTGTGACCTCGAAGAGCCACACCGGATGAGAGATGCTGGTAAACTATGATCAGATCTCTTGTGGGTATTTTTGAAATTTGAAACAGTTGTGGTGCATGAGTTTGGAAGGGCAAGGCGGATAGGACTGGGGGAGTGGTGCTGGGGAAGGAGATGCTTAGCCCCTTTCTTCTCCTATCTACAGCTACCCACTCAAGTTGCTTTATGCTCCATGGTGGGACAAGGGGATGGGGACATACAAGTATCTATATGATTCACACACCTGCGTGGGTTGGTGGTCTTCTGCATGCTGCTGCTCCTATTTGAAGAGTGCCTGTGGAAATCCAAGGGAGGGGGCCTGCAGATGACCTATTTATTGAGTATTCATCCTAATTTGCTTACACAAAACTTACATGGGGGGGAGAGAAATAAAAAAAACCAACACAACAACACAACAATAAAGATAAGAGTGTAAAATAAGGTCAAGCATTGATGGAAGGAAGTCATATTTTAGTTTAAAATTTGTTATAAGTATAAGTTAAGGTGGTGGGTGGGAAAGGGGGCGGGATCTTTGGTCCATAGCTGTCAACTTACAGATTTGAAAATAAGGGACCAGCAGCCTTGAAAATAAGGGACCAGCAGCCAAAATAAGGGACCTGCAGCCTCACCTGTTCCAGGCACTCCAGTCTTCCTGTCCTCCTGCAGTCTGGTCAAACTCATGCTGGTAGCTTTGAGAACACTGTCCAACCAACTTTGTAACCAGAGGTTCAACTGAATAGAATCTGAATCACATGCACCACAAGGCCTATGCAGCCTCAACTTAAGATGGCTCCCCGGGCTGGCTTTGCACTGCAAAGTTTGCAGCAGCACGTGCAACAAAATGGCGTCCAGCATTCAAAAAACCCCTCAGCTTGCATTAACTAACCACACACAAGGCATGCAAGCTCCACCCCCCAGTCGTACTTAGACTTCTTATTGGGTGAGCAACACAGCCAAGCAACACAGCTGGAGCCTCCCTCCTCCCTGGCCGGCAGGGAGGGAGGGAGAGGAGCTGCTTCATTTGAAATTTAAGGGACATCATTTAAGGGACATTTAAGGGACATCCATCAATAAGGGACAGCAGCGGGACATGGCGCTGGAATAAGGGACTGTCCCTTCAAATAAGGGACACTTGACAGCTATGCTTTGGTCTGGTCTGTGGAATTTCTTGATATTTCTGTATTTTTCTTCCCTCCCTCTATTTTCTTCTTTTCTGTATTTTTTGTATTTGGAAAATTAATAAAAATGATTTATTTATTTTTTTAAAAAAGAATAACAGGAATTTGAATCAGATTATTGAGCCGTATCGTTTCCTCTGCATTAAATCTGCTCAGAATGTCAAATGAAAGCTTATGACCCAAGCGTTCTTGCCTTTCTTCTCGGAAATATTTCCCCAGTACAGCTGTATTTGGGTGACTACTTTCTCTAAAGCGCACAGAATACTCCATGTGTTGCGGAGGAAGGAATGTGTGTGGAACTATTGGGGAGCTTCCCATCTCCATCTGGCTTTTCAAACATTTGCTCGCATTTTCTTCTCCAGTTTTGAGGTTAAGACTGGAGAGAAGGAGAAAGAGGTGCTCTTCCCAGATTCCCCTACCCCCTCTTTTAAACAAAAAGGCTGTGACCGCTGTTTTATGGCATTGTAAAGAAGTCCAGTGCTGGAATCAAGCTGGGTATCTTCTTAGTTTTGGACAAGTCACATCAATGGTGGAAGAGTAGCTGGGAGTCAGTGGAACCTGGTAGGGTGGAAGACAGGGAGGCCAAACAGTAGATGGCACTAGAGCCAATCACAGGCAGAGCCAAAAGGAACACAGGAAGCTGCCTCATCTGCACCATCAATTTAAAGCAGGCTCCCTCAGCCTCAGCCCTCCAGATGTTTTTGGCCTACAACTCCCATGATCCCTAGCTAGCCGGACCAGTGGTCAGGGATGATGGGAATTGTAGTTTCAAAACTTCTGGAGGGCCAAGGTTGAGGAAGCCTGCTTTAAATTGATGGTGCAGATGGTACAATTCACCGTGGTACAATTCCCATAATCCGCTGTGACAAGTGATTGTTAAACCACTCTGAGAAATGTAACTTTGTGAGGGAAATGGGGGTTCTCCTAACAATTCTCAGCCCCCTTAACAAACTACACTCACCAACATTGTTGGGGGGAAACTGTGACTGTTTAAAGTGGTATGATACTGCAACACATGGAGATCTGCATTGATCATTGCAGTGCATCCCTAATTATTGTTGTTGTTTAGTCATTTAGTCATGTCCGACTCTTTGTGACCCCATGGACCAGAGCACGCCAGGTACTCCTGTCTTCCACTGCCTCCCACAGTTTGGTCAAACTCACGCTGGTAGCTTCGAGAACACTGTCCAACCATCTCGTCCTCTGTCGTCCCCTTCTCCTTGTGCCCTCAATCTTCCCCAACATCAGTGTCTTTTCCAGGGAGTCTTCTCTTCTCATGAGGTGGCCAAAGTATTGGAGCCTCCCTAATTATTATTGTTGCATAATTATAAGATTATTGAACAGTGGTACCTCGGGTTACATACGCTTCAGGTTACATACGCTTCAGGTTACATACTCCACTAACCCAGAAATAGTACCTCGGGTTAAGAACTTTGCTTCAGGATGAGAACAGAAATCGTACTCTGGCAGCACGGCAGCAGCAGGACGTCCCATTAGCTAAAGTGGTGCTTCAGATTAAGAGCAGTTTCAGGTTAAGAACGGAGCTCCGGAACGAATTAAGTACTTAACCCGAGGTACCACTGTATAATCTTAGGAGGACTCGTGGCTGTGAGGGGCATGGTGTGACTATCTTGAAGCATGAGTGCCACATTGGCCCCGCGACTGTAGGTGCCCAGGGCCATGGATGCCATGCTGTGTGCATTGCCCTGGCACCCAAATTTGTGGGTGCCCGGCCCGTTCACGGGGAATTCTGTGGGTGCTCGGGAACACAAGGCCTCCAGGGAGTTGGCACCTATGTCTGGAACAGACCCTGGACTTCTGAATTTGCCACTACAGTGGTACCTCGGGTTACATACACTTCAGGTTAAATACACTTCAGGTTACAGACTCTGCTAACCCAGAAATATTACCTCGGGTTAAGAACTTTGCTTCAGGATGAGAACAGAAATTGGGCTCCGGCGGCCCGGCGGCAGCAGGAGGCCCCATTAGCTAAAGTGGTGCTTCAGGTTAAGAACAGTTTCAGGTTAAGAAGGGACCTCCAGAATGAATTAAGTACTTAACCCGAGGTACCACTGTATGCTACTGGCCCCACATCCCATACGATGCCATTGTTAAACTTTTATCCTCCTGGCACTTGTTGCTTGGTGGTACCTGGTTATTTTTAGTACTGGCTAGGATGCGTAGCTGGTCCCTCGAAAGAGATACCAGCCATTGAGTGTGGGCTTTGATTGTCCCAGCTGAAGGATTAGTAGCAGGCATAGGACTTAATCTTTTTTGAGACTGTTGGGAAATTGCAGCTTCTCCTCCCCCACCATGTCACAAGCACATACATAGCTGCTGGAGGCTTAATTTGAAGGCCTTGGCAAATCTCCTTGGAGCTCAGATAAATGAGTTATAAAATGTAGACCTCGTTGTACTGCGGTGTGACCTAGTCTGCTTAAGCATTGTAGGTCAGATTGGCGGCAACCAAGCGGGGAGGGTGAGGGGAAGATTGCTAGGGAGAGAGATAATGGGGCCACGTGGGCTTTAGAGAATCTGAATGCAGGAGAGGTCAAGCGGCAAGATGATTTAAATGGTAACCAAATGAAGAAAGGCGATGTTGCCTAGTTGAGGCATTATTTATTCATTCAGATCACTTGAATGAGAAAAGCCTGGAAGAAGCACAGCACAAAGGAAATTCTAGAGTGACTTGCCATCCTTATATTTACCATCTGAAAACTTAAATTTGGGGGGCCTTGATGAGCTGTGTATGCACTATATATGTAAAGCATATTTGAAGCACATCATTTGCCACAAAGAATTTTGGACGCTGTAGTCCGTTAAGGCTTGCTGGGAATAACTTGCTTGCTGGGAAGAACTGCCATGCCAAAAATCATTTAAGGGGTAGAATGTGCTTTTTCAGATATAGTGTGTAGCCTCAAGAACTGGCTAGTTAGTGTATTTCTAACCAGCTTTTCATCTTAACTGATCTCAGGTGTCAAGGAACTGCCATCAGCTCAGAGGCGAGAGGTGGAAAGGCAGTTGTGTTACAGGGAGTCTCCGAAGATCTTGCCAAGTAGTTCTTCCTCTGGCAAGGAGGGAAGCCACACCTCCAGTGGTGAGGGGGTGCAAGGATCAGAAGATGCTAGGGAGAGCCTCAACACCGAGCCTGAGCAAAGCGGAGGGGAGGCGAGTCCCCCTTTGCCAGCGCCCGTTCTGCGCAGTAGTCTTCGGCGCAGAGAGGGGAGGAGAAAGTTGGGGGTCACACGGCTGTTATGATCAAACCTATCCATTCTGAAGGAAATCAGCCCTGAGTGCTCACTGGAAGGACAGATTGTGAAGCTGAAACTCCAATACTTTGGCCACCTCATGAGAAGAGAAGACTCCCTGGAAAGGACCCCGATGTTGGGAAAGATGGAGGGCACAAGGAGAAGGGGACGACAGAGGACGAGATGGTTGGACAGTGTTCTCGAAGCTACCAGCATGAGTTTGACCAAACTGCGGGAGGCAGTGGAAGACAGAAGTGCCTGGCGTGCTCTGGTCCATGGGGTCACGAAGAGTCGGACACGACTAAACAACAATATGGATGGTGGATAGCTTGGGACAGTGTAGTGGGCTGGGAAGGTTGAGTGCCATGGGGGAAGAGCTCCAGTAGAGATGCTTAAGGAGCATTTGGGCCTCAGATCCTCTACCACAACTGCAGCTCCAGGGCTGCATAGGACCTCTGTTCCCGCATCACTATAAGGCAAGCCTTCTTTTTGCAGCCTTAACCGCTGCTCAGATTGGAACCTGGAATCAAAACAAAAACAGGACATGCCGGTCAAATGGCATGAGAAGTGGCTGGGCACCTGATGCTGCAGCCTAGCAAACCAACTGCAAATTATCTGGGTTTCCTTAAGTGCCCACAGAAGTGCCAGATGTTCCAAGCAAATGCAACAAAAGGGAGCAAATCGAACACTTTGGTTAGAGCACCTGGACTCCAAAGTCTCTTAACAGCCCTAGAGCAAAACTGTCTGAAAGTACTTCAAAAAGGGAACATGGAGTTATTGTTCATTGCTTAATCCACCAGGACAAAAATAGATTTCTCCTATGTAGATGTTTTGGCTGGCCTGTGAAAAACTGGTTAGGAGTCAAGTAGAAGCAAAAATTTCCACTGGTTCTATATCTATCTATACTTGCCAACAAGCCATATTTCTCTCCCAGTCCAATTCCCAAAAATAATTTCCTTTTTTCTCCTCCTGGTCACTTGAACAGATCTTGCCTCCGTTATTATCCCTGGGAACAGCGGGATTCCTCTGTTTGCTCCACTACAGTCCCATTTTCTTGGAAATTGTTGAACAATGTCCTTATTTGGCATCTGCCTGTCATTACATACAAAACAAAACTCCATTTGCTCCATGCTTAAAAGTGATTTGTTTATCTCAGTCTAGCATCTGTGCCCCCAAGAGAGAGAAGAGAGGGAAAGGACACTTTTCCAATAATAGATGGTCTGTTTTATTAGAGCTCACCCTGCAATAACTGTTGGAGTGTAAACACCACTCTACAGGGCAGCTGACAAACATTCACCCACATTCTCTGGCTTCCTTTTCTGCACAATCGCTGCTTTATGCTATGCTAGGGAATCGGCAACTGGAGGCCTCAGGATCAAATCCATACCCTGCTGCAATACTCCTTAGCCTTTTCCGTTGTCTACCCAGAAGCAAGAGAAGAGAGGAGACAGACTGCAGACTATGACAACAGGGCTTGTCTGCTTTCCAGGTAGCTCTGTGAGGGGAATAGGGGTCTCCTACAGAACTCTCCACACCCTTAACAAACTACAAGTCCCATAATTCTTTGGGGGAAGCCACAACTGCTTAAAGTGCAATGATACTACTTTAAAGATAGAGTGCAGATGGATCCTTTTGTAAAACCCTTTCCTTTAATTTGCAATGGATAGATCTAGCTCTAGATTTTTAGGCAGCAGATTATTATTAGGCCCTGCTTGGCATTTCACCTTTAACATCACCCCTTCCCATTTTTATTTTTTAAAAAAATATTTTTTAAAATATTTTTTGCCTTACATGTGCTGAATGGGCATACCTGTCAACTGCCCCGATAAAATTGAGACATCCCGGTTTTGGACTCTGTGAGTATCCAAAAACACCCAATCATAGAGCTCCAGAACTCGTGTTTTGAGGCTCCATGATCTCGCATGGGTCATGTGACTTATGTGGGGGGGGGCAGGGCCATGTCCCAGATTCTAAGATTAAAATGTTGGAGGGTATGAATGGAGCCCTGGACCTTTGTCCTTCTGTGCTGATGGCAACATTGGCCTGATAACATTCAGGAAGGAGAAGGTTGAATTTTACACCACGTCTTTGGCTTAGGGAAAACGTTTCAGGGTTTGCGGTTTTATAAAAATGGCACAAAATGGCTTTGTCTCCTTGCCAGTGGTTATTGCAACAATCTGTATTTCTGGTTCCTTCCTTGCTCGACAAAGATGCTGAACTGTCAACAACTGCAGCTCCTTCTAGTCCAGGCATCCCCAACCTTCGGCCCTCCAGATGTTTTGGACTACAATTCCCATCATCCCTGATCACTGGTCCTGTTAGCTAGGGATCATGGGAGTTGTAGGCCAAAACATCTGGAGGGCTGTAGGTTGGGGATGCCTGTTCTAGGCTGTTCTCCAACACAACAAAGGAAACTGTACACAAACCCCTGACCAAAGATGGCTGGCGTGTGCCCTAAAAACCTAGCTCCCAGGTGGAATCAGCCCAGTTTGACCCACAAAGCTGTTTTCCCTCAACAACACCGCCCCGAGCATATTGATTTGTATGCTGTTGGTGGATTTTTGTCATTGCCTTGTTGGGCTGTGTATGTGATAAAGGGGAGCCATACCGGGGTGAAGGTGTCTTCTTCTATTTGTCCCCGTGTCAGTTTCAGTTCATTGGTTAATTTTTCTGAACAGCAAAGAACATGCACAAGCAATGCTGACACCAAACCCTACATATAGTAAGTAAAATAGAAACATCGTCACCCGACCCCACCTCCATCCATGTTTCCCCCCTCCACCTTTCCCCCCCTTTTCTTCCTAATGTCTCAACAAATGAAACTGATTTGTAAAAATGTTACATGGGGAAAAAATACACGAGAGAGACATTGCACACACTTTTGTAAATCAAGAAAATCTTTAATAATAATAATAATAAAAACAATAGCACCCTGACATAACGAGAGGACTCTTCAAGGCCAAACGATTTCTTATAATTCCTCTGCGCTAGGCAGTCCAAAGCATTGTGGGAAATTTCAAATACTATAGCAGACAGCTTCCCAGGCCCAGCCACTGTTACCAGATAGGTCCATGGACTAGGGGCAGCTGAATCAAAGGGGTCATGAGAATCAGCATCAGTGGGGTCCGGGTGAGGTGCTAGGGCTTAGGCATTTGTCCAAGGGTAATTCTGACTGCTGATGCCAGCCCTGTATAGATCCTCCCACATCATGCCCCGTTTCCTGTTAGACAACTTTTACATTCAGTGCCAAGAATACCTCTGCCTACAACTCTGAATAGGGCATAGATTCCTGCAGGTTCTTTTCTCTCCCAGCACCCACAAGCTGGATGCTAATTCCCCAACCAGGTAGCCAGTTGCCCTCTGTCCCACAGCTTGCTCCAGTAGGGCATACCCCTCCCCTCCCCACTGTCTCAGTACATCCTGATTTTTCCTCATGAGAGCACGGCGGCCATTTTGGGTGCTGCGATTTTGCGCCGCAATCTTGCCCCTCCCCCATTTTTCGGGGCAGTGATTTTGCGCGGTGCCCCAAAACGTGAATTTTTTGGACACCATGCCCCACCAAAGTGCTTTTTTTAGGGTCATGATCATTCAGTTTGTACAAACCCAACACACACACACTCACACACACATGACATATGCGACGCCTCTGTTATAAATTCATAGAAAATCAACCATACATCGGATCTGCACCGTTCCACTTTTATTTTACTCCATGAAGGAAGGACTACAAAATGGGGAAGGTTTGATACAGGGAAGCCATAATCTCTCAAGCATACCAAACCTGCCCAGTTGCTATGCCAACCCTGATGGTCCTAGACAGAAGACCATCACACTCACAAAGGACCTGCATATGGGAGTGGATTCAGCATGGACTGGAACAAAGGACAGTGATCACCTATTCCCTCTGGGGGCAGGAAACTGCGAACTCCCCCTTGTCCTCTGGAAAGTACTCATGGGGAGGGGGAAAGGAGGAACTAGCCAGGTGGCAAAATACTCAGGTTACCTCCACAACTCCTCCCTCAACCCCTCCTTTTTGTGATGTATCAATGATGTAGTTGTGATGTAGTTTTAGGGGTGTAGTTTGGGGGACTAGTAGCTAATAAAAGTTGGGGTCTTCTTTTCTTCTGGGCTTCCATCTTGTTTCACCTGGTGGCAGGTGGGAGTCCTGTCGCGACAGTCTTCAATAAAGACCAAGCCTACTGGCTGCTGTTTTGCTCTGGTATTCCTGGCTGGTGTCCTTGTTTTTTTGTCCAAGGGAGCCCTCAGATTCCTCGGTTAACAGTTTTAACAACAGGAAAATGGCGTCCCGGTTTGGGGCAGTGTCATGTTGGAGGGTATGCTAGGGTGGGGGGAAGAATCACTGTACTTCCCCTTTCTTCCCAAGCTGTAATGTTCTCCTTTTCTTCTGTGTTCTTTGCAGGGGAGAGAAATAAGAAAAGGACTCTGTGCTGTACAAAGGTCTCTCTCCTCCATCACCTGCTGAAGTTGGCATCGATAGACATAGGCCTATCCAACTGGCACAGCATCGTCCCCGACTTCTTACTTCCCCTTGCAATTGGCAGTAGAAGCTTCTTTAATCTCTTACACTGTTGGGTCAGGGAGACCCAACTCCTCCCACTGAAGTCCTGGCATTCCTCACGCATGACTCAGCTTCAGTAGCACTGGGAGTGAAGAGTGTGAGGATAATGCGCAAGGGAATCGGACTCCGTCAATGAATAAAAGCAGGGATATCCAGGGTGGGTTGTACTATCTTATCTGTACACACAGACAGAGTCAGAGGCTACATTCACACCATACTATGGTGCCACTTTTAACTGTCATGGCTTCCCCCACAGAATTCTGGGAACTGTGCCTTGTTAAGGGTGCTGGGAGTTGTTCGGAGGCCTCTATTCCCCTCCCAGAGCTCCAATTTCCAGCGTTCCTTGGAAACACGGATCGATTGATGAACCACTCTGAGAATTGTAGTATCATAGTGCTTTAAATGTACAGTGTGAACACTGGCCCAAGTTTGCTCTCCAGGGCTGCTGACAAACTGTCAGCATTCGCTCTCATAAGAAGTAGTGATGGCCACCAACTTTGGGGGCTTTAAAAGATTACTGGATCAATTTTTGGATGATAAGCCTATCAGTACAGATCCTCCAAGTGTCCCTATTTTCCAGGGATGTCCTTGATTTAGAGAAGCAGTCCCGGTTTCTGATTTGATCCCAGAATGTCCCACTTTAGGATGTCCCTATTTTCATTGGAGAAATGTTGGAGGGCATGGAGTTTTCCAACCCCATAGCCATTTGAAGGCAATCCTGTATAGGGAAGTTTTTTAAAAAAATGTTTAATGTTTTATTATGTTTTTTATATACAGTGGTTACCTCACTGCTGTTTAAAGGCTTCTGTCTCCACTTTCACAGTCATGGAGAATCCTGGCAATCCTGTAGTGTGTTCAGGGTGCTGGGAATGGTAGCTGTCGGGAATAGTAGGTCCTTGACAAACGACAATTCCCAGAATTCCTTGGTGGAAGCCAAGACCATGAAAGTGGTAGAAGAGGCCTTTGAATGTCCAGTGTGGTGGATGCTCTCAAGAGGAAGCCTGCCACTTTCATAGGGGTTATGTTCCGGAGATCGCGCCTCCAACCAGAATCTCATAGGGTCAAAGCACATGGAGTTCAGGGCTGGGTGGGATTGCCAAAGTTTCGGACACCCACCTTTCGGTCCCCCTTTTTGATTCTTTAGATTTTTGGGCCAAGAACAAAAGCCAAATGCACACAAATTAGATGTGCCAAAGTTCTAGGCTTTCTGTAATTGTCAAGGAATGATGTACACGTGCAATTGCGAACCAGGTGGAACATTGTAAGGAGAGTGAACAAGATCGCACTGCCGATCTCGCAAGAGCTGCCTCCTTGCAGGAATAAGGAAGCCAAGGAGAATCAGATGCCCCACAAGAGCATCTTGGATGAGGTGGCTTTCAAGGAGGGTGAGACAATTGCATGGTGCAGAGGGTTATGCAAGGCAACTAGCCGTGAAGTTTATGCTCAGCCTCACCGGTTGGAGGGAGAAATGCTTCTGAAAAACACCTCCTGGAAGCCACATGTGAGGAGAGTGTTCCTATGACCCCCCCAAAGGTGTTTCACAAGGACCCCTTCCTTCCCTCTGCCCCCATACCTGAGGGTCGTCATGTCTCTCCAGGGATTTTGCCAGAACAAAGTAGATGTTGGGGAAAGGCTTCCTCGCGGCAAAGAAAACAGAGACATCAGCAGGTGCCTGGCTCCCAGCCATGCTAGCACCAGTCTGTTGCATGAGGGTGGGGGACACGGGAAGGGAACATTCCTATAATATTGGGCACTCAATTGGCATTTCCACCTACCGGAACTGTGAGCCTTTCCCCCTTTGTTCTGGCGTGCCTCTCTCCTAAGGAAGAAACAAGCTCAGTTAGTCTGATTGGTTGGAGGACTTCCAGATAAATATATGCATCCATTTTATTCTAAGGTTCATTAGGGTAACTGAGACCACCGGTTGGTGTTGGCTAGAATCTCAGGAAGGACATTTTTATGGGATGCATAAAATATGGGCTAAGAAGGCAAAGAAAGAACCTGAAATGCATTATATTTCTGTCAACTTTTGAGATTTCATAAGATTTCTCAACCTGGCTCTGGTGTTAATGTTTTGGGGGCAGCATTTCTAAAGAAGAAAAGAAGAAGATGGCAAGAATAAGCACAACGTGCCCTTGCTTGAGATCTAGGAGGTCCTGGTCAGCTATATGCTTAAAATGAAGCCCAAACATGGAAAACTATATTTCCCAAAATATTTAAGTTTGGACTAGTAGGCTGGTATTGATTCCTGCAGGTCTGAAGCCATAGCCATGGAGACGGCTCTTGGGGGGGGGGTCTGTTCCCCAAGGCAATAGCCAGGGGGGAAGAGAAGTGGCTGTCCCATTGCTGGCATGAAGAAATGGCAATCCCCATCCCCAGCAATGGGAGAGCCACAGAAGGCCACAGCATACCTGTAAATACTGGGTTTCCCCCTGGCACCACTGGGCTGCTGCTGCTTCTTCTTGGCCGGAGACTTAAGCTGCTCTCCCAAACCATGGCCATGGGAAAGAAGAAGGACATTGTATTCTCCTGGCATAAGCATCTACTCTAGGGGACGGGTTCCCATGGGCCCTCCCCCAATTATTTTCTGCCCCCCCCCAGCCCTGTTTCGCTCAGGTTGGCACCACAACCTCCTGGCACATGTGGGGAATGGTTTCCCCATGGAATTAACATACCACGACTTTGATTGCGGTCTCGCCTTCTTTCGCTATCCACAGCTGCCTATGTAGCCTGCTTGTCCTAGGACAAGGGTCAGCAAACCTTTTCAGCAGGGGGCCGGTCCACTGTCCCTCAGACCTTGTGTGGGGCCAAACTATATTTTGGAGAGAGAAAAATGAACAAATTCCTATGCCCCACAAATAACCCAGAGATGCATTTTAAATAAAAGGACACATTCTACTCATGTAAAAACACACAGATTCCCAGACAGTCCGCGGGCCGGATTTAGAAGGCGAATGAGCCGCATCTGGCCCCCCGGCTTTAGTTTGTCTACTTTTCTGGGAGGCAGAAAAGAAAAGAAAAACAGAGGAAGAGGTTACAAATGGGAAATGTCTGGGAAAACAGTTTGTAAAGCTGCTTCTCAGGTGCTTGGAGGGGGTGGTGTGAGGCATCTGGGCATCCGCAGTACAAGCCAAGCCCTGGCTCTGTGGCTCATCTAAATGGAGGGAAGTATGTTCCCGGGAGAGTGGGTGGTGCTGTGGCTTAAACCACAGAGCCTAGGACTTGCTGATCAGAAGGTCGGCGGTTCGAATCCATGTGACGGGGTGAGCTCCCGTTGCTCGGTCCCTGCTCCTGCCAACCTAGCAGTTCGAAAGCACATCAAATGCAAGTAGATAAATAGGTACTGCTCCAGCGGGAAGGTAAACGGTGTTACCATGCGCTGCTCTGGTTCGCCAGAAGCGGCTTAGTCATGCTGGCCACAGCATGTATTGGCCACAGCTGTAGGCTGGCTCCCTTGGCCAATAAAGTGAGATGAGCGCCACAACCCCAGAGTCGGTCACGACTGGACCTAATGGTTCGGGGTCCCTTTACCTTTACCTTTACTTCTGTTCCTGGGCAGCTGGCAGAGCCTCTCTTAGCCATGTGCCCCTAGCGATGTCGACTGGACTACTGATCCTAAGGCCAGCCCAGCTTCAGGTCCCCCACCAAGTTCCCCCCTTCTAGAACCCACCGTTCTCAACCGACTCTCACCTGCCTCCCCCCCCCCAACATTCACACTCCCTTTCCAAGCCTCCTCCAACCTTCTGTCTCCACCAGAATTCCACTCTCTCTCTTCCCCGCTCCCTCCTTGCTTGACATTTCCTTAGGAATTCTAACAGCATCACCTTAACTGCCATATTGCAAAAACAGAGGAAGAGGCTACGGATGGGAAATGTCTGGGTACCACTGTATGTTGGAAGCTGCCCAGGGTGGCTGGGGCAACCCAGTAAGATGTGTGGGGTATCAATAGTAAATTTATCATTATGGAATGGGACGTCCCTATTTTCATCGGAGAAATTTGGGAGAGTATGTCAATAGTTATTAGCCACAAAGGCTATGTTCTAACTCTGCTGTTGGAGGCAGCATGTCTCTGAATAACAATTGCTGGGAATCCTAAGTAGGGACAGCGCAGTTGTACTCAGGTCCTGTTTTGGGGTTTCCCATGGGCATCTTTTTGGCTGCTGTAATAACAGAATGCGGAGCCCGCAAGCTCTTCTTCTGTTACAGTATACTCTGAATTATTTTGCACTTAATTCTACGGGAAGTGAGGGTTGCTAAGTTATGCATGCTGGGTTCATTGTTAGTCCAAGGAAAGGCCTGTGAGGGGAATATGGATCGCCTAACAACTCTCAGCACCTTTAGCAAACTACCGTATCTGGGATGATTTAGGGCACTGTTTCCCAAACTTGGATTGTCAGCTACTTTTGGACTACAGTTCCCATCATCACTGGTCTCTGGCTAGCTAGGGATGATGGGAGCTGTAGTCCAAAAAGCAGCTGGAGACCCAAGGTTGGGAGAACACTGCTTTCAGGAAAGGCATGACTGTTGGAAGTGGTATGATACTGCGTTGAGGGTATAGCACAGATGGGGCCTGATATATAATATTTAGAAGCAATAAGTGCAGAAATGCCATGCCATGTTATATTTATATACAGTGGTAACTCGGGTTAAGTACTTAATTCGTTCTGGAGGTCCGTTCTTAACCTGAAACTGTTCTTAACCTGAAGCACCACTTTAGCTAATGGGGCCTCCTGCTGCTGCCGCGCCGCTGGAGCATGATTTCTGTTCTCAACCTGAAGCAAAGTTCTTAACCTGAAGCACTATTTCTGGGTTAGCGGAGTATGTAATCTGAAGCGTATGTAACCTGAAGCCTATGTAACCTGAGGTACCACTGTACCACTCAAAGGTTTTGCAAGCAATGAACACCTTATCCATATAAAGAAAGATGCAACAAAAGCATGATAATACAACAGACCAATCATCGAAACAATGTCAGATAGCAATATCAAGGAAATGAAAAACACATGAGCTGATAGCGGCCTACTTACACAATGAATCTGCCAAGATCTAATAGTTATCAACTGATTGAGGACTGTATCACTTAACCCAGTGTGCAATGTCATGTGTGCTGTTGTGAATTCTGGTTAGTCCTTTGTTTTATCTATAGCCTCCATTTTGGTGGCTGGGTGGGCTTTGATAGTGAGGCACTCATGAATAAGTGTTGCATTAGCAACTGATGCCATCGTGGAAGTCATAAGCCGAAAGGGATATTGGGAAAGGAACCATTGTCTTTATCTCTATTTATCATGGCAAACACTAGTCATTCTTTGGGCCTTCCGTCTCTTGCTCGGAAAAGCTGGCTGACAGGGCGGTAGATATCAGACACCAGCAAATCCTGGATAACATGAGAAGGTAACCGGAAATGAAACAGATGGGTTTGTTGGTCTGTTTTTGGTATGGTATGCAGCAGGCTAATGAATTGTGTAAAGATCTTAGGCAGGGGCGAAACTAGGCTTTATTTCAGCTGGGCCAAAGACCTAGTTTGGCACTCCTCACCACATGCACATTTGTGTACATGCACACGCAGTCTAGGAGCTTCTGGAGGTTTCATCTGAGGCAAAAACCCCAGCTGGCCCCCTGTAGCTACGGAACTGTTTCATGTACAGTGGTGCCTCAGGTTAAGTACTTAATTTGTTCCGGAGGTCCGTTCTTAACCTGAAACTGTTCTTAACCTGAAGCATCACTTTAGCTAAGGGGGCCTCCTGCTGCTGCTGCGCCGCCGGAGCACGATTTCTGTTCTTATCCTGAAGCAAAGTTCTTAACCTGAAGCACTATTTCTGGGTTAGCGGAGTGTGTAACCTGAAGCGTGTGTAACCTGAAGCGTATGTAACCCGAGGTACCACTGTATTAGATTTTTTTAGTTTTTCGCCTCTGAGAGTGGGTCAACCTGACAGAATAAGCTAAAACACGCAAACATGTTCCAGGCTGTGAGAGTAAAATGTGCCAATTTTAATTTTATTTTTTTAAGGGTGCCCGAAACACTGCTTTAAGAGATGTGGGTCATGGGTTTGGAAATACCCTTGGGGAAATAAAAAAGCAGAGTGAAAGTCATTGAGCCATACATGATCAAAGGGCAAAAAAAATGCATGCCAAGAGCTGTGTGCGCTGTAAACCACCAGTAGCCAGGGACTTTTCCCAGATGTTGGCAAGCTCTTCTAATTTAATTTCCTCAAATATTTGATTGTGATGTGTTTGTCTCCTGACAAAGCTGAAAAAAGAAGCCAAGTCTCCAGTCCAGGGATGGACAACTTATGTTTTTTCCTGATGAGGGTCGCATTTCCTTGGGGGGCAATATTTTTGGGGCAGGACACCAAAGACGAAAGGTGGACAGGGTAGAACTCAATGTGGATGGGGACAGAACCAAAGACCGTTGTGTGTGGCCAGGCCACCCCTTTTCTCTCACCTTGCCACTCCTTTCTCTCTCTGGTCGCTTCCAGACCACTGGTTCATTGAGCATTCATCCCAATTTGTTTGCACAAAGCTTGTGGGGAGGTTATATACATCCTCGGCTGTTTATCGAGCATCCATTCTGAATTATTTGCAGGGAAGGTATGCGATGTTGTGCCTAGTTTTTACCCTCAACTGCCCTGTTCAACAAACAGTGAGTGATTGTGATCAAAAACTAGTGTGCAATTTTTTTTATCACCCTATGACAAGGCTAAAATACACCTTCAGCTTGTGCACCAACATTTTGAAACAGGCTATGTGCATCATCGAAAAATGGCAATCAAAAGTCAAATGCATGGAAGGGAAACTCCCAAGGTATGCTTTTCAACTTGAGTCTCTGTAACCGGCCTTTGAGTGTTGGGAGATCAGGTCCTTGGGATGAAAATAAGAACCTAAAATGAGCCTAAAATGCTTGACTAGACCGAAGCCACTTCTAATCCAGTATCCTAGTATCCTGTTCTCACAGTGGCCAGCCAGCCAGAGGCCTGTGGAAAACCCAAAGATGGACGTAAACACAAAAGCACACTCCTCACTTGTATTCAGGGGCAAGCTTCCTTTGAATGTGGAAGCAGTACAGTGGTACCTCAGGTTACATACGCTTCAGGTTACAGACTCCGCTAACCCAGAAATATTGCTTCAGGTTAAGAACTTTGCTTCAGGATGAGAACAGAAATTGTGCTCCGGTGGCGCAGCAGTAGCAGGAGGCCCCATTAGCTAAAGTGGTGCTTCAGGTTAAGAATAGTTTCAGGTTAAGTACGGACCTCTGGAACGAATTAAGTACTTAACCCGAGGTACCACTGTACACTATCATGGCTGATATTGATTCCAGCCTGATCTTCCAACTACTGTACCAGTATGTGTCTAAGCCCCTTTTAAAGCCATCCAAGTCGGTGCCCATCACTGCATATTGTGGGAGCAAATTAAACAGAATTCTTTCCTTTTGTCTTTCTCGAATCTTCCACCATTCAGCTTGATCCAATGACCCTGGAGGCCCCATTTTATTTATTTATTTGTTTTTTAAGAATAATTTTATTGTTTATTTCACACAATTCTTACAAAATATAAGCAAAATATTACAAATACATACATACGTATATATTTCAAATAAGCACATATATATGAAAAAAGAAACAAAAGAGAAGAAAAGAAGAAAAGAAAAAAGAAGAAAAAATACAGAGAAAAAAAGAAGAAGAAAAGTTGGAAGCATTTCTTCCAAGTTTATTCTACAAATATCTCAATATGAAAATAATAATAAAATTTCATTGATTGACTTCCATCGCTTACACTGCACTTCCTATATACATTTTGGATTTTATTTATTTGCTATTGAATTTTTAGCTGCCCCTTTCCTCCTGTTATAGGAAAATCCCTGGGCTCACTTGGATTACCAAACAAAGACACCAGCCAGGAATAGAGGAGCAAAACAGCAACCAGTAGGCCTGGTCTTTATTCAAAAGACCATTGCAACAGGCCTTCCCCCCATCACATGGGAGAAGCAGGAAGAAGCAGTGGCGTAGCGTGGGGGGTGCAGGGGGGGCCGGCCGCACCAGGCGCATCATCTGGGGTTAGGGCAAATCCATGGGTTAGGGGGCGCAAATCCACGGGTTAGGGGGCGCAAATCCACGGGTTAGGGGGCGCAAATTACTTGCCTTGCCCCGGGTGCTGACAACCCACGCTACGCCACTGGGAAGAAGCCCAGAACAAAGGATGACTCCCACTTTTATCAGTTTTACAAAGATACCCACACCATCCCTAAAATAATATCATGCATACATCACAAATACACCACAGCTTGGGAGGGTCTGGTGACATAAACCTGAGCATCAGGTTTGTCCCCATCCTTCCCTTGACCTCCACCTCACACCCATCAAGTAAGACAAAAGAAGTTTCTGGTTTCCGAGGCCAAATTAATCACACCTCTTTGTCCTGACCAAGAACCTAATCCATTCCTGCATGGTTTGCCATTGTCCGTGGGATGACTGCCTGTCTGACACCCATTTGCCAAGATGCCAGTGATTATCTCTTGTGCAAGAGGCTGCTGCACACGTGATCCCAGGTTTCAGGGATTATGGCTGCCCACATCCCAGCCTCCCCCCTTCGCAAGCCATTCCTTTCCTGAACAGAACAAAGTTGGAATGGTGCAAATCCATACTGGAAAGATTTTATATGACTTTCTATAGTTTTCCCAGTGAGCCAGTACGTAGATACATTTATCAGTGAATTGTTACATTTGGTTTTTTAAAAAACAAATTTATTTATTTAACATAATTATTACAAAATATAAGCAAAATATTGCAAATACATACATACATACATACATACATACATATATATTTCAGATAAGCATACACACACACATATATAAAGAACAAAAGAGGAAAAAAGAGGAAGAGGAAAAAGAAAAAAGGAGGGAAAAATAGAGAGAGAAAAGAAGAAAAGTTGGAAGAATTTCTTCCAAATTTATTCTGCAAATATCTCAGTATGAAAATATTAATAAAATTTCATTGATTGACTTCCATCGCTTACACTGCACTTCCTATATACATTTTAAGCAAGATTGTATCTGTTATTCCGAATTGTTACATTTGGTAATGTGCAGCAGAGGTGCTTTGAACAGAGATGGGGAAAACTGTGATGAAGTGTTTTGTGGGGACATTTGCTGAAGTGTTTGTGTTGATTTTGGTAGTCGGGGTGTGTGTGCATGATATCTGCTGGAGGGGCAACCCCCCCTCCTTTACATAAATTCCTGCAACACTCCAAAATGCCAGCTTGGGTGTTCCTCTCCCCCCATCTCATTTAATCCCCACAACAACCTTGTCAGTTAGGTGAGCAACTGACCTTAGGTCACCCAGTGAACTTCGTGGCCAAGCGGAGATTTGAACCCTGGTCTCCTAGGTCTGACACTCTAAACACTACAGCATAGTGGTATTATAGGTAAAGGTAAAGGAACCCCTGACCGTTAGGTCCAGTTGTGGATGACTTTGGGTTTGCGGCTTTCATCTCGCTTTATTGGCTGAGGGAGCCGGTGTTCAGCTTCTGGGTCATGTGGCCAGCATGACTAAGCCGCGTTTGGTGAACCAGAGCAATGCACGGAAACGCTGTTTACCTTCCCGCTGGAGTGGTACCTATTTATCTACTTGCACTTTGCCATGCTTTCGAACTGCTAGGTTGGCAGGAGCAGGGACCGAACAACGGGAGCTCACCCTGTCGCGGGGATTCGAACCGTCAACCTTCTGCAGCGCCACCCGCGTTCCAATGGTATTATAACGTATTATAATGCTAGTATTATAAGGTGCCATGGCAAACCTAAGTAGGGTTGTCACCTGTTCTGTATAAATACAGTATTGTCCCATATTTCAATGTAAAATGCTGCATCCTGTATTGATGCACCTTTGTCCTGTATTTCAAGTCTTCTCTCTCTCTCTCTCTCTCTCTCTGCCAAGTTAGGGATCCTCTCCAAATGCATGTGTTTGAAAGAGTGTATTTAAGTTCTGGGTAACCAAGCACAGACAGATCTACAGATTCATGTGTGCCTGTATCTGTGTGACAAATTCCAGAGGGGCCATCCTGTTAGGCTGCAATAGATCATACTGTCTTTCTACTGCAGTTGGAAAGACAATGAGGTCCCTACCAGAGCGGAATGGCAGACCAAGTTGTTGGACTATGCAAAGATGGCAAAAATGACCGGGAAAATCAGAAACTTCAACAAAAGTTCAAAACTTCAACAAAGAATGGGGGAAATTTATAGAGTGGTACCTCGGGTTAAGTACTTAATTCGTTCTGGAGGTCCGTTCTTAACCTGAAACTGTTCTTAACCTGAAGACCACTTTAGCTAATGGGGCCTCCCGCTGCCGCCATGCCGCCAGAGCATGATTTTTGTTCTCATCCTGAAGCAAGGTTCTTAACCCGAGGAACTATTTCTGGGTTAGTGGAGTCTGTAACCTGAAGCGTATGTAACCCGAGGTACCACTGTACTATACTTGAGAGACCACTGTAAACATTTGACCTCTTTAGCAGGTCTTAAATAACTCATGTAATGTTACATAGAGTTTGGACACAACGGAGAACTTATAATATGCAGCTGAAAAGGTTAACTAAAGGTTAACTAAAGCACCCATGGAGGGGAGGAGGGAAGTCTCGAGATTCGGAAGAATCTTGTGTAATTTTTATTAATTGTGATTTGGAATGTGAGCAAATTTGTAAAATCAAATAAAAACTATTTAAATAAAAAGCAATAGATCATAATGGTTTGCTCTGAAGTCACTTCGCATCAGATGGAAAATAAATAAATCGCCGCCCCCACCCTACCCTGTCCTGTATTATACCAGAACAAAGGTGGCAACCCTATTTCAAGCACGACTGCGCTTAGCCAAACGTTGGCGTCTAGGCGCCCAGCAGCCCATCCCGGTCCGCTCACCCATCCCTCCAAATGGGCCAAATGGCTTTCCTTGGCGCTGTTGTTGCTCCTGCTCCTTCCGACGCCGCTCGCCATTGGCTCGACAGCCGGAGCACGTGGCGGCGGGGCGTAATTGGCAGGCTAAGCCTTAAGGGAAAGAGGGGGCGGGCTCGCTCTCTGCCTTGGGCTGCACTGAGTCATTTGCCTGTGCGGAGCAGGAACACAAACAGGCGGCAGAACTTGCTGAGCTTGAGCGAAGCAGGACGAGACGCGCTCTCAGCCCAGCCCAGCCCCGCAGGGGAACGACGCACCATGAAGGGACCCAGCTCCTCGCAGCTCCTGCTGGGGCCTCTCCTCGCCTTCTGCCTGCTGGTTGCTGTCAGCGGTGAGTAGGCAGCGCTGATTTTCCCTTCCCTTCTCTCGCTTCCCTGCCTGGTTTTTGGCTACTGGAGGTGGTGGGTGGGGAGCCCTTCTTAAATTGCGCGCGGGGCGCCTCGAAGGCGAAGCTGCCCTGGCTTTAAATCCGTTTGCAGCCCAGCCCCTCTCGATTTGTTCCTTCGCTGCCGACCAAATCCTTCCACGAAACTCGCATTAAAGCGCCGTGAAATCTCGAAATGCCCATTTGAAAAGATCAGCCGTACGCACAAGCAGGGTATGTTTACGCTTTGGGTTGGAATGCGTTTTGGTTAGGGTTAGGGAAAAGCGCTCTGTACATGCCCGAGAGGCTCTGTGCGCAATGATGGATTCGCCAGGGGCGGCGGGCGGCGCTAAGTCCTGGCTTTATTTTTATGGTTCTTCTCCTCCCTGCCTGTGTTTTGGGGGATTTAGCCTTGGCAAGCTCTAAGAGGAAGACCTGGTTATGAAGTTTAGAGAAGCAGGCCCTGTGTTCAAATTGTGGAGGGAAACGGTGGGGGAAGGGAAAGGGAGCTAGTGAAATCCACAAGCCTCTGACTCGCCCAGTTTTACCCTATCTGTATCGTTCCTCTAGTAACATTTTACAAACAATAGCTAGTGGGATCAACGCAAAGAGTAAGGCTGTGCTCTCTTTCCCCACCCTCTGAACCTTGACTTGATGTGGGGATCATCAGACTAACATTTTGCAATGTGGGAAAATAGGCACCATATTTTCCCACGGGAATTGGTCTGTGGAAATAAAAGTGAAAGGAGAGCCTAAGGGGGCCTGCTCTAGGCTTTCAGGGTTGTCTTGGGGATAAGTAACCTCTTTTCTTAAAACTTGGTGCTAGAGATGTATTTTTGTTCTCCTTCTGTACCAACCTATTTCCAGGACATAGGTACGTGTGCATGTTTGGTTTAAGGGACTTCCTCATAAATCTCCCAAGGGTCCTTTTGGGTGCTTGTGGGCAAGATGTCTGTAGGCTTTTGTGGGGATGTGGGAGACACTGGATCAGTGCAGTGACTCCTTTCCGAAAGGAGCTTAGGGACATAGGAGGCTGCTTCCATAACCGGTCAGATCATTGCTCTGTCTAGCTCAGTTTTGTCAACACTGGCTGGCAATGGTTCTCTGGACTTTGAGGCAGAAGTCTCTCCCAGCCCTACCTCTGAGCAGTGGCCCCTCACAAGGGTTAATCTTACTTGGAAGCTGCTGTCTGGAAGCTTTACCTAGATGTGCACCTCCATACTGAGGCTCCTATAGCTTTAAAGGCACCATGGCTTGGCTTAACGTTGCATCCAGATTTTGGCCCCATGGTTTGTCTTGCTCCAGACAAACCATGCACTTTAACCAAGGTGTGTTCCTGGCTTACCGCTTTATCTAGGGTAGACAAACCATAAGTCTGGGTTTTAGCAATATGCCAAACCATGGCTTCGTCCCTTGTAGGGCAGCGGCATTGGGGAGGAGTATTGTCGCAGTGATCTTTTATTTATTTATTGGTTATTCATTAAATTTGTATACTGCACTATGCCCACAGGTCTCAGGTTGCAACATAAAATCACAATATGAAAACACGAAATGCACAATAAAAACAAAAGTCCCTTCAGTCAGGGAACCTGCTTGCTTGCACTAAGCCATGGTTTGGTTTAGTTTTACGTGTAAGTTGGGCCAAAGTGATGGTCTGAAACTAAAAACTATTACTTCTTGCAAAATAATGCAACTCCTTTTCTGCTCACCATGGAGGAGCTCCCAGTTGCCTTGAGAATGAAATGTCACCTCTTTCCGAAGTGTGCCCTGGATGACTTTAGGCCAGTTGCTTTCTCATAGCCTAACCTACCTTGCAGGGCTCTTTGTGAAGATGCAATGTTTTGAACTCCCTGAAGAAACAGTGGAATATAAACAAATAAGTACATAGGGACACAGGAAGCTGTCTTAGGTGGAGTCAGATCATTGGCCCATCTAGGTCAGTATTGTCTACTCTGGTTGGCAGCTTCTCCAGGGTTTCAGCCATACCTAGAGATGCTGAGGATTGAACCAGCAACCTTCTGCTTGCAAAGCAGATGCACTACCACTGAACTGCGCCTCTTCCCTAGTAAGCTCATTGAAAAGGAATTCCAAACAATTGCTTTCAGGATTGGGATGTAAGCATCATATTTTTCTTACGCCCTAGCCATGGCAAATAGGCCTTGGACAGCCAATATAATATAGTGCAGTGATGGGGCGAGCGCAGATCTGAGCTCCATCTGCACTATGCATTTAAAGCATTATCTTATCACTTTAACAGTCGTGATTTCCCCCAAAGAATCCTGGGAACTGTAGTTTGTTAGTTCCATTCTCAGAGCTACAAGTCCCAGAGTTCCCTGAGAAGAGGGATTGGTTGTTAAAGCACTCTGGAAATGGTAGTTCTGCTAACTGAATAGAGGATCTTCTAATGACTCGGCACCCTCAACAAACTACACTTCCCAGGGTTCTTTGGGGGAAGCCACGACCAATTAAAGTGGTATGATGCAGCTTAAATGTGTAGTGCAGATGAGGCTGTGGATATGATAGTGGCTGGTGATCACCTCATCTGCAAGGAGTCAGATTCCTAATTGCTTATAGTACTAGTAGCAACCAAATGACTCCTGATTAACACTGCTGAAAGGAAACTTGGGATTTTTTGTTTGCAAGGACTGTGAGCGCCATTCAGTTTTGGTACGTGGAGCAAACACTTGGGCTCAGAATTATTTAATTTTATATGCATTTCTTTTGCTCCAGTTTCCCATGGGTGGACCTTGGGTACATAGTAAAAATGACAACAACAAAGCATATTCTCCAAGCCTGAATTTTGCTCACTCCTTTTCTAGTGGATAGGCTGTTGGACTTGGGTCAGGGAGACTTGGGGTTGAATCCTACTTGGCCTTGAACCACATTAACCGACTGTTGGCCAACAGCTCCCTCTTAGCCTAGCCTACCTAACAGGGTTGCTGTGAGGACACAACGTGCGTGCATGGGAAGGAATCATGTACAGTATGCTGAACTTGAAAGGAGAGCAGGATAAAAAAACAAGTTAGCAATAGAATGAGGAAGTTGAGGGCATATGTTCCTTGTAACATCTCTTCCCACACTTGGCAATGCTCCTTTGTGTGGTCAGAATCGGGGATTTTTTCTTCCATAGTTTTACCTGGTTCCTAAGGCAACTGCTGGAGGAGAGAAGACAGCATATTTATATTTCTGATTGATGGTGACAGTGGGGAGGAGACTGTTTAAATGCTTACGCAGGGCTGTGATGGGTACGGGCCTGAACCCAACAGTGAGCTAAGCATTATCTGCCTCCTCTCTTGTTAGCACTTTAGGGCAGAGTCAGCACTTCTAAGTCTTTGTTGGAGGAGGAAAAAAACAACAACCCGGAACTCAGGACGGTGGAGGTGCAGAGATGTATGTAGCTGAAAGGGATTAGAATGGATTCTGCATGAATGAAAATCCCAGTGGATTCTGCTGTTGGTGCAGTCTGTCCTCTTGTCTTCTTTCCTTTTTAAAATTCTAACTTAAGTTCCACATCTGGCAACCTCTGGGCCATCCAGCCCCCTTCGTTGGTGATAAAGGTCCCCCACTCACTCGCCACACCAAAATATAGGGGTGAATAGGGGAGCAGCCTCTGATATTTGGCAGATGGGACACTGGTGGCGCTGTGGGTTAAACCACAGAGCCTAGGACTTGCCGATCAGAAGGTCGGCGGTTCGAATCCCCGCGACCTTGTCCCGCTCCAGCGGGAAGGTAAACAGTGTTTCCGTGCGCTGCTCTGGTTTGCCAGAAGCGGCTTAGTCCTGCTGGCCACATGACCCGGAAGCTGTACGCCGGCTCCCTCAGCCAATAAAGCGAGATGAGCACCACAACCCCAGAGTTGGTCACGACTGGACCTAATGGTCAGGGGTCCCTTTACCCTTTACTTTACTATCAGGCCCACAGGGTATTTAAAGTATATTGCTTCCCCAAAAGAATCCTTGGAACTGTAGCCTGTCAAGGTTGTTGGGAATTGTAGTTCTGCAAGGGATAAACTGCAATTCCCAGGGTTCTTTGAAGGAAGATGTGGGCGTAAAATGTTCTTTAAATGTATGGTGTGAATGTGACCTAAGCCACCTTCAATCAGTGATGCCCCTGCAAAAATAATTCTCATTCCTTCTGCCAAGCGATTTAGAGTCAAGAGTACAGAAAATGCTACTCTTCCCAATGAATCAAAACTCTCTAGGAATGATTTGGGCTTTTATTTGGGGGTCATGAAACATAAGGGAGAGGTGGGCAACAGGAATTGGGGCTATTCCAGTTCCAGGCAAGATGAATGGAATGAAAATGTTATTTTATTATTAAGGTTTCTATATCCCACCTTTTGACTTGGAGTTCCATTGTCACAGAAATTGTAGCAGGAGTTCACAGACAGGAGAGTCGCCCTTTAAAACTCACTTTTTCCTTTGCACGCTGTCTACTTTCCCCTCTTCTCTAGCCTTAAAGGAATCCTGTTTTTCCCCAGGCACTTCTGATTTTGGGAAACAGACACATTGTTCTCACACATGGGGGCATGATTGTATTTCTCATCCGATTTCCTTGCCTCCTGACAGTGAGTGAAGTGATAATTGGGAATTGGTTCTGACCCAACAGTCCTGATGCAGACACATAGTATTCTTTTAATCATTAGGCAATCCTTCCCTCTGCAAGCAGACAATAGTTTCTTATCCCAGCCAGAAGGTACGTTTCCCCCTTTCCATTGTTTGCTGGTTTGTGTATCAGGGCCAAATGGAATGAGCTGGTTTTTAAACAGTAGCTAATCAAAGGACACAAACATTCTTAGCCTGCAGTCAGAATGAGGGAAAGGAAAAGAATATAAAGGAGCACCAATGGGTGTGGGAGCAAACTTTTTATTCTGCAGGGACACCCTAAAGAGGACCCTTGTTGTTGTTTAGTCCTTTAGTCGTGTCCGACTCTTTGTGACCCCATGGACCAGAGCACGCCAGGCACTCCTGTCTTCCACTGCCTCCCGCAGTTTGGTCAAACTCATGTTGCTAGCTTCGAGAACACTGTCCAACCATCTCGTCCTCTGTCGTCCCCTTCTCCTTGTGCCCTCCATCTTTCCCAACATCAGGGTCTTTTCCAGGGAGTCTTCTCTTCTCATGAGATGGCCAAAGTATTGGAGCCTCAGCTTCAGGATCTGTCCTTCCAGTGAGCATTCAGGGCTGATTTCCTTCAGAATGGATAGGTTTGATCTTCTTGCAGTCCATGGGACTTTCAAGAGTCTCCTCCAGCATCATAATTCAAAAGGAACAGACGGCATGTAGGATATGACACTGTCTTGTACCATATCAGGCTTCTTGTTCATCTAGGCCAGTGTTTTTCAACCACTGTTCCGCGGCACACTAGTGTGCCACGAGATGTTGCCTGGTGTGCCATGGGAAAAATTGAAAAATTCGAAAGATTTAAAAATAAAGTATTTTATAATTTTTCATATTTCTGTTTACTTACTATTTCATAATAAAGTAATTATAAAATACTTTCTTTGTGTTTATTTGATTCCTGTTCAAGAGAATTACTTTATATATAGTCAATATAGGCACAGAGTTAAATTTTTTAACATTTTCTAATGGTGGTGTGCCTCGTGATTTTTTACATGAAACAAGTGTGCCTTTGCCCCCAAAATGTTGAAAAACACTGATCTAGGCTAGTACAATCTACTCGTGTTTTATATTATGATTGTTGCTATTTAAATTTACTAGTCCCTTTTTAAAGGGATTTAATTATTATTACAAAAAGCATAAAACAAAACAAAATTTAAATGAACTGTATTTTTAGAAGGCAGGATTAAAACATCCCACTCACCCAAGGCCTAGCAGAAAAGTCCTGGTACCTAAAATATGTAATGATGGCGCCAGGCGAGCATCCTTGGGGAGAGCATTCTATGAGTGAGGAACCACCACTAAAAAGGCCCTGTTTTCGTCCAGATCTCCCATTGAGGGGACACATGAGATTTTAAGCCATTTTTATCTACACCACTGCCCAGAGACCTCTTGCTCTGGGGCTGCTTAGACATGCCAATAATAAATAAAAGAAATAACGCATAATCAGATTGGCAGCAGCTCTGAAGGATTTCTGGTGTGACTCTCTCTTATGACAATTGCCTGCTACCTGTCCTTTCTAATTGGAATTGTTTGGGATTGAACCTGAGACTTGTAGAGACTTCAAAAACCATGTTATACCAAGTCAGGTCACTGGCCTGTCTAGCTTCAGATGTTAATGATTAAAAGGGTTCATATACCACTTTCATTTCCAGAAGAACTGCTTAGGCAGTCCACAAACAAACAAAGGCAGACATCAAAATTACAAGTATAAAAGCAACTGTAAAAAGACAGCTTCCTGGAATGAAGATGTTATTTTATTATTAGGGTATTTATATCCCACCTTTTGACTTGGAGTTCCATTGTCACAGAAATTGTAGCAGGAGTTCACAGACAGGAGAGTCGCCCTTTAAAACTACTTTTTCCTTTGCACACTGTCGACTTTCTCCTCTGCTCTAGCCTCTTCCTTGAAATAGTAAGCGGCTAGCAGAGCTGTGCAGAGACCTACTTAATGCCTGTACTATTAGGAACACACCAGGGAAATTAATTGGTTCTGCTGTAAATTGAGGGTGAATGCTGCATGCCCCCCCCCACCCAGAGAAGCTCAATTCATAACCTTTTCATGAGAGATAATATGTTTTATGAATGAGAAACTGTGCTTTGTGAATGAAGCTCATGTCAAATTATACATTATTAAACCAAAAGGTGGACAGAACAGCAATGTTCAGACTGTATTTTACTCGAGCAGTCACCTCTGAAGATGTAGCCAGGAATCTCAGAAACCCCTCAAGATGTAGCTGGGAATCTCAGAAACCCCTCAGTGGGCTGGGAATGTGTCAAGTGCTCTGTAACTGGGTTGGAGGAAGTTGCTCATCAGTAGAAGATGGGAACTGTCAAATGGGGGTCTTTTGCTTATCAGAGAATTTGGGCAAGAGCAAGAAGAACAGATCTGGGAGGAAGAAGGAGACGGGGTAGTTAAAGTGTCTGGACAGGGAAATTAAATGTGTCTGACTATGGATGGTGGTTCAAGACAGGCAATTCAGAAAGTACCATGATGGACAAGTTTGGAAGCTATGTAATCACACATGCTCCAATTTTGCTGAACATCTCATGGATAATCTTCCTGGCACTTTCTGAGGTTTTAAAAGTTGCTCCCCACGTTGTTTTCCTTGACGCTTGCATTTATTTTATTCTGGATTGCTTTATGTGATGTTTTAATGTGTTGTGAACTGCTTTGAGATTTTTTCTTTAAAATATAAAGTGCTATAGAAATGAAATGAGTAACAATGAAAAACTTAATCCCAGTGGAATGGTGCCTAGACATTCCATTGGGGTGACCCAACAGTGATTAGCTTATATACCTATCTGGGTTTGTAACACTGGTCCTCCAGGTGTTTTGGATGAAAGCTCCCATCATCCCTGACCATGACAAGGCTGGCTAGGGCTGATGGGCACTGGAGTCCAAAGCAGATTGGGGAAGGCAGATCTGGTTGTTGTTGAACTCTAGCTCCCACCAATCCCAGATGCAGGATTGCTTGAAGCATTGGGGCGTGAATTTACCCTCCCTTAAAGGCAGCCCCAGAGCAGGCATTAACAGCTCTCCTGCTGTGGCCCTGGCATCTGTCCCAGAATTCCAGGTTCTGAAACCACCTCTGCTTGGCTTCTGAAACTTCTGGGAGGTTGCCCATCCTCAATACAGCCAAATATTATTTTCCCAGTCTTTTAAGGGTTAGAAACTTGGTGGTGGTGGTGGGTTGTTTTTAAATGAAAACTTGGGATTGTATTCAACTAACTTTTTTTGAAATGAATGTCCATTAAGTTTGATGAGTCAATTCCATGGGTAGACAAACTAAGGCCCGGGGGCCAGATCCAGCCCAATTGCCTTCTAAATCCGGCCCGCGGACAGTCCGGGAATCAGCATGTTTTTACATGAGCAGAATGTGTGCTTTTATTTAAAATGCATCTCTGGGTTATTTGTGGGGCATAGGAATTCATTCATGCCCCCCCCTTCAAAATATAGTCCGGCCCACCACATGGTTTGAGGGACAGTGGACTGGCCCCCTGCTGAAAAAGTTTGCTGACCCCTGCAACTCTGAGTAAAAGTTAATTCAGTACATCTCAGAGGTTCACTGAGCAGGAAAAAAAGGGTTCTCTGGAACCTGGATTCTGAAATTTTTTCCCTTACCCTTTTGCAAAACTCTGGCATTCACACATCCCTGCTGATTGCTAATGCATTTCTGTTCAGCCACCTCCTTTCACTGAAGACGCTCAGTGTTGTTCTTGTTTTTGTACAGTGGTACCTTGGGTTACATACGCTTCAGGTTACATATGCTTCAGGTTACAGACTCCGCTAACCCAGAAATAGTACCTCAGGTTAAGAACTTTGCTTCAGGACGAGAACAGAAATCGTGCTCCGGCGGCACGGCAGCAGCAGGAGGCCCCAGTAGCTAAAGTGGTGCTTCAGGTTAAGAACAGTTTCAGGTTAAGAACAGTTTCAGGTTAAGAACAGACCTCCGGAACGAATTAAGTATTTAACCTGAGGTACCACTGTAGTAACTTGGCCACTCCACTCCACGGGAACCTGGCTCTCAGTTGCATTAATTGTCCAAAAGGCAGGGCAGAGAGACACAGAGGGCAGCTAAGTACTCCTGTCTGTTTGGGAGCAAGTCAGATCGGAAGCGACATCTCAGATTCCTATGGCCATCCCTTCCTCCCTGGCTGTAGCTCGTGGCAGCGCATTGATGGAAGATGAGGTCATCTGGCACCAGCCAGGGCGACAGCACAGGCAGTGCCTGAGCTGTGTTGCTTTTTTTATTTTCCCTTCACAGGCTGGGCTGTGAGAGCTGCCCATGCACCTCTGAACACAGTTTGGAGCCTGGTTTCTTCTTAGCCTGTTGGAGGAGTGGAGTGTTAGGAAGTGAGATTAACCCCAGGGACTTCTGCTATAAAAAGACTTACGAGCAATAATGCTGGGAGGAGTAGCTTAAGCTAATGAAATCTGTCTGCCATGGACGTTAAAGCCCTACCCCAGCAAACAAGGAGCCTGGAGGCTATTTTTGGAGGATCTGCCTTGGGTCCTCTACAGCGGGAGATTCAGAAGAGGCAAAACGAAAGGAATTCTTCAAAGAGAAAGTACTTCTTCTCTCTGTGCATAGTTAAACTGTGGGATTCACTTCTGCAAGATGATGTTGTAAACAAAAATTGCCCTTTTCCCTTATGGGGTATCCAAGAGCCCATATAGAGTCCTCACATAGGTTCCCTATTGGTAGGAGAGAATAGCAGAGGCCAGCCAGAGAATATTGAGAAGCAAAGCAGCTAGTAAGCTTGATCTTTATTGATCTGTTGCAACAGGGTGCTCCCCTCACCCGCAGGAGAGAGGAGGAACCCAGAAAAATGGCGCGCAAGGCCTTATAAAGACTTTTGAAATTGCCACCCTGTAGATCAAGACCACCCCCAGAAACATCATACATACATCACAGAAGGGGTGTAACCTAAGACCACCCCTCAGATACATCATACCTACATCACAGAAAAGGCGGTCTAAACAGAAATTTGAATGTTGGTTTTTTCCTGTCCTTGTTTATCTCCTGTCTGGCAGGTTACTTGATTGGATTGCCTGGGGAGCCTGGCCAGTCTTTTGTAATGATAAATACTTAGTTCCTGGGCCATGTCACAAGCTCACACCCTATTCATATCTTAAATGTGCCCTTAAGACAGGATTTGTGAGGAAAGAGACAATGGGAGGTTTCCCACTTTGACCTTGCAGAGAAAACATTTGCTCAGTTTAGGAATCAAAATGGTTCCAGGTTGGTCTTCCTGTGCTGATCTATGTACGTGCTTGGTTGGTACACTTATGAACATTACCATATATCTAAGACCATAAAATTCCTATCACAATGATGACTAGAGCTAGGCAATATATCAATACATCGCCCAAAACCGGTTTGAAGTCCATATTGTGATACCGGTTTCATAATTTTTGACCTGGCAATATGTTGCGAATCATCATGTGCGTGTGTGTGCTGTGCAAAAATCACGATGCATGAAAAACTGTGAAGCCAGCCAGTGCTTTGACATAGCTTCCCTAGGCATCTGTTTGGCCTCTGTGAAAACAGGATGCTGGAATAGATGGACCTAATTCAGCAGGCTATTCTAATGTACTTAAGTATACACAAGTACTTCTCCACAGAGCGCATAGTTAACTATGCAATTTGCTGCTACAGCAGGTGTGGGAAACCTTTGACCCACTTAATTGTTATTGTTGCTGTTATTTTATTGAATTTATATACTGCCCCATACCCGGAAGTCTCCGGGCCGTTCAGAGAAAAGATAAATATACAAACCACAACTTACATAATCAGAATAAAAAGAACAACCCAATAACCCCCCCCCCCAAAAAAGAGCCACATTTTAAAAGGGCATAGGATGTCAATCAGAGCAATCAAAGGCCTGGTTAAAAAGGAACACTTTTGCCTGGTGCCTAAAGGTATTTAATGAAGGTGCCAGGCGAACTTCCCTGGGGAGAGCATTCCACAGACGGGGAGCCACTGCAGAGAAGGCCCGTTTTCGTGTTGTCACCCTCCGAACCTCTCGAGGAGGGGGCACACAAAGAAGGGCCTCAGAAGATGATCTCAGGGACACCGGGTAGTGTCAAATGGGAAGAGGTGGTCCTTGAGGTATTGCGGTCCTGAGCCATTTAAGGCTTTATAGGTCAAAACCAGCACTTTGGATTGGGCCCGGAAACTAATTGGTAGCCAGTGCAGTTGGACCAGGGTTCTACTTGTTGCTGAACTCCTGTCAGCCCCAGCAAGCATTGCCACTTGCCAAGGATGATGGGACTCAGAGGCGCCATCTTCTCAAGACGATTGAGGCGACCCAACGTGATGTTGCGATGAGCCGAACTTCCTCTGAACATTGAGAGGGCCCACCCCCCCTCAAAAAACATGGCCCCCACAGAACTGCTTCAACCCTTAGGTGTTGGCGTGCCTGATGGGAGTTGTAGTTCAGCTACATCTGGATGCCCAAAGGTTCCCGACGCCTGTGAGGATGCTCCCCCCCCTTAAATAATCCCTAGAAAAACAGGCAGGATAAAAATGGTTTCTGGGGATTGTTTTTGTTCTATTTCTTAGCACATGCTGTACCATTGAGCTGTGGTCCCTCTCCAAATACAGTGGTACCTCGGGATAAGTACTTAATTCGTTCCGGAGGTCCGTTCTTAACCTGAAACTGTTCTTAACCTGAAGCACCACTTTAGCTAATGGAGCCTCCTGCTGCTGCTGTGCCGCCAGAGCACGATTTCTGTTCTCATCCTGAAGCAAAGTTCTTAACCTGAAGCACTATTTCTGGGTTAGCGGAGGCTATAACCTGAAGCGTATGTAACCTGAAGTGTATGTAACCCGAGGTACCACTGTATGTTTTCTGTGACCCCTCCCCTACTCCTGGACACAATTGGAAATGGGAACCTCAGACAAATCAGCATCCTGACCCCCGTTGGTATTTATGATTGAGAAGTGGTGGGGAAGAGGGACCTTCACTACAAAGCTGCTGCCTTCCACTGATTCACTCCCTTGGTTTTCCAGGTGACTTCTGTGAAGAGAACAAGTGTCAGAACGGAGGAACCTGCCTGACCGGCATCACCGAATCTCCTTTCTTCTGTATCTGTGCAGAAGGCTTCACTGGGATTGATTGCAACGAAACCGAGAAAGGTAAATGTGGTGTTTGGAGCGCTGGGTTTATCGTTAGAACTTAAGCAAGCAGAGGATGGTTTATGGTGATTATTAATATAAATTTATAGGCTACCATTAAGCCGTCAAAACGATGTGCATAATGAAAAAGGAATACAACAGAAGCTCTAAAAAGAGAAAAACCAACTTGGGATGAATGCTCAATAGTGAAGTCGCTTGGAGGAGCCCAGAGAGGAAAATGCAGGATAGGTAAAAAAGGTTAAAAGCACCTCTGGATGGTGAAGTCCAGTCAAAGGTGACTGTGGGGTTGTGGAGCTCATCTCGCTTTCAGGCCGAGAGAGCTGGCATTTGTCCACAGACAGCTTTCCGGGTCATGTGGCCAGCATGACCAAACCGCAGAATAGATTGGGCATTGGGTAAGGGACTGATCTGACTCCTGGCACAAGTTATGCAGTGGTCTCAAAATCTCTCCACCTTGGGACCCCAAATGCTTACTGCAACAATGGCAGAGTTAAAATAAGTGCAAGCCCATCAGTCCTGCTAATTATGCCATTGTTATTCCATTGCACTTCAGAATGCTAATGACATGCACATCTCATTTGTTGGGACAGGATATTCACATCCCGATTGCCATTTGCAAACCATCAGCTGCTCTGACATACATGATTTCTTTAGAACCTAAGGAGTGTCTTGCTGGATCAATCTAGTGGCTCATCTAGTCCAGCACCCTGTTCTCACAGCGGCCAACCAGATTTCTAACGAAATTGCATGTGTGTTGGGGGCGCTGATAACTCTGCAGGTGGTGGTTTGTCAACCTCCTCTTGCATAGTTAAATCTAGCAGGGGCTGTGAGATGTTCTTGTTTGCATCTGATTTCTTCTTCTGCACCTCTTGTTTTCAGGTGCCTGCCACCCAAACCCCTGCCAGAATGGGGGCGAGTGCCAGGTGGTTCCCAACAGGGGTGACGTCTTCACCGAATACCTTTGCAAGTGCCCCTCGGGCTATGAAGGCAAACACTGCGAAAACAGTGAGTGTGAGATGTGTCTTTGGGAAAGCTGCAGCTGCAAACGGAAGAGCAGCTTGCACTGGCTTGAAGCAAATAGCCCATCAGTCTGGTACCCTATTTCCAGCAGTGGGTAGCTACGTGCCTCTAGGAAAGCCCCCAAGCAGGGCAACAGCCACCTCTTGCAATTACATCCATGTTTATAGTAGGCAAGATTATACATTTATATCTCTCTTTCTCTCTAAGGAGCTCAAGGGTGGTGTGCATGGTTCCTGCTCTTTTCCCATTTTTTTCACAATAAATTTTACTATTTTATTTTAAATTTCAATCCAATAATAGCCTCATTATAATAGTACCAAATTGTAATACAATTACTAATACCGATGGTTCAAATACCAAATTCTATAATTTAGGTGGCCTCCCATGTGCTAGATGGTTTGATGATTTTCTTTATTTCTGGGTTCCAAATCTTGATTAATTTCAATTACATTCTGGTCAAAACAATAATCCCTTATACAACAGCTGCAGTATTAATAACTTCTATTCGTGTTGACACATTAAATGATTGATAGATCTACAAGTAAGGCACTCAAACGATATCCTTGTTCTTACTGTGTGTGGCAATTCTGTCCCTTCTCTTTCCCCATTTCACCCTCACAGCAACCCTGAGAGGCAACAAAGGGTGAGATGTTGTGACTATGGCTCAACCCAGTTAGCTTCCTGGCAGAGTGGAGATTTGAACCCTGGTCCTGCAAGTCCTAGCCTGACATTCTAACCAGTGCACCATACTGGCTGTTCATACTCCGTACTCTTCTCTGCGTGTCTGTTGTTGACGGCAGATTCAGTTTGAGCCGGTAACTGTTACAGCTGTTCAGCAAAGAAAATTGCAATTTGTCTGTCTTCTGGCAACTAAAAGTAGCATCGAAGATAGGAAAAATACAGTGGTACCCTGCCTTATCTTCTGTTTGGCCACAAATGACCTTCAGAGATTTGCAGTCTTAAGACATGGCTGACAAATGCAACAAAGCTTTCTTTTATGGTTTTCTTTTTGTTTATAGAGTTTATATCCTGCCCTTCCTCTCAGAGAATACTAAAACAGACCAAAACATTCTAGCAGCAATTACAATTTGAAACATGCTTCCATCCAGCAATCTTGAGGTTGCCAGGAACAATATTCTTCAGCCACCAAATGCCTGGGTATTTAGTCAAACGGGGGTCCTGATTTGGCTGCATTGGGGGCGAGCAACTCAATTCTTCTTTCCTTTTGGCTGTAGACATGAACGAATGCTCTTCGCAGCCCTGTAAGAATGGAGGAACCTGCTTGGATCTCAGTGGGGACTATGCCTGCAAGTGCATGCCGCCCTACCTGGGGAAATCCTGCCAACTCCGTAAGTTCCTGCTCCGTGACGGGTGGGGAGGGTGGTAGTGATGAAATGACCAAGATCCGTTTAGAGCACAGCTGGTGAATCATTGGTCCTGCAAATGTTGTTGGGCTAGAACTTGTAACATCCATGACCATTGGCCTTGCTGGTTGGGCTGTTGAGAGTTGGGATCCATCAAGATCGGGGGTGGGGTGGGGTGTCTTCCATTTATGATCCAGCCCAATAGTCTGCTTCTGAAAACTAGCGGCTGGAAGACCCTGGGGAAGCTTGCAAACAGGTTGATGAACTGAAGTTTATTTGCTTACACTGATATCTGTTCAAAGAGCTCAAGGCAACATGCACTGATTATCTTCCCACCCTCGAGTTTATTCTATGAGGTAGGTTAGGCTGAGAAGACTCCAAGTGGCTCAGAGAGCTTCATGGCTGGGATGGGATTTGAGCCTGCTCCTAGTCTTTTTTTTTTTTTTTTTTTTTAAAAAAACCATTACGCCAGCATTTTGTATTCAGAAATATATAGAAGATTGTGTATACGCAAAATAAAATTCTGCCCATGGATAACCCAGTTTCTGCATTGTTATCACCTGTATACATGCAGAAATCTTGCAAAATTATATAAGCCAATAGTGAGCTAAGGTGCCCTCTGCATTGTGAAGCAGTCATGGCTTCCAACTAAGCTCTAATCTCTTGCAGTGCAAATAAAAAGAAATAAATATAATATATATATATGTGTGTGTGTGTGTGTGTGTGTGTGTGTGTAGACACACACACACACACATGACCTACCTGTGCAATGCCCTACACTAGCACTATGCAGTAGAATGAAAGACGAATTCTTCTGACTGATTTGCCCTTTCCAGATCAGTGCAGGAACCAAAATGCAGCTATCCTTCGCAATGTTCACTTCTTCACTTTTCCAACCAAAGCGTATGCGCAAGAATGTGTACCTTGGGGGAAAATGTGTACACAAAAATGCGTCTGTATTAGAGAAAATAATGCATGCAAATTCTACATGTAGGGGGAAATGGCTTGCAAAATGCATATGAAGCAAAAGTGCTTTCAGAAATGTATGTTGGGAGAAATGCATTTTTTGGGGGAGAGGGGAAGATTGCAAGACTGGGAAAAAAGACAAAATGACATTTACAGATTCAACCATCCCTACAAGAAAGCCTCTTGAGTGTTCACCACCGTTCCTTACTCTCTTTTAAAATTGGGTTCCCACTCAAGCTATGCCTGTCCAGTTCTCGTGAACTTCCCTCACATTTACACGTCAGAGATAATTAACACGTAATTGTCTTCTCTGCTTAACTTAATTTAAGCATGAAGTGATTGAGAGTCTCAGTCCCCCAAAAGCTCCTCTAGGACTTATTTTCATGATGTTCTGCTTCTTGGTGACACTTTTATTGCATAAACAAATTAGACACTTGAAGGGAGATAAGAACTAGAAAAACACATTATTCTGAATAACCCCACAAAGATATTTCCCCTCCCATCTCCTTGAGGGCTTCTTTGCTAGAAATAGGGAGCAGGAGCCATTGGCTTGAGAACAGCATTCATTTGAGGTTGAACCAGAGCTTGCACCCACCTCCGGTCAGAGATCAGGGATCTTGCAGGCCCCCAGGTTCTCCAGCAGCCAAAGATGGCATATGTATGTGTGCGAGATTAAATTATATACATTTATTTGTATATAGCTATCCAGCCATCCCAAGGACCAAAGTTTGAACCATATGAAAAGTAACACAAGGCAACATCATAAACAAACTTATAATGCCATGTTTCCCTGGCAGGTTGCAACATGCTTCTTAAAAAGGGAGGGGATGTTCTTCTTGTTTAACAAATGTTAAAATAAAATAACACGGTATGGAATGAATTGAGTGCGTGCAGATCTGAATAAAATTCTATAAAAGCACAGAACAGTCTCTGCTTGAGACTTTGAAGTCTCACTTTGCTTCATATAGACTGATAAATACTTCACAGCCAAAAAGTCTGATGCTCTCCTACTCTTTTGATGTGGCAATTCTCTCTGTGTTGTTGTTGTTGTTTGCAGGGTGCCAACTCTCTCTCGCTGTGTGTGTGTTGTTTTGCAGAGTGCAAGAGGCAGGTCCCTGCCCCAAGGAGTTTACAGTCGAAAAGCTGACACAGGGGAAGAAACTGGGGAGGGAAGTGGAGGCAGGTATTAACAGGGAAGCAATATGTGATGGTTTCAGTGTCTTCTCTCCCTCTTTCCCTGCCCTCCTCCCTGTGGTCTTGGTGCCCCCCCTCCAGGATGTTCAAATTTGCTCGGCATGGAATCAGGAGCCATTTCGAACACACAGCTTGCTGCCTCTTCAGTGCACTATGGGTTCCTTGGCCTGCAGCGCTGGGGTCCAGAGCTCGCCCGCCTCAACAACAAGGGGATTGTGAATGCCTGGACCTCCAGCAACTATGACAGGAGCCCTTGGATTCAGGTAATGGTGTGCTTGGAAGCAGCGAGTCCAATGTGGGCTTCGAAACGTGGGAGGCCAAAAACTAAGCAAGGAGCATTCGCCCAAACTGGGAGGGCCAGGTGGAAACAGGCCTTTGAGTCGATTATGTAATAATGGTGAATGTGCTGTTACGGTTGAGGCAGCTTGTTTGAATTATAGAAACATTAATGCGACTTCCTTTTTATGGTGTAATGTATTTTAATGCAAGTTGCTTTGATACCTTCTTAGGTTACAAGTGACCAATAAGTCTAATAAGCATAGCTTGGATTGTGTTGCTTTCATTGTTTTTAAGGCTGATGTTTTAAGGCTCCTTCGGGAGGGAGGGATATAAATGGGAATTAAATAAATAGAGATGGGTGGGGGTGATAAGAGAAATGGGTGCTTCAATGTTGCTGTGCTTGTTTCTGTGACTCCCAGCATGCTGTTGGGCATATAAGCCACACACAAAACATCTGATTAGTCACAAACACACACACACACACAGAGATGTTTATCCAGTTTCTGCCTGCTTTTCCTCACCCCAGGTCAACCTGATGAGGAAGATGAGGGTATCTGGCCTTGCCACGCAAGGGGCACGCCGCGTAGGCCGCCTGGAATATGTCCGGGCCTACAAAGTAGCCTACAGCCTCGACGGGCGCGAGTTTGTGTACATTAAGGATGAGGAGCAAGATCATGACAAGGTGAGCAAAGCGGGCAGGTGCTGCAGCTGTGCCTGAAAGGTGGAGAAACAAAAAAAAAGTGGATGGTAAGATGGTAATGGTAAAGGACCCCTGGATGGTTAAGTCCAGTCATAGGTGACTATGGGGTTGCGGCACTCATCTCGCTTTCAGGCCGAGGGAGCCAGATTTTCGGGTCATGTGGCCAGCATGACTAAACTGCTTCCGGTGCAATGGAACACCGTGATGGAAACCAGAATGCATGGAAATACCGTTTAACTTCCCGTTGCAGTGATACCTATTTATCTACTTGCATGGGTGTGCTTTCGAACTGCTAGGTTGGCAGAAGCTGGGACAGAGCAAGGGGAGCTCACTCTGTTGCAGGCATTCAAACCGCCGACCTTCCGATCAGCAAGCCCAAGAGGCTCAGTGGTTTAAACCACAGCGCCACCTGTACCCCTGAACGATGCTGAAGTGTTTTACAAAATACATTACCTTGTTTTTCTTAACAGCAGCCTCCCAAGGTAGGCCACTAAAACAGCACCTTTGTTGTTGGGCTTGGCACCATCCCACAGCCGCTTTTTGTAGTTGCTTCGGATGCTGATGCCTGCCCCACGACCCACAAAACTGGAATTTTGATTGGCACAGAGTGGCAGTTGCTTGAATTTCCCACAGAGCTCCTGCTGTACAAAGGACACATCAGTTCCCTTGCCCATTCCCCCCCGCTCCGGGCCTTCTCCCTTTGCCCCCCCTGTATGTGGCCTCCAGAAGGTTGTCCATGAGGAGAACTGGCCCTCAGTCTAACCCCACTCCAAACTCTTGCCCTAGAGAATGATTAAATTTAGCATGTGTATTTTACTTACTTTTAGTAAACTAAAAACAGTGGGGTGACTCCCATGCTAGCCGTACTCCGAATAGACCCATTGAAATGAATGGACCTAGGTTAGTAATGCCCTTTTGATTTCAAAAAAGTGCTCTTACCAAGACTCGCATTGGATGCATTAGTATCTATGTTAGGCAAAATTGCACACAAAAATGGCCTGGATTCATAAGCTGGACTGTAGGAGAGCCTCCCGAGATGGGCAGTGCATTGGACAAATGCCTTGCTTAGAAAAAAATGGGCTTCCTCTCTGCCACCGGCCTTCTTTTCCATTGAAGCGCATCACCTTTTGCTACAAAAAAGGAACAGTTTTGAGCACGGCATACATTTTTAGTTGCAATCGTAGAAGAATCCACTGTGATTGAAACATATCTGAGCTTGTCAAATGGTGTTCAAAGAATCTTATGAGCGGCAAGAAATTTTCCATGAGGACTTAAAAATTGCCTTTTGCAAACTAAGGTGGAGAAGTGAATTTAAGATTTGAGGGGAAAAAAAAAACCTGAGACAAACTGAAATTGGCAGGTGTGCCTTGAGGGCTCTCCTGCCCTGCCCTCCCTGTTTCCTTTAAATTGCTGCAATTCCAGCCTCTCCCAACCATGGAAGAAGAAACATTTTAGCTCTTCTCAGAGAATACTAATGATGCTTAATTCACTGTGCTGAGCCTGGTGGGTCCTTACTTGTCCCCATGCAGGTGTTGAGGAAGCTATGCTGAATATTTGGAAGTCCAGAAGTTCTTTGAGTTTTTCTGCAAGCACCGACAAAGCCCCCCTAAGCGCGATAATCAGAAACACATTGCATAGTAGCCATTCCTCAGACCCACCCTTCCCCACCCCACCTTAAACGTTTTCTCTTGTCCCAGTGGAAGCCTGATAAAGGTACATAAGAGTTGATTTAGCTTCTGCATGAAAGGGGGGGAAGTTGGTGTGTGTGTGTGGGGGGTCCCAGCACACGAACAGCCCCCACCTCACCCCAATTAAATAGCTGGTTTAAGCTGTTCTGATTATACTTACAGCAAGTTTGTTTCGTGAGCTAGCAGAACTGTTTGAGTTGGTATCCTGCAAGACAACAGAGGTTTAGGACCAGAGTTTTCCTTCTATATATTGGCTCCCTCTGTTATTCCTGCAAGCTCCAAACTCCTCTATAGTAGAAGTAGAAAGAACATAGGGAGCTGCCTTAAACTGAATCGGACCATTGACACATCTAAAGGTAAAGGTAAAGGACCCCTGGACAGTTAAGTCCAGTCAAAGGTGACTATGGGGTTGCAGCGCTCATCTTGCTTTCAGGACAAGGGAGCCTGCGTTTGTCCACAGACAGCTTTCCGGGTCATGTGGCCAGCATGACTAAACTGCTTCCAGTGCAATGGAACACCGTGATGGAAACCAGAATGCATGGAAATACTGTTTAACTTCCTGTCGCAGTGGTACCTATTTATCTACTTCTGCTGGTGTGCTTTCAAACTGCTAGGTTGGCAGGAGCTGGGGCAGAGCAATGGGAGCTCATCCTGTTGCGGGGATTTGAACCGCTGACCTTACGATTGGCAAGCCCAAGAGGCTCAGTGGTTTAGACCACAGTGTCACCCACATCCCTTGATACATCTAGCTCTGTATTGTCTGCACCAACTGGCAACACCATCTGCGTGTAAGGCCAATGCCACTGAGCTACAGATTTTCTGTTGCTATTTCAACTTTCCTCCATTGAGTTCAGGATAGTTTGCATAGATGCAGGTCACCACATGTTTATAATCACAACAAACTTGCTAGAAGTGAGAGCTGGATTTGAGCTCATGATCTCTGTCAAAAAGTGCCAGCATCCTAACCATTCTGCCATGCTGCCCCTTTGAAGTAGCTGCCTAAGAAGATGTCCCCTTTAGAGAGCAGATGTGACTCTAGACCAGGGGTTATCATCCTGGTCCCTACCACCCACTAGTGGGCATTTCAGGATTCTAGGTTGGCGGTAGGGGGTTCTACGTCACAAGCGGAATCCTCCTTCCATCGAGCACCGTTTCGCGGTAAGGAAATTTTACCATCAAGAAAGATGCATTAGTAGGCAGTAGCTATGAAAAGGTTGACTATCCCTGCTCTAGACCATCAACTCTGTTCCTAAGGTCTCATCCTTTCACCGTTGCCCTCTCTCCTGGCAGGTTTACACTGGCAACACAGACTATGAAGACACGGTGACCAACCTCTTCAATCCTCCAGTTACAGCCCAGTACCTCCGCATCTACCCTGTGATCTGCCGTAGAGCCTGCACTCTGCGCTTCGAGCTGGTCGGCTGCGAAATGAATGGTAAATGCTTCCCATTGGTCTAAGTCACTGGCACCGTTCGTTTAAAGCACTGCGATGCCACTCATGGCTTTCCGCAAAGGATTTTGGGAACAAGGAGTGGTTTAACAGCCAGTCCCTCTTCCCAGGGAATTATGGGAATTGTAGCTCTGTGAGGGGAATAGGGGTCCCCAAATAAATCAGCACTCACAACAAACCACAGCTCCCAAAATTCTTTGAGGGAAGCTGTGACTGTTTCAAGTAGTCACAGAGTACTTTAAACACATGGTGCGAATGTGGCCTAAATGTCTTTGGTGGTGGTGGACTTTCTTGCATGGATAATCAGAGGGCAGCAGCACCCTGGAGAATTTGACTTCACTGTCCTTGCCTCCATGTTGGAATTCTTTTTCCTTAATCTGGTTTGGGTAAGCCAAAATTTCAATGTAGGTCTAGGGATGGGGGTATAGGTCAATGTTGGTTTCTCTCAGTTTCTCATTTTTCCAGTTCTAAGTTCAGTTCTCCACATTTGCACATCGCTTTGTGAACTTTGTTTTTAAAAAAGAAAAGGGCCTCATGAAAATTCATTGGCTTTTCATTGTGAATTTTCCCCAATATGTACATTTTTGCAAAGCCATCTCTTCTAATACAATGCATTTTGGTATGTTATTTTCACTAATATATTTTCATCCTTTAACCTGACATATGTATGTTTTGCCTACGTTACTTGTCTGTGGAGAACTGCAATTCAAAATTTGGAAAAATGCAAACTTTCCAAGGGTAGCTGTATGTTTGGTTTGCATGTTGCTTTGGAAAAGGCAAACCAGGTATGCTCACCTTAAAATGTGAACAGAATTGAATTTCACCCCTGTCCCCATAGCAGGTCACCCAAATTGCCCTGGGGGAATTCTTCAGGGTTGAAGCGGTTGCCTTTGCTGACCTCTAATTTCCAAAATCTGTTGGCACTTAACTGTGAAAACCGGGACTCTCAGATTGGCCACTTGGGTACTGTGGATAATTGCCAGCGCTGTTTGCTCTGTAAAGAAACGTTTAACATTTCTGTGCAGAGGCAGCCCAGATTTTGCACTAAAAAAGGGCCGAATTTACTACCTGTTTTTGCATGACTTCTTGCTGTTTGTATCATATTTTTAATCTGGCTTTGTTTGGGCCACGGAGAGGGGAACTGAGAATCTTTCTCCGAGCTGCTGGGAAGCTAAGAAAAGGCTAGACTTGATACGCAGTCCTCACTTCTGAACTTTAAATATGCATCTGCCTGGCTGGGGTTTGATGCATTACTCTGCCTCCTCTTCTTTATGGGACAAGCTCTCTGGGATAGCTCAGTTGGTAGAGCATGAGACTTTTAATCTCAGGGTTGTGGGTTTGAGTCCTGTGTTGGGCAAAAATATTCCTGCATTGTAGGGGGTTGGACCAGATGATCCTTGTGGTCCCTTCCAACCACAAGGATCTCCACCGTTGGGCTTTGCTCAAAATAGTCATTTCCAGTTTGATCTTGGAAGCCGCCACTTGGTGAGGACTGGCCTGGTAGGACTAGGCTTTCTTTGGCTTCCCTAACAGTGATGGAGTCCTGGTTGTGGGGTCCTGTTGTCCAGGTCAGGGGGCCTCCCTATTGCAGTGGTGCTGTCAGGGCGGGACTTATGGGCAAACGCCTGGGGTCCCCAGAATAGAATGAGTAGGTGGGCTCCCCAATCCAGGAGGGCTGGCTTAACTAGGGCTGCCATACGTCTGGGAATTGGACTGTCAAAATGGCGTCTGGGTGGATTTTTACCAAGTCTGCAAAATGTCCTGGAAAACCCGGATGTATGAGATTACGCTAGTAGGACTGCAAGAAGTTCTGTGAGAAGGACTGCAAGAAAGACTATGAGGAGAATTATTAGTTAATGATAATTAAGAGTTATAGAGAAATTAAGAAATGCAGAATAAGTGATAAAGAATGGAAAATCATCAGAGGTGTTGACGGAAGTCTAAAATATTGTATAAGATAAGAAGTTATGTTAATTGAATGTTGGAAATGATATGTAAAAAAACCTATAAAAATGTATATATATATAAAAAGGAAAACCCGGATGTATGGCAACTGGAGTGATTTTTAAAGAAAAAATGCTTTTTAAATCCCCCAAAAGCTCCAAAACTTTTTTTTGGGACATGTTCCCAGAGAAAGGTCATCAGCTTTGCCTACCCTCCAACAACTTTGTTCGGATTTTCACTTTTGAAAATATGGCTTAACGCGTTTCCAGAATAGAAGTAACGCATATTAGCATTTTCAATTGGCAGGCGGAAGCCCAGAGTCTAAAATGGCTCGACTTGCACCACTGCCCACATCCAGACTTTGGGGCTCTTTCTGTTTCTTCCTCCTCCTCTGCATCCATAATTACAATCGTACCTTGGTTACCGAATGCCTTGGTACCTGTACGTTTTGACTCCTGAACGATTGAAAACCAGAATTGTGTGTTCTGGTTTTCGAACGATTTTCGGAAGCCAAACTTCCAGCATGGCTTCCGATTGGCTGCAGGACAGCCAATCAGAAGCCGTGCCTTGGTTTTCGAATGGTTCTGGGAGTCAAACGGGCTCCCAGAAGGCATTCTGTTCGAAAACCAAGGTACAACTGTACAGTGACACCCTCTGGTGGTGCTCAGAATGATAGGTAAGCTGACGGTTTTCCTGCTTCTTACTGTCACAGCTCTGTTGTAGCATTGTAAATTTGCTTGGTGCTTTGCTGAGCAGTGTCACAAAACCCAGACTGGCCCCTGCCCTGAGGACCTTACAGCTGAAATGTTGGTGGAGGATGACAGAACTCAGTATTGCCCACATAGACCGGCAATACCTCTCCTGGGTCTTTCCGAGTCCTTCCTGGAAATGCCAGAGATTGAATGTGGAACCTTTGCATACAATGCAGATGTTCTTAACAATGAGCCATAGCTCTTCCCACCCTCCGCATTAACCCATGACTTAAAAAATATGTACTTTAAAAATTATCATTTAATCACAAAATGCCAATTAAACATCTTTGCTCTGAGTATGCATCTCAAATATTTTATCCTAGAACAGCATTTGGGTGTGTGTTGTGATTTGAGAAGCTTATCACAGAATTCAGAGAAGTGGGAAATCTGAAGGATAATTATTGAGGAATATCCACTGGTGAAATCAGAATGGAATTACACCGTTATTGGGTAAAAACCAGGGTGGCTAACCTTTGATGCTCTAGATATTCCTGGACTGCAGCTCCGATCATCCCCTGACCATTGGGGCAACAGGAGGTGTCATCCAGCAACACATGTTAGATGCCGAGCTCTTGCACCCTCAAAGTGACTTGTAAATATTTGTGGACATCATTGGGATTCCATCTTTTGGGTTGGCTTACCCCTGTCCCCCCTGCCTTTGTGTTTCCATCTGTGCTTTGGTTTCTTGTTTTTAAAACAGTTTCCAGAAAGCTGCAAGACTTGCTTTTAGTGAGATCCCTAATGTTGGAGAAGTTGGTTTGAAGCATCAATCAGCTCTTCACCACTGCTGATGTTCAGAGCACAGGGATGCAGGTTGCAGAACTCTGCCTTAGAACCTTCCCCAGAATCTTCGCAACACATGGGAGTTTCTGTGGCAGGCATGTTTATACGTGGGGGATCTAGGCCGATGGGTCAGCATGGAAAGTTTTGAAAGCTGCTGCTTTGGGGAAAATGTGTTTGTGTGTTTCTGTCTGTCTGATGGTGCTTAATTTTGTTTTCTTTTGAGCATCTGTTGCTTCCGGTCTCTTCCCTTTCACTGTGTCTGTGTAAACCGTTGTGTTACAGTGTATTTCAACATGGCAGGTTGCTCGGAGCCGCTGGGCATGAAATCCCACTTCATCAGCGACCAGCAGATCACAGCCTCCAGCGTTTACAAGACATGGGGCATCGACGCATTCACTTGGCACCCGCACTATGCCCGCCTTGACAGGACGGGCAAGACCAACGCTTGGGCTGCCCTCCGCAACAAACAGGACGAGTGGCTTCAGGTAAGGCCTTGCCGCTCCTATGCAGGAAGGAGGGGCGGAAGGGCAGTGCAAGCGTGAAGACTGGGCACTTGAATGTGTGGCATAGGAGGAGCCTTCAGGTGGCCCATCTAGCTCATCACTCTGCCCTCACAGTGGCCGACCGGGTTCCTGAAACAAACTTGGAAGCTGGGAACGAGCACAACAGCATCCTGCTCACCTGTGATTCCCAGCACCTTATATTCAGTGCCTGGAAGATGACCATCATGGCTAGTAACCATTGATAGACTTGTCCTCCGTGAATTTGTCCAATCCTCTTTTAAAGTCATCTATTTGGATGACGATCATTGCTTCCTGCAGCAGTGAGTTGCAGTTTAACTATGCCACATTAAGAAGTACTGTCTGAAGAATTACACACCCACACCCACACCCACAACCACACACCCCTTTATTGCGGTCCATAAACCCAAAATACACAGTACAGCAATGGTTATATATCAACTGTTATCGAGGTGTAAGAATGGCCTTTCAAGTCTACAAAGGTGCTTTAGCCCATACATACTGTTTTCTAATTCTTACTGCCTCTGGGAATTTTTTTGCTACGGCTAGTGTAATGGTATCAAGTCTTATCCTTGAGGAGAACCTCAGCATAAAAGGAGTCAGCCGTTGTAGGTTGTTCTGTTAATATTGGTTTGATTAGATGCTTTCTAATCTGTTTATACAAACAAGAGTTTAGTAAAACGTGTTTCATACATTCAACATCCTGGGAACATGGGCACAGCCTGTCTCGGTATGGGAGGCCAGCTAATTGAAGAATTCCTTTCCTTTTACTTGTTCTGAATCTCCTGCTGGTGCTCGCGGTAGGCAAAGGGCCCAGATCCAAGTGGTTTTACCTTTGCCCTGCTGGCTCCCCCCCGGAAGACCCACAGTTTAGTCATAAATTTTGCTGTTTTGTTTTCTAATTTTCATGTTTGTATTCTGCATTTTATTTTGTGACCTGCCCTGAGATCTTACGATGAAGGGTGGCATATAAATCTAATCAACAAATAAATGAAAATAAAATGGCAAATGGCAGAAAACCCGACTGCTGTTTGCTCTGAATCAACGTTTTCCTGGGGAAAATCAGCAGAGTAAATGCATAAGCCAAGAGTCTCCAAAGTAGTTCCTTTTTATCAGCCCTGAATCTCCCACTGAATCTGCTACGAGGGGAGAAAAACATCTCTCTATCCCTTCTTTCCATGCCAGCCATAATTTCATAAACATAGCATGTCACCTCCTCCTCCACCTTTTCCTCTCAGTGAAACGGTCCCAAATGCTGCAACCTTGCCTCCATGCCCTTGATCGTTTGGTTTCCCCCTTTTCTGAACTTCCCCAAACTTTTCAGTATCCCTTTTTGAGGTGAGGCAGCCAGAACTGAACACAAATTCCAAATGCGGTTGGCACCATTTAAGGTGACCTTTTATAAGGGGGCATAGGGGGCTAGGAATTTGTGCCCTAAACTTCTCCCAGCAGCTGTTCACATCCTTATCGTGTGGTGGAGATTCACAAGGGCAGAGGACCCTTCCAGACTGCATGTGTTCAATGCCATACTGACAAATTTAGGTTCTGCAATGAAAGTCGATGTGGGACTTTTGCACAACAAACCTGTTTATTATCTCCCCATTCACCACCAAAATCAATTTTTTGTATGTGATGTGGATGGGAAAATGTGCAGTAATTAACGTTTGCTTGACGTTAGCATCATCAACCCCCCTGCAAACAAATTGAAGGAATCCTCAATAAACAGTGGATATTGCACAACCTCCCTACAAACTTTGCTGCATTCAAATTGGGTTGGAGGCTCCATAAACAGTTTGCCTGGAAGTGACCTTAATCCATAAAAAAAGCAAGTGAGTTAATGGTAATCCAACCTCTTTCTTTTTCACTTCAAAAAAATAAAATTGCTGCGAGCCAGGATTATTCGTTTCCAGAAGTAACTTATCTCAAAACGGGAAACAATTTAGACTCAAGTGCTTCTATACACACCCTGCTCCAAAGGTTGTTATCTTCTCTTGCTTCCACCCTCCTCATCCCATTTAGTCAGAGGCCAATGTGTAGCTGCCTGTATCTTGTCTGTAGCTGATCCTTGCTACTAGTGATGTTGATTATTTTCACATCCCTAGCAGCACATATCCCAGTGCTCTCAATGAAAATTAGGGGCGGAAGTTCCCGTTTCTCTGGCAATAAACTCTCCCTAAACAGACATCTAAAAACTAACACGGGGATAATCCACACTTAGCTTTTGCCCTGCACTTTCTAGAGACAGGTCTGAGTGCTTTACCCCAGTGCTTTCCCCAGGAAAATCTGCTCTCTTAACACTGACTCAGAACAAACAGCAATTTTGGTTTTCCGTGCATAGCAGTTTGCTCCGATCAGCAGCGAAGACCAGGTTTTTGCAGGGAAGGCAGAGTCAAAGGGGGGGGGGGAGGAGCGCTTGGATATATGGTGCTTTAAAACGCGTAACTGTGCCAGGAATGTGGTGTGGGAATGTTATATAACCCTTTGTGGGAAAGTTGTGGATAGTAGGAGATGATATATTGATTAAATGTTATTCTTCCTTACTCATGCTAGTGAGTTAGTAGCAGAGTACATTCCTTTGTATATTGCAGGAAGCTAGTTGCAGATTCGTTTGAATATCTTTAGTTAAGTAATCCAATCTGGCATGCCCAGTTTAGAGTATATTCCTGGTAAGACCCCTTTGATTCCCCCCAAAAAGAATAAAGACACAAGAGTCTTCCTTATAAGTAATGAAAAGTTTACTCACATTCAGTTCACAGTATGATCCTGAAGGCAGGCTTTAGCTTGTAGTTACAGAAGTGAGTTTGAGTTCATCCCATATGGGAATGAGCCCATGTGTTGCTGGCTGAGAGCCAGCAGACAGCAAAATACATCAGTATCAGAAGAGAGCAGCAAAAGAGGAGGATGGCTGAGTGACTGGCCCTTTTACAGGGTCTCAAAGGGTTACGCCCATCTATCTAGTCACACACAGAGGATGCTCCAGACCAGGTGGGACAGGAAGTCCTCCTGCCTGGAGTAACATCCCCCTGTGTGTCCACTCTGGGCAAACAGGAAGTGTTTTATTTTACTGCTACAGTGATGTCACATCCCACACATGGCACAAAAGGAAGTCTGGATGAGCCCTCAGTTGTATGCAAACTTGCCCCCAGGTTTGGATGCTTTTCCTGCAAATCTTCTGAGTCTTAATAGAACTTGTGAGTTGGGGTTAAAAGGTTTCCAGGCAAGGTGGCCTCACCTGAGTCCGGGCCCCTCATTTCTTCTTCATCGTCACAAATTAAACGCCATCCTTGTTTCCCTACAGATTGATCTTGGGGCCGAGAAGAAGGTGACAGGGATCGTTACACAAGGAGCTCGTGACTTTGGGCACATTCAGTATGTTGCTGCCTACAAAGTGGCCTATAGTGATGATGGGAAGTCCTGGACTCTTTACAAGGATAGCAGGACAAACGCCACCAAGGTAGGCTTGGGGAATTTTGCATCCTCTGTGTTTTAGAAACCACTCCCATCCTCACTGAGGAATAGGAGAGAAATTCAATTCAGTTTGCATTTAAGGCCAAATCTTATCAAATCTGTGCTCTCCAGAACAAGATGAGAACCTAAAAAACAGCCACCCTTCAAAATCTGCACTTATCCGAAATTTGCGACGCAGTTCCCTGACATTTTTCAGTGCCTAAAAATGAATACTTTAGTGAAAAGAAACATAGAATGCAGCATTATATCAGGAGAAAGTGCTTGCAACAAAGGGTACATTAGCCAAGTGTGTGTGTGTATAAAAGAGAAGTTCACACTAAAATGCTGAAGAATCAAGAAAGGGTAACCCTTGCTTACACCCCTGCGAGGTCAGCCGGCCTACTTCCTTCCCGCTCTTGTGTTTTCTAACCGTTCTTCTTTCTCTTCACCGGCACAGATATTCCAAGGCAACTATGACAACAACTCGCACAAGAAGAATGTGTTTGACGTTCCCTTCTACACCCGCTTTGTGCGCATCCTCCCCGAATCTTGGCACAACCGCATCACCTTGCGAGTGGAGCTTCTGGGCTGTGATGAGTAGCCCCCTCACCCCTGACCATGGAGGCCATGAAGCAGAGAGCCAGACTGACTTCCCCACCCACTTTGTCTCCTGCCCCCTGCATCCCCGGACCTGTGGCGCTTTCTATTCCCAAATCCACTACTCCTAGTTCCAATTGATAAAAAATCCTATGCCTTGTGTTAGGCACTGGGAACACAATTTTTTTGTAGAGCCAGCAGCTATCATGTTCCGGGGGCCTTGTTACCTCCTTGACCCTCTGCTTGTCTTCTATCTCCCCCTCACCTTTTGCTTTCGAAGAACGATTGACAAGCTGGCTCCTTCAGGGATTGGCTTACTTTGTTTGCATCACCACGGCCCCCTCTTGTGGGTCCCTTGCACTGCACTTTAAGAGCCACTGTTGAGTGTCTGGGCTCTTGCTTTTGTAAGCCCTACCCCATGCATGGTTGATTCCCTCCTGGCGACATCGTCGCACACACAAACCGGTTCAAACAGTCCTTGCCCTCTCTCCAGGGAGCCCTGGAAACTGTGGTTCAAGGTGTGGGGCGACTATAACGGAAAATGCTTAGCAGCCTCCTGGAGCCACATTTCCCAGAATTCTTTGGAGGAAACAATGTCTGGTCTAAGACGCAAGTTTAATAGCCTAGGTACGATGTAGGTCACAGGCAGTGTTGTATATGTACTCCCTTGCATTATCATTATTTTTCAAAACATGATCAGAACTTCGGACCAAAAAAAAACCAGGGTTTCAAAGTTCTAAGTTTTTGCAAGATAAGTTGAAGTTTAGCGTAATTTATTCTGCTTTCACAAGTCACAGAGAAGCCCATAATGTTCCTGCTTCCTGGAAACAGAGGTCTCCGCCCCTCTCGGCTCCTCACATGTAACCACGCGGTTGCCCACACTTTTCCAAGTTCGTTTTCAAAGCCATGAGGGACTAGCAGCTTGCTTTTCCTCCTCCATCAAGGGAAGTCACTCCATGAAATCCACATAGCCCTGCTCCCAGTTTACCTGTTCCCTTGATAAACTTTTCTCAGGATGCTAAAAGATTGGAGACTGGGTGAACTCACAGATTTGTAAAGTATTACTTAAACTTTGCTGGGGCTGTTTTGGCAGTAGTCTAACCTTTCCCCAACCCTCCACTTTTTGCATACTGAAAAAGACACGGCACTGTTGTTGCTGTTGTTTGTTAAACCCACTAGGCCCCTCTCCTTACAACTAATGCAACAGCTTCCCCTAATTGCTTCTCTCTTTTGGAGACCACGTTTGGCAGAGGCCCTATGAAGAAGCGGGGCTCTGAGAAGCTGTGTCAGGGAAGGAAGGACAGCATTTTAAAACAAAAACAAATGTGGAATGTCCCTTTTGGAAGGGGTCTGTGTGGTGGTGGTTGGGGGAACACATGGCTTTCGGTAAGACAAACCTAATAAGAGGGGCTTCAAGTAGGGCCACCATCTGGGATCTGGAAGCAATTAACCCAGAGCACAGGGGTTTTTTTTTTTTTTTTTAAGCCATAGGAAATTCTGAGGGTATCCGCTATGGCTTCACAGCAAGACACAGTCCCTAAGTAAAGACTCTCAGTATTAAAACAAACTTTAAGAACTCTTGCTTTTTGATGTCTCTTTCAAGGCACGGAATCCCAGGGAGAACCAATGGATGGGGGAGAGGGAGGCGGAGTTTGGGGTGAGAGGTAATACTGTAAGTTCCTGGCCTACTGTACAGATGAAAGAGATGGACAATGAAAGTTGTCTTCAGGTGGCCAATGGTATTAAGTGAGCAGCGGAGAACCTTGGCCCTGGGAGCCCGAATAGGCCCCTTCAAGCCTTTCTGTCTGGCCCGTGAGACACCCCCACATCAAGCCTCTCACCGGCCCTGTTCTCCCTCCTTATGTATATTTGCCTGGCTGGAAAATGTCCTTGCACTTGGGTGATGCTTCTTCCCTAGTGGGAGGAGGGAGAGGGATATATGAATGTGTGTAGAAAGTAGCTCAGGTGCTCTAATATGCAGCCTAAGGGCCACACACAGCCCTCAAGGCCAATGGACAGGGAGGTCTTCCAGCTTCATGCTTCTGGTGCTATATTAGTGCAAGCATAACAACATCCAGTGTTTGGAAAGAGTGACAGCCAATCAGAAAGGAGCCTAAATCTGAAGATGCCCTGCTGCAAAATAAGGCAGATCCCAATGAGCTGAACTGAGTCTTCACATGAAGCAGATGCACTGGGTAGCCATTCCTTCGCCGTGGTTAAGGGTTTGGAAATGAGGCCACCTATTAGTATGCATTCTTTGCCCGGCTGAGACTGCTCAAGCACAAATCCCCATTGCTTATGACTGGTTGAGGAATATATTGACATTGTAAACCAGGGTTCCGAAGCTAGTTGCAGAACCAAGGTCAATAGGTACCCTGGTGAAGACCTAATATAAATGTTAACCCTGGTTAAGACTGGTGGCAGGGAGGCAAGACTTGGGTGTGCATAATCCTATGGCTTGTCTCTGATGTCTTAAACATGGTTAAGAGGCAGATCGCATTACATCTGTGCCGGCCTATAAGAGGGAGTCCCATCCATTGTGTTGCACCATGGCAGACCAGCTATAGATCTTCTCGGTCAGTCATTGCCCCATGTGCTGTTGCCTGCTCACTCTGCAGTGTTCTGTGCTTTGAGCAAACCTGTTCAGAGCACGCCTGGCTGAGGCTAGCCATGTGCCCTGCCTGCAGAGGATGGTCTTCTGTTGGAAGGTCAATCAAAGGACAGTCTTCAATTGGAAAGATGGCCTCTATTTGAGGGGCTGCCCATTTTGAGTTTTAAAGACATCAGGGAGACCATCAGGTGCCTTGGAGTTGCCTACACCCAGACAGCAGATGAAGAAGACTCCCAGCAGCCAGCTCACCTGGTCACCTCCCCCCCCCAAAATGGAGGCATATATTGCCTTCAAGTTACAATTTTTCTAAATTTGCACTGATATATATATAAATGCACATTTTATGCAAAACACTGGTCTATTGCGCTCTTGCTACTTGACAATGCACAAGTAACCACCCAAGTCTGGCCTGTGCAATACAGGTGTTGTTGTGTACTCAAAAAGTGCCCCACATCAGCACAAAACAATTGCATCTCTGGCCCACACAGGCCCAGTCTGGGTTTGGCTTTGGCAATTCCACTGTCTGCACTGAGGAGGAAACAGATAACCTACTGAGTAGGGTGGGAGAGCTCAATGCATCTGGCAAGGCTGTTTATATTATCCCTCCTACTTTCCTCTCCTTTGACGCTTCCATCCCCCCCCCCACACGTGTGTGTGTGTGTGTGTGTGTGTGTGTGTCAATCACATTTGCACCATACATCTAAAGCATTATGATACCACTTAGTCCCCTCTTCCTGGAAGCTGGAGTTTTCTTTTAAAGGGTGCTGAGGCTTTTTAGGAGACCACCTGTTTCCTTCAGAGAGCTACAGTCCCCAGAGTTCCCTTGGGGAAAAACAGGATTTATGCTTAAATCACTGGGAATTGCAGCTCTGTGAGCAGCAAAGAGGTACCGATGATCAGTTGTGTTGTACCTTTGCATGTAGAGTTTCAAGTGAAAATGGGTCACTTGGAGCCATTGTGGTGTCAGGTGATGGAGCGGTGAGCAGCCCTGCCCAGCTGTCAAGCTTGACTCATGGAATGTGGGGGCAGTAAAGATCTGGCTTACTGGATAAATGCAGGCCCCACCCCTACCCTACTGGCTGCACTTGCTTCCTGATCCACAAATGCTTCCCGGGTACATCATGCCAGCCTTCCAATGCCATACTTTGAGGTCTTAGATTACAGCTGCAACTTGTTCCAGCTGCAGGTCATACGGCAGATGCGGATGGTGACGTCTGTTGCTGGGAAACAGACTCTTAAGTCAAAGCATGAGCTCAAGAGAGACATTCCTTTGGGGAGGGTTGGCTAAGCAAGCTCCAAAAAAGAAAAGCTGCTGATGTGTTAGAGATGCCCAGAAGGCTTTGATTATCTGTGTGCAAATGAGAAAAGGCATCAGCTGGCAATGGGGAGGACTGCATCATCATAAGAAGATGAGGAATTAATGCAGGATCCTGTCCCAAACAGTAGCCAACCAAACACCTCTTGGGAAGCCCATAATAAGCAGAGCATTGAGGCAATAAATATTTCCCTGTCTGTATCAACTGGTATTCAGCAGGATATCACTCTCAATATCAGTTTTCTGCCTCTGATACCTGAGGCAATGCATAACCACCATCAGTAGTGACTGGTGCCTATTGGGACTGGGAGGGTGTAAAGGAGGGAGGCCAACAGTAGGTGGCACCAGAGACAATGGCAGGGGAAACAAACTCATTCTGCTTTACTGCAGAGTTCCACAGTGGCAAAACCGAGACTAAGGAGGAAGAAGCAGATAGCCAAAGCCACCTTCCAGGACTGGTGGCCTCTGTGGACCTGTTTACATTAATGGACCAGCCTCCACTGTTTATCATGACCAGCAGCCATGGACAGACTATTCATCTATGCAGTTGCCTAATCTCCCTTTATTTGTGATTTATTTTCTCACATTTATATCCCACCTTTCTTCCATGGTGGCATACCAGAATTAGGTCGGTTTAGTTTCAGCATCATGGTGGTCTCATGTGCCTTCACACCACACCCTGGTCATTAAAGCCATCTATTTTATGCCTTTGGCCATTGTTACATCTTGTGGCATTTCCTTTTTTTTTATATAAGATATTTATTAAAGTTTTAAAAGTTTATATAAAATAGAAAAAACAAAAAACAGAAACAGTAAAAATACATACAGAACACATACAACAACAAGTATAATTTCAATCCCTTATATTCATAAAACTTACTTTCCCGACCTCCTCGTATCTCCCCTTTCTGTATTCCAATCTCTAATTAATTCAATTCAGCAAATCCTTCCCCTAATTTCTATATAATTTTTAACCTTTCTTTTCTTGATCACATAATCATTACAGCTTATAACCGCTTAATTTCTGAATCAACATCGTTCTAACCTTCAATAATTTTACAATGTTTCCTGAGATAGTCCTTAAATTTCTTCCAATCTTCTTCCGCCGTCTCTATTCCCTGGTCTCGGATTCTGCCGGTCATTTCTGCCAGTCCCATATAATCTATAACCTTCATCTGCCATTCTTCCACGGTGGGTAGATCTTCTGTCTTCCAATACTTTGCGATGAGTATTCTTGCTGCTGTTGTAGCATACATAAAAAATGTTCTGTCCTTCTTTGACACCTTCTTTGACTTTGATGTGAGGGCGATCTGGCTGTGACATCTGTCACCCCATTGATTGCCAGGGTTGATTCGGCTGCTCTGGCTGGCTAGGTGGGTGTCCCCTTCCTCCCTCACCGCTCCATGTGCGTCCCTCCCGAAGCTGCGCGCTCGGTGGAAGAGGACGACCATCCCAGATAGAAGGAGTGTACCGTTCTTCGGTCAAGGGTATACGATAGCTGCGCTCCCCTGCTAGAACCTCCAAACAAGCTCAAGGTCTTGTGGCATTTCCTTTTGGGTTGTCTGAAGCCCTATTTTTCTTTGGGTGGTCATGCTATTTTAAACCAACCACATGACATGTTCACACCATACATTTAAAGTAGTACTGTACCACTTTAAACAGTCATGTGGCTTCTCCCAAATGATTCTGGGATCTATAGTTTGTTAAGGACACTGAGGGGTGCTAGGAGACCCCTATCCCCCCAACAGAGCTAAAATTTCCAGAGTTCCCCTGAATTGTTAAACCACTCCCACAACACAGCTGATCCTAGAAGCCTTGCTGTCAAGCCTCACATATGATGATGGATGTGGGGCAAGGGGGCATGGTTTGGGGAAAACAGCCCTATGAGACAAATTGGGACCCTGATTGAAGTCCACCATACCTGTTGCAAGAAATCATGATGATGATGGTGTTCAACCTAGGAAGCTAATGCAAATCTGCTGGCATGTTTACTGCCATTAAATTCCACCTATTCTCAACCTGTATGTTTGCATGATGCACCAGGCTTCCCCAACCCAGCCCTAAAGAGTAGGACAGGATTGGTGCGTGGAAATTGCAAAAAAGCAGGTTTTGGCTAAATATGAGAATAATTATCTTATGATCACCATGGTACCAGCTATGGAGTCCATTACCCTAGAAGGTGATAGACTCTACTCCACTGGTGGAGGCAGTAATGTTGTCACAACAACAATGGCCTTGTGCGGATGCCTGATTATCATCTTCCAAAGCAACTGCTCTATTCCCAGCTTGAGAATGGAAAGCGTAATGCCTGTGGACAACAAAAGAGGTTTAAAAACACTCTCAAGGCAAATATATAAAAAATGTATAAACACTGACAACTGGAAAACACTGGCCTGTGAGTGCTCCAATTGGAGAATAGTCTCTACCAAAGATGTCATGGACTTTCAAAAAGCACAAACTCAAAATGAAAGGGAGAAATGAACTAAGAGGAAGGCACGTTTGGCAAATCCCTACTGGGATCAACTCCCACCTGGAAACCTATGTTCCCATTGTGGAAGGATGTGCAGATCCAGAATTGGCCTCCGCAGTCACTTGCGAACACACTGTTAAGACATGGAAGACAATCTTACTTGGCCACGAGTGATTGCCAAAGAAGAAAGAAGTTTCCGAATACCAGATGCTGGAAGCCACAGGAGAGAAGAATGCTCTTGTGCCTGGGTCCTGCTTGAGCATTTACCCACAAGCATCTAGTTGGGCACTGTGAGAAGTGGATGCTGGACTTGATGGGCCATTGGTCTGATGCAACAGCTTCTTATGTTCTTAGTGGAGGCATTTAATCAGAGGCAGCAGGGATGCTGTGGCTGCCAGACTCCTGCACTGGACAATGACCCCCAGGGTCTTTCCCAACCCCACAATAGCTAAGAGCACCAAGGTACAATGCAAAGCTCAGCCTGTGATTTCTCGCACAATGCAGCTGATGATGAATGGTGGGAACGGCTGACAACTTATTGTAGGAATCTTCTGGTCTTTTTTTCAACCGTAAGAACAAACAACTCTCTTGGCATATCAGCCAGTGGAGTGCCAGTTATTGCAGAGTGAATGGCTTCCCTGCTTGGGAAGGTCTGTAGCTCTGTGGCAGAGCACATACTTTCCAGGGGGCCCCAGATTCAATTCCCACCACCTCCAGGTAAGGCTGGGAAAAGATTCCTAGCTGAAATCTTGGACAGCTTCCTAAGTTCCTAAATAGAGTGTTCTCTATTGAGGAAACAGCAAAGAGCTTTCAACAGTATGTAACAGAATAGTGGAAGTGGGCAGAAGACACAATGTGATCCTGCAGACAAGAACAAAGGTGTTATAAGGTACCTCCTGGTTTGTTTGTTTGTTTGTTTGTTTGTTAAGTGACATCATGCTTATTTCTTGGGGGGGTTATACAGTGGTATCTTGGTACTCAAACAGCTTGGCTCTTGAGCAAATTGGCTCCCGAATGCCACAAACCCAGAAGTGAGTCTTTCGGTTTGCAAACATTTTTCAGAAGCTGAATGTCCGACACTGCTTCCGCGGCTTCCGCTTGAGTGCAGGACGCTCCTGCAGCCAATCAGAAGCCACACCTTGTTTTCGAACTTTTTTGTTTTTTGCTTTAAATTTTTTAAATAATAAATTTTATTAGTATTTTCCACACAACAACAACATGAAAAATATAAAAAAATAACAAAACACAAAAACCAGCATACGAAAAACCCAAATCCATATCTTACAAGTTAATAATAAAAACACTAAAAAGAAAAACAAACACTGACTTCCACCAATCCCACAGCACCTCCTTTACCTCTCATTGTATCATCCTGTTTTCCTATCCTAGCATCTAGATATAAATCTCTCTTTCTTATCCTTTCACTTCACAAGGTTATTCCAGACTCAGCCGGATTTCTGTCCTCGAACCTTGGCTTTTAGGCACTCCCATTCCTTTTTCACTTCACTTTTTGGTTTTTGTCTTATTATATCTGTCAATTTGGCTAATTCTAAATATTCTGAAAGCTTACATTTTTGAACGGTTTCAGGAGTCAAACGGACTCCTGGGACAGATTAAGTTTGAGAACCAAGGTACCACTGTACTCGGTTTAGAGGCTGTGTGAATGGTTTTATTCACACCTCTTGCACACAACCATGAAATCTCACCTTTGTGTTTGGTAGCATGACTACGGAGACTGTGGTCGCAGTGAACTCTGCCCTTGGAGACTCCTGGCTATGCTGCTGCTGCTGCTGCTTCTCCACCTCCTCCTTGTGCTTACTGCCTGCCCACTTCTTGCCCATACAAACAAGTGACCGGAACAAGGAGCTACAGAAGAATCCATCACTTACCTTGGACACTCCTGGGTAGCTGTGCAAACTGGGCCCAGGGCAAGCGGCAAGCAATGTGGGAGCAGGAAGCACCTGGTTAGACTAAGAACAAGTGTGGGGAACTGTTAGACCTCCAGATGCTGCTGCTAATGGCCAGCAACACCCCGAAAGCGAAAGGTTCCCCACACTTGACATAGAAAGTTACATTATACTGAGCCAGACTACTGGTCCATCTAGTTCAGTATTGTCTATGTTGACCGGCAGTATCTCTCCCAACTCTCCCTCTGGTCTACCTGGAGATGCCGGGGTTAAACCTGGGACCTTCTGCCCCTTTGCATTTGTTCATCTAGCCCATCATCATCATCATTGACTCTTACTAGTGGTGGCTTCCCAGGGTCCCAGGTAGAAGTCTTTCCCACTACCTGTTGCCTGAGATCCTTTTAATGGGAGATGCTGGAGATCAAAACTAGGACCTTCTATGTGCAGAACATGTGAAGAACTTAAGAAGAGCCTTCTGGATCAGGTCAGCAGCCCACCTACTCCAGCATCCTGCTCTCACAGTTGCCACTGAGATGCCTGTGGGAAACCTACAAGCAGACCTGTGCACAAGAGGACCCACCCCTCCTGCGATTTCCACCAACTGGCATTCAGAAGCACTGTTGCCTCCTCCAACCACAGAGGAGAAGCATCTCCATAAAGTGCTCTGCCAGGGGGTCCTCCCTTATCCTACACTGGCTCCCAGTACGTTTCTGAGCACAATTCAAAGTGTTGGTGCTGACCTTTAAAGCCCTAAACGGCCTCGGTCCAGTATACCTGAAGGAGCGTCTCCACCCCCATCGTTCTGCCCAGACACTGAGGTCCAGCGCCAAGGGCCTTCTGGTGGTTCCCTCCCTGTGAGAAGCCAAGTTACAGGGAACCAGGCAGAGGGTCTTCTCGGTAGTGGCGCCCGCCCTGTGGAATGCCGTCCCACCAGATGTCAAAGAGAACAAACAACTACCAGACTTTTAGAAGACATCTGAAGGCAGCCCTGTTTAGGGAAGCTTTTAATGTTTGATGCATTACTGTATTTTAATATTTTGTTGGAAGCCGCCCAGAGTGACTGGGGAAGCCCAGCCAGATGGGTGTGGTATAAATAAATTATTATTATTAATACCCTTCAAATGGTGGTTCCGATCCACGAGAAGGGCAAGATTGAAGTCCTGTGAGAAAGAACATCCCTCTTGGCTGCCCAAAGAGCTATTTAGACGCCTCTCCACTTTGCAGGGAAACTGTCCACAGGATGATGCCTCTATAGGCAGATTGTATCACACAGGGTGGGAGAATCTGAGGCTATTTCCAGAGCAGTTGAACAAATGCCCCCTGTTCTCAGGGTTTGTGAGCCATTTCAAAGAGAGAAAAGGGGCTCATTTGAAGAATATTGGGAGTTGGTTCTTCTCTCTCTCTCTCTCTCTCTCTCTCTCTCTCTCTCTGCTTTTTTGTGACCAAGCGGCTCATAAGCTTTTGTGCCTTAGCCATGCCCCATGGATGCTCTCATTTGGCAACCGCTTCCAGCTCATCTGGGCCTGAGCTGCTTCTCTCTCCCCTATGCATGGGAAAGTGTGAGCCCCAAAGGAAGGGCTCAAACTGCAGCTGTTTAACAATCAAAGGTTTTTAGGTGCCAGTCCCAGAGGGAGGATGGATCAGCTCTTAATTGCCTCCCAGCTTCTAGTAAATTCCTCAACCCCTGGCTGCTATCCGAGACAGGCACGGATATAATAAAAGTCTGTGCCAAGACAGGGCAACAGCCTTGCCAAATCGGCTAAAACCTTGCCCTGTGATCCCACTCCACAATTATAAATAGGACTGTCAGCTCATTAATTTTATTTTTTATTTTAAAAAGAAAGCTGAATAGCGATCTGGCTTTTGACTGATCAATGAGTGGATTAAAAATTTCATACACTTACTTAATGCAACTCTTGGAGAAAGTTGCTTGTCTCCTGAGGATCCTGAATGATCCATTGAAGTGTGAGATTATTGCAAGTTATAAAACTAAATTATGTTACTGTTAGGACTGGATGAACCAGTCCATTTTCTCTCAGGCTCACATTTTTCCAGTGTTGAGTTCCGTTTGCCACATTTCCGCATTGCATTTTAAATATTAATATTACAAGATATATTTATACAAAATATATCCAGTATCCATAAATGTTGCAATTTTTTAAAGGTCATAATGAAAAGTGATTTTAGTGCAAACTTTTTCTCACACTTCTACAAACAATTTCCCCTGATATACACATTTTTGCAAGCAATTTCTTTTTGCAATTGCTGGCATTTTAGGCAAGCAAATTTGCCTACATAATGCATAATCATCTGCTATTTTCATGAATGCATGCATAGTTTCCCCTAATATGCACCCTTTCATACCCATTATTTGGTTGCATAACAAAATTTGGAGACATTACCATTTAAAATAATGGCTATGTGTTTCAATTTGCATATTGCTTCACATGAAATTCTGGACCAAAACACATTCCTCAACCACCCTATGCATGTCTGCTCAGAAGTAAGTCCCTTTGCTTTCAGTAGAGTTTCCTGCCAGGTAAGCATACACAGAACCACAGCCTTAATCAGTTATGTGAACCAGACAACGCCACATGATAGAGTAGTGTTTTAGAATCTGAGCAGTGAAGTTACAAATTCAAACCTTAGCCATGGATTTACCAGGTAATCTTAAAATCCATCTGCAGCATGGAATAGATCAACCTTTGCCAAACTGGTGTTCTCTAGGGTAGATTATAGCCTACTTTACAGGGATGTCATCAGGAGTACAGATATTACGCCCTTGTGGTGCATTTTTAGCAATTCGGCAAAGCACTGTGTAAATCTCCTTTTTCTGTTTGTGCATTTAACCGGAGATTTGTTTAAACAATAGTAGAAGTTAATGGTACAATGATGTTCCCCATTCCAGCGATTTCAAACACATCGGCTTCATCCTGCGAGTCTCCAGAGATGCACATAACTCGCTCACGATACCTTGACACTTTGATGTTCTCCAGGCCCCGTAGTTATAAAGGAATGGATTACAGCAAGATTTTCCTGGCACCTCTGCCTTTTGCCACAAGCATCCTTCCGACATTTTTTCTGGGGAGCAGTTGCTGATAACAGCTCCAGGATGTAGAGGCAGGAAATCGATGGGAGCCCCCCTCGTGCTGTAGGTCACGCTGCAGAGACAAACATTGTCTTTAACTCCTGGCTATCAGCAGGCTTGTTCTGCTGGGTGCCTGGAAGACAGCTGCTCAGGAAACATCAGGAGATGGGCATCCTTGTCTCCTGCGACCAGGAAATTCCTGGCTGCAAGCATAGCACCAAAGGGTGGGTTTTGGGGGGGTGGGGTGGGGAGAAGCTGATCAGTGCTTCAGTTTCCTTTAGAGCAGGCATAGGCAAACTCCGGCCCTCCAGATGTTTGGGACTACAATTCCCATCATCCCTGACCACTGGTCCTGTTGGCTAGGGATGATGGGAATTGTAGTCCCAAACATCTGGAGGGCCGGAGTTTGCCTATGCCTGCTTTAGACCATATGCCTGCCTACAAGACCATTTCCCCAAAGCAATCAAGGTCATGAAAATACTGATTCCACCAGTCATCTGTAGAGATCAAGGCAGCAGACTTGTTCTCCTTTCAGTCCTCCTAACAGCCATGTGTGGTGTGAAATGTGGGCGATATTAAGTGGCCCAAGGATAGCCTCTAAGTTTTGTGGCTAACTAGAGATTTGAACCTACACTGGCGGTTTCCTGGACATTTCACTAATTGCATGGACAGCTTGGTGGAAACCAGTCAACGCTGGATCCCTGATAGGATAGGCTGAGAGACTCTGTCCAGTTTTACCTCAGGATAAGCACTTCAGGGATTTTAATTTGTATGTTGTCTTTCAGTCGATCTCACCTGTTTGTCTTTGACCTTGTTCTTAAATCAGTTTGGGTCCTTTGTGTGTATGTGAGGGACGCGGGTGGCGCTGTGGGTTAAACCACAGAGCCTAGGACTTGCCGATCAGAAGGTCGGCGGTTTGAATCCCCGTGATGGGGTGAGCTCCCGTTGCTCAGTCCCTGCTCCTGCCAACCTAGCAGTTCGAAAGCATGTCAAAGTGCAAGTAGATAAATAGGTACCGCTCCGGCACGAAGGTAAATGGCGTTTCCGTGCGCTGCTCTGGTTCTCCAGAAGCGGCTTAGTCATGCTGGCCACATGACCCGGAAGCTGTACGCCGGCTCCCTCGGCCAATAAAGTGAGATGAGCACCGCAACCCCAGAGTTGGTCACGACTGGACCTAATGGTCAGGGGTCCCTTTACCTTTAAAGTGGCACTAACAGATGCAATGAATAAATATTGAGCACTACTGTGGTGTAGTTGTTAGGGTTATTAGACTAGGACCTGATAGACCAGGGTTCAAATTCACACTCAGCCATGAAGCTCACTGGCTGACCTTGGGCCAGTTGCTACCTAATGATTAAATAACTAAATAAACAAAACAAATTCATTCATCCTCCGCAATCTCCTTGGAAGAATGTGGTGTGTAAATGCGAACAGCAGCTAGAGATGGGTTGTTGAGGTATCAAATAGGGGTGCTCACAGAAGTGACCACTCCTGTTTTGACTCCTCACACGAGTGGAGTCAAGGTGAGCAGAGCCCTGGTTTAACCTTGCTGGCCCCAATCCTAGACTGCCTGCCCACCCCAGGACTTAAAAACCTTATCTGAGGTAGATAGCAGATACTCAGGCTGTTTATTCCCACAAGGAACTAGGATGACACATCCCAGAGAATAGCATCATTTTTCTGTCAGGAATGCTGGGATGTGTAGCTCATTTCTACACGGGGAAAGCATCCACCCACCTCCCTTTTCTTTCTTTCTTTCTTTCTTTCTTTCTTTCTTTCTTTCTTTCTTTCTTTCTTTCTGAATTTATTTTTATTTGGTTTTACAAATATGAGTTTATAACAGTACCAAATGCATATCCGTATAAAGAGATTTCTCTGAATCTCACGACCATTCCTTCCATGTGTCCTAATGTGAACATTTTCAGCTACTTATTATTTCCTAATCTATATTTTGTATTCATCCATATTATCCATAATACCTGTTCATTACAAGTGATATTAAAATCCTGCTAATGTTTTCATCTGCTTACAGTGGTCTCCTAAGTAAATTATAATTTTTTTCCTTTCCCCATTCTTTTTTTAAAGTTTTTGTCCTCTTGGTTCCTGAGCTTTCCAGTCAGCTTCGCCATTTTGGCGTAGTCCATCATCTTAGTTTGCCATTCCTCTCTGGTAGAGACTCTTTCTTCTTTCCATCTCTGGGCTAGTAGCATCCGTGCGACTACTGTCGCATACATGAAAAGTCTTTTCTGCTCCTTTGGAATGCCGGTACCTAAAATTCCTAATAGAAAAGCTTCTGGGGTTTTTTTAACGAAAGTTTTTTTAAACATTTTTTGCAGTTCACCCACCTCACTTTTCTCTCTCCTCAGGTAAAGTTTGTGGGTGCTATTCGGTGGCAGTGGATGCTTTTAAGCACCTGCAAGCATTTTGCAGAGTGCATCACTTGCTGTCCTCGCTGAGTAACTAGAGAGAATCTCTGAATGCGAGGAATTAAGGGCTTCCACATCTAAGGGTGCCGGTCTTTCCAAACATAGGAAGCTGCCTAGGTGAGACCCTTGGCCCATTTGATCCAGCAGGGTCTACAGCAACTCTCCAGGGTTTCAGCTGGAGTCTTTATCAGCAGCCCTACCTACTACTACACCTTGCAGCACGCGAGACCAATGCTTTCCACAGATGTGAACCCTCAGATCTATTCATGTAGAAACCTTGGGCTGGCTTTAAAGGCTTGGTCAGTCTGACCCAGTTCCAGCTGGCAAGTGGACGTAGGTCCTGATTGTCTCGGAAACTGCAGCAGGAGCAGGAACCAACGACTAAAGAAACAGAACCTTTCCGTGAAGGACAGCACAATTCAATAGGGCCTGTTGCCTTACATTGTTTACAAGTCTCCCAGTTAAGGAAAGACTTCTGGAACTATAAGATGTTGACTTGGATGGATTCCTTTAAGTTGGCTTCTCATCCAGCACTGAATAGAAAAAAAAGTTGTTTTCTTCTAAAGGGTGCCTCCAGATAGTCACTATTTTGTGGGAGAGATTCCAGTGCATACTGGAAAATTTATGTTCATGGCTCCCGGTGGAGTATAGGGTCAGGTTCAAGGTGCTGGTTTTGACCTTTAAAGCCCTTTGTGGCTTAGGGCCCTCGTATTTACGGGACCACCTCTCCTGATATGCCCGCAGAGGACCTTAAGGTCCATGAATAACCATAGTTTAGAGGTCCCGGGCCCTAAGGAAGTCAGACTATCCTCCACCAGGGGCTTTTCAGTGATGACTCCGACCTGGTAGAATGCTCTGTCCCATGAGACTAGGGTCCTTCAGGATTTAACCTCCTTCTGTCGGGCCTGTAAGACAGAGCTATTCCACCTGGCTTTTAATTTGAATTCAGCCTGATCTTTTATTTCCCTTCTCTTCCCTCCCCCTCCCCTTTTATAAAGATTACCCGCTCTGAGACCCCACAGCTAATTCTCCCGTGGCCTCCTCGCTGGCCCAAGTAGGACCAATTCGGCCAGCTAGCCCTGGGGATTATCTAATTGCTTATTTCCCCTAAATTGATTTTTGATTTTTGAATTTTATTGTTATTCATGTTTTTATACTGTATTTTATGTTGCTTTTACAATTACGGTAAGTGTTTTAAATTTGTTGTTAGCTGCCCTGAGCCCGGTTTTTGAACCGGGAAGGGCATGGTATAAATCAAAATTTATTATTATTATTAATTAATGTGGATTCAAGTGCTCTGTCACCATAGTTTAACAAGTCTTCTTAAACACACACATACACACACGCTGCATAGACTTTCTGCAGTTGGGAAAGTGATGGAGAAACGGATTGAAAAATGTGGGATAAGTGACTGATTAATGGGCCGATGTAGAAACACCCCACAAGCAATAACCCATGGACATACATTGAAGCAAAGTGTTGGAAAATCTAGAACAGGTAAAAGAACATACGTACATCTCCATGCAGCGCAGAGTTAAGTTATGGATCTCGCTCCCAGAGGAGGCAGCGATTGCCACCAGCTGGGATGGCTTCAAAAGAGGATTAGGCAAATTCATGGAGGACAAGGCGATCCATAGCTACTCGCCATGATGGCTATGCTACGCCTCTTTGGTAGAAGGCAGTAATGTTTCTGAAAACCAGTTGTTGGGACTTACATGAGTGAAGAGTGTCTTGGGCTCTGTTATGTACTGAAGTTCTCACCCTGGGCCAGCAGGGGGATACTGTAGATAGTTATGCAAATAAGGGATTGAAAGTGACGTTCAGTGATTGGATAGTTTTAGAAAATTGTTACAGTTACGTTGTACTGGAGCTCTATATAAGCAGGCTGACTGAACCCTTCAGTTCAGTTCTGTTCTGGCCTGTGAATAAACAAGAGCTGTTTGAAGAATCGCTGTGTTGTTTGATATGTTCACCCACAACTTAACAGGCTCAGGTTCTGCTTCTCACAGGCATCTGGTCACTGTAGGAACAGGATGCTGGACCAAGAGTCCAGCAGACTCTTCTTATGTTAAACAAAACAGAATGAACCCAGTGTGAATGCTTATTGTTGTATAACCTCGCCACAAACAAATCAGAACGAATCTGCTATATATTTTGGAATGCGCTTTGCCCGTTCGTTCTCTCTAGGTTAGGGATGCCTCTGGAGATATCACCGCTGTTATTATTGAACTTACTGCAACATTTTAATTCTATATTATTCTATATTATTGTTTTAATTGTGTGTGGGGAGGAATTTAAAGGTGGGATGTGAAACTATGAAGGAATGAAAGTGAATGATGGTGCTCTGTTCCAAAACGCATGTTTTCTTTTTGAAAGGGTCTGTTCTAACCAGAAAGGTTAACAGTTCACAGGAGGGTCAATAGTTCAGAGTGGTAGTAAAGAGGAAAATGAAGCCTAAAGTCAAAAGGGGAAAATGTAGGAAGCTGCCTTATATGGAGTCTGGTCATTGGTCTATCTAGATGAATATTGCCTACACGGACTGGCAGTGGTTCTCCAGGATTTGGACAAGCCTCTTTAATAGAGGTACCTGAAGATGCCAAGATTAGAACCTGGGCCCCTTTTCAAAACTGTAAAGAAGTAGACTCACTAGCAGAGTTTGAGTAAACATTTACAATTAGCAACACAGAAATTAAGATGTAGAAATGGGGAAATAATAAAGTGCAAGACGAAATGTGAAAATACGCAGGGTATAAAAATGTGAAGAATGTAATAACATTTAAGTTAAAGACTGCATATTAAGGTAAAATAAAACAAGCAGGGGAAGTAAACATTCAAAGAACCAGAAAAGGAAGTTGGGGGGGGGGCAAGGGGGTTGGGAATTTATGTTATTCTGTTTTTGAGATAATGTTGATTGTGATGATGAGAAAATCCGTAAAACTCAATAAAAATCATTCAAAAACAAACAAAGAACCTGGAATCCTTCATACAGAAATATGATATTTCATACAGAAATATTTCATACAGAAATATGAGCCACAGCACTTCTTCAAAGGAGAAGGAACCTAAGTGATGGAACCTAATTGATTAGAGGAAGTGGTACTGTATCCAGAATTCTGCTCCCCTTCTGAGGTTGGGAGGGAGGAGTTGAAGTAATGCAGACTGCCCCCCCCCCCAGTGTTCCTATTTTCCAGGGACAGTTTCAGATTTACAGAAGCTGTCCTAGTTTTGGATTTGATGTCCCGCTTTTCCTTAGGACATCCCTATTTTCATTGGAGAAATGTTGGAGGGCCTCAGCCTAGTATACCTGAAGGAGCATCTCCACTCCCATCGTTCAGCCTGGACACTGAGGTCCAGCGCTGAGGGCCTTCTGGCGATTCCCTCCCTGCGAGAAGTGAAGCTACAGGGAACCAGGCAGAGGGCCTTCTTGGTAGTGGCGCCCGCCCTGTGGAACGCCTTCCCATCAGATCTCAAAGAAATAAACAACTACCTGACTTTTAGAAGATCTCTGAAGGCAGCCCTATTTAGGGAAGCTTTTAACATTTGATGAATCATTGTATTTTAATACAGTGGATGCTTGGGTTGCAAACGTGATCCATGCGGGATGCACGTTCGCAACCCGCAGCGTCTGCAATCTGCAGCGGTGCGTCTGCGCACGCGCGGGTTGCAATTCGGTGCTTCTGTGCATGTGCAAAGCATGATTTAGCGCTTCTGTGCATGCACGATGAAACCAGGAAGTAACCCTTTCTGGTACTTCCGGGTTTCGGTGGTCCGTAACCCAAAAAAACGCAACCTGAAGCGTCTGTAACCCGAGGTATGACTGTATTCTGCTGGAAGCCACCCAGAGTGGCTGGGGAAACCCAGCCAGATAGGTGGGGTATAAATAATAATAATAATAATAATAATAATAATAATAATAATAATAATAATTGATAAGGGAAAGTTAGAGAGAAAAAAGATAGTGTAAGAGAGCACTGAAACACTGTGGATGAAGAACCGTAATCCGGTGTAAAAGAGAGAGCATGTTCGGTGAGCCGTAGAAGCCAGATGGCATCAAATGCAGGAAGAAGCTGAACCCTGAAAGGTTGAAATTGGTAAGGGAAATTGATCAGGTTGGTCTAAACAAAGCTCAGTGTCAGGGCTGGCACAGCCATTAGGTGGGGTGAGGCTGCTGGGTTGTTGTTGTCGTTATTTATTACCCTCTAATAAAGGTAAAGGACCCCTGACAGTTAAGTCCAGTTGCGAACGACTCTGGGGTTGCGGCGCTCATCTCACTTTACTGGCCGAGGGAGCCGATGTTTGTCCACAGACAGTTTTTCCGGGTCATGTGGCCAGCATGACTGAGCCACTTCTGGTGAAACCAGAGCAGCACACGGAAACACCGTTTACCTTCCTGCTGGAGGGGTACCTATTTATCTACTTGCACTTTGACGTGCTTTCGAACTGCTAGGTTGGCAGGAGCTGGGACTAAACAATGGGAGCTCACCCCGTCGCGGGGATTCGAACCGCCAACCTTCTGATCAGCAAGTCCTAGGCTCAGTGGTTTAGACCACAGCGCCACCCGCGTCCCTATATTACCCTCTAATACATTATGTCAAAATGGAGTATGTTTGGATTTTAAATGTGTCTGAGGCCGTCACCATCCTATGCCTAATCGCCCAACCACTCTGCCCAGTATAGAGAGGTGGTTGGGCTGGCCATTGTCATGTGATCCCTGGAAGGCTGATAGAGGTTCTCCATCCCTGCTCTCCAGCCAATCCCAGTCCTCCTTTGTTTGCGACACCCGATCAGCTCAGCCAATCCCTTGGCAAGAGAGATTTGTGATGCTTGGCAGCAAACAGGCATTGTGATTATGCATCCTCCCTCAGCGGTATTTCCAGGAAAAGGAGAAAAGGCTGCATACACCTCAGCACATTCCTTGGGCCTCTTGGGAGCCATCGCTGCCCCATCGCCACACGCATCACACCAGACAGCTTTTTCCTTTGACCTGGAACAATAGAGCAGGTGACTCAGTGTCTCTGAGGCTCTGGAAACATTGTACCCGTGACAGAAGATACTGCCAGGGCGAGTGGCACTTCCGAAAAACAGCAAGGGGGTTGCAAGGGCAGTGGCGTAGGGGGGAGAGGGAGGCCCTGGTCCACAACTCTTCAAAAGCAAAATAAGTTTTGTTGAGGTGCGGCTTGGGAAGCTGGGAAAACAGCTGAGAAAAACAGCGGAGTCGTGCTCTGCTGGGTATTAACTGAGAGCTTTCCCTAGAAGCAGCCATTCATTTCTAACCACACTACAGAAGTGCATTGGTTTCCGCAATGAGACACCCATAACTCTGTGGGGCTGAAGCAGATACATAGCTGTCAACTTACAGATTTGAAAATAAGGGACCAGCAGCCTCAAAAATAAGGGATCAGCAGCCAAAATAAGGGATTTTCAGAGCACAGGTATGTTCAACTTCTGAGCCCCTCCGAGCCAAAGGCAGAAAGCCCAGCCAGCAGCCAAACGAAGCCTCAAGTGGTGGTTCCCACAGCGCAGCAACCCAGTAAAGGGGATGCAGCAAGGAAAAGCACCGTCACCTCTCCGCTGGGAAGCGCTGAGCAAAGGCGAGTCCCCAGGCAACGCGGCCGATTTGATCGGCACAAGGCATGCAAGCTCCACCCCCCCAGTTGTTCTTAGACTCCTTATTGGGTGAGCAACGCAGCCAAGCAACACAGTTGGAGCCTCCCTCCTCCCTGGCCGGCAGGGAGGGAGGGAGAGGAGCTGCTTCCTTTGCAACCCGGGAAATTTAAGGGACATCATCAATAAGGGACAGCAGGGGGACACAGCGCTGGGATAAGGGACTTTTCCGCCAAATAAGGGACGGTTGAGAGCTATGAGCAGATATGACCCAAGGCATCCCATATGCCCAAATCCTGCTCCAGGAAGCAAGGCTTAAACAAAGTACTATGCATCAGAAGTACAGCGGTACCTCGGGTTACATACGCTTCAGGTTACAGACTCCGCTAACCCAGAAATAGTGCTTCAGGTTAAGAACTTTGCTTCAGGATGAGAACAGAAATCGTGCTCTGGCGGCGCGGCGGCAGCAGGAGGCCCCATTAGCTAAAGTGGTGCTTCAGGTTAAGAACAGTTTCAGGTTAAGAACGGACCTCCGGAACGAATTAAGTACTTAACCTGAGGGTACCACTGTATTATGATTTTTGGTTTAAAGGCTTTTGCCCATCAAACATTTTAGCCTGAATTAAAGTTAATAAGATCCATAGCTGTCAACTATTCCCTTTTTTTGCGAGGAATCCTATTCGGAATAAGGGAATTTCCCTTAAAAAAAGGAAAATATTGACAGCTATGATAAGATGTTAACATGAGACTGCAATCTTATACACACTTACCTCGGAGTAAGTTCCATTGAATTCAGTGGAGCTAGTTTTTTGAGTCAACATGTATAGAATCACATTGGGCTCATTCAAAATTTCCTTTGTGCCTCATTTCTAGGCAAAGGTTTGGGATTTCTGTGTCCAAGTGGTTTTCTTTTCTTCCGCCCCTTCCCCCAGGAAAACCCACATTTTATAGCTGAATCGGAGTAAACAGGACTCAGGTTTTCTTTGCCATGGACCTGGAAATCCCAAACCTGTGCCCAGAAAGTGTGGCACAAAAGGAAGTTTGGATGATTAGGCTGCAATCCTATTGTCACTAATCTGGTTGTAAACCCCACTGAGCACAGCGAAAGTTACCTCTGAAACTGAATTTGCTTTTTGAATCTGACTCCTTAAAATGTATTGATTGTATCTTTAAGTTCTGCTTTGATTTGTAGTGTTAAAACAGAGCCAAAGAAATGAGGGGGAGTGGAACCTTTAATGGAATAATAAGAATTGTGACTATTGCTCAGTCAGCATATGGCATTGTTTAGACTCATCTACAGTGCTGATTGTGACACATTCTTCTATCCATATGTGTGTGTGTAAAATTAGAATCACTGCAATACTCAGTGTAAAGATGGGTTAGAAATTCAGTTTCACGTACGTTACAGAAGAACAGAAGTCAAAAAGATGTATTGTTCAGCAATAAATAATGACGATTTTGATATTAAACACACTGGGCTGTATCCAGTGTTAGTCCTACTCAGAGTAAACCTATCTGGGTTAATGGACATGGCAGATCTATTAATTTCTACTCTGGGCCTACTCTGAGTAGGACTAACATTGGCTACAAGCCTATATTTTCCTGTGATATATTTGTATAATTATATCGATACCTGTCAGGGAACTGCCATCGGAACTAGAGGAGGAGGAGGCGAGGCTCCACAGCGATGCTGGAGAGGGGCCAAGCAGGGAGAGAGGCAGGTCTCCTGTTGGGGAAGAAAATCAGCGCAACACCAGGGATAGAGGGGGGCCAATGGGGGAAGCAGAGAGCAGGCTCCGGGACTCTTCACTGGACACCAGCGGGGAGAGCACAGGTCCTCCGCTACCCACGCCCTCCCTGCGCAGAAGACTTCCACGCAGGGAGAGTAGGAGGAGACTGGGCGTCAAACTACTTTTATGTTGGAAAAGGTTTAAGAAACGCCCACTGACGGATTCTGCCAGCGACTGAACAGCCACGGAGTGGATGGCTGTCCAGCGAGAAATGGTTTAACCAGCCAACCTAGCCCAGAGCGGCGGCAACTTACGCACAAGCAACCCCTAAAGCCATCACAATACCTTAAAACACTTTGAGAGTTCCCTTTGATCGAGGAAGCAAGTGATTTCTTCTACAATATTAAGGAAAGGTTTTTGAGTTTAATATGGAATGTTGAGCTGTGGAATGTTACACATCAGCTGGAAAAGAAAAATGGAAAACTGAAGAGGGAGGGGAAGGATGAACGGGCTTGCCTGAGCCCCCTAACAATTTACAGTATGCTGGAGGATGGCCTTGCAAGCTGGCAACCTCAACCCTAATATGGAAGCACTCCTCTTAGGGAGCAAGGATATACTGCAACATTTAGTTGCAGTTTGCACTTGTAAAGTCTCTTCCAGACTACCAGTTTATTGAGTATTCATCCTGATTTTGCTTGCATGTGGAAGTCAGGCTATGTCTAATTTTCACTGAACATTTGTTCTGATTTAGAATAATAGACTCATAGAATTGTAGAGTTGGAACGGACCTGGAGGGTCATCTAGTCGAGCCCCCTGCAATGATGAAATCTTTCGCCCAAGGTTGAGCTAGAACCCACGGCCCAGAGATTAAGAGTCCCATGCTCTACCAACTGAGCCATCCCACCTTGGCAGTTTTCTTTATGGGAGAGTCATAGGACGAACGTCCATCCAGATTTGCCTCCTTGCAATCATTCCTTCATCCTACACTTTTCAGTCCATCTTCCCGTCACTTTCCTAACTGCAATAAGTCTCCCCCCTTTTACAAAAATAAATAAAATAAAAAGTGTTTCTTACACTAGGGCAGCAGAGTGCTTTCATTCATTTCAATTGCACAAATCCACATTTCCAGTATCTGCTCCAATCCCTCTTGCAAAATACTGGAGGTGACCTAAAAAACTCCACCTTTTGGCTCTGACACGAGCATTTAAGGGTGGTTCAGAATAAAAATTACAAATCACACATATAAAAAAAAGCCTCCCACAAGATAATTAAAAACAGACTTGTCCCTTCAACGGAACCACTTGTCTGTATCTAATATTATATATTTCCTTCCTTTATCTGTGAGACATTTGGGCTGTTTTATACAAGAGTTCTGCCCATATTCTTAAAGAGAGGACGGAGGCCTGGACTCCATCTCCTTCCTTGCAACATATATTACCCTAAACACACCATCCTCCCCACAGATTCTCACCAGAATGCTTTCTAGCAAAGAAACGACATTCCAGGAAGGAGCCGCCATAGCAACCTGGTGGTGCCCAGGCACCCATGAGATCTTAATCACCGCAAGCTCGTTAACAAACCAATTAGCTGATTTATTTTAGGGGGTGTAAAAAAACAACAACAAGCACTGTACATATTGTTGGAAGGAATAAGGAACAATGATGAACATGCCCTCCCCAGGAGACCAGTACTCCCGACTAGGAATGATTTCATGCTTGGTGAATGTAGCAATGGGTGTCCCATCAAGGCCTCTCCCTTCTTGCGGTCTCCAGACATCCACCAGCTTGCCAAAGACATCTGCAGCTGGACCCATCATGGACACACATTTAAAGCACATTTTCTTCCCACCCACAAGAGTCCTGGGAACTGCAGTTTTTAAGGATGCTGGGAATTATAGCTATGTGAGGGGTAAACTACGCTTCCCAGAATTCTATGGGAATGTTCAAGGAGGCAGGAGAGGATATATTGGTTATTAATATCCTTCCTAACTTACGCTAGCAAGTTCTGTAACTTAGCAGAGTTTTACATTCCCCTTTTAACCTCACAGCAGGTAGCTGGTTGCAGGCTTGTTTAAGCCTCTCAATATTAGATTCCTGGCAAGTTCCCTTATTTCCCCCTTAAAAGAATACACACACCACAATCTTGTGTAAAGTATATAAAAGAAGTTTACTCACATCATCAGTTCACAGTTGGATCCCTGAAAGCAGACTTTGTTACAAGGATATACATGTGAGTCTATCCCATATGGAGATAGTCCCTTTGTCCTCTGTTGGCAGAAAGCCAACAGAGCATCTCTAGCTGAAAAGCTCTTCAATGATGCAGAAGCTCAAAGAAAGGAAGATGGCTGCGTGCCTTGTCCTTTTTGTTACCTGGACAGGTAAGGTCACACCCACCTCTAGTCACATGCAAAAGGAAGGATGCTCCAGCCCAGGAAGAAACAGAAAGTTTTGACTGACTGGATCAAACATCCCCTTGCATGTCCACTTTAGGAAAACAAGGAATGTTGTACTTGACTGCTACTTATGTATCACATCCTACATTTTTCAGGTGGAAATGTGCTATAAATGTGGTATAAATATATGACGTGTACACAGCAAGTGTAAGAACGCTGGCCCAGCTCTCTTGAATTTCAGACAGGCTTGTCTATTGCCTAGGGTTGCCATACGTCCGGAATTTCACGGACACAACCAGCAATTGGCCATCGGAAACAGTGTCTGGGTGGAAATTGGTGAAACGTCCAGGAAAATCTGGATGTATGGCAACCCATGTCGGCAGTGTCGTTTTTGGCGATTTCCCTCAAAATTAGCTCAAGGGGGGGGGGGAGGAATAGAACGAAAGCTCAGCAACTCCCCCACCCCCAAAGAAAAAAGCTCAACAACTTTTCTTTCCAGATTTTCACCTTTTTGAAATATGTCAACCCTGCTACTGCCCCTACCTGGAGATGCTGGGGGTTGAACCTGAGACCCTCTGCAACAAAAGCAAATAATAATAATAATACCCCACCCATCTGGCTGGGTTTCCCCAACAGATGCTCCGCCTCTTCCCAAAACACACACCTTTTATCAGTCAGCATCTCCAATATCTATGGTGTTTCACACAACAGTATCCCACTTAGATGTAATGGGGGTGGGATGTGATTCCTTTTACGGAGGGCTGATGTGTGTCCAAGGCTATCCTGGTCCCGCTACTCACCTACTGACCTTAATTTCAAGAAGCTGCAAATCTACTTCGTGGGCTAGCACTGAGCGTAAGCTGCTCCATTTGGGTTCTGGTCGAGTTGTTGCCCTTTCCCCAACCCCAAACACACTCCTTTCTTCTGGCGCCTAGTTAGAAAGCTCCTTAATCCAATACTAACAGAACTGTGTAACCGATACAATCGCCAGTCTCCTTCTCCTTTCTGCTATCCAGCTTTTCCCAGATCAGGTTTTAATGCCTATTAAGTGTTTAAACATCTATCGTCCTAAACTCTTGCCAAGCAATTTCTTTTTATTAAGCCACGTGGGAGCAGAAAAAGAGATGATGCATCCATGGTTTCGCATGTGTGATATATTCCAAAGATCTCCACGCGCCCAGAAAGATTAGGAACAGAGGACAGGGCCTTATATCAAGTCAGACCATTGGTGCATCTATCTCAGTTTTGCCTACACTCACTGGAATAAGTTCTCCAGAGTTTTAGACAGGCCTCTCCCACTCTTACCTGGAGTTGTCGGGGATGGAACGCGGGACCTTCTGTTCTGCCACTGAATTACGGCCCTTCCCTTGGTTATGCAGGACCTGAGATGCCTAGGACCTCAATCCAGGAATGGGGAAGCTGCTGGAATCCAATACCCATCGGCCCCAGCCCACCATGGTCAGTACTCAGGGATGATGGGCGTTGGAGTCCAGCAACATTCTCCATCCTTGCCTTAACCTTTTCCAACTCAGGAATAAAACTTGCACCCCAAATCCAGATGTTTGGGACTACAAATCCCAGCATCCCTGTCCATTTGCCATGGCTGATGGGGGTTGCAGTCCACAACATCTGGAGGGCACCATGTTGGCTAGGCTGAAGTATTCAGGCCCAGTAAGTTCTATAAGTTTCAGAGAGGTGAGTGTGGACAGAAAAACACTCACAGATATTGATCTTTATGGGAGAAGGGGGGGAATCATAATAACTTTCTGGGGTCCTGTCTTGAAAGAGAAGGTGGTAGATGCCCCACACATTTAAAAATAAATAAATCTGTCACTGCTTCAAACAGCATTTTGGCTCCCCTTAGCTGCCTTGACAGGATGTTCCAATGGGAACAATGTTATATCATGATAGAGCACTGTGCCCAGGGGTGTTCTTGGGAAAGCAAAGATGGCTGCCCTCACCGCCATTGGCCAGCTGGAGCGGGGTAGGAAATCATTCTTCTTTTGGGACCGGGTTCGGAACTGGCATTCTTGGGCCGTTGCCAGGGGCCCAGATGCATGGCAGGACCAACAACTATATGGGGGGCTTTCTGAATAATTAAAACAGCTCACAGCTGTCTAGCACAACTGGCTGTGCTGCAACTGTTTCTCACTTCCCACACCCAGCAGGTAATCCTGCAGGGTGGGGGGTATAGCAATGCAGGATGATGACTTTGTCAGCGCCTCCCCTCAAACCCAGAGCTGGACCCAGCTGTTTGGGCTTGATGCTTTAAAGATGCTTTGGAAGGCTCAACTGGTCCAAAACCCAGCAGCCAGATTGCTAGCTGGAGTTCCATTCAGAGCTCAAATAACCCTTGTTTTAAAACAGCTGCACTGGTTATTAGTTTGTTTTTGGACTAAATTCAAGGTGTTTAAAGCCCTAAACAACTTAGGCCTCAAATTTCCAAAAGACCACCTCCATCATGACCAAGCCTCTCAGGTGTTAAGATTGGCAGAGGGAGACCTCATGGTAGTTCTGCCACCCTCAGAAACTTTTTTTTTTTTTTTTGCAAATTTCCGCAGTGAGGGGGTCTTAAAAATAAGTTTGTGTGAGGAATTCAAATCTGCTATGATTTTTATGATTGGACAACATTTAGCTTGGCTAATCTATGTTTTATGAAGAAAACGTTTGGTTTTCTTGGAAAACCAAATAATTCAAATTTTACCTCCTGAAAATGTCAGGCAATGCCACAAAAAAACTAGTTTCTCTGCATAAACCATATCTATGCATACAATATTACATTGTAACCATAAAACTACATTAGAAAGTAATACATCAGTTAATAAGAAGTTTCATCGAGTCTTGAGAGCCAGCGTGGTGTAGTGGTTAAGAGCGGTGGACTCGTAATTTGGTGAACCCGGTTCACTTCCCCACTCCTCCACATGCAGCTGCTGGGTGACCTTGGGCTAATCACACTTCTCTCTGAAGTCTCACAGCCTCACTCACCTCACAGAGTGTTTGTTGTGGGGAAGGAAGGGGAAGGAGATTGTTAGCTGCTTTGAGACTCCTTGAGGGGAGTGAAAGGCTGGATATCAAGTCCAAACACTTCTTCTCGCTTTGAATTGATCTTGGACATCAGTTGACTTGCTTCTTGGCCTCTGCTGTAGCCTTCATATTTCTCATGCGCATTCACATGACAGTTAAAAAATTCAACATGCCCTAATGTGAAATGGTAGCCTGGGAGAGGGTTTTCTCTGTGGCAGCCCGTAAGTTGTGGAATCCTACCAGAAACACACAATTAGAGATGTGTCTGGTGCCTTTATTGTATAACATTCATCATATCCTGGTGACAACTCTTTACCCTGACCTTTGACACTTAAGACCCTCCCTGCTGAAATAGGAGGGGTCCCATCAGTATTGGCATTCCGCCGGCTCCTGAATTCCCACAAAGATTGAATAGTTTCTGCTGTTTGCTAAAGAAGAAGCACCTGTTTACCTTGGTGTTTGACAGTTAAGGTATTTTGTGCTGATTGGGGCCACCTCTTTTGCTGAATCTCTACTGTTCTCTTTTCATTGGAACAAATTTACTTGTTTTTATCATTGTAACTGCTTTAATTTGTTTCTAATTGTATGATTATATTTGGGTAAACTTATGGTGAAGAGTGGGCCAGAAATCTTATGAATGAGGAAATTATGGATGTAGGAGAAATTTTATTCAGTTTGCATTTAAAGGTGACCCTACCCAATTCACATTTTCCAAAGCAATATGTGAACCGAAACACAGCCGTCCTTAGAAATTCACACTTCTGCGAATTTTGCAATTCTCCAGCTAAGTAATGTGAATAAAAATGCATATACTGGGGTAAAGTGTGCATTAAAATGCATATAAGTGCAAATAGCATACAAAAGGATATTTCATTTAAGGGAAATTGCTTTGCAAAAATACATCTTATAGGCAAAAATATACAAAAATGTGTATATAAGGAGAATTTCGCACTAAAATGCCAATTAATTTTCCTGCACCAAGACCAAAGCTGATGTTCATAGATATTGCTATTGCTCAGGGAAGCAGGCAACACAAGTTATGCACCCAGGTGGCAAAAATAGATGTTGGGCCAAGTTAGAAGTGCCCAGCAGTCTGTGGCTCCAGCTCATTGTACCTTCTGAGTGTGACCTTTGATGCAAAGCAATGCGATGCCCATCCTTTTTAGACAAGGTCTCCTTGTTCGTAACCAGGAGACAGACTGTCTTGACAGATAAAGCCTCTTGTAGATATCAGACAGTGAGAGAGAAAACAGCTTCAGCCCAGTGCCTATCAGAGAGGCTTGTGCCTCTAAGATCAAAGCGGGAATAGTTCATTGAGAAGGAGCAGCATTTGGGAAAGGACAGACTGTAGGCCATTTGCTTTCAGGATGAGCAATTGGGGCTGATCTGCCTGTTAAGGATATAGGAGAATTTTGATGGAAAGGAGGATGGAAATTGCAGATGTTTGCTTATTTGTCCTATGAGCAGAGCAGAAATCAAACCAACAAATATAACCAGTATTTGCTCTTGTTTTCAGTTGGCAAGCGATACATAATCATTGAGTTTCTTCTTCCCCCAATTTGCATTGTGGAACATTGTGGAATAATGTAATGATAATGTAAAACATTGCAAAATGTGCATATTATGACAAATTTGCATGAAAATGCTGATGAATTTTCATGAGGACTTAAACAAACGAACAACCCCACCCCCAGCAACCCAAAGCACAAATTAAGTAAGTTCACTCTTATATGTGAATGGAACCAAATTTCTTCCCCATCCCTAGATGTTCATCACACCCAATTGTGGTAGATGAGTTCTTGATAGTGTGCATCTTGGGAAGGAGGGACTGTGCCTAGGCCATGCAAATACTTCATTATATCTCACTGTGTGTTTGTGTGTCTGTGTATATATATAAAGGTTGTTTACTTTGAAGTCTGAACATCTCCTGCTTCCACAGCACGGCTGGATCCAAGCCCCATTTCCTCATCCTAGAATAACAACAGCAGCACAGAGAAACAGCCCAGAGGGCCCAGAGGCCAGCAGGGTCGCGATGCACACAACTTTCCAGTTCCTTTTCTCATTCAGACTCTGCTCTGTAGCCCAGAAATAAGGGCCACATGAGGAATTTGTGCATTCAGGTCAGGATAAAAGAGAGTCTCTTCTCCTGCTTGATTTACCCCAGATATATGCTCCAATAGTCCTTATTGGTCCTTATTTTATGAGTTGGTTTCATGATTTACCTTTCCCTCTTATTGTGCTCTGTGATTGTTGTTTATTATTGTATGCTGTCCTTGGAGGGGATAGATTTTTAAAAAACAAACAAACAAACAATAATATTGCGTTCAGATAGTAAAGATAAAGGGACTCCTGACCGTTAGGTCCATTCGCAGACGACTCTGGGGTTGCGCGCTCATCTCGCTCTATAGGCCGAGGGAGCCAGCGTTTGTCCATAGACAGCTGCTGGGTCATGTGATCAGCATGACTAAGCCACTTCTGGCGAACCAGAGCAGCGCATGGAAACGCCGTTTACCTTCCCGCCGGAGCGGTACCTATTTATCTACTTGCACTTTGACATGCTTTTGAACTGCTAGGTGGGCAGGAGCTGGGTTCAGATAGACTCCATTAATTCATCATCACTGTCACCATCAATTGTGACCAGTGTGGTGGAATGGAGCTTCTCTCCTGACACTGGTGTCGCTGCAGTTTACCTGGTGGAGTGGGACAGCCTGGCAGCAAGCTTGGGTCTGTGTGGGTGCCCAGGCAGGAATGCTGGATTGACTCCAGTTCAGCTCTCACCTTGCCACTGCTCTGTCCTGCCACAGCCCTGTCCAGGTAAGGTGCCATGATGCCCATATCAGTGGCTCTGAACCTCTTTTCAACCATACTGGCTCCTACTGGTTGTCATAGCAGTGACAACAGATGAAGATGGCAAAGACAGAATTCGATGCCCTGAGTCTGCTAGCACAAGAGCTCATGTACTAGTGGATAGCTGAGTTTAAAAGTTGTGCAAGAGAGGAATCCAACACAGCAGTTGCGTGAGTGGAAACGTATTGCGCAGCAGACTGTGCAACGTATCATGCAGCAAAGTTACCAGCCACCTGCTTGTGCATTCTCTTGCACAACAGTGATCTGCTGGCACAAAGCATTTCACTATTGGGACGGGTGTGCAACTACCAAGCGCCTTTCACTTAGTGCTTCAATGGCTACAACTCAGGGTGGGGGACTTTTGTGGCCTCCCAGATGTTGCTGGACCTCAGCTCCCCTCATCCCTGACTGTTGACCATGCTAGTTGGGACTGATGGGAGATGGAGGACCACAAATTCCCCCACCCCTGTTCTAACTAAATGTAAAAATGTGAAATGCAGAGAAACTCCAGCATCTGTTAACAGCTGTCAGAAGCTGTGTAGCAGCTGAATGAAAAACTCCAGTGCCTCTATCTACATGAGACTGGTCACGGTTGCTGTCAAACTGGGTCCATATTTATTGATTATTTAATTTATTAATTATATGTCCTTCATCCTGAGGTCCCAGGGAGGGTTACAACATTAAAAAAACTGTCTTAATTATTGAATCTACAGTTTTTCAAGATAAAGTACACCTATGCTTTTTGTTTGCTTGCATAATGATGATGATGATGATACTTTAATATTTAATTTAATTTATATACTGCCTTTTATCCAAAGATCCTAGGGTAGTTCACAACAGAAAAATACAAAATGAGAATACAAAATACATAATAAAACCAAACCAAACCAATACCCCCCCCATTTTTATATACTGTGCTTTAAAAAAACAGTTAAATTGTGTTTTCTAATGTGCAGCTTTGTACTGTATTTACTTCCTCTTGGAACAGATCGTATTTCATATAATACCGGTATGTTTAGCTTTTTCTGCATGCATTTATAACAATTATAAGGCTATGCAGTGATGGTATTTGGAATCTGTCATGACCCCTAGTCTTAATTCCCTTGGGATGTCACTGATTCCCAATACTTTAGGCCCGCCAAAACTACAGAATGTTAGGCATGAAATCCCTGTGATTAGACCTCTTGACTTTATTTGTAAAAGCAACCATGGGGTGCCCAAAATGAGATCAGAGCAATGGCAATGGGGGAAGGGTGTGTTTAACAATTTTCCTGTTCAACATTCAAGGGAGATGGGGCAAAAAAATTCAAAGTTGCTGCCTTAATATCCTTGCAGCTTCTATTAAGTTAAAAACAAGAGCATAGATTTCCCACATAACATTTGGCCCTTATTCATGTGCTTCTCCCTTCAACTCAATGGTGAAGCTTAAGGATACAGTGGTACCTCAGGTTAAGTACTTAATTCATTCCGGAGGTCCGTTCTTAACCTGAAACTGTTCTTAATCTGAAGCATCACTTTAGCTAAGGGGCCTCCCGCTGCCGCCGCGCCACCAGAGCACGATTTCTGTTCTCATCCTGAAGCGAAGTTCTTAACCTGAAGCACTATTTCTGGGTTAGTGGAGTCTGTAAGCTGAAGCGTATGTAACCTGAAGCGTATGCAACCTGAGGTACTACTGTATTAGCAATTTTTTTAAAACACCCCAACAGTGAATAGTTGTTATCAGCTCCTTACACACCAGCATTAATGCTGTAATCCTTTCCACACTTACTTGAGAGTGTAAGCCTGATGTGTAACTTCCATAAAAATAAAGGGGCCTTACCGGTATTTCTGAATAGAAATGCAGAGGATTGCACAGTTTAGTAGCTATTGTATAGCTTTGATGTGTGCAGTGTTTCATTATAATTTTGGGTGAAATCCTCAAATTAAAACATGCACACCTGGGTGCATGCGTGTGCATATGCACAAACACACACACACACAACGGAAGAGAAGAGAGAGGCCATATTTATGGCCAACAGACCCTTTTGCTTTGGAAGAATAAGTGGGAGAAAAATTGTGTGCCTATATTACCCTTTGGCTCCCAGTACATTGGCTCCCAGTACATTGGCTCCCAGTACGTTTCTGAGCACAATTCAAAGTGTTGGTGCTGACCTTTAAATCCCTTAACGGCGCTGAGGGCCTTCTGGCGGTTCCCTCACTGCGAGAAGTGAAGTTACAGGGAACCAGGCATAGGGCCCTCTCAGTAGTGGCGCCAGCCCTGTGAAACGTCTTCCCATTAGATGTCAAGGAAATAAACAACTCTCTGACTTTTAGAAGACATCTGAAGGCAGCCCTGTTTAGGGAAGCTTTTAATGTTTTATGGTGTTTTTAATATTCTGTTGGAAGCTGCCCAGAGTGGCTGGGGAGGCCCAGCCAGATGGGTGGGGTATAAGTAATAAATTCATTATTATTATTATTATTATTATTATTATTATTATTAGGTTAGTAACATAGACCTTTAAACACCTTACGTATCTGTAAAGCTCCCTTGCCTGCTGCTCCATCTCTCTCTCTTTTTCCTCTGCGATTTTCTTCTCATCCCCAAGGAAGATTTTTGATTGTAGGCTTATAGTGGCAGAGACCTTTCACAGATCATTAAATAATAATAATAATAATAATAATAATAATAATAATAATGGATAGCTGTGCCCTTCTTGGTAAGCAAGGATGGAGAGGGTGTGCCTCTCTAGATGTCTCATAGAATCATAGAGTTGGAAGAGACCACAAGGGCCATCGAGTCCAACCCCCTGCCAAGCAGGAAACACCACCAGAGCACTCCTGACATATGGTTGCCAAGCCTCTGCTTAAAGACCTCCAAAGAAGGAGACTCCACCACACTCCTTGGCAGCAAATTCCACTGTCAAACAGCTCTTACTGTCAGGAAGTTCTTCCTAATGTTTAGGTGGAATCTTCTTTCTTGTAGTTCGGATCCATTGCTCCGTGTCCGCTTCTCTGGAGCAGCAGAAAACAACCTTTCTCCCTCCTCTATGTGACATCCTTTTATATATTTGAACATGGCTATCATATCACCCCTTAACCTCCTCTTCTCCAGGCTAAACATGCCCAGCTCCCTTAGCCTGGGACCCCCAACTCCCACCATTCGCCTCTTACTATTGGCCATTCATCCCTTACTATCTAGCTGGGGCTGATGGGAGCTGGAGTCAAGCAGCACCCAAAGGACCACCATTTCCCATGCCTGTTTCCAAGCTCGTATTGGTGTTCACTCCAGAAAACCTCGACAACAATATGAACAACGAAACGAGTAGCAGGCGATTACATATACAGGATGCGCCAGTCTTTCTAGACGGTCTGGGTACCCTCTCTTGGTTATCTCCATCATTTCTGCAGCCTGCTTTGAGGCACGGGGGACTGGAAGAGGCGTGCTTGCTCCTTTAAGAGGCTGTCCTTAAAGCCCAGAGGCTCGGCCCGCGACTGCTCCCCTTTCGCCCCCCTCCCTCCCTTTTACACATTTCATTAAACTTTCAGCTCAACTTCCTCACTCACTCTGCAGTGAGCGATCAAGCCAGCAGCGTCTGCCTTTCCTCGCCTCTCCCTCGACCAGGAGATTGGTTGGGCTCTCATCTGTAAGTTTTGGGATTCCTGGAATGAGGAACTCATGACTGGGGTGTGTTGGGGAGGAAAGAAAAGGAGAGATTTTCTTTCTCTCCTCTGGCACGCTGCTTTGCGTCCTAGAGGATGGAGCGCTTGGAAGAGGCAGCACTTGGGGGGGGGGGGAGCAAGTGTGCAGAAGCTTTTAAATGCACGGATGTAGGAAGTTCGCCCTTTTGCCAACATGTCCTGGAGGCATGTTGACAACGAAAGGATTTCTTTCTTTTTTGGGGAGGGGGGTGGGAGGGAGGAACTGATGGGACAGGCGTAAAATCCAGGGGGTTGGTCAGTCCCACTCAGAGTAGACCCATCGAAAGGAATGGACCTTCGTGAGCCATGTCCGTTCACTTCAGAGGGTCTACTCTGAGTAGGATGCAAACTTGGAGCATGCCATCAATGCTCTCGTGATGATTGGGAGGTGAGCTCTGGGCATAGCGAAGTGTAAAAGAGGAATTATTTCAGCCGCTTCCTCAGAGCTAAAAGAAGCATTTTCTGTGATTGTTGGTCAGGCGATGCAATGCACATTCTGGACGGACGGACTTGCAAGCTCGTCCAGGTCTCTGCCGAAGTACCATCCCATTGATTGAGTTTAATACGGTTTACTCCCAGGTAGGTGCGCACAGGACTGCAGCCTTAAGGACTAACTGGTTCTTAACTGGTTCTTGATTTTAAGCACAAACTGATTTCAATACTGCTGCTGTGATATGAGCTCGGATGAGGGAGCAAAGTGGAAATGTCCATTTTTACCTTTGCATCAAGAACTGGTTTAAACTGCAATCCTATCCCACCCATACCTGGGAGGAGAGCCCATTGAACTCAGTGGGGCTTACTTCTGAGTAGACATGGAGAGGCTTGTGCTGTTAAACACAACCCTGTCCATACCTCCTGCTTTATGAGATTGTGAACCCCTTGAGTCTTCTTTAATTCTCCTCTGACTGTTGCTGTCCCACATATTCTTCTAAATCCAAAAGTTTGCCATGCTTTTAAAATCGGAATTGGAGAGCTACGTTGATTGCATAGGGTATCTCCAGTTTTAGGGAGCAGAAAATGTGGGACAGCAGGAGTTGGAGGAGAACCCCACGTGGATAAGGGGTAGTCAAAGGAAACACAAGGGGTTCACTATCTATATTAAGGCCAAGGGACGCGGGTGGCGCTGTGGGTTAAACCTCAGAGCCTAGGACTTGCAGATCAGAAGGTTGGCGGTTTGAATCCCCGCAATGGGGTGAGCTCCTGTTGCTCGGTCCCTGCTCCTGCCAACCTTGCAGTTCGAAAGCACGTCAAAGTGCAAGTAGATAAATAGGTACCGCTCTGGCAGGAAGGTAAACGGCGTTTCTGTGCGCTGCTCTGGTTCACCAGAAGCGGCTTAGTCACGCTGGCCACATGACCCGGAAGCTGTATGCCAGTTCCCTCGGCCAATAAAGCGAGATGAGCGCCGCAACCCCAGAGTCGGTCACGACTGGACCTAATGGTCAGGGGTCCCTTTACCTTTACCTTTATGGATGGGCCCAATTTTGCATGTGAAATTGCCCAAACAGCTGGTAATGTTGAAGGGATGAAGACATGTAAAAGCAGAGGGAGCTACAAAGTGCATCTTTGAAAGGAAAGGAAGAATGCAACAGGCATGATTAAAGGTACTGTTAATGTGATCCCTTTACAGTTTCAACAAATATGTCCTGGGTAATCAAGGAAGACTTGTAACTTGCCAAACTGCAATATTTCATCACAATGCATATACTAAACTAACAGAGTTCATCACAGCTGATTTGCTATGAAATTCTTTGGATTACACCACCAGTCAGCTCAGATGAACTCTGCTAGTTTAGTATGTGCATTGTGATATGATTTTTAAGCAAACACATGACCTGATGCCCTAGAAAAGGATGATCTCTCTCCTGGGATTCTATGTGAGGAGGACTGTGCACATATGCTTAACTGTGAAGTCAAACTGGGACTTTTCCCCATGTAGGTATGCAAAGGTTTCCATCCCTACTCCTTCTTGCTAGATGAGACCTGAAATTCTGGTCTATGTCTAAAGCCACTCCTGGAATCTACTGCCTCCCATAAATGGTTCATGGGGACTTTGAGCAGTTAGGAGATACCTTCTTTTGTAGAACATATCCGTGAATATTACTAAGTCTCCTTCCATTTCCCCGAGACTTAAAAAGACTCTGATTATAAATGGATTCTTATTGCCCATTGAAATGTGTATAAAGTGGGATAGAAGTATATTAATTTTAAATAAGCAAATATATGTATTGGCTAGGATGTTGTGTTTGCTTTCGGTCCCAAATTCTTTCCTGCATTGACACCCTTAATTTTTAAAAAGTGGAATTGGAGGGGAGTGACTCTCAGAAACAGAGATTTGCTTTGCATACAGGAGGACCGAGGTTGAATCCCCAGCATCTGCAGGTAGGGCAGGGAATGTCCTCTCCCTGAAAGCCTGGAGAGCTGCTGCCAGTCAGTGTATACAGAATGGAGCTGGTTGAATGAATGGCCCAACATGTATTTTAATTGTATTTATTTATTGCAAGTAAATCCCAACTTTCCTCCAAGGAGCTCAAGGGGGTGCATATGGTTTCCCCCTCCTCATTTAATCCCCACAACAACCCTGTGGGGTAGGTTAGGCTGAGAGGCAGTGGCTGGCCCAAGGTCACCCAGTATGCTCCATGACTGCATGGGAATTCGAACCTAGGTTTCCCAGGTCCTAGTCCAGCACTCTAACAGTTACCCTTTGTTCCTAAGCCAACCTTTCTCAACCTGTGGGTCCCCAGATGTTGCTGAAATACGACTCCCATCACCCCTAGCTAGCAAGGCCAGAGCTCAGGGATGATGGGAGTTGTGAGTTGTTGTTGTTGTTTAGTCATTTAGTCAAACTCATGCTGGTAGCTTTGAGAACACTGTCCAACCATCTCGTCCTCTGTCATCCCCTTCTCCTTGTGCCCTCCATCTTTCCCAACATCAGGGTCTTTTCCAGGGAGTCTTCTCTTCTCATGAGGTGGCCAAAGTACTGGAGCCTCAGCTTCAGGATCTGTCCTTCCAGTGAGCACTCAGGGCTGATTTCCTTCAGAATGGAGAGGTTTGATCTTCTTGCAGTCCATGGGACTCTCAAGAGTTTCCTCCAGCCCCATAATTCAAAAGCATCCATTCTTTGGCGATCAGCCTTCTTTATGGTCCAGCTCTCACTTCCATACATCACTACTGGGAAAATCACAGCTTTAACTATACGGACCTTTGTTGACAAGGTGATGTATGGGAGTTGTAGTCCAACAACATCTGGGGACCCACTGGTTGAGAACCGCTGTCAAGACCTAAGCACATGAAAATCTCATTGGGATGTAGTCCCTTTCAACCTTTTCCAGACGATTAACCCAAACATGCGTCTGGAAACACTTTCCCAAAAGTTTGTATGCTACTGGCAGTAGAGCTGCTGTTTCGACTCACCTTGGGGCAGGTTGCGACTGAGTAGGGTCACGCTCCCACAGTGGAAGACCAATGGAGGACTTCTTCCATAGTAACACTTTATATTGTCATTGTTATTTAATATATTGCTTTCCATATGTTGTCATTCTCTCTCCAATATCTTACCTTCCCCAACCCAGTTTAGAAGTATTCAAGCTACTTTGTCCTTTCTGCATCTGACAGCATAGATTCCTAGGTGAGCTTACTTCCAGGGAAGTGGTTTTGATGACATCTCATAGGCTGCAGTGCAGACTCGGAAAGATGCTCCTTTGAAATTGCATGGGACTTATTTCTGAGTAACCTTCCTTTGGATTGGCCTGTGAAATATGGAAGCCTTGAGAAGATCTCTCAGTCTGTCTCAACTATAGGAAAGATGCAATGACTAACATCCACCTGACATGGATTTCAGCAGCTGAGATTTGAGCATATGTTGTACTTTCCTGCCGGTATCATTGCGGGCTTAAAACGCTTGACTTGGTTTGGACTATATCCAGCCGAGGGATGGGGTAGGAGTTTGGTTCCATTTGCATTCAGAGGCAAACTTGCTTAATTTGAACTTCCTGAAACAATACGTGACAATTACCGTATTTTTTGCTCTATAAGACTCACTTTTTCCCTCCTAAAAAGTAAGGGGAAATGTGTGTGCATCTTATGGAGCAAATGCAGGCTGTACAGCTATCACAGAAGCCAGAACAGCAAGAGGGATTGCTGCCTTCACTGCGCAGTGACCCCTCTTGCTGTTCTGGTTTATGAGATTCAGAAATATTTTTTTTCTTGTTTTCCTCCTCCAAAAACTAGGTGCGTCTTGTGGTCTGGTGCGTCTTATAGAGCGAAAAATACAGTATTTGCACTTCTTTGCAGTGCAGTTCCCCAGCCAAGAGTGACAAATATGCATAAAATCTGTCTATTGGTGAAGATAACATACATGCATTGCAGAGATTTGGACTAGATCATGCTTGTGGTCCCTTTCCAGCCCTACAAGGTCTGTGATTCTGTGATAGAATGCATTACGGTTGGGAAGGCTGCTTGCAAAAACCTGTCCTTTGGGCAAACTTGCATGAAAAAATAATGTATGTTAGGAGAAATTTCCAGGGAAGTGACAATGACTGTTCATGGGGACTGATGTGAAGATTCAGATTTAATATCAGAATAATGGGAAACTGAACAAGCCCAAAATTTATGGATTTGCCCTTCCCAAATGCAGCGTATCTAATTCAGGGCAAATGCCACCCCTCCCATTTAATTCTTCTTCCTTTTCAGTGATAATGGAAGATATGGCGGAACAAAAACTCGGTCTCCCTATCTGAAGTACAGCCCAAGAAGAATCAGCACAGATTCACACTGTGCAACTCACCCCTGTAGATGCTGTCCTTACAGGATAAAAAAACCACACACAGCGAATTCATCCAAGTTTTTGGATTGTTGTGTTTTAAAGGCACACCACAGCACACACCAAAAAATTATAATTGTTGATCTGGGCACAGAAGGTTTTTTGGGAAGGTCAGCATTACACAGAGATTTATGTAATCTGGTCTAATGGAGCAAGTATCATAATGGCTCAGTTTAGATGAGGGGGGGCGATTGTAAAGGAAATCCCCAGCTTGTTTAGGTAGGGGAAGGGGCTGGAAGAACAGTCAGCATTTTATGCAGGAAGAGGCTGTAAGGAGACCCATGTAAGCTTGGCGGAGAGATAGGGTCCTGGGGCAGTTTCCTGTAACAGGAGTTTTCCTTTCCCCCTATAAGCGAGTTTTTCTGGTGGGAATTAGGAAGCTCAAGAGAGAGATGAAAGAGAAGCCAGTGAAGAACAAAGAGGGGGCATTGTAAGAAGTGTTGGATTGAGTGAAGGGATAAATGATTCAATTGACAGCATATATAAACATCAAAATTACTCTGCCGGGTCAGGATAAGGTCTGTGTAATCTGACAGTGGCTAGCCCCATATGGTTCCAGAAACTGTTCAAGCAGGGCATGCCCATCCACTCTTTGTCATTAGCATCTTTGGATCTAAGGTATAGATTCTGTATATGCAGGTTCCACGTTTCACTTAAGTTACCCTCGAACAATAGGCATGCAGCTTCCTGGGCAAGATATGGCTTCCTATTTTGTAGCATGCCTCACTGGGTGCTTCTCACAGAAACACCTCTTCCCTGGTCTCTTTGGTGTCTGCCCCTTCAAAAAATGCAGAGCAAATTTGGCTCGGGGCAGAGTTAGGATTGGACTGAGGACTCAGCTACATTAGTAAGAACAACAACATTTTGAATGCGTTATAAACATGCAACACCAGATGGCGACAGAGAGGGAAAAAAATTCTATGTGATTTTTACATAGTTTTTTTCTTTTGTTATAACAATTTAATTTCTGACTTACAGTCATACCTCATGTTACATTTGCTTCATTTTCTGTTATTTCAAGTTACATCCCACGGTGACCTGGAAGTACCGGAAAGGGTAACTTCCTGGTTTCGCTGCTCGCACATGCACAGAAGTGCTAAATCACGCTTCACACATGCACACAAGCGCCAAATCATGCCGTGCACCTGTGCAGATACGGCGCTTCAGGTTGCACTCTTTTCATGTTGCAAACGGGCCTCCGGAATGGAGGTACCACTGTATTTATAGCGTTCCCCCCTGCTGTGTGTAGATCCACCCTAGGACTGGGGAACCTGGTTCAGAGCTTTGCTCAGCCAGGAAGCTCGCTGCATACCCTTGGATCAGTCACTTTAACCAACCTTGCAAGGTTGTTGTAATAATAAATGGAAATGAGGAGACTCTTAAGCTTCTCAGAGGTAAAGCGGGATATAAATGTAAGAAACTAATAAAGACAGAAGGCTGGGGGAAATGCCAAAAGGCAAACTCAAGGGAATGCAAGAAAACAGAACAATTTCTGTCAGTGGTGCTCAGTGTTGTGTTGTAGACGACACTCGGGTTATACAAAAGGTGATACATAAAAACTGAGTGGTGCTTCCTTCTGGCCAGGAGACTTCTTGATAACCTTGAGCCAGACTGCAGGGGTTCAAGTTGCCACAATGCTCACTGAATTTAGTACAGTGGTACCTCGGGTTACATACACTTCAGCTTACAGACTCCGCTAACCCAGAAATAGTGCTTCAGGTTAAGAACTTTGCTTCAGGATGAGAACAGAAATTGTGCTCTGGCGGCGCGGCAGCAGCAGGAGGCCCCATTAGCTAAAGTGGTGCTTCAGGTTAAGAACAGTTTTAGGTTAAGTACGGACCTACGGAACGAATTAAGCACTTAACCTGATGTACCACTGTAGTCATTTCACACTGTGTTTCAAAATCACCCACCCTGTTCTTTTAAGACAAGTCCCGGCTAATCCTCTAAGTATGGAGGTTTGACTTGGAAACCCAATGTAGGCAGGATGCGACTTCTGATTTTGTAGCATACGCTTGTGCACCAGTGGGCTACAGGATGACTGCTGGTGTGGATGTGAGAAATAGATAAATTGAGGCTCCTGTGAGCCAGGAGCACAGATCCATCTGCCAACTGCACCTCACTGTGAATTGCTTGTCTGGTCTTTCGCTGTTGCTTTCAGTCCATCTCCACCGGAAGTGGGGAGAAATCCTGCCTCATTTCTTCATCCAATGGACCAATGTGTAAAGGCTCAGGGGTGCCTCTTCCATCCCCAGAGGAGGCTGCCCGTTGTCTCTCTGTACGATCCCCTGTTCTGAACGTGAAATTGTAGAGTTGAGACCTTGAAGGGAATCGAGACCAGTCCCTGCCAGTACAGGAAAACAGCTGCATCCCTGATAGGTGGCCATCTCATTCCCTGCTTCAGAACCTTTGCATGCTCGGAACAGAGATTTATGCACAATCCTGATTCGATTTACAAAGGAACAAGCTCCCACTTCACTCAATGGGGCATACTTCTGCGTAGGGATGCACAGGGAGACGTTATTAAGCAGCAGTGTCATTGAACTTGATGACACTTACTTTTGAGTAGTCATGCATTACGACATTACTGTTGCGCAGAAATACAGGGTGGTACTCAACTATGTTCTACTTAGACTAGACTGAACGGGTTGCATTCCACTAAGTCCTATTCAAAGTAGACTCATTAATGAATCAAAGTTAGTCATGTCTATTAACTTCAGTGGGTGTTCTGAGTAGGACCAGCACTGAATACCACATATTGAAATTAATGGCGCTAACTTAGCCATGGTCATTAATTTCATTGGGTATTCTCTGTGTTAAACTTAGTTGAATGCCACCCACAGAGCGGCATGTTTTTCTGAATGCATCAGCAGGGCTGCCACTATTGCAAGTGCCACACAATGTTCGTTCCACATTCGTAAGGAATCAATGTCTTACCTGCCCTCTGGAACTCCCTGCCTTTTGACATCAAACAGCTACCTTCCCTGTACTCCTTTCAACACATGCTAAAAATGCTTTTATTTATGCAAGCTTATCCAGGCATATGTTTTAATCTGTAATTACAGATTACAGGTAGTTTTTAATTATTTTTTGATTCTCTCTCTCTCACACACTTGCATTTTAATAGTTTTAATGTTGCATTTTAATCTTGTTTTGAAGTTGTATTCATTCAACTCTTTCTTATTATTGGTTGTTAGCCACCCTGAACCCAGCCTTGGCTGGGGAGGGCGGGGTATAAATAAATTATTATTATTATTATTATTATTATTATTATTATTATTATTATTATTATTTTACTTTGACTTTTGTCTATTTTATGTTTACTTCGACTTAATGTCTATTTTATGTTTTCGGAAAACTGCTCAGAGGTTTCCTTTACAGTTCTGCAGTATTCTGATTTTGTTAGATAAAAATAAATTACTGATTCTCATTTTTTCACACCCTGAGAAGAAACCACTTTTGGCATATCAGTGGAAAAGAGCCACCAGTTTTAATTCAAAATCTTTTTTTGACCTGCCTGGGTATGCCTGCCTTAACTCCATTAACTCTGTGTTAAATGGACAGTTGTTAACAGCTACTAGGAGCAGCAACAAAATGTTGCAGTGTGGAGTGTTTCTGCGCAGGATGCCACCTACCCAAGCCCTCCTCTAGCATGCACTATTCCATTTCCCCTCCCTCCCAGTCCCCCTCCCCATCCAACAGACGTTCAGCATTCTGTGGCTACTTTGCATGTTCAGCTCTTATTCAGGCGTTTCACTCCTTAGTGTCAGCCTGGCGTGCTCTGGTCCATGGGGTCATGAAGAGTCGGACACGACTAAATGACTAAACAACAACCAACAACCATCTCCTTGTCTGCAGTGCTGTTCCATTGACATATTACCTGCCTGGACCTCTGGATATTGGAAATGGAGGGAATGATTTGCTTAAATCTTTTGCCTGGTCTTCAAAATGTGATGGGTATGAGCTTGCTAGACTATGCTTTCATAGTGAGTAATTCAACAGGACAGATTTCCAGAAATAAGTGGTGGAGAGAGAGAGAGAGAAGATCAAACCACAATTAGAGCAGGACAAAGTGGAACATGCAAACAAAATATTTGCTTTAAACTGATTGCCTTTTTAAATTGCTGTAGCCTGCCCAGGGACCTTGTGTTGAAGGGAGCATAAGCAATGAAATGATTAATGGTAGTATAAAAATAATGCGGTGTGGAGTGTTCTGAAGGAGTCGACTCTATTCTGTTTCCCCTCCTCGGTTTTCCATCCCTCTCTCACCCTTGGAAGTTTGTGGTCACTGAGCATGCTCAGACATCATTGAGCTATTTGGTTTTTTTTTTAATTACTCCCATAGAATTTTTCACTCTCAATATTGTTTTGTCGTTGTTGGCATCTGTCTATCTTGGGAAACGATGGCAGATAAAATGGTTTGACTTTGGGAATAAAGTAAAACAGTCGAAGAGTTACAGTGCCTGCTGAGTCTTTTGAGATGGATGTGGGAGAGACATGTTTTGTTGCAGCTGGGGCAGATAAAGGAATCCGGTTTTGCTGCTATAGGTGCACGATGGCGTTTCTTCTCTCTGATGTTTTGACTTCTGCCAGTCATGGCGGGGCGGGGAGTCCCCTGAGCACCCCGCTACTGCCTCCTTATTTCCCGGTAGTTCCCATTGTGGTATAGTGGTTAGAGTGTCAGACTAGGACCTGAGAGACCAGGGTTCGGATCCCTACTCTGCCATGAACCTCACTGGCTGACCTTGGGCCAGTCACCATCTCTTGGTCTAACCTACCTTACAGGGTTGTTGTGAAGATGAAATGGGGAAGAGGAGAACCATGTGCACTACCTTGAAGCTCCTTGAAGAACCAGGTGGGGTATAAATGCACTACAGTGGTACCTCTGGTTACGTACTTAATTTGTTCCGGAGGTCCATTCTTAACCTGAAACTGTTCTTAACTTGAAGCACCACTTTAGCTAATGGGGCCTCCTGCTGCCACTGCGCTGCCAGAGCACGATTTCTGTTCTCATCCTGAAGCAAAGTTCTTAACCCGAGGTATTATTTCTGGGTTAGCGGAGTCTGTAACCTGAAGCGTATGTAACCCGAGGTACCACTGTAAAAGATAAATACATAGCAATCATAACTCACGACCCGAGTTTCCTATCTTGCTGTGTGTGTTAACGATTGCAGACTTTAGCATCTCTTCAAAACATGCGTGGCTGAGACAGCAGCCTTAGATGCGGTGAGTTGAGAGCTTGAAAGCTGTTTCAAGATTATAATTCAAGATTATAATTTGGAAGACAATTTGATTTTTTTTTATTTTAGTTTTTTATTTTTATTGGATTGTGATTTGATATGTTAATTGATGTTTTTTATTGGAAAATTAATAAACGCCCTAACAAAAAAGAAAGAAAGCTGTTTTATACCGAATCAGACTAAAGGCTCATGTAGCTCTGTTTTGGTACTACAACTCCCATCATCCCTAGCTAACAGGGCCAGTGGTCAGGGATGATGGGAATTGTAGTCCCAAAACAGCTGGAGGGCCAAGTTGGGCCATGCCTGGACACTGGCTGGCAGCAGCTCTCCAGGTTTTCAGGCAGGGAGTCATATCCCAGCCCTACCTGGAGATGCCAGGATCTCTCTCACTCGCAAAGCGGATGTTCTGCCACATCTGACCCTTTCTTTGAAAGCTTGAGTGTGTGGATTATCTGGTATGTGTGGCAATGATGGGAAAGGACTGGAAGAGGGGGGAGTTGCAAGGCCCCCTCCTTTTCCAAGCAGCAGCAGTGATGGTTTCAAATAGGTTGTAAATTTTTGTCTAAGCAGGGGGCCAAGAAGTCAAATTCCAGAGCTGAGGAGCAAGCAGGGAACTTTGTGGGTATCAAGTGCCCTCTGTTGGCCAGAGCGGAGCTTGCACAGACTTCTGTGATTCAGTCTAACCGTGCGCAAGGTTACGCATGTTTACTCCAAAGTAAGCTCTGCTGGTAACAACAGCAGCGAGAATATTGGTAGCCAGTTATTGGAAAGCAAATAATATCCCAACAAAAAGGGAATGGTTAAGTAAATTATGGGAGTTAGCAAAATTGACAGATTTAATAAGGCACAAATCCAAAACTACGGTATAGAAACAATGGGAATGCTTAAATGAATATTTACAACAGCAGGGCCCAAATACGAAAGTTTGGTTGTTCTTAGATTAACCTTGTGAAGAATATAGAGAACACAAAGATTTGATGGACTATGAAAGAACTCAAGGAAATTTCACTAATTATTTCTAAATTGTGAGTTATACGTACAAATTTGTATCTGCAAAATTTATGCAAGTGTTGTCTTTTTAAAATTTATTTCTCTCTCTCTCTCTCACTTTGTGTGTGTGCATTAACCAGTTTGCTAATTCCCTGCTCCCCTCCTTTGATGGACAGGCTTCTGTTTTGGAACTTCCCGCGAGTGATGCTTTTCCTGCTGGTTGTGATGCTGCTGCAGGCGAGCAGTTGCTACTGCGGCCTCCCTTTCTACAATGGTTTCTACTATGACCGGTTCATGAGTGACAAAGGAGAGGCTGATGAAGAAGGTAAGAAGTGGGGAGGGGAAAAAACAAAATAAAACAGCACCTGAAGATGGAGAACCTGAAGGAACTGGGCTGGGCTGGAAGGCTGTGGCAGACCCAGAAGATGTCAGGACCTGGAATAGCTCAGTTGGTCTGAAATATACTCGGAGTCGAGTGTGGATTTCATGCTCTTTATTCAGCTCATAGTAGTGAGGAATGAAAGTTCCCTCAAAATATCTGCTTTATATACATTATTTACACAATGGGTCGCACGTGATTGGCTAATTCTGGGATTCTCCTGTAGGCCAATCAGGTTGTGGATTCACTTCTACCTGGAGCTGGATTGGGTGGCTCCTGCAGACCAATCATACTGCTGCATTGTTCTAGGACCAATCAGACTGCTGCATTCTGGACCCTATTTTTCTAGGACCAATCAGACTGCTGCATTCTGAATCCTATTGTTCTAGGACCAATCAGACTGCTGCTTTTTGGATCCTATTCAACTCAGTACATAACATGGTCAAAGCACGAGACTCTTAATCTCAGGGTCATGGCTTTGAACCCTATATTGGGCAAAAGATTCCTGCGTTCAGGGGGGTTGAATCCCAGCCGCTTCCAACTCTATAATTCTATGATTCTACTCATACTTGTAGAGGCAATGTGTCTCTGATTGCCCGTTGCTGTGAAGGCTCCTTGACATAGACATCTAGTTGGCCACAGTGAGGATGCTGGACTAAGTGGGCTGTTTGACTGACCCAGCAGGAGTGTTCTTACTTTTACAGATGTGGAAAGCAGGCCATGAGAACCTAATCCCAGAGGAGGCTGCTCCATTGGGGCAAATGGGGCCCTGTCCCAGCTGCCTCATTCTGCCCTCAGCCAATGCCCATCTTCCTGCCCTCTTATTTATAACCAGTCCAGGGCATGTCCCTGGCTGTCAGTTTCCCTTTCTTAAGTTTCGGTGTTGCTTTTGTAGCACTCGGCAGGGAGGGCAAAACCGGAATGAATTGACTCTGCTTGGCATTGCCTCTGGCGCCACCTACTGTTGGCCTCCCTCCCTTCTGCCCTACCAGTCTTAATGGGCCCCTTGGATGTTTGGGTTGTGAATGCCATTGCTCATGTGGCATTCTAGTTTAGAATAATAAAAAAGTGGGTAAGGCGAGGAGAGACATGAATTTTACTATCTAATGAGATAATTGATCCATAAAATGAAAACAATAACCAATGTACTGTACTATAAAATAAATAAGACAGTATTGTAGATGATAAAAAATAAAATTATTATTTTTTCTTACCTGCACTGATGGTAGTCATTGTTTTGATGGGGGGCTTTTATCCATTTCCGCAGTCACACAATCAGTCAATCAGTAGCTGAACTGGGCTCCATACAGTCACAAAAACAAATTACAGTCATACCTCGGGTTGAATGTGCTTCGGGATGAGCGCATTCAAGTTGCACTCTGCAACGGAGCACGTTACTTCCAGGTTTTGCCACTTGCGCATGTGCAGACGCTCAAAATGACGCCACGCGCATGCGCAGAAGCAGCAAAAAGCGACGTGTGCGTGCGCAGACGTGCCATCGCTAGTTACGTTTGCTTCTAGATGCGAAAGGGGCTCCGGAATGGATCCCATTCGCATCTAGAGGTACCACTGTAATCGAAAACGCCTCAAAAACAAAAATGCAAAATAAATAGCAAAATCAAAAGTGCCAAACTTAATCTGTTCCAGAAGTCTGTTTGACTTTCAAAATGTTCGAAAATCAAGGCGCAGCTTCTGATTGGTGCAGGTGCCCCGGAAACAATAGCCGACAGCCGCATGTGACATTTGGCTTCCAAAAAATGTTTGAAAACCGGAACACTTACTTCTGGGTTTTTGGTGTCTGAGAACCAAGGCGTTTGAGTACCAAGGTGTTTGAGAACCAAGGTACCACTGTATTTCATACCCTGTTTTTCAACCCCTGCAGTTCAGTTCCGTGCTGTAAGGCTGATGGTCGAGACTTCCCCGGATGCCGTCTATGCCTACCGTGGCGCCAGCGCCGTCCTGCCCTGCCGCTATCATTATGTGCCCAAGCTGGACATCCCGCGGAAGATCCGTGTCAAGTGGTCCAAGCTGCGAGAGGACAACACCAAAGATCAGGATGTGCTGGTGGCGTCTGGGTCGAAGCAACGGAGCTTTGGGGGGTTCCGGGGGCGCACGACCCTGCAGCAGGCGCCTGACCAGGAAGCGTCCCTGGTGATTGATGACTTGCGCCTGCATGATGCTGGCAAGTACCGCTGCGAGGTCATCGATGGCCTGGAAGATGAGAGCGCAGTTGTGGAGCTAGCGCTCCAAGGTGAGTAGGACGGTGCATCCAGTGGCTGTTTTAAAAATCATAACCCAACTTCAAACTAAATTCTGAAATATTCTGGATCGCGGTGGGGAGGAAGCTGAGGCCTGGGGCCAAATCCAGCCCTCCAAGCCTCTCTATCTAGCCCTCAGTACTCTCCCCAGGCCATGCTGCTGCCTCGCTTTGGTTTGCACCTTCCAAGAGTGTTCTTGAATCCTGCCTTTTGCTTGCTTGTATGGAGGATAGACGCGGGTGGCGCTGTGGGTTAAACCACAGAGCCTAGGACTTGCTGATCAGAAGGTCGGCGGTTCGAATCCCCGCGACGGGGTGAGCTCCCGTTGCTCGGCCCCTGCTCCTGCCAACCTAGCAGTTTGAAAGCACGTCAAAGTGCAAGTAGGTAAACAGCGGGAAGGTAAACGGCGTTTCCGTGCGCTGCTCTGGTTTGCCAGAAGCGGCTTAGTCATGCTGGCCACATGACCCGGAAGCTGTACGCCGTCTCCCTCGGTCAGTAAAGCGAGATGAGCGCCGCAACCCCTTACTTTCCCGCCAGAGCGGTACCTATTTATCTACTTGCACTTTGACGTGCTTAATCTTCCATAAATACAGGGAAGCTTCCTCTCTGGTAAGGCTTAATGTTCTCCTCTCTAATCTATTCAATGGCAGATATAATAAAACCCCAAAGAACAACAGATGCTGCCCGTTGCAACAATGCTGAAGGGGTATCTATCTTGCATGTACTTTTCTATTGTAGTTTTTCTTAAGGGACTGGGAAAGATCTAATATATCCTATTATTTGCTCCTCTGTGTGTCGTCGGATCACTTTGACTTATTGGGGCCCTGAAGCAGTTACAGAGCAAGTGGCAAAGTTCTTGAATACAGATATCATCATTAGACCTCTTTAACAATTGCTTGATGCATGCATTCTCTCTCTCTCTGCAATCAGTTTAAAACAGATATTTTGTTTGCATGTTCCACTTTTTCCTGCTCTAATTGAGATCTGATCTCCCCCCATCCCCCCTCTCTCTCACACACAGTGTCTAATATTTTAATTTTGTGTTTTTAAAGCTGTATTATGTATATTTTAATTAATGCTATCATTTGTCATCGTCAACTGATTTTGCAATGTGTTAATGGTCTGTGGATCACGGAAAAAGAAACCAAGGTCCCCCACCACTATTTTAGATAATGCAACTTAAGCAGGTTGGCATATATTTCCTTTCTTAGCAGAAAAGAGTAGAACAAATGATTCAAACGGGAGATGGAGAGGAAGAGAAGAGAGAGGGACAGGATGGAAAAGCCAGAGATCTCAGAAGCCCGTTCTGCAGTAACTCTGTGCTGGGCTTTTAGTGTGGTTTGCCCCTGTTCTCTGGAATACCATTCCTGTTGAAATAACAACCGGCACTCGCTAGCTGTACTTTCTGGGAAGCAACTGAAAACTTTTTTTGTTTTGTTCTCAAATGCTGAATGAATTGGTCTCGGCTGTGGGTGTCTACTTTGTCTTGTTTTTATTTACTTATTCAATTTATTTCATAAAATTTATACACTGCTTGATTGTGAAACAGCAACAACAACCAACCAAACCTCAAAGTGGCTTACAGAAAAAGATGAAACAGTAAAATTATCAATAAGCAGAATTAGCAACAATAATTGGAAGCTTTCACAAAATCAAGATAAACAATAAGCTAAAAGCAGGTTTAAACACACACTAGCTTTCTAAATACCTGGGTGGGCTTAAAAAAAATCACTTGCTCTTTTTAACTGTTTTTTTCCCTGTTTTTATTATGATTTGTACATAATCTTGGGACATATATGTGGAAGGTGATTAATAGCTCAGAAAAAAAAAATCAAATCCCATGCTTACACAGCAGAATTGTTGTGATGGACGCTCCCCCATTTAACATTCTGATGCTAGACTGCCCAAACAACTTAATATTATGGATGCTTTATGGAAATTAGGGGATGCTGAAAAGATTGATAACAGGGATGCAGAAAGGGGAGGTATGGGGAAGTCGCCGAAAGAAGGCCAAGGAAAAAATGTTAAGAAAGTATACGTGTTTATATGTTTGTTTGTCTATGTATTGTCTTGTATTGTCTTTTATTATGTGTTTAAAATCTAATAAAAAATTTTATATAAAAAAAAATAATATTATGGATGCTTGACGAACCTTCCTAACCATCAGCAGCATGAGATAGAAGCCACAAAGCAGATGGCAAACTGAATGTTTCTGGATCACTCTCTCAAATTTTATTTGGAAACATGAATGAAACTGTTCATGAGAGTAACTAGGATTTTTTTTTTTTGGGGGGGAGCTAAAGCTTTTTTTTTAGGAAATCAAACTTTTTGAGCTTTTCTAGGGAAATCACAGGTAAAAATACCCTGTAAATAGGACATTTTGTGGGGCTGGCTTCTGCTAGCTGGGGGGGGGGGACCTCAGAAACTGAGTACTTTCAATGCTTTTCAATAATATTTGTGCCCCCCGGCTACACCCATGAAACTGTCCTTTTCCTGCTTCCTAATAAACAGGACTCCACCTTTGTGCAGGTAGAATCCTTGGGATTTTCTAAGAAGTCTGGAGGCAGTTACTAGAACTGCCAAGTATATACCTATTTCTGGCCACCAGAGGTCACCAGTAGCCTGTCATTTTTCTCAGTTTTTTTTTTTTAAATTCTTTCTTCTTTCATCCAAGATGAAAGGCTCTGTGGGAATACATTAAGCATTTTCCCCCTCCCCATGTGAGGAGCCCATCCTGTGATTATATATTTCTATGATGCCAGGCAGTATGTTGTTTGACTAAATGGACTGAAAGATGAGCTTTTTCTCTTTTTAAAACCATTGTACTGTGTGGGTTCGCAATGAAGCCTACTTTAGCTTTGTTATTATAATGATTAATCAACCAACAAATTAGAACAAAGACCTACCTAGTTTTGCATCCCAGATCCCATAGTGGCAAACAAGAAGCTATAGGGGAACTCCTCGACATATCCAGGATTCGTCTGTCAAAAATAATGAACAAAAAAATCAGAACATCACTCTGCCCACCCCCCACCCCCCGGAGAAAAAAACCAAAAAACTCAACAACTTTTGTGTCTGGTTTTTCACTTTTTGAAATATGGCAACCCTATGTGAGGGCAAATCCCTCTTTATCCATAAAGCTCACTAGTGGGGTGGGAGAGTTGAAAACAACGCCAATATATTTCACATCAAGACCCCTCCTGCTCTATATTTTGCTCTAGTAAGTTTAGTTTGGTCAGGACTGAGAATACACTTCCAGTTGTAGTTGTTTAGTCGTGTCCGACTCTTCGTGACCCGATGGACCAGAGCACGCCAGTCACTCTTGTCTGCCACTGCCTCCCACAGTTTGGTCAAACTCATGCTGGTAGCTTCGAGAACACTGTCCAACCATCTCGTCCTCTGTCCCCTTTTCCTTGTGCCCTCCATCTTTCCCAGCATCAGGGTCTTTTCCAGGGAGTCTTCTCTTCTCATGAGGTGGCCAAAGTATTGGAGTCTCAGCTTCAGGATCTGTCCTTCCAGTGAGCACTCAGGGCTGATTTCCTACAGAATGGATAAGTTTGATCTTCTTGCAGTCCATGGGACTCTCAAGAGTCTCCTCCAGCACCACACTTCCAGAGTTAACACTAAATATATGACTTGTGGTGAATGAGCCACCATAGAGAGCCATGAAAATTTGTGTGTCAGTTTTTGTTTAGACTTATCCAAATGTTCTTATGTCACCAAAAGAAAGTGAGCAGCAATTCACAAGAAGCCAAAGGCCTTGTGTGCACCTCTCTTGGGGACAGGAACTCAGAGATACAATTCCCAGAGTTTCCTGGCAAGAGGGAGTGGTTGTTAAAACTGCTCTGGGGATTGGAGCTCTCAGAGGGCAATAGGCGCTGGGTGGCACTGTGGGTTAAACCACAGAGCCTAGGACTTGCCGATCAGAAGGTCGGCAGTTTGAATCCCTGCGACGGGGTAAGCTCCCGTTGCTCAGTCCCTGCTCCTGCCAACCTAGCAGTTCGAAAGCACGTCAAAGTGCAAGTAGATAAATAGGTACCGCTCCGGCGGGAAGGTAAACGGCGCTTCTGTGCGCTGCTCTGGTTCACCAGAAGCGGCTTAGTCATGCTGGTCACATGACACAGAAGCTGTACGCCGGCTCCCTAGGCCAGTAAAGTGAGATGAGTGCCGCCAACCCAGAGGCGGCCACAACTGGACCTAATGGTCAGGGTTCCCTTTACCTTTTAACAACTCTCAGCACCCTTAACAAACGACACTTCCCAGGGAATCCATGACTGCTATAAATGTGTACTTCAGATGTTGCAGGCCTGCAGCTCCCAACATCCCTGTCAGGATGCTGTCAGCAGCTGCCGGCTGGTTGCTCAGGACAGAATAAAGACAAGGGAAAATTTCTTACAGTCCTTTCTTATTTCAAACTTTACACAGAGAGGCTCTAGAACCCAGCCTCTTGGATAATGGCGTTATCCCGAGTGAATCTCCACCCACTGCCTCTCCCACTTCCTCATTCGTCACTTCTATGGGTGCTGCAACGTGCTCTTTGAGCTCTTTGCTCTCCTACTTTTAAGGTTCGCCAGGTCCTGGGAGATGGAGGGTCTGGAATGCTTTCTGATGACAACGTGTCAGCCAGGTGTTGCTCTGGCTCTCCCATGATTTCCCAGCTTTCCCCCTCAGTGTGGTGTAGTGGTTAGGAGCGGTAGATTCGTAATCTGGGGAACCGGGTTCGCGTCTCCGCTCCTCCACATGCAGCTGCTGGGTGACCTTGGGCTAGTCACACTTCTTTGAAGTCTCTCAGCCTCACTCACCTCACAGAGTGTTTGTTGTGGGGGAGGAAGGGAAAGGAGATTGTTAGCCGCTTTGAGACTCCTTCGGGTAGTGATAAAGCGGGATATCAAATCCAAACTCTTCTTCTTCATCATCTGTCTCTGAGCTGTGACTTCCCTCAAACTCCTGTTGTGAATCTATACTGTCTTCCTCTTCCTCCTCCCTGGAAAGGTCAGGATGGGTAGGCGGTCTCCATCATTCCTCCTCTGCCCAGTCCCTGACAACCCCTGACTGTTGGCCTAGCTGGCCGGGGCTGATGGGAGCTGGAGTCGAGCAACCTCTGAAGGCCATAGGTTCCTCACACCTCAGTAAGTGATCCTTCCTCCTGTACTCACTCAGCAACTTTCTTTTCCCCAGGGGTGGTGTTCCCTTACCAGCCTCAACGTGGGCGCTACAAGCTCAACTTCCATGAGGCCAAGAAGACCTGTGAGGACCAGGATGCCATGATGGCCTCCTTTGAGCAGCTCTTTAAGTCCTGGATGGAGGGCCTTGACTGGTGCAATGCAGGCTGGCTGACGGACGGCACAGCCCAGTACCCCATCACTGTGCCACGGGAGCCCTGTGGAGGCAAACACATGGCCCCTGGCCTCCGGAACTATGGAGAGCGCCACAAGAACCTCCATCATTTCGACGTCTTCTGTTTCTCTTCTGCTCTGAAAGGTGAGTTATTCTCTGCCATCGTTCACCAGGCAGGCTACTTTAGAGGAGGGATGGGGAGATGGTGGGCCTGGGCATGTCATCTCTGGCCTGGCTGTATGTCCCCACTCTGGCGATTTCAGATTGACTACTTCCTCTTTCCATATGAACCTGCCCGGACCCTGAGATCATCTTCTGAGGCCCTCCTTCGTGTGCCCCCTCCTCGAGAGGTCTGGAAGGTGGCATCATGAAAATGGGCCTTCCCTGCAGTGGCTCCCCGTCTGTGGAATGCTCTCCCCAAGGAGGTTCGCCTGGTGCCTTCATTATACACCTTTAGCCGCCAGGCAAAAACATTCCTTTTCAACCAGGCCTTTGGTTGATCCTATTTAGATTCTCTACTCTTTTAAAATGTGTTTTTGTTGTTTTGGTGGGGGGCTATTGGGTTGTTGTTTTTATTTTTATTAGGTATTTTGTGGTTTTATATCTTGACTTTATTCTGTGAACTACCCTAAGACCCCTGGGCGGTATATAAATTCAATAAATATAAATTCAATTTAATAATAATAATAATAATAATAATAATAATAATAATAATAATAATACTGTAATGCACCGGGCACGGGACTGCCTTTGAGGACTGCCGTTAGTTCAAACTACAGCTTCTAGGCCAGTCATAGGCAAACTTGGCCCTCCAGATGTTTTGGGACTACTATTCCCATCATCCCTGACCACTGGTCCTGTTAGCTAGGGATCATGGGAGTTGTAGTCCCACAACATCTGGAGGGCTGAGTTTGTCTATGCGTGCTCTAGGCTGCTGACTGGGACTTGATCCATCTAGCTTGGTTCTGTTTACTCTGACCTGCAGCCGCTCTCCTGAGTTACAAGCAACAGACCTTTCCGGCCAAGCTGGAGATGTCCTTGGTGTGGAACTTGGGACCTTTTAGATACAGCTAAACCTCTCATTCAGTTCAACATCACAAACCTTGTTATGCATTCTGCTACTCTTAGAGGCTCCCAGCCTGCAGAATCCCTACCCAAGATAAGTCTTGGTTGGCTCCCTCTCATCTGAGCTTCTAAAACCGTCACCTGGCTTTCAGCTGGGGTTGGAATTCATCTCACTCCTGTTGATTGTTTCACCCTGAGCTTCATTTTACGGTAGTTAATGGATTTGGGTAGCTTTCCTTTCGCTTTTGCATTTGATGGGTTTTAATGAAATGCTCTAAATGCTGTGTGCTGCTTTGAGTATGCTTTTTATTCGTACTACAAAGAGCAATCATTAAAGCGAAGATGAGTTCTGGAGTCTAAATTCTCCATTTAACTCCCTGTAACTGTTCATGGACTTTGGTACTGAAAAGCACAATTTGTGTTCCCCTAGGCTGTGTTTTCTCCTCTGTGCTGTGGTTGTCTTGATAACCCTGTCCTGCATGGGTTACCAGCATGGCTCTCACAGGCAGACATGAGCTCAAATAGGCTTACCTGACACCTTTAGGGTCTCCCCCCCTTGTGTCAGGGACTGGACTGAGGAGGAACGGTGGGTACCATCCCCCCTTTCTCCTGAACCTTCCCAAGAACAGGAGGACAGTATAGATTTAGAACAGCGGTTTGCAGAAGGCCGTAGTTCAGAGGCTGCAGAGGGGAGAAACTGGGAAATTTTGGAAAAGGAACAGCAAGAAGAAGCACAAGGGGAGAGACAGCTGACAGACTCAATGCCTTTGGAAAGCATTCCTGATCCTCCCTTTCCCAGGACCAGGTGGGCACTGAGAGTAGTAGAACAGAGAGCTCAGAGGCAGAAAGCTCAGATTAGCCGACGCAGGGGTGACGTATAATAGGAGAGACGGAGGGGGTGGGACTTTACTTGGAGCAACGCCATTATTAGGGAAGACTGTATTCCTTCGTCTCTTCCTGCGAATATTAATAAATTACGTGGTAAGAACTTTTAATTGTTTCTCTGCTTCTTGGCAGCTACCGTGGGAGGGATCAGATTCTCCAAAGCTATAATTAGGCTTGAAAGAAGCAGAATCTTCTCTCCACAATATAATCTCCAAGAAAGAACAACATCCTTCTAAACTCCCCAATTAGGCTAGCAAAAAGCTAAGGCTAAAGGGTAACTAGGGAGTAGGGAAGGGAAGAAGAGGAGGAGTGAGAGCATATTTTTATTTGTTTGTTTTTATTTATTGCATTTATATATCACTTTTCCAAGGATCTCAAGGTGGTGTACATGGTTCCCCTCTTCCCCATTTCATCCTCACAACAGCCCTGTGAGGTAGGTTAGGCTAAGAGATGGTGGCCGGCCCAAGTTCACCCAGTGAGTGGAGATTCGAACCCTGCTCTCCTAGGTCCTAGTCCAACATGCTAACCATTAGGCCACGCTGGCGTATGTCCTTGTGGTGCATGGGGGGGGCGCTTTGTGTAGTGTGGTGCATGCATGGTTGTAGCACATGTATAGCGCCCACAACATTTTCTCTGGCTTGCAAAAGACTGGTGACTCCTGCTTTACCATATGACCATTGTTTAGGGTCTGCAAACCCAAGGTGATAGCCAACACTAGTCCTAAAGGTAAAGGGACCCCTGACCATTAGGTCCAGTCGCGAACGACTCTGGGGTTGCAGCGCTCATCTTGCTTTATTGCCAAGGGAGCTGGCATACAGCTTCTGGGTCATGTGGCCAGCAGAATTAAGCTGCTTCTGGCAAACCAGAGCAGTGCACGGAAACGCTGTTTACCTTCCCGCCGGAGCGGTACCTATTTATCTACTTGCACTTCATGCTTTTGAACTGCTAGGTTGGCAGGAGCAGGGACCGAGCAATGGGAAGTCACCCCCTCATGGGGATTCGAACCGCCGACCTTCTGATCGGCAAGCCCTAGGCTCTGTGGTTTAACCCACAGCGCCACCCGCGTCCCTATGCTAGTCCTAGATGGCTTTAAAAGAGGACTAAAGAAATTCATGGAGGAGAGGGCTATCGATGGCGACTAGCCATGTGGGATATGCTCTGGCTCCACAGTCGGAAGCAGCGATGCTTCTGAATGGCGGCTGCTGGAACCCACAGGAAGGAAGAGGACTTTGTGCTTGGGGTCATGCTTGTGGCCTCTGCTTGGCCATTGCAAGAAGAGGATGCTGGACTAGATGGACCATTGGCCTGACCCAACAGCCTTCTTACATAGTCAGATTAGACCCACTGAAATGAATGAACCCAGGGTGGTCAACCTCATTAACTTCAGTGAGTCATTTCTGAACAGAACTTAGCATTCAGTATAACCCCAAATAAACTAAACAGGAAGGAAAAAAGCAGGACATGTATCTGTAAGTGGGTGTCTTTTGGGATTTTCCTGCATTGCTCCGTAACTCTTTCTCTGCCCCCTCCCAACAGGAACGGTTTACTATCTGTCCGGCCGCGAGAAGCTCACCTTGGAGGAAGCCAAGCAAGCATGCCAGGACGATGGGGCTGAGATTGCCAAGGTGGGCCAACTTTATTCTGCATGGAAGCTCTCTAATTTGGACCGTTGCGACGCCGGCTGGTTGGCTGATGCTAGTGTGCGCTACCCCATCACTTCGCCCCGGCCCAACTGTGGTCCCCCGGAACCTGGGATCAGAAGCTTTGGCTTCCCCAAAGCTGGCAAGTTTGGAGTCTACTGTTACAAGATGAGCTGAAGGAAGGTCAATGTATGGACACTGTGCACCAATGGACAATATCCTTCTGTTGCCCACCTAGAGTTTATTATTTAAAGGGCCAGTCTCGGGGGGCAGTTTTAATTGTATGTTTTATTTTTTGTGTGTCTCTTGGGCTTTGTTTTTTTTTTTTTTACATTTTTGTAACAAAAGGGGAGGAATGCTGCACAGCCCCACAGAATAGCCTTGGAGTGGACTTGGTGCTGATTCTAAGATTCTTCCACTTCCATTGCCCGTCTAATCCCGTGGTAGAGAAACCCCTCCTGAGTTTTAGTGTTGTTTTTCTGTCTGGTCATCTGATTTCTGGAATGGGCTCAGGTTGAGATCTATGGATGAGATTGCAAAACTGTTTTGTGCTGGGTCTGTACTGTGGTCGCTGCGTCTTGCCAAAGGATTCCCAGTCCCGATGGGACGTTCCCAGTAGTTACTAGAATAAGGTCTCCTCACCCCACAATGGCTTTGCCTCCTAGTAAATCCAGTGTTTACGGATTAGGATGGGGTGGGGAAACTCTCCAGCCTGAGGGCTATATTCAACCCTGGGCAACCTCTTGTCAGTGCCGTGAAGGGCCAGAAGGAAAATATAGCTTTGTACAGTACATCTGTTTCGACATATGCCCCTCTCTGTCTTCATTCCAGAGAAGCAAGAGACGTAATCAGAGTTCAGTGACACATTCCAGCAATGCGAAAATACTTGAGGGTGTGAAACAAGGCTGGGAAGGGGTGTGGCTTACAGAGAGGGGTGTGGCCTGGCAAGAGGGGGTGTGGCCATGAAAGGGACTGACTTCTGAGTAAGCATGCCTAGAATCAGATCACCATCAGGAGGGTCACAGGAGTCTACCTCTGCAGGTTGGAGATAAACACACACACACACACACGCACACACACACACACACACACACCAAGTAGGACCTCTGGCAAGGGGTTCTTCCCCCTGTAGCAAGGTCCTAACCCTGCTGTTAATGCTGGTGCCTACTTTTGTTCAAAGAAAAAAAAGCAGGACAGGTGAATATAGTCTTTCATTTAATGTCTCTTTTTTGGGGGGGGGGCCTGTAGAGCATACAAGTGGGACCTGCAGCAAAACATTGCAGCGTATCTTCACTTTGTAGGAATGTTCTAGTTCTTGTTGGCTAGCCATGCCCTCCTCCCACATCACAGGCACATAGGGAACTGCCTTTTATACCCTTACGTGAAACTACCTTGCCACTATTAAGGAAAGCTCTCTAAGTTGCCATACTTTGGCATCTGCGTGCTCTATTCTTGTGTGTACCTCACCTTTTGGTTTTGCTGTTCAAACTTGGGGGTTTCTCGGTCGTTTGCGAATAAAACCCTTAAGAAAACCACCCAAGGAATTTGTGGGATATTGTTGCACTTTGGGGGGGGGGCAGGAGTGGCTCCCTGATTTGGAGGATCTGTTCAACAAACACTAAACAGTTTTTTCAGGGCATGAGTGGAAGGTGCCAGATCTGGAAGTCCTCTTTCTACTGTTAGGGAAAGCTTTTGGAGCCGAAATAACACACACTGGTGAATGTATGCATCTGTGTGTGAAAGGGCGAGGGCGAGAGGGAGAGAACGAATATCTGGGATAGAAAGGGGTTTTTGAAAAGCGAAATGTATCAGGGAATGGGGTGGGGGGAGGAAGAACAGGAAGGAAATAGCGGTGTGGGGGTGTGGGTGCACATGCACGCGAGAGAGGCTACGAGCCTGGTGGAAGGCGCCCTGAATGAATTGCATTCATGTAGGCGCCAACAATTTAATCAAAAGCCCATGCTTACCTTTGCACAGCATATCAAAGAACTCTCTGCTTAAATATTTAATTAAAATCCAGCTCCCAACTCATGTAATGAATTCTAAAAAGTTTGCCACGGTTTGTTTGCCTCCTCCTCCTCTGTTAATAATGAAGCAAGCCTGACAGGGACATGTAAGTAATGAGCTCTGCAAAGACACAATGATTCTTAAGGCAGACAACCCAATGGGCACACTGCTCTTTTTGTTCATTCATGTGGCGCACATGGGCCATAGACTCTGATGGAACCCCGAAAGAGGCAGTTGAGATAGCTGAGATGCACGTTTCCTTTATGGTAAGGTAAAAAAAGGTAAAGGACTCCTGGACAGTTAAGTCCATTCAAAGGCGACTATGGGGTTGCGGCGCTCATCTTGCTTTCAGGAGCTGGCGTTGGCCAGCATGTGGTCATGTGGCCAGCATGACTAAACTGCTTTTGGTGTGACGGAACACCGTGACAGAAACCAGGGTGCACGGAAATGCCGTTTACCTTCCCGCTGCAGCAGTACCTATTTATCGACAGTGGTACCTCGGGTTAAGTACTTAATTCGTTCCGGAGGTCCATTCTTAACCTGAAACTGTTCTTAACCTGAAGCACCACTTTAGCTAATGGGGCCTCCCGCTGCTGCCGCGCCACCGGAGCACAATTTCTGTTCTCATTCTGAAGCAAAGTTCTTAACCCGAGGTACTATTTCTGGGTTAGCTGAGTCTGTAACCTGAAGCGTATGTAACCTGAAGCGTATGTAACCCAAGGTACCACTGTACTTGCACTGGGACACAGGTGGTGCGGTGGTCTACACCACTGAGCCTCTTGGGCTTGCTGATCGGAAGGTTGATGGTTCGAATCCCTGTGACGGGGTGAGCTCCTGTTGCTCTGTCCCTGCTTCTGCCAACCTAACGGTTTCCTTTCTGACAGAGCTAGGGATGCAGGAATCTGTCAATTTTGGTTTCTCTCTGTTTCTCCTTTTTCAATTCTCACATTAGTTTGAATTATAAAGAAAAAAAAATCCTCATGAAAACTCACCAGCATTTTACTGCGAATTTCTCCTAATACCTATGTTTTTCTATGTAATTTTGCTTTGATTTACATATTTTTGCAAAGCAATTTCCCACAATACAATGCACTTCTCTATGTTCCTGTCACTAATATAAATTTAAAGCATGTATTACCCTAGCATATACATTTTTGGACACATTGCTTGACTGGAGACCTGCATTGCAAAATTCATGCAGATTTTGAGGGATGGCTTTCTGCATTGCTTTGGAAGCTGCAAATTTGGTAGGATTGCCGCCGGAGCACGATTTCTGTTCTCATCCTGAAGCAAAGTTCTTAACCTGAAGCACTATTTCTGGGTTAGCGGAGTCTATAACCTGAAGCGTATGTAACCTGAAGCGTATGTAACCTGAGGTACCACTGTACTTATGACATCTGCGGTGCTTGAACAGACAATATGCCTGTACTGTATGTTTGCCCATCTCAATACAGGGTCATATCTCAGCAGCCAATCACTTATTTTGCCTGAAGGAGGATCTAAGATTATTCCCTGGCACCTCCAGTTACTTATTCATTTCACATTTATTTACTTGTGCATTTATGAATCATCTTTCATATGATGCAACAAAACAACTAAAATAGGTTAAAAAAAGCAATACAACTAAACACAACTCCTATCAAACTCCCAGCCAGCATGCCCAGTGGTCTGGAATGGTGTGAGTTGTAGTCTAGCTACATGTGCCTCATCCCTCATGTAAGGGGTTAAAAGGCCCCAGGAAGGAAGTCACATGAAGCACATCTTCCTGGGAGCTTGGAGAGCAGCTGCCAGTCAGAGTAGGCAGTATTGAGCCAGGTAGAGAATTATTCTGACCTGACAAAAGGCAGCTTCCTGTTTTCCTGCAGAGCAGCCCTGCATTGCTTGAGGCTGGGAGTGATTGCAGTCTATACTGGATGCCTTTGCCTTGCCCTGATCAATACATAAGTTTATTTACAGTCCCTAAACTCCACCACTGTGCTTTTGACATAACTCCTTTGTTCTGTAACATGGCTTCTGACCTGCGACGATATCTGCACAAGTGTTCCGAAATGCACACACACACAGAACACACACACAGCATGCAACCAGCGCCTCCGCAAGGATAAAATACAACAAACTTTTATTTTACAGGGTTCACAACAGCGCCGATAGCTGTTTTAATTTTGAATCTTGCATTTTATGCATAAGAGTTAAACACCCCCCACCCCCCACCCCTAAAAAAAAAAAAGGAGGGAAGAAGGAAGAAGAAAATATTCTGGGTTGGGTTTCTTCCTACCTCTTTTTTTTTGCTTTTTACAGAAAAAAAAATCAGGCAAGCTCTTCTTTGCTTCATTCCACATCCCCCCACCCCCAGACCATTCCCACCCCCCACTTTGAAAACAGAACACACATCAAAAGCCAGGCTCCTACCAGCATCCTTGAGACATTGGCGAGTCCATTTAAATTATTGTAAAAATGACCAGTTTTCTCTTTGTTTTCAATAATTATTACCATTATGCTTTTTAAAAAATATATATAAATATGTGCAGGGAACTCAGGTGCCCGGCACGGTCCCCCTTGAGAGAGCGCCATCTCAGGATGGGAGCTGCTTTTCCATATGTCCTGGTGGGGGGGGGGTAGGAAACAGCCATGGTGGGGGGACACAGGCTTATGAAGTTGCGTTATAGATCTATTTCTATGTCCTCTACTTGCATCTTTAAGATGCACTCAGGAAAGCAGGGAGAAGATGGCCGAAGAAACAAACCCATGATGTTGTCAGCTGAGTGACTCTGTGGCTCAAATTATATGCAGGCCAGAGGGGGCTCAGCCCCCTTACTGTTTTGTGCCAGCTCCTGAACACCTGTTTTTTTTTTAGTTTCTAGCGGGGTGGGATGTTTGTATCACGATTTGGCTAAAAGTAGAGAAATTCAAGGATGGACTTTGTAGACTTCACAAAGGACGCCACAACCTTCCTGCACCCCTCTGCATAATTCAAGCATTACTCTGACACGGGAAATAAGCCAATGAAATGACTGGCAGCAGGTTCGGAACAAACAGAGGGAAGTGAAACCCACCTCACAAGGTTGTTGTGAGGATAAAACGGCATGGACCCTCGTCCGCTATCCTGAGCTGCTTAGTAAAGGTAAAGGTAAAGGTAAAGGGACCCCTGACCATTAGGTCCAGTCGTGGCTGACTCTGGGGTTGTGGCACTCATCTCCCTTTATTGGCCGAGGGAGCTGGCGTACAGCTTCCGGGTCATGTGGCCAGCATGACTAAGCTACTTCTGGCGAACCAGAGCATTGCACAGAAATGCCGTTTACCTTCCCGCCAGAGCGGTACCTATTTATCTACTTGCACTGGTGTGCTTTTCAAATTGCTAAGTTTGACTTTGACGTGCTTTCGAACTGCTAGGTTGGCAGGAGCAGGGACCGAGCAATGGGAGATCACCCCGTCACAGGGATTTGAACCGCTAACCTTCTAATCGGCAAGTCCTAGGCTCTGTGGTTTAACCCACAGTGCCACCCGCGTCCCTTGAGCTGTTTAGAGACAGAGGTTAAATGTGAAGTAGCCATTGTCAGTATCCCGTGTTCTCTGCCTCAGTTTTAATTCAACACAACCGGGTTAGCTCAGACAGCAGAGCATAAGACTCTTAATCTCAGGGTCATGGGTTGGAGCCCCACATTGGGCAAAAGATTCCTGTGCTGCATGGGGTTGGACTAGATGGTGTCCCTTCCAACTCTGTAAGTCTTCCACTGCAGGAAACAGTTGCACAACCAGAAACTCAATTGTGGAACAGATTGCACAATCTATTGTGCAGCAAAGCTACCAGCCACTTGCTGGTGCATTCTCTCGCACAACACAACATCCTGCTGGCACAAAACATTTCTTCAGAGGAACAAGTTGGTCACTAACTGGCTTTAATTTAGCTCTGCATTGGATACTGCCCCACACATTTGCATGAAGAAATGCATCTAATTCATGGACCTGCTCATCATCCAGAATAAATTTGACTAAAAGCTTTGGGTGTTATTTCCCCCACTTTTTAAAAATTACTGGTGCGTCTTATAGAGCGAAAAATATGGTAGATTAGACAGTTTTATGGGGCAGATGACAATCATGGTGGCTAAAAACGAGAGGGAGCCTCAATAGGCAGAGGAAGTCTATCTTTGGTTACCGATGCTGAGGATGCTATCATGCTTTGAACTGAAGGACAGTGGCTCAGCGGGAGAACATCCGCTTTGAGTGCAGAAGGCCCCAGTTTTAATCCCTTGCATCTCCATGTAGGGCTGGGGAAAGCCCTGGGCTGAAATCTTCGAAAGCTGTTCCTGGCAGTCAGTGTAGACCAGCCTGGATAGCTCAGTTGGTTAGAGCATGGTGCTGAGAATGTCAAGGTTGCAAGTTCGTTCCCTTTATCAAACTGCATATTCCTGCATCGCTGGGGGTTGGATCAAGATGATCCTCAGGGTCCCTTCCAACTCTATGAGTCTATGCTTGTACCAGAGTTTCCCAAACTTGGATCTCCAGCTGCTGTTGAACTACAACTCCCATCATCCCTAGTGAGCAAGACCAGTGGTCAGGGATGATGGGAATCGTAGTACCCAAAACAGCTAGAGACCCAAGTTTGGGTAACTCTGATGTAGACAATGCTGTGCTTGATGGACCTATGGCCCAACTGGATATGACAGCTTCCTGGGCCCTGCTTAAGAACTTCACAACAGCATTTGACTTGAGCTAGGAAGCTAATACAGATGACCACTGACCAACATGGTAGCTGACCACAAGTTGCACCTCTGTAACTTCTTGTCAAGTATTGTTTCAACTACACTTTTGTTTCAACAAAATTCTGGGGATCAAAGAGTGTGGCCCAATGATCAACACCTGACAGGATGATACAGACGAGCAGCTTACAAAGTGGTTACATTCATTCACACAGTGGCTGAAAACAGATATTGCCTCTGTTCATTCAGCATGTTGGGACTTGAGGGGGAATCTCTGGAACGGCCCACTAAGGTTGATTCATAGGTGTATATATGAAGCTGGCTTGCCAATTGTTAGTAACAAGACCTAAATTTTGTTGCTCCAGTCATTTACTCTCTCATTTCCTTCACACAACTTTAAAGATAAAAATAAAATAAAATTGGATGGGAGGAGAAATTGGCCGAGAGTAGCTGGAAACTGACAAGAACTAAAACAGCATCAGAGGTCCAGCTTTTATCTGTGCCCTTCATTCTTTATATGAATGCCACTCTGGCTGGTCTGATGTTCTGGTTAATTTCAGCCTCCACACATTATTTTACATTTTGCATTTATTTAAAAGAATTGACATTTCCAAACGAGCAATGGCTGTTTCCTCCACCTCCCTGGGAGAGGCGGAAATCCTCTTTTCCACTCCTTTCTCATTGAAAAGATTCAGCCCATTTCATCTCTCTCTCTCTCTCTCTCTCTCTCTCTCTCGATTTACACATTCCCAGTGGCTCCCTCTGAACCCTACAAGGCAAGCTGCATCAGTGGGAAGAAGCTGAGTGGGACAGGGAAGGAGAAACACAACGGCTTACAAAAGAAAAAGAAAAAGAGAGAGTCTTGTCCACCCTGCAGATTAAATAATTACATGGCCTGTGAATAAAACCAGGACCTCCCCCACAAAAAAATAGCAAATCTTATTTATTATTTAACTTAACCCTCACCCTCTTGCGACCCTCTCCATCCCCTTCCCCGAAAAGGCACAAAGATAATTGGATCCAGACGGTTAGTAAAAAAAAAAAAAGCTTTTGCTTTGCTGTTTTGCAAAAGTTTCTCTCTCTGTCTCTCTCTTTTTACATATGCACAAGGTGGATTTTTCTTTAATATATTTTTCCCCTTATATAACAACAACAAAAAAGCAACAAGAAGAAATCGAATCTGTTAATATAACTGTTCCATAAAATCTCTCTCTCTCTCTTATCTCCTCTCTCTGTCTCTTCTTTAATGGGTGGGTCTCTGCGCCATTCCTCCATTGGTCCTTGATCGAGTCCTTGCGCTCCTCTTATGTAGTCTGTGCTTGTAGGTGGAGGCTGTGGGAGGGGAAGAAGAAGGAGAAGAAGAAGAAAAGGCACCTTGTTACCTAGGGATGGAGGTTATAGAGGCCCTGTTTGTCCTCAGCTGGCTTGACCAAACGCCTCTCTCCCTCTTGCTCTCTGGAAAAACACTGCCGAGGCTGTAGCATGTTGTTTCTCCGGCTGGCCGTGCCGAACGTGCCATGGCGCCAGCATTCTCACCCTTGCACAATCAGGCCTTCTCTCACCTCCGGTGCTCTGGGACCCAATGAACCAGCTGGGTGGGTTTGCCCCCCTCTATGACACTTTGTTGCAGGCTCTGTCCCTTCCACCTAACACTAAGGGGAAAGAGATTTGAGGGTGCCACAGACAACTCTGCTACTGTCTGTCATGGCGTGGCGTGGGGTGAGGGAATAAAGTCTGCCCTTTCCAATAACGGTTGATAGGCCGAGACATCGCCAGCCCATGAGGCAGACTCTCTTACATTGCTCCCTGTTCAAGGAGCCATAGCTGGAGAAGAGAAGAGAGCTTTCTCTTTGCGGAGAAGGAATCCAGGAAAAAATAGCCCAAGAGACGTTGCTGCCTGAGGACAAAATTCAAAATGCCCTCTGGCTTGTGACAATTTTTTTTTTTAAAGCAAGCTACTTCATTGACAATGGACTCCTCCAAATAGCCTTTTTTTTTTTTTAGCCTTCTGATTTGCTGGCACAAAGTGTACACAGAGCTAAAAGCCAGCTGAGCCACACCTGTAAAAGGTAAAGGTAAATGGCCCCTGGATGGTTAAGTCCAGTCAAAGGCGACTATGGGGTTGCAGCGCTCTTCTCGCTTTCAGGCCAAATGAGCTGGTGTTTGTCCACAGACAGCTTTCCAGGTCATGTGGCCAGCAGGACTAAACTGTTTCTGGTGCAATGGAACACTGTGATGAGTGCCAGAGCGCATGGAAACGCCGTTTACGTTCCTGCTGCAGCGGTACCTGTTTATCTATTTGCACCAGTGTGCTTTCAAACTGCTAAGTTGGCAGGAGCTGGGACAGAGCAACAGCAGCTCACTCTGTCATGGGGATTTGAACCGCTGACCTTCCAACCAGCAAGCCCAAGAGGCTCAGTGGTTTAGACCACAGCGCCACCTGCGTCATGGGTAGCCAATGTGATACCCTCCAGATGTTGGTGAACTCCAACTCCCATCAGTCCAAGTCAGCATGGCCAATGGTCAGGGATGGTGGGCATTGTAGTCAACAACATCTGGATACCTCTGATGGTGGGATATGTGTATCTCCAACCAATGCAAGAGTGCCCCCAGACAGCCCAAGGATCAGAGGAAGTGTGTAGGTTAAATCTGGAGAAGGGAAGGTTATTGGTTATATTCAATGCCAGTCCAACTCAGAGCAGACCCATTAAAGTTAATCAACATAACTAACTTAGGCACATTCATTTCAATGGGCCTACTTGGAGTAAGACTTAATTGGCTACAAGCCTATTTTTTTCAAACATGCCCCCAATCCTGGATCTATTTAGTATTTCTTTTCCCCAAATATTTTACATTCAGGAAGAGGGATGGGCGAATCTGTAAATTTCAGTTCTCATCTCCCCCATCTGAAATTTGGTTTCCAGATTTCCCCAACAGTTTGTGATTATTTTTTTAAAAAAAAGTCATCATGAAAATGGCCAGCATTTAGTGCACATTTCTCTTAATATTTTGCATGCAATTCTGTCTTAATACATACATTTTTTCTGCAAGCCATTTTCTCGCTATATAATGCATTTTTTGCATATCTTCAGGAAAAGGCACATTTTTATGCACACTTTTGCCTAACGTGCACTTTTTCCTACTCATCATTTGGTTGGCGAACTGCATCGTAACATTAGGAGAGGTGTGGACTTCAAAGTACAGTGGTTTTGATTTGTGTATCGTGTCAGGAAGTGTGAATTAGGGAGGTCCCTATTAAAATGCAAACTGAATTTCTCCCCCATCCCTAGTCAGGATCCTTAAAGGAAAACCCATAGTTATGTTGATTCCCAAACCTTTTATTAGCCAATTGAAAGGGTGGCATGGGAGCTGCCATCTAGCTGCCTCTCCTCTACCCCTGCAAATCTTATCCCTGCCCTCTGTCCGTTCACAAGCCAGAGAACTCAAAGACTTACAGAGAGTCTGCTGAGCACAGCATGTTGGCCAAGAAGGACTTGCCAGCTGTTGGCATCGCTATGGAATGAAGCGTCCCCCAAGCTGAATATCCAGCTGGCCCTTGTGAGCCAGCTCTGTCTTGGAGAGGAATAGACCTGGAGTCCTTGTCAGACTGAGCTTTAACTAAGAGCATCATTGTCACTCATGAGGAAGCTTCAGCCAGCCTCTCCCTTGCTGTGGGTGTGAACTGTCTGATCATTCCTAATGAGGAAGAAGAAGCTAGAGAATAATACTTTGGTGTACCAGAGAGCATTCTGGTCCGGTGTAGGCACTGCTTTCATGAAGGCCTTTCCAGTATAGCTGTGCATTTGCACAAAATCTGGTCATCACCCCACATCTTTCTAGTGCAATTATCTCTTCGCTTTTCTAACCACAAAAAGTCCAATGAGAAAAGCAATGGGAAATTTCCCCTGGAAAGTGTGGGTCAACTACTGGCTGGCAAAGGTCGATGGACTGCATACACACGTCATCTGTCTAACTCAAATGGGAGTTGGATAAACTCTTCCGAACTCTCTGTCCCTGGGAGTTTCGAGACTATTTATTGAGCATTTGTGGAGATACATTCGCACAAAACTTGCATGGAGGTTACACAGAAACACAGGAAGCTGTCTTACACTGAATCAGGATATTGGTTTGCAGTACAAATAAGATAGACCATTACATACGATCAATACAGGCTATCCGTGGCTCTTCCCAGTGCCCGTTGGGTTGACACCGGATGGTGGGCAGATGGCGCTGAATGTAGCCCTGATTGCACTGGTACCGCACCATGGAGTTGATCTCATAGCGGTCTTTCTTCTTTCCAAAGTGCCTGGCGTTCTCAACCACGGGTGGGTCTCCACAGGAAACTGGTGGAGGAAAAGAAAGCCTTCAAAGTTGCTTTCAGCATAAAGCAGCTCAGTGGCTGGTGTGATACTCCTAACCTTCTTTTCCTATCATCGCAAGAACTTTTAGTATTAAAAATGTGTGACACCATATTGCTAACCAGTTGATAGGATGCCTGCTGTGTCTCTGTATGATTTACTGCTCTGGTTTTCACATTACATCATCAGCATCCAATTTGACAGTCTAATTCTGCTCTGTCTCTTCATTGGTGTGATTGTAACATTCAGTCGCTCTTGATACAGATATGCAGCAGAATCAGTCACCTGAGCTCAGAGAAGGACGTCTGTCGAGGCTGCTCAGTACCTGTCTCCTTACAGTCAGGAGTCATACATAGAACAGTCACTCGTTTTTCTCATTTTTCCAATTTTAAGTTCAGTTTCTCCACATTTAATTGTGTCCGTTTTTCACAGCCCTAATGTAAATTTATGCACATTCTAGTGCAAATACACACACACACACACACACAAAATTTTGTATGCAATCTTGCATACAAATTGCTTACACATTTCTGCAAAACAATTTGCCCCTAATATAACACGCTTTTGTATGTCCTTTTCACGTATATATGTGTGCATATATTTATGCACATTACTTGGCTGGAGAAGTAAATTGCAGAATTCAGGTACAGTAAGTGCAAATTTCAAAGGATGGCTGCGCTTTGGCTCCCACGTTCTTTTGAAAACTGCAGATTTGGTAAATTCTCTTTTAGAGGCACACAGAACTGAGCTCCTCCTCCATCCCTGCTCACTTAGCAGTGCAGGAGGATGTTCTGCAGGAGGAGTGCAGAGAGTTCTTCTGCTTACACAATCTTTTTGAGGGTTAAGAGTGAAGCAAATGTTGAAGTTTGGTTCAGGAAAAAAGTGTGCTTCAATATTTTTTCTAAAATGGGGTTGGGGAACTAGGTTAGAAACAGAGATCTTGGGGGATTTGCAATTATGAGATGCTGGTCCCGTCCTTAAAATGCCGTTGGTGTTCTCTGCACTTATTGGGCTCAGGAGCGGATTCTCTGAAAATTTATCCTTGCTCTGACTTTTGGTTCCATGCAGGAAGGGGGATTCCATACTAAAGCCTTTGTCTGCTGTTTGGTCTATGAGACCTTCAGACGCCAAGGTTGCTAAGAGCATTCTGTTGCCTGGTCCATGAGCCAGGCTCAGTGGCTGCAGATGGCCATCTTTTTTGTTAAATGTGGCAGCCAGGATTAGAGCTATAAACAACTGGTTAACTAGCATCTAGAGAAGTAGGGGTGGGTGGGAATCTGATTCAGGCCACATTTAAAGGTGAACTACTTAATTTTCACTTCCTGAAACAACGTGCATAGTGGAACTCAGCCAACCTTTGAAATTCACACTCCTATGAATTTTGCAACGCAGTTCTCCAACACAAAGCATGCTTTTAACTCTGAGTAGGTCACTTCCACCTAGAGCAGCTTTATCCGAGAAAAGAAAGCCCTGGCAGATTTCTGCCATTTGAGGGACTGAATGGTCCAATCGTACAATACGTTTCCTGCCCTCTGACTTCACTTGTTGCATCTCTGTGTGAGTCACTGACCCTATGAGGAAAAGTTACCGCATTTTTCGCTCTATAAGACACACCTTTCCCCTCCTAAAAAGTAAGGGGAAATGTGTGTGTGTCTTATGGAGCGAATGCAGACGGGAGGTTCTGCTCTGCACTCCCTTTAAAGAGCTGCGCACACACTCCGCACGCTCTTTAAAGGGAGCGCTGCTCTTGGGGGAGCCTTAGCTGTGCGCAGCCTCTCATGGACAGGGGATGAAGGGTTCCCTTGCCCGGGAGAGGCTGTGCGCGGCCAAACAAGAAGCCAGGACAGCGAGCAGGATCGCTGCGCTGCAATCCCACTGGCTGTCCTGGCTTCTGGCTTAGCCCCGGGAAGCCTCCGCAGGGCACGGGGAGCCTTCATCCCCGTGCCCTGCGGAGGCTTCATGGGGCTATCCAAAATCCAGAACAGCTAGAGGGAGTGCAGCGCAGTACTCCCTCTAGCTGTTCTAGCTTCTGCTAGAGGCTTCATCCCGCTGCCCTGTGGAGGCTTCGCACGGCTATCCCTGGCTTTTGCGGGAGATGCTCAGGATGCTTTGCGTTGCTTTTTTATTTCTTGTTTTCCTCCCCTTAAAACTAGGTGCGTCTTATGGTCTGGTGCGTCTAATAGAGCGAAAAATACAGTAATTCAGGAAAGGGGAACATGTGGCTGATGTTGCTAGACTGATGCCCCTCCCCGGACATTAGCCTTCAAACTGTTTCAAAGGGGCTGGTGGAAAATGAAATCAATTTGCATCTGGGGTTGGAAACACATTTCCCATACCCAATTTAATTACTGATTTTTTTTCACACGGCAGACTTGCAGATCTCCCAAGTCACACACATGACTGCAGGTGCGGTGAACCTTTGGCTCCCTAGATGTTGTGGAATTACAACTCCCATCACCCTTGGTCGTTGGCCATGTTTGCTGGGGAACTGTTGGAAATTGTAGTTCAGCAACCTCTGGACGGCCAAAGATTTCCCCACACCTGCATGAGTGCCCTTGGGAAGGGTTGCTATCTCATCCTTCCTTGTCCCGTAGACCTCTTGCTGCCAGGAATCCAGCCTTACCTGTTCCTTTCTTGCACGTGAATGGGAGATGGTAGTTGCAGGGGACGTCGTTCCACTCTCCCTTCTCATGCCAGATCATTACGACACAATCTTCTCCTTTGGCAAAGAAATTATCGGGTTGGTTGGGCCGCCAGTTCTCATATTGCTAGGAGAGATGAGAACGAAGCTGGTATTGGAACTTAGACAGAGAAGACAGTTGGGGAGGCTTTTCCTTAGGGTCTAATAAGACCCAATGGTGGAGAAAATGGCCATCAGATCACCTGTGGGTTTTTGTTTTGTTTTTGCAGGGTCTCGCAAGTGAGGGTGGGACCATAATCCTGAAAAGTGAGGGGCTTATTGTTATTTGCTCTGCAGGCAGTGGAATCTGGCCCAGCCGGGCAAATGGGGCATTGTTACACCAACCTCTGTCTGGCTTTAGCCAGCCCCACCTGCCTGCCTTCTTATTACCATTCCAGAGGCTGGCACTGCCTGCCAGGTTCCTTACCCTTAGTTTTGATGTTGCTCCTTGTAGAAGGGAAGGGGACAAAATGAGGATTAGTTGCTCCACCTTCTATTGTCTCTAGCGCTGCTTCTTGTTGGCACTAGCTCCACCTACTGGTGGCCTCCCTGCCTTCCACCCTACCAGTCACAATGAGCACCAGCCACTACCACTTATTGCAGGCATAGGCAACCTTGGCTCTTCAGATGTTTTGGGACTACAACTCCCATGATCTCTAGCTAATAGGACCAGTGGTCAGGGATGATGGGAATTGTAGGCCCCAAACATCTGGAGGGCCAAGGTTGCCTATGCCTGGCTTATTGCCAGCGAAAATATTTGAATGCCATGCAACTCCTTATGGGACACTTGGCAGCTCTGAAGGGCAAGTGGTCAAAGCCCCAATCAAACCTGCAGCCAGCCCTAACTCTGGTCACAAGCACACCATGTATCTAAAGCACTATGATACCACTTCAAACAGTCAGGACTTCCCCCAAAGAATTCTGGGAGCTGTAGTTTGTTGTTAGGAGACTTCTATTCCCCTCACAGAGCTCCAGTTCCCAGAGTGGTTTAACAACCAATCCTTCTTTGCAGAGAACTCTGGGAACTGGAGCTCAGTGAGGAGAATAGAGGTCTACTAACAACTCTCAGCGTCCCTTAAACTACAGTTTCCAGTTGGGGAAGCCATGACTGTTTAAAGTGGTATCACAGTGCTTTAAATGTGTTCTGATAATGTTACCTCTGTCTCTTGTCCTTTCCCACTAAACAAAGAAGCCCCTTTCACTCTTGGGCACAAGGGGGAAAAATAAATAAAGCCCAGAATTGTATTTCCTTGTGAGAAAGGAAGCTCTTATGCTGAAATGTTTCCCAGCAGCCCAGGATCATTCACTGAAAACCATGTCCTTCTGGAATGTAACTCACAAGGGAGTGTCCATCAGACCAGCGGAAGTCATCCTCAACCGCTCTGTCACTAAGGCCAATCCACTGGTAGTCTTGAGCATTGTCTAGAAAGGAGAGACAGAGAGAGAATAAAGATTAGAAAGTTAGCCTGTAACTTCCTGCTGAAATCCTGCAAATTTTTACACCACAAATGTTTCACCCTTTCCTTTTGCCCTTTTGTTGTGCCTGGGTGCTCTTCCAGACAGGTAAGGTAAAAAGGTAAAGGACCCCTGGACAGTTAAGTCCATTCAAAGGTGACTATGGGGTTGTGGCGCTCATCTTGCTTTCAGGCTGAGGGTGCTGGCATTTGTCCACAGACAGCTTTCTGGGTCATATGGCCAGCAGGACTAAACCGCTTCTGGTGCAGCAGAATGCCATGAAGGAAACCAGAGCGCACGGAAACATCGTTTACCTTCCTGCCACAGTGGTACCCATTTATCTACTTGCACTGGCGTGCTTTCAAACTGCTAGGTTGGCAGGAGCTGGGACAGAGAAATGGGAGCTCACCCCGTTGCGGGGATTCGAACCTGCTGACCTTCCGATCAGCAAGCCCAAGAGACTCAGTGGTCTAGACCACAGCACCACCCACAATAATATGACAACACTGGGGAAGCATCATAAAACGACAAATAAAACGGAATGATGGATGAGTGGCCCAGTATAATTCTACCACTAATGCATTAATTGACTACACCACCATCCCACAACTCCCCCACAACCAATCTGGAATGACTGCAAATTGCAACGTTTTGATTCTACTTCTAAACTCAATAGGAATTTGTAGTTTCTTGATCAGCCAATGCCACCTGTTTGGAAAGTGCAGGCTCGATCTCTGGCCCTGCATACTCCTCAAATCACCACACTTACTGTTCACAAACTCCTGCTCTTCGGGAGTGATGATACTGCTCAGGTGAGACTGATGGTCTCGGCAGAGGTTCTCAGCATCCACCCACGTGTGCTTTTCTTCAAAGTGCTTGTAACAGTTGCCTTGGAATTTGGTCCAGCCTGCTTCACATTCTGCCAGATCTGGAGAGAAATAAGAGGGAATGCATGTGAACAAGAAGCAAAGGTTCTTGAACAACTCAGGACCAGGTTACCTGAAATAATGCCTGCCCTATATGGATATAAAATTTACAGTATGTTATAATTTAAGAGGAAATTATATGAAAATGATGTATTGTCAGTATCTAACACTGAGTAAAGTGACAATATGTATAAATCTAAATCAAACAAGTGTTGGAAATGTAAAGAGAAAGAAGGTTCTTTTTGGTGGTCTTGTAGGAAGGTTACAGCTTACAGGGAAATGATATACAATGAATTGAAAAGGATGTTCAATAACTTTTGTAAAAAAACCAGAAGCTTTACTTTCGGGAATTATAGGGACAGGACTACCTAAATTGTATAGAAATTTATTTATGTATGCTACCACAGCGGCAAGAATGTTACTTGCCCAAAAGTGGAAAGAAGCAGAAGTCCCAGCAAAGGAAGAATGGATACAGAAACTTATGGAATATGCAGAAATGGCGAAACTTACCGGGAAGAAGAAGAAGAAATAACAAACTTTTTATAAAAGAATGGAAATGGTTTATTGAATATTTACAGATAAATTGCAAACAGATAGAAACATTGACAGGATTATTGTAATAACCTGCAGTTTCATAAGAGTATATATATTTAAAGTAGATAATTAAATGAGCAAATGAAATGTATTTGGATATGCAGAAGATATTAAAAAATAAATTTAAGGAACCACAGAAAGAGGGGGAAGGAAGTCAAACTTTGAAATGTTAAATAGATTGTAAAACTAATGAAACGTATGAACTTGAAAAGTGTAAATAAAAACCAGAAGAGGAAGAAGAAGAAGAAGAAGAAGAAGAAGAAGAAGAAGAAGAAGAAGAAATACTGCCTGCCCTTGTAGAGACGTATAATATTACTCACGGCATCATACCCTACAGAATATCACAGGGCAGGGACCTAAAACAAGCATTTTTTGCCACTGTGGAATGGTCTTCTCTCTGACCTACAAGAAGCATCATCCAACAGATGCTTCAGGTATCTTGAAAAGATGCATCCTTTTGACTCACAAGTTTGGATCCTGCTTTTACTAGATTTCTGATTTTACCTGTATCTGCTTTTACCTGTTTCTTTTTAAATAATACTGATTTATAGCTTTTATGTTATTTTTGTATACCACTTAGGGATTTTCAGATATTAAGTGGCTTAGAAATGCTTTTAAATATGTACACGCATATATCAAATAACTGCATATGCTTTAAAAATATATGCACACATATTTATTTATTTAACAAAACGTATGCATCACTTCATTGTAAATAGAACCTCAAAGTAGTTTGCAGAAATAGAACAAAGCCAAAATGGTCAAAGAACGACAATGTTAAAAATTAGGTATTAAAAAAAAATATCAAAATATAATTAAAATAAACAGTTAAACTAAACTAAAATTAAAATAAACAGCTGAACTAAAAATAGAATATGATTACAACACATAGCAGCTTCTATGTTTCTAGGTGGGCTTGCCTGAAGAATGTTCCATTTTCAACAAGTTCTGAAAAAGGTACGGCAAATGCGCCAGCCTGCTGGCAATGTGCAGGGAGTTCCGAAGTTATGTGCTGCTATACTAAAAGACTTCACAAGTGTGGAACAAGTATTATGTGGCACCTCTAATAGTACCAGTTCTGCAGATCAAAGGAGTCAAGTGAGTGCATATGGAATAAGGTAATCCCCTTGATTTTATTCTGTGAGACCCCCGGGTATAGGGCGGTATATAAATTCAATAAATCAAATAAATAATAAAAGAAACAAACAAACAAACTAGTCCCAAACTGTTAAGCGCTTCATATGCAGATAGCAAAAACCTTCAACTTTGCCTAGTGACAAAATGGCAGCCCCATGCAAATCTCTGAGCAGGGTTTCACTCCTGCAAGCAACTGCAATTTCTGGCTACATAGGCAGAACGAGCCAGTTATCCTCAGGCAGCTGATTTTGGGCGTCGTGGAAGGACAGCAAAAGGTTAGCTATTTAATTTATTATTGTTGCATTTTCACTGCCAGGCAGGGAAGAGAGGCTCTTGTGGGATTTTTTTCTCTTCTGCTTAGGTGCCAAAATAACTTGACCAGCTTTGGGTATTATGTGTGTTGACTTGGAAGGGGAGCCCATTTGCTGCTCCACCTCAGAGAAGAAAATGTCTTCTGCCCGCCGTGTAGACGCCTATGTCGCACTTTGCTGTGATGCACAGTTGTCCTCTCAGACAAGAAGAGTTATTGACTTCCCTGTCGAGGAGGCTCCCTACAGTGCTGAGCAAAATTTCGAAAGCCCATTAAAGGACACCACAGTGTGCCAAAGAGACAAGGGGAGAATGGAAGAGGCTTTTAAGACTGCCAAAATGGAAGCAGGGCAACATGGTCAGTCGCTTGTATTCCAAGAAGCTGAGCTTGAGGGAGCAGGGAAGTTTTCTGAGATAAATTGTGAGCAGGTAAAGAAATCGCTGCAAGACTGTGTTAGGCCCTAAAAAATAATAATTGGGGCCAGATTCACACCATACGTTTAAAGCACTGCGATACCACTTTAAACAGCCATGGCTTGGAGCTGTGGTCAACAGATAATACATATCTAGCTTTGTTATAAATGTAAATATATTTTGTGTTGTGTTGGATCACTCCGATAATCAATAGTTGGAGAATGTTCATTATCAGGAAAGCAAAAGTGTTAGGGGCTTTTTTGTAGATTAGAAAAATGATGATTAAGAAAGGGGGAAATTACAAAATTATGAATTATATGTAGAACACCAATGGAGATAGCTTTTTCTCTCTGTTTTGTAATACTAGAAACTGGGTTAGGTAGGTGAACCTGCTTTCATGACCCTTAATCCACTGCAGTCCCCAGGTTCTTTTGGTGGAAGCCATGACTTTTTAAAGTGGTATGATACTGCTTTAAATGTCTAGTGCAGATGGCATCTAGGACACAGTGAGCTGGAGCAGAACTTTAGGCTGATTTAAATATGCCTAACAGGGCAGTGGAAATCCATGGAGCATATTGTAAGAAGCAGGACCTTCCTCAGTAGATTATGCTGGTCTAAACCACATAATCAGTAGATTTTGTGGTCTAAACCACAGAGCCTAGGGCCTGCTGATCAGAAGGTCGGCGGTTCGAATCCCCGCGACGGGGTGAGCTCCCATTGCTCTGTCCCAGCTCCTGCCAACCTAGCAGTTTGAAAGCAAGTGCAAGTAGATAAATAGGTACCACTCCGGCGGGAAGGTAAACAGTGTTTCCGTGCGTTGCTCTGGTTCACCAGAAGCGGCTTAGTCATGCTGGCCACATGACCCGGAAGCTGTACGCCGGCTCCCTTGGCCAATAAAGCGAGATGAGCGCCGCAACCCCAGAGTTGCCTGACATGTTCTCGAACTCTCCTAATATTTCTTGTTTGCCGGGAAGGAAGATACTGAATGTGCTAACCTGAATGTACAAAGGTACAGTTATATCCATTGCTCCTCCCACTTTCGTCCCTGGCCCCACCCACAACTTCCACACGGCCCCCCAGAAGATTTCCCAGAAGGAAATGTGGCCCTTGGGTTAAGAAAACATCTCCCTCCTTGTTGTACACAGTCCATTTCTTTCCTGGCCCTGTTTGCCAAGGTAAACAGGCAAAAACCCTGCCTGGTTGTTTGTTGCTCTCAGCTTGTTCTGCAAGTAACGTGGGTGGGAGGAAGAAAGACGTAGGAGGCATCAGATGTGAGTTTATCCTGCCTGCCTATTAGTAAGATGATGGGATGGATGGATGGATGCTTTTACTTGAGGCTCCTAAGGGAAGTTCCGTAGCCCAGCTCAAGAAGAAATATTCCTTCTTTGTCCCCAACAAGGAACTCATCCGTGTTGGCACATGGAATGGTATCATGTTTTCCTTGCTGCTGGAGTATTTCCCATGAGGAAAAGCTAAAGTTTGGAACTTATAAACAAACTGGGGTGGTGGTGATGGTAGGAATAACCAGAATTTATAATATTATGAAAAGAGTAGAGAAAACTGGTTGGCTTTGTTTGAGGGAGCTTCCAGGTGACCAATTTACTGGGCATTCATCCTGCTTTGTTTGCAAGGAGGCTAGATGGGGTTGCCTGTTTAAGGAACATTCATTCTGATTTGTTTGTGGGGAGGCTGGATGTGGCTGCATCAAAGCAAATATCATCCCAGGGCATTTCCCCATCCCAAAGAATCCAGTCATTTTGGGAAGCGAGTTTGTTGCACAAGACCACCCACTCAAACATAATTGTGCAACCATAATTTGCTGGTGGCGCTGTGGGTTAAACCACAGAGCCTAGGGCTTGCCGATCAGAAGGTCGGCGGTTCGAATCCCCGTGATGGGGTGAGCTCCCGTTGTTCGGTCCCTCCTCCTGCCAACCTAGCAGTTCAAAAGCACCTCAAAGTGAAAGTAGATAAACAGGTACCGCTCCAGCGGGAAGGTAAACGGCGTTTCCGGGCGCTGCTCTGGTTCGCCAGAAGTGGCTTAGTCATGCTGGCCACATGACCTGGAAGCTGTACACCGGCTCCCTCGGCCAATAAAGCGAGATAAGTGCCGCAACTCCAGAGTTGGCCACGACTGGACCTAATGGTCAGGGGTCCCTTTACCTAATTTGCTGGTATGTGATTGAATTCCATCTGAAAAATGATGGTTTGGAAGTGCCCCCCACCCAAAAAAAAAGTAATGCTGAAGGTTAGTTAGGGGGATGCACAGTGGGCCATTGTGCCACATACAGTTTTGTCAACCAACAGAAGGGTGAAGGAGAAACAGTCTACTGCTAATGCCACAAATAGCATTTGTCTCACTCAGCCTAATGGTAGGGCCGTCTCCCTTAATGTAGCACTCCCCCCCCCTACTTCTGCCCACTAGAAGTGAATCCACTCATTCATAGGAAGAAAGTGAAGGGATATATTTAGACACATAACCAAGGGGATTAAAGCTGCAGAGGTAAGGCAACATATTTCACCTTTCCCCAATTGCACCTCAGATTTCAGCCTCCTTTTCTTTCTTCTACACATTTCAGTAGGGTCCAGGGTTCAGTAGGTTTGAGTCAGACCTCCATAATCCCACCCTGTGTTTTTGGAATGATGCTGGAAGTGTGACGCAAGCTTGGGCATTAAGAATGTGACCAAGAGAAAGAATGTTGGGAACTGACCAACGAAGGCTTCCTTTGGTTTCTAAGTGTGACCAAGAGAATACCCAGGAATTTTGAGAGTTATAAAAAGGGAAAGACAGAAACTACCTATGGAAATTCCTTGCCATACAGAAGATAAATATAGGCTGGTAAGCAAAGAAACCAGCTTTCCTTGTGGCAACAATGCACAATTCCTTCTATTACTAACATGCAAGCTTCAGGTGCTGTCGATTATGTACGTAGCGAAAAATGACACCAGCATGAGCGCGCAAGAGAGATCCGTCAGCAGGCTTAGGGGAAACACCAAAGTTTGCAGGCATATGAGCAAACAAAAACCGGCGAAAAAACTCTAGTGGGAGGGAATCCCAGGCTAGCTCAGAGAGGTCTGAGCATGCTCAGTGATCATGGTATGCAGATTAGATATTTGGCAGGGCAATGAGAAAACACTGAGTGGAGGTGGAGAGGCTAGAGTCCTGAACATCAGCAGCACTCCATATTGCAATGTTCTGTTGCAGTTTCTACTGGGTTTTTATTACAGTTATTAAAGAGTTAGATGAGGATGGGATGTGTGTGTGTGTGTATCAGATAGAGAGGATGTCTCCCCACTCCTCCCAACCCAGGGGAGAGAGAAGGGATGCTGTTAGTACTATTAGCTGAAGCCAGGCAGGCAGGGCGTACCAACGTCACAGAGGTCCCCTCCGTAGCTGGGAAGGCATAAGCATTTGAAAGTGTGGATGCCATCGACGCAGGTAGCTCCATTCAGACAGGGGCTGGAGTGGCACTCATCAATGTCTGCAAGAAATCAAGGGCTGCCATTAGGACTCAGGCTCTGGAAAGAGGTCCATCAGCAGGAGAAAGGCTTTCCTTGCTTGCCTTGCAGGGCAGGAAGAATGAATGAATGGATGGTTTGGAGAGGCAACGGGGAAAACTCGGAAGCGGGCACCAGCTTTCACCTTAGAACGGTCACCGCCAAAGAAGCAGAAGAGGAACGGGGAATGGGAAGGGCAGGCTAGGATGTGATAGGATGGCTTCCCCTTTGGTTACCAGCAGGGATGACAGATCAACCATAGAGGCAAATGACTGCTTGCATTTGGGAGAAAGAAAGGCAGCTTAGTACTTTGATGGGGAGGCACTCAAGATGCATAAGATTGTGATGGGCTACCCAGGACATAGACATGCTCATAAAGGAGAGAAGATAAAAGAAAACTGTGGGTCATTTTTGTGATGAGAGGACCTAAATGGAAAAGCGAACCCTTGGACCGAAGTCAGGAAAGGGAGCTTCATATGTTTGCAAAGTTATTTAATTGTATTAGTGAGCCACTGGCGTTTTTCTCCTTTAGGCCCACAAGTTAAAAAACAACAACCTTATAATTCCAGAGACTTTTTATTTTATATAACAAATGCTGGAAATTCAGAGGAGGGAGATATGGTTCTGTAATGGTCCTAAAGGACAGGAAGAGAAGTTTCTCTGGCACCTTCATTACACAGCAAATGTTGAAAGTGCCCCTCTTTACCCTACCTGTTGACACTTAAGGTTTGTTTTGTTAGGACATACCATGTTTCCGTGTCTGCAAGTTGTTTTAAACTGTTTTTAATATTTTGTTTTAATTGTTGTAACCCTGGGCACCTTAAGGTGAAGGACAGGTAAATGATGATGATACTGATATGATATTATGTTCCTCAGTGTGCAATGGCATGAGGCAAGATCTTAATTCACCCAGAGCAGAAAAAACCCACAATCTTAGCTTTGCCCCCTCCCAAGCTGGTGAGCTCTATAGGTCTTGGTGTTTCAGGTTATTTATCAACGAAAAGGAGCCCCAGTTTTCCCAAGTCTTTTTAGCACACCCTGCAAAATCAATTATTGCCATGACTTTTTGTTGTTTGCTTCATTTGGAAATCTCCGCTTGTGGCTTTCTCACCCCTCTGGTCACCCAGCTATCATTCGGTAGAGCCTGAGACAATCCCCGGGTTGTGGGTTTGAGCCCTGAATTGGTCAAAAGATTCCTGCTTTGTCAGGGGTTGGACTAGGTGACCCTCATAGTCCCTTCCACCTCTACAATTTCATGATTCTATGAGCAGATGAAAGAGTTCTCCAGCAGAAAGGAAGCATGTCTAAACCAGGAGAGGGCGGGAGGCAAATCAGGATCTACTGGGACATTCTCTGGGTAACTTGCAGTAGCTCAGCGAGGGTTGGCAACTTCCAGTGGTTTAATAAGAGTGACCAAAAAAAAAAAAAGCCTTTCAACTCCTCTCCAAAATTTGATTGCTGAAATCGAGAAAGTTTTGGAGCTAACAGAAGTAGGTGTATGTGTGAATGGATCCATGCAACAACTCCAGTTCTGGTACTGAAAGCAAGTTCTTGGTCTCTGAGCATGTTCTCAGCAGCACCTTGTTCCTGAGCCACTCTTCTGTACTGGCCATTCATCCTGAGTTGCTCGTGGTGTGTTTATACGTCTTCCCACTAGTCAGCCATTCATCCCACAACTGCAAAAAGTCTGTTTCTTTTTCTTTTTTTAACGGGGATCTGTTGCCCCAGGGCAGCAGTAGGCTTCAATCCACTTTAATTGTGCAAGCCTAAATTTCCCAGTATGCTCTTGAGTTTCTCCCACAAAATACTGACAGCCTAGAGGGGGCCTTTGTCTGCTTCTAGTTGTTCCATCTTTATCCAGAGTCTAAGACACTGGTCATCATCACACATTCATTTCACAAGCCAAGCGATCTTCTTCTCTTAAGATAACCAGCCACATCCTTATTTCCAACTTTGGACTCATCTAGACTTCCTTTTGTGCTGCGTTTCTAGGCCCAGGTTGGGGCTTTAAAGATCCATATCCAAGCTTTGTTTTTTTGCTTTTTTGCCTCAGTGTGTTTTCCCCGCGTTTACTGCTGAATCGGAGGAAACGGCAATCAGGTTTTCTGCAGATTGTCGTTTTCTCCGATTCGCTGGTGAAACGCAGGTTTTCCTGGGGAAAGCGCTGAGACCAAAGCAAACAAACAAATGCTCAGACATGAAAGGTATAATAAAACATGAACCTCTTCCTGGAAATCGCAGCACAAAAGGAAGTGTGGATGAGCTAAAGAAAATAAAGAAATAGCATAGGAAATTAACAGCATTAAAAAGGCCTGTACATTATAGAAAACCCATCTAAACTTGGGTTTCTAAAAACATAGGAATAGGGGCGGGGGCGATGATTCAGTTCACATTTAAAGGCAAATCTACCTAACTTGCACTGTCCAAAACAATGTGAGAACTGAGACACAGGGATCTCTGAAGATTGTACTTCTCTGAATTTTGCCATGCAGTTCTCCAGCCAAGTAATGTGTACAAAAATGCACATGGTCACGTAAAGTCTGCACAAAAAATGCAGATATGAGTAAAAGATGCACAGCATTAGGGGAAATATAAATATTAGGAAATGTGCACATCAGGCAAAATTTTCATACAAAAATTTGTATATTAGGGTAAATTTGCAGCAAAGTGGTGAATTTTCACGGGAACCTTTTTTTCTTAAAATTGCAAACTGATGTGGAAATGTGGAGAACTTAAGACTGGAAAAAATGAGATACCAAGAGAATATGTAATTGACAGATTCACCCATCCCTAGCTGTCAGCGAATGTGGCTCTATAGCACTTTCCTGAGAAACATTATTTTGCCACTTCTTCTCTTATCAGAAAAACCCTCCAAGGTATAGTGATGTAAAGTGCTTACTCTAAAAAGACCTACCAGCAGAGAACAGGTCAGCACTAGGAGTCAACATGGTTCAGCATTTGCTGAGCTCCACACCCCAGAAAGGTGTGACTGCTGCGAACTCCCTGAACCTGCTTCTTCACCTCTGTCTCTTGCTTGTTTGCTTTATCTCTTCCTCTGGCCCAGAAGATATAAGCAAGGGACTGGCAACAGTGGTGAGATAAAGGAGTAGCTGCTGCTGCTGCTCTTGCCTCGGCCTACCTGCTTCGTGGCTTTTTACCTGGCAAGAGAGCAGGTGATGGCAAAGGCAAGGAGGAGCAACAGTAGATGGCGCTGGAAGAACATAGGAAGAGCTTTTCCTAGATAAGAACAAAGGCCCATCTGGTTGGACATCCTTTTCCCACGGTGGCCAACTGGGTGCCTACAAGGATTCCACAAGCAAGACCTAAGTACAATAATACTCTTCCTCACTTGTGATTCTCAGCAACTAGTGTTCAGAGGCATATCACCCCAGACCTTAGAGGTGTAGCAAAAGGTAAAAGGTAAAGGTAAAGGACCCCTGGATGGATAAGCCCAGTCAAAGGTGACTATGGGGTTGCGGCGCTCATCTCGCTTTCAGGCCGAGGGAGCCTGTGTTTGTTCACAGACAGCTTTTTGGATCATGTGGCCAGTATGTCTAAACTGCTTCTGGCACAATGGACACCGTGACAGAAACCAGAGTGAACAGAAACACCGATTACCTTCCTGCCACAGTGGTACCTATTTATCTACTTGCACTGAGGTGCTTTCGAACTGCTAGGTTGGCAGGAGCTGGGACAGAGCAACGGGAGCTCACCCTGTTGCAGGGATTCAAATCACCGACCTTCTGATTGGCAGGCCCAAAAGGCTCAGTTGTTTAGACCACAGCACCACCCGTGTCCCTATGTAGCACATAGCCATGATAATGGAAATGACTCAAAGCAACTTACAGACACAACAGAAATACTGAAATCGATTCCAACAAACACAATAAAAGAAATGAAAGAAGCCCACCTCTGTACAAAGATCTTACAGATCCTGCTGCACTGAAAGAGGCTGCAAATACTTGAAAACCCTTCAGATTAAGGGCCAAAAGCCTCTGTAAAAAGGCAAAATTTTGCCAGGTGTTTAGAAATATATAAAAGATGCCTGGAGAGCCTCCCTGAGGACAGTGTTTCTACAAGTGGGAAGCCACTGTTGAAAAGGCCCGTTTTTGCCACCCTTTGGATCTCCTGTGGCGGTGGCAGATGGAGAAGGGCCTCCGATGGGGATTGCAGCATCTGGGTTGTTCCACATGCAGAGAGGTATTGCATCTTGATGGTAAGCATCGATAGCCTTATCCTCCATGAATTTGACTCATCCCCTTTCAAAGCCAGCAAAGTTGAGGTCATTGATCCATCTCGTGGTAGCAAATTGCATCGTTTAACTATTCACTGTGTGAAGAAGTATAGGGCGTATTTTTCACCCTATAGGGCGCACCTAGGGTTTTTTTTTGGGGGGGGGAATAAAGAAAAAAAATTTATTCCCCCCCCCAGGTGCGGGGCTGGGGCGGGGGAAGCCTGAGCTCCCCCCAGCCCCAGCCCCCAGAACAGGCTGCTATCCGCAAGCCTTGGGAGCCCGGCGGGAACTCCTGCCGGTCTCCCCAGGCTTGCAAATATCTGCCCAAAGCCCGGGGTGCGCTGCTCAGCCGGGCTCCCAAGGTTTGCGGAGAGCTGCCCGAAGCCTGGAGAGCGAGACGGGTTGGTGCACACCGACCCCTCTCACTCTCCAGGCTTCAGTGAAAGCCTGAATTCGTCCCATAGGACGCACACACATTTCCCCTTCATTTTTGGAGGGGAAAAGTGCGTCCTATAGGGCGAAAAATACGGTACCTCCTTTGGAGACCACATGTGGACCATACATTCAAAGAACTATGTTCAGGGTGGATCTACTATAAAACTAAAGAAGATTAAGCTTCAGGGCCCTGAAACGACTTTAGTCCACGCTGCTTAATTTTTTTGGGGGGGCGGAGGGGCTAGTACATCCAATTTGAGTCAAACAATTCAAATTGATTGATTTTTGTGTGTGTCCCAATGCCAAAGTTTGAGCGTCAGTAGCACAGATGTTCTACATGTGGTGTGTTGCAGGAATTCGAAAATTAAAGGGATAGGAAATTTTTATTTACACCAGTGACTTTGACATGTGAGATAATTTTGACATGTACAGTGATTTTAATCAAAATCTGAGATGTAGCAGTTTTTGTTTTTGTTTTAAAAAATGGTGATCTGTTGTGGAACAGCCCCATTGAAAAAGATAAAAGTGGTTATTCAGACCTCGTTGCTGGTTGTGAAGCCCCCCACCCCCACCCCATAACAGTTCAAGCTTCAAGGCCCCAAAATTGTAGGTCAATTACAGACTATGATACCACTTTAAGCAGCCATGGGTTTCCCAAACTTGGGTCTCCAACTGTTTTTGGACTGCAATTTCATCATCCTTGACCACTGGTCCTGCTAGCTACGGGTGATGGGAGTTGTAGTCCAAAAACAGCTGGAGACCCAAGATGGATGGAGATGATAGATAGATAGATAGATGGATGATAAGTAGATGATAGATAGATAGATGATAGATAGATAGATAGATGATAGAAAGATATCCCCTCCCTCTTCCTCTCTCCTTTGTAGACAATGTTCAAGACTACCAATGGTTTGGCTTTAGAGACAGAATGGGTAAGGATGACTTCTGCTGGTCTGATGGACACTCTCTTGTGAGTTACATTCCAGAAGGACATGGTTTTCAGTGAATAGTCCTGGACTGCTGGGAAACATTTCAGAATAAGAGCTTCCTTCCTCACAAGGAAATACAATTCTGGCTTGATTTATTTATCGCCCTCATGCCCAAGAGTGAAAGGGGCTTCTGTGTTTAGTGGGAAAGGACAAGAGGAAAGGAAAATTTCTTCTTTTTTTAACCCCTCGTGTATTGGGTGTAAAGGACTACTACTGTTTAGGATTGCCATATGTCCAGCATTTCCTGAACATAGCCAGAATATGGCAGTCGGAAACAGTGCCCAGGCAGAAATCGCTGACATGTTCGGGAAAATCTGGATGTATGGCAACCTCCCCCCCCCAAAAGCCCAACCACTTTGCCCAAGGAAGCTCAGCAACTTTTCTGCCCGGACTGTCACTTTTTGAAATACGGTAACCCTACTACTGTTAGTATGCAGGACAAGAGACAGAGACAGAGACCACATTCACACCATACATTTAAAGCACAGTGACACCACTTTAAGCAGTGCTGCTGTTCGCAAAGGCATGTGTGTTTCATCTTGGGCTGAGTGGGTCCAGCCCCACTTGCCCTGCAGCTAGAATTATGAATGAAGCCTCCTTCCTGGGGTTGGAATGCTTCACTGGGTGAGAAACTCTCTTCCCAGTGCGGTTACGTATATCAGCTGTTGTGGGGCTGATGCTTGACAGCCATCAATTTTGGATTATTATCCGTTTGCATTGAGCTGCATTCGTTGTTTATTGAATTGCGGATCAGTAGAGCAGATCTGTAGTTCCATGTGCGCTTGAACAAAGAAACATAACAATAGTGCATTGTGGGTAGCCTGTCTGTTCTTCTGTTTCTTGGTTCTGCCTCCGTGCTCAGAACCTGGGATATTTGCTCAACGTGCCCAACAAGCAACACAGTTTTGCAATAACATTTTCTTGGTGGGGTGCATATTACCATCTCAACAGTCATTTTAAGAAGAAGTTAAGACTTACCTATGTCACAGCGATCACCCATATATCCAGGTGGGCACACGCAAGTGACGCTTCCATCTTGTTCTTGGCAGGTTCCAGCACCACATGGTTTCTCTTCACATGTCTTGGGCATAACTGCAACCATGAAAGGAGATAAGCATTAATGATCCCTTCCCGTGGTGGCTGGTGCCCTTTGGAACTGGTAGGGTGGAAGGCAGGGAGGCTAACAGTAGGTGGCAGTAGAAGCAATGACAGGTGAAGCCAATTAGTTCTACTTTTGTCTACATCCTCTTTCCTGTTGACAAAAGTAACATCCATTTCTTCACCCACATTTGCCTTCAGTCATGCTCTCACATTCTCCCCAAAAAAATTCCCAGAAAGACTATGTGGCCCTCAGTTTGAAATAGGTTCCTGACCATTGGTTTAGATGAACAGGAATGAGGTTCTATTGATGAAAGGCAGTATGATAAAGGATGGTCTGGGAGAGACTCAGGGCTCAGCTATACGGCTGGAAATAAAACATTTGAAGTGTGTTTTAAGTGCAGTATACAATGTGACACTAGATGGCAATGGTGAGCCTTATGGAAAATTCAATGTATTCTTAAAAACACTTAAAAAAACATTTTCACAATTTTTAAAAATATGTGTGTAGATTCTACCTCAGGGAGTGTGAGCATTCTAGAGATTCAGATAACCAAGGCTGGCTATTGGGGGTTCCACTGCATATTTTTAACTGTACCTTGTGTAGTAGATTCTGTCTCATCTGTAACCTCTGGTGAAACTTCAGGCAGGACATCAGTAGCAGTCGGAGGTGTTGGTGGAACCTCTGGAAAAGCTGCACCTTCTGTTTCCGAACCTGGTATTTTGTGTGTATAGGCCTCTGTTTCAACCTGGCCTTCTTCTAGATGCTTGGAGTGCGCATCTGGTTCACTGGTTCCTGGTAGACTATCTGGCAGCACAGCTTTCTCTGGAATGTCAGAAGCAGGGTCAGGGGGTGGCCCAGAACTATCCCCATGAATCTGGCTTCTTTCTTCAAGTGCCTCAGAGGGCAATCCGCTGAAATAAGGTACTCCAGATGTTTCTGTATGGCTTTCAGGCAATGGTGATGTTTCACTACCCGTTTCATAAAGGGTTGGCATTTCAGGGTGGCTGTCTGGTAATGCTGATGCTTCACCACTTGTTTCATGAATGGTGGAAGTTTCTACACCAGCTTCATGAAACCTGGATATCTCACCACTGGTTTCATGAACAGTTGAGGATTCTACACCAGGTTCATGAAACGTGGATATCTCACCACTGGTTTCATGAACAGTTGAGGATTCTACACCAGGTTCATGAAACATGGATATCTCACCACTGGTTTCATGAACAGTTGAGGATTCTACATCAGGTTCATGAAATGTGGATATCTCACCACTGGTTTCATGAACAGTTGAGGATTCTACACCAGGTTCATGAAATGTGGATATCTCACCACTGGTTTCATGAATAGTAGAGGTTTCTACACTGGCTTCATGAAATGTGGATGTTTCACCACTAATATCATGATATTCAGGTGGGCTTATGGTACTTTCGTGATATGCAGAAGTCTCTCCACCAGTCGTGGAGGTTTCCCCACTTGATTCAGAAAAATGGGGATGTGTTGCCTCTGTTCCTCCAGCCATTTCCTGTGAAACTGCAGGGCTTGTCACAGCTTCTATAAGATCAGAAGTTACTAAGGTGATTTCTGGGATTCCAGAGGCATCACCACTAGTACCAGCTACAGTTGAAGACTCTCCACTTAGGTCAGTGACACCAGCAATTTCTCCACTGAAATAAGGAACACCCGATGATGTTCCACTGATGTCAGTTGTTCCTGATGGATAGCCGCTAACTGTTGTCACATCGTATGGTTCTCCAGATGCCTCCCTATCTCCTGAAGGAAATCCACTGATTTCTAATACCCCAGATGTCCCTTCTCCAAATTCCTGGGCAACTGATGGCTGTGTTACAACTTCCACCAAAGTTGTATCCACAAGGGAGACCGTGGGAAACCCAGATGGGAGCCCACTGTAATCATAAATTCCAGATGACAAGCCACTGGTGAGACCAACACCAGAACTTTCACCACTAATGTCTGTTAGTCCACTTGGAAGTCCACTAATTTCATGAGATCCTGAAGTCCACCCACTGAAGTCTATTTGGCCAGAAGGCTGACCACTCACATCTAACATTCCAGACACTGTGCCTGATAGATCTTCATCTCCTGAAGACAACCCACTCATTTCTACAAATCCTTTGCCTTCTTCTTCTTTAGCTGAAGGAGTTGTCACTTCAAACAAATTGGCATCTATGAAGGTAACCCCTGAAGGCTCGCCACTTCCATCAGTACCGGAAGCTTGGCCACTTAAGTCCACGAAGCCACTTATATCAGGTATCCCAAAATTTTCCCCACTGAAGTCAATTCCTGAGGACAACCCACTAATATCTGGTAGGCCAGATGGTTGTCCGCTAGCGTCAATTCCGGATGGTAATCCACTGAAATCAGGTATCCTAGGCAGCTCCCCACTGATATCAAGTCCTGAGGAAAACCCACTGATGTCAGGTATTCCACTGACATCAAATCCTGAGGGTAACCCACTGGTTATGCCACTCATGTCCCATCCAGGAGAGGGCAACCCTGATAAGTCTCCATCTCCACTGACACCAATTGTTCCTTTCCCTTCAACTTCCTTGTCCGTTGCTGTGGTGACAACTTCCACCAATGTGGCATTGACAAGGGACACGGTAGGAAATCCAGATGGGAGACCACTGTAATCATACTCTCCAGATGGTAAGCCACTGAAAAAGTCCACACCAGAACCATCTCCACTGAATCCAGAAGGCAACCCACTGATTTCTGGAACCCCTTTGCCTTCTTGAAGTCCAGGTACTCGCTCTTGGATTCCTGAGCCAATCCCTGATGTCAGTTCTTCATCTCCAGAAGGTAAAATGCTGACTTCAATATCACCGGAAGACAGGCCACTTATGTCTCCTGATGGTAGGCCACTCTCACCAGAAGGGAGTCCGCTGAAATCTGTGGCTCCAGAAGGAAACCCGCTTTCTCCAAATCCAGAGGGTTCTCCACTAGGTTCATACATTCCACTTGTATCTGGAGCTCCAGATGTCCACCCAGAAGCAGATGTTTGTGTGATTGGAGCTTCTACACTTGTCTCACTAGGTATGGCATCAATAGGAGCAACAGCTGATGGAATCACTTAAAAAAAGAAGTGTGTGGGAGAGAGAGAAAGAGAGAGAGAGAGAACATTAAACAAATCCTGTTCAAGGACACTACGACATTTTCTCACATGATATAAAGAGAAACATCAGCTTGAACTCTTTTCAGTATCAGTTGTCCATTATCATCTCTCACTAGCTATGGCAGCCCAGGAACTCAAGCAGAAGGTCTCACCCACTGCCTGCTACTGGATCCTTTTCACTGCAGATACCTCGTGTTCCACTGTTGACTATGTGCTGGTCATTGGCAGATTAGATTACAGGCAGCCCCCCATTTATGTGGGGGTCACATTCTGAGGCACTGCACATGTCCGTGAAATCGCATATATTTGAAACACCACTGGAAAAAGCCTGCAACTGCCCCATTCTGTCCCTTTTTGTAACATTTTTGTGACGTTTTCAGCTCACTTACGGGTTTGGAGCAACTTACGTATGCACGGTCATGCACATATTGAACAGGCGTAAATGGGGGAGATGCCTGTACTGCAATGTGCTCTATATGGGGTTGCCCTTTAGGCTGACCTGGAAGCTGCAGCTAGTGCAAAAAGACAGAGACCTGGCTGTTCACTAGGGCAGAATATCACCATATTGCTGTGGAAAGAACTGCATTGGCTGCCATTTAGCCACTGGTCAAACTTCTAGGTGCTGGTACTGCTATACAAAACCTTATGCAGCTTGCGATCAGGATACCCAGAATACCTAAAAGATCGTCTCATCCCCTATGTGCCACACCTATTGCTGTATTCTGCAGGAAAAGGCATCCTGTCAGCAGGTCTGTTCTGTACGATGTCAGAATTGGGCCTTTAAGTGTGGCTACGCTTTGGAGATCCCCCCTATTATATATCAGGCAGGCACCTTCTCTAAATCGACCATCCTGTAAATTAAGTTCTTTGGATCTAGTCTTGTTCTCTGGGGCAACAGGGAAGAAATCTTTGCCCTGTTCTGTGTCACGTTCCTCTGGGTATTTGAACAGCCCTATCGTGTCTCCTCAATTTTGTCTTCTCCCCTGGTTCCTTCAACCATTCTTCATAGGACTTGTTTTCCAGATGTTGTTGACTCCAACTCCCACCAGTTCCAATCAGCATGACTAATAGGCCAACAACATCTGGAGACCATATGTTCCTCACCCTTGGTCTACATGCATCATTATGTCCACCACACATAGGAAGCACACGGTTACAGCCACCTCTGAATAGGGCTTCAAAGTTATAACCATGGAGCCCAACATACCAGACAACAATGATATGTTTGTTGGAAATACTTCTGTTCCCCACTCGGTCTGATTTTCAGAATCAGTGGCAAACTCCATTTCCACAGTTGTTTCCTCCCCAGAAGGGACTTCCTCGACCCCAGGAACTAGCTGGGCTGCAATGAGCTCTTCCTCTATGCCCTCATACTGAGATGGTTGAGCTGAAAGACAAAAAAACATCACAGTGAATATCCAAGAGTGTCCTGTCTGTCTCAGAGGTCTTATGTCTACCCTGTTTAGTGTGGGGAGAATTTTTGGAAACCCTCAATTCTGAATGAATAATGCACAACTCAATGTAATTCTCATTAGTCCATCATGACCCTCATTTTCTCAGCTAAAAGTATTACATTGTTGTTGTTGATGATGTTTTTTATTTTTATTTTTACTATTTCATCATTAGCCCAGACACTGAGATCTAGTTCCGAGGGCCTTCTGGTGGTTCCCTCACTGCAAGAAGTGAGGTTACAGGGAACCAGGCAGAGGGTCTTCATGGCAGTGGCACCCTCCCTGTGGAACACCTTCCCATCAGATGTTAAGGAGATATGTAACTATACAACCTTTAGAAGACATCTGAAGGCAACCCTGTACAGTGGTACTTCGGGTTAAGTACTTAATTTGTTCCGGAGGTCTGTTCTTAACCTGAAACTGTTCTTAACCTGAAGCACCACTTTAGCTAATGGGGCCGCTGCGCCACCGGAGCACAATTTCTGTTCTCATCCTGAAGCAAAATTCTTAACATGAAGCACTATTTCTGGGTTAGTGGAGTCTGTAACCTGAAGCGTATGTAACCTGAAGCGTATGTAACCTGAGGTACCACTGTATAAGGAAGTTCTTAATGTCTGGTGTTTTATTATGCTTCTGGATACGTTGGAAGCCACCCAGAGTGGCTGGAGCGACCCAGTCAGATGGGCAGGGTACAAATAATAAAATTATTAACAAGATCAATACCAATACCAATGTCACTATCAATATTAAAATCCTGCCTTTTCCCCAGGCTTGGACTCAAAGTGGCTTACAGTTTCACCATTTTAAAGCAATTCACATCATTCTTCTCTTCTGGAATACATTATGTGGTATTATTCTGGCCCCGTAGTGCTTGAAAAACTTTCTGTGATGAGTCACAGAGACACAAGAACATCAGAAGAAGAGCCTGCTAGCTCAAAGCCCATCTGGTCCAGCATCCTGTTCTCACAGAGGCCTGCGGCAAAGCCTGTGAGCATGACCTGATCACAACAGCACTCTCCTGGACAGTACCTCTGAAACAAAAAGCGTGGTGCTTTGACTGAGGATCAGGGAATCCCGTCTGATTGGGGTACAGGTAGGTGGTCCTCACACCAGGCTTCTCCCCACCACATGCAGGACGTGGGTGAACAATGGGATATCGAAGGCTGCCATCAGCCAGCCAGCCAGCCCGGCAGTTATCCAGACCCAGCTTCCAGGCTGCATAGAGTTGACCAGTTGAAGCCAGTGTAGCATTCTGGCTCTGACAGTATTCTTGAGCTTCCTGTAAGGTGAACTGGTCTGGTTGTGTTGCGAAGAAGACCTCACCTAGGGATAAAATAGTAAGCGTGTGAGTTTTGGCTAGATATATTGGAGAGGTCCTATGGAAATGGAAATGGGGTGGTGGGGTGGAAATTGCTGACATTCCCTTATTCGTCCCATGTGTGGAACATAAATTAATCCAGCAAATATGATTGCTGTTCACCTTTGCCTTCAGTCCGCAAATGGAACTTGATTGATTACATTCCTCCATATTTGCATTGCGTTTCCTCTGCACTGAAATACGTGGGGTGGGTTAATGTAATGAGAACATAATTTACGTAATTAAATACGCAAATTATGTAAGTGATGAAATTTCACCATGGGGGACAGTGAGATTACTAATGCGGATCCCACCTGCACTATACATTTAAAGCATCGCCATCCCAATTTAAACAGTCATGGCTTCCTCCAAAAATCCTGGGAAATATAGGAAAGGTACTGAGAATTCTTAGGAGACCCCTGTTCCCCTCAGAAAGGTTCCCCAGGGTTCCCCAGGTTTGATTGTTAAAAATTGTTTTTTTTAATAATTTTTATTTGATTTTACAAATATAAATTTATAACAAAATCAAATACATACCCATATAGAGAGATTTCTTTGAATCTCAAGACTTCCCCCATCCCCTCCCTGGGTCCTATTGTCAACATTTTCAACTGCATATCATTTCATAGTCTATATTTTGTATCTATCCATATTGTCCACAGTATTTGTTATACTGCAAGTTAGATTAAAATCCTGCTAATGTTTTCATCTGTTTACAGTGGTCTCCTAAGTAAATTATAAATTTTTTCCATTCTTTCTTGAAGTTTTTGACTTCTTGATCCCTGAGCTTTCTGGTCAGTTTTGCCATTTCGGAATAGTCTAACCATTAAAAATGGTTAAACCATGGAGTCTTCCAGCATTCAGTTCCATTGGATGTTTATGAGTGCCATGGGAGGGGGAGGAAAATGTATCTCTCCAACCACTTTTTCCACGCCAGGTGTGATTTTATAAACTTCTACCGTGTCACCTCTTACTTGCCTTTTCTCTAAACTAAAAAGTCCCAGACGCTGTAGCGTTTCTTCATAGGGGGCGCTTTGTCTCCTTGATCAGTTTGGTTGCCTTTTTCTAAACCTTTTTCCAACTCTACAATATCCTTTTTGAGGTGAGGCGACCAGAATATTAACATGTCTGGCCAGGGCCGGATTTAGGTTTGATGAGGCCCGAAGCTACTGAAGGTAATGGGGCCCTTTATATGTCCAGCTGTCCTTTGTCAACAACAAATTGTCGCTGTTTTTTGTGTTAAATAATTATAATCTTTATATATAGTATTAGAGTAGCAAGTGGAGGTAATAGGGAACTGTATGTACTAGTAAATAATACTATAGGTCTACTAAATAATAAAGATGAAATATTTTCTGAAGTAGTTTTATAATGGGATCAAAATAAATAATGTATTACATGAAATCAGTCAGTAGGCATAAGACTCACACCCTTAGTCTATGCTGCCTTATCATCAGTCTACAAGCACTCTTTAATTTTGTTTTTTATCTTATATTTTGGAAACATACATCCAGTTTTTTTCCCTTTAAAATTTTTTAGGGCCCCCAAGAGAGTGGGGCCCTAAACTATAGCTTGTTTAGCTTATAAGTAAATCCGGAACTGTGTCTGGCGCATGAATACATTCAAATGCACTTTACTCCTCTACCTCCAACGCAGGAATTATGGAAGAAAACTTACCATTCAGTCTGTCAATATAGCAGTAGACATCAAACATCTCGGATGCTGGGCGCATGCCATATGTCCGTACACCTGGGATGTCGTCTTTGTCTCCTTCACATTTGCTCCGCGGAACCACAATAGGGTACCTGGCCATTAAAGACATTTGTTAATTTTTTACCCAAGATCTCACCCATCTATCTATTTAGAAGATGTATGAACCCCTTGATCAAAGAGCTCTCTGCGTGGTGTGCAGAATAAAGCTGTAAATAAAACACAGCTAAGATCCACAAACCAACTGCAAACAAATATGCACGAAACCACCACCGTTAAAAGCAAATAGAAACTCAATAACGCTTTTGAAACAAATATAGGGTAACTCATTATATTTCTAGGTATGCTTGGCAAAACAAAACAAAAAAGTTTTCAGCAGGTGTCTAAAACAGGGCAGCCCAACTTTCCATACAAAGTGAGGTGCAAGAGCACTTTGGAAGCGGCCTTGGCATGTGTGGGGCAGAGTGAGGCCAAAATTTGGCATGCCTCCACACTGCCTTCCCAAAACCCACTAAGTGAGGAGCAAGGCTCTGGCAGAGTTCTAGTGCCCTCCTTCCTCCTTCCCAAGGCTGGGAAAGTGATAAATCAGACTTTGGGAAGGAGACAGGAGGACTTTGGACTCTGCCAGGGCCCTCACAACCTCCTTCCCAAAAACCAACTCCTTGATTACCCAACTTTGGGAACAGATAGGTAGCCGTGTTGGTCTGCCATAGTCAAAACAAAAAAATTTTTTTTCTTCCAGTAGCACCTTAAAGACCAACTAAGTTAGTTCTTGGTATGAGCTTTCGTGTGCATGCACACTTCTTCAGATACACTGAAACAGAAGTTGCCAGATCCTTCTATATAGTGAGAAGGTGGGGAGGGGTATTACTCAGAAGGGTGGTGGGAATGGGTGATTGGCAGATAGCTGTGATGAGCCTGTTGATGACTCTTAACGACTGCAATAGGTCTTACAGGAAAAAGCAAGGGGTGAGAAGGTGAAAAATGGCTTTGTCATGTATAATGAGATAAGAATCCAATGTCTTTGTTCAGACCAGGTCTCTCCATGGTTTTAAGTTTGGTAATGAGTTGCAATTCAGCAGCTTCTCTTTCCAGTCTATTTCTGAAATTCCTTTGTAGTAATACAGCTACTTTGAGATCTTGTATATATACAAGATTATACATGACAAAGCCATTTTTCACCTTCTCACCCCTTGCTTTTTCCTGTAAGACCTATTGCAGTCGTTAAGAGTCGTCAACAGGCTCATCACAGCTATCTGCCAATCACCCATTCTCACCACCCTTCTGAGTAATACCCCTCCCCACCTTCTCACTATATAGAAGTATCTGGCAACTTCTGTTTCAGTGTATCTGAAGAAGTGTGCATGCACACGAAAGCTCATACCAAGAACTAACTTAGTTGGTCTTTAAGGTGCTACTGGAAGAAAAAAAAAATTTTTGTTTCAACTTTGGGAAGGCAGTGCAAGAGCTGGAGGGTGTCAAATGTTGCTGAGGGCTGCAAAAAAGGCATTGAGGGCCACATGCGCCTAAAAACTTTCACCAAGGGCACCTGCTTAGTTGTCAGTAGGCAAGGAGATCCGAAGTACAGATAAAGCCACACTAAAGAAATGTCTCCTCACAATGCAGAACGGATGCGGCAACGGCACAGGCATGACTGTAAGCTCAATTAGATTGGCCACATGAGAAACATCACCTTCTCAGTAGTGGCCATAGGAAGTTGATTCATAACAAGGCAGACCATGTTGCTCAGTGTTGTCCAAAATGCCTGGCAGTAGCTCTCTAGGGTTTCAGGCAGGAGATATTCCTTGCCCAACCTGGAGATGTCAGGGATTGAACCTGGGCCCTTCTCCATGCAAAGCAGATGCTCTCCCACTGAGCCACAGCCTTTCCCCAATGTGGATCAATACATTGATGGTAGAGGTAGTAGCAATAGTAGAAATGAGATCACCAGCAACGCCACTCAGTTAAATGAACATTCATTTATTAATTGTATGTATTTAGTTTCATTAAATGCTTAAACCTGTGGAAGCCCTCCCATCAGATGTGAAGGAAATAAACAACTACCTGGCTTTTAGAAAACACGTGAAGACAGCCCTGTTTAGGGAAGTTTTTAATGACTGATGTTTTACCGTGTTTTAAATATTCTGTTGGGAGCTGCCCAGAGTGGCTGGGGAGGCCCAGCCAAATGGATAGGGTATAAGTAATAAATAATAATAATCATCATCATATCTGCATATGAGAAGAAACAATAGGTCTAAAGAAAATATAATCCTTTTTTGTTTTTTAGAGATGCACGCCTGTGGGACAGCAAACATCATCTTACAAGAACCATTCCAGTCTTAGAAGAATCATCTGATCAAATACTGACACTGAGACTGGCAGCTGCATGCAATTTGCTCTGGGATTTGCAAAATATTAGCCACTTATGTCACACCAGCTCTCTGTAAGCAACAGTTATAGTACTTAGGGGAGCTTGCTATCAGGCTGGATTCTGAGCTGCCCCCCACCTTGTGCCATGTTGACAGGTGGGCGGAGCCACCACCCCATTGCCTTCCAGATGCTATTGGACTCCAATTCCCATCAAGTCAGAGACATAGACCTTGTTCATCTCCAGATGTTCTTGGACTCCAGCTCTCATCAAGTCCAGCTAATATGGCCAGAAGTCAAGGAAGGCAAGAGTTATAGTTTAGCAGCATCTGGGAGACCCAAGGTTCCCTGCCCCTGCTTTAGCTGAAACCCTCTTTCTTGTAATTTGAACTCACTAATTCAGATCCTTATTCTCTGAAGCAATAGAAAACAAATTGGCTTCATCATCAACGCAACAGCTCTTCAAATGCTTGAAGATGGCATCCATCCCACTACTTCATCATGTACCCTGCAGGCTAAAAATATCCTGCTCATTAACCTTCCCACTGGACTTGCTGAGTCATCATCTGTCCTTACCTGACCGTCTGGTCTCTCAGCCAGCCAGCATCACACTGGTCGTAACCATTCTCATAGGCTGCCTGCAGCTGTTCAGGAGTGGCAATCACAGCATTGTTATCCAGGCAAGCTTGCTGAGCTTTGACAAAAGTCAGGGAATACCTGTTGGTGGATGGCCGGTAATGAAAGATGACACCTGTTGAAGGAAAATAAAAAACAACTGAAGGGGCAACAGGGCATGAACCCATCAACACTTGCATTGCATTTCCCCTAGGGATGTGCTAATATTTCTGCAATTTCAATATGTGTTTCCGGAGAACTGAAACTGACTCTAAAAGCAGTTCCCTCTGGAGGATGAGTGTATGTCACTGGTTTTGGCTCAGTCTTGTTTTCCTTGAAATATTTGTGATTAGGGATGTAGGAGAAATTCAGTTAGCTTTTTCTTTTTGATGCGAACCTACCCAATCTGCACTTCTTAAAACAATATGGAAAGCAGAATGCAGATATTCTTTGAAATTCACACCTCTGAATTTTGCGATGAAGCTCTCCAACCCAACATGTGCCCCCAAATTCATACATTAGGGGAAAGTATGCATAATAGTGTGTGTCTCAGTGAAATCCATATACAAAATCTGCATTAGATTAGGGGCAATTGCATGCAAAAAACATGTGCATTCAGAAAAATGCAACTAAAATGCTGACAATTTTTCATGAGGTCATTTTTTTTGAAGGTTTCCTAGCTGATGGAGAAATCTGGAGAAGTGAAGACCGGATTGGAAAAATGGGAAACTGGAATTGCCAGACTTGTCCATTTCTAGGTGTGATCGGGTCCCTCTTGTGGGTTTCAGGTTGGCCACAGTGAGAACAGGATGCTGGACTAGATGGGACATTGCCGGATCCAGCAGGCTCTTCTTACATTCTTATGTGATTTGTTGTGGACCACTCTGGGCTACTGAATCAGGTGGATTTTGTTACCCTGCATTTGCATATAGCACTAGGCATTGCCACATACCTGTGGGAGAAATGGGTTGCCCAGGAATGAGGCCAATATCAGGAGCAGCTGTACCCGGCACAATTTGATCTTCCCCGGTAAATGGCAAGGTGGATTCTAGTCCTGGCGTGACGGTAGCCCACAAGCTGTCTTCCACCGAGCTCACCTCCAGGGTATCAGTGGTGGGAAGAGCATCTAGGAGCGAGAAGGTGGCGTTTTCTAGACCCTCCCAGATCCCCACATCTGTCCTGTTCTCTGCCTCTTCAACGAAGCTAGTAACAAAGAGATCTGGTGTTGCTGTGAAGCCTTCGTCCACCTCCGAGGCGGTAAAGTCTATTGGCTCCAAGGTGGCAATGCTGCCTCGGGCCTCCTCCTCGGTGGCGTTGAGTGCGAATTCCAGCTCAACATCTGTCTCAGTGACTGTCTGGATGGTGAAGCCACTGCCCAGTTCATCAATTATCTCGCCGGTGAAGTTCTCATGGATGATTGTGTCCAAGTCGCGACCTAGGGTGGAAGAGTGAGGATTCATGGAATATGAATGCAATGGATGAATACAAAGCATTGCCAGGCTAAAACCTTAGGTCCCCCAAAGTCCTGAAACAATGCTACATCAGGGGGCTTTATAGGAAATTTACACGGTGGACAGATCTAACTCAGTATTGTCCACACTGACTAGCAGTGGCTCTCCATGAGTGTCAGGCTTCAGTGAATTCTGATCCTCTCCTGCTCACACCAGACAGCCAAGGAAGTAGACAAGGAAGCTCTTACCGAGTCTTTATTCAGTATTCACAGTGAGAGGCTCATTTATGCTGCCTCTTAGATTAATGGCGCTGCTCCAGCTGAGCTCCTCCTCCCTCCCTTCCTAGTAACAGCACTTCCCCTTATGGTGGCCACTAGGGGCTAATTGTCTTTGAGTTCTTTGCTCTTCCACTTTCAATGCACGCTGGGTTTTGGGAGAAGGGGGGTCAGGAATACTTTCCAGTGATAACGTGTCAGCTGGCTGCTCTGTCTCTGTCTCCCCCTTCTGTTCTCCCAACACCTCCCAACTCTTCTGTTCACCTGTCTCTGAGCTGTGACCTTCCTCAAACCACTGCTGTAAATCAATACGGGACCGCCTACGGGACCACCTCTCCTGGTATGCCCCATGGAGGACCTTAAGGTCCACAAATGACAATATTTGGGAGGTCCCAAGTTGCAAGGTGGTTAGTTTGGTCTCAACTAGGGCCAGGGCCTTTTCAGTACTGGCCCCGACTTGGTGGAATGCTCTGTCACAAGAGACTAGGGCCCTGCGGGACTTGACATCTTTCCGCGGGGCCTGCAAGACAGAGCTGTTCCGCCTGGCCTTTGGTTTGGACTCAGTCTGACCCTTATGTTTCCCTCCCCTTATGGTTTTGATCTATGGGCTACTTTTAAAATGAGGCTGCATTTTAAATTGCATTTTAACCTGCATTTTAAATTGTCCCCCCTTCTGTTTTTACTGTAATTTTACTGGTGTTAGCCAGTATTACTGCCTTCCTCTTCTCTAAAAGGTTCAAGGGGAGGGCAGGCGGCCTCCACCATTCCTCCTCAGTCCCGTTCCCCTCAGCCCAGTCCCTGACAATGGGTGTCTCTCCCAGTCCCATCACCTCTTCCACCCAGTATAGGTGCAAGGTCTGATGGTCACAGGAGGTTAGATAACCCACTGACTGCTACTGGAGATTGGCCCATGACTCTCATGCTTCTGTACTCTTGCATCTAGGAAAGTACAAAGAAATAACTTGGGACCCAGCACTTACCAGCGTAGCAGATGGCATCATAGCGGGAATGGGGGTGAGGATACCCTGTCTGGTTGACGTGGAGGTACACGGTGCGCACCCCGACCAGGCCGCCACCACAAGTGGGGCGTGCCTTGTTGATGGGATACCGGACGCTGCGGTCTGCCAGCCAGCCAGCGCTGCAGACATCCATCCCATCCTTCCAGGCCAAGTACAGTTCTCCCGTCGTTGCCAAACGAGCGCCAAGGCGGTGGCATTTCTCTGCAGCTTCTGGGAAGCTGAATTTCTCCGGGGAGGTGGCGTAGAAGACTTTCCCTGCAATCACACATAGCAATTTTTATTTATTACAATTGATTTATTAATTGCCCTCTAAACCACTGTCTCAAGGCAATTTACACACAAGATAGTTAAAAGCACAAAAACAACAAGACCCCAAACCCTAACAATTGGACAGTCATGGTCAAGACCGCTTTAACTAGCTGGGAAAGCCTATTGGGACAAAAATGTCTTCAACTGTTTCTGGAAAGTGGAGATAGTGGGCACCTGTCGTGTCTCGACAGGATTGCTATTCCACAAAACAGGGACAGCCACACTAACGGCCCTGATCTGAGTTACTGTGGCTTCTGAAATCTTTGGAATTTGCAGGAGAAGCTATCCCACAAACTTCAGTAATCTAAAGTAGTTAAACCAAGGATTAGCCGAAGGTTTGCATCTTTTCCTTTTTACACAGTGATCTTGGCTTTTTCTTAGATAGTTCACAGGGTCAAGGGGTCAAACAGAACGGAGGTGAGGAGATTCAAAATGGCAAGCATGTAATGAATAGGAAAGATAGTCTGCAGATACTGGATGAAAGCCAAGGAGATTTATATAGTTAGAGATGCCACTAAAATGTAATTTGAACTGGCTGATGTGAGACTAAACCAAGCAAGACTCAACTCAGCTGATGCCTGGGGAACGGGGTCCAACCCTACAATCTGCAAGGCCAGCCAGTTCCCTTGGGGAGTTTAATCCTCCCCCTCCCCTGCAGCTACCTTTACCTGCCTGACACCGGGCATCACATATGACATCAGATGTGGGGCAGGTAGTCATGGCTTGGAGAAAATGGCTTTGTGGTCTAAATGGGGAGGCGTGACAGGTGAAGTTTGTTCCAAGGGCTGGAGGTTCACCATCACTGGGGCAGATAAGATTGCACGTATATTTTATTCAAAATGATATCCTTGAGCACTTGGAGAAGCTAACTCGTGAATGTAAAGTCAGCCAGGGCTCTGCTGCACCACAAGAGGGCCACAGACCACCAACTGTCATGAACACCTTGAGGTGGCAAATGGAGTGTATAAGTGTTAAATAAGTAAGAAACAATTACCTTCCATTTCTTCTGCATAACAATACACATCGTACGTCTCATCTGTCTCACGAACACCGTATGTTCTTACTCCAGGAAACTCATCCTTGTCACCATAACAACCTTCCCGGGGATGGTGCATTGGGTACCTGATTCAGTGAGAGATTCAGTGAGAAGAAGAAGACTGTGTTGCCTGGGGGTGGGGTGGAGAAATACTGTTTACTGTGTGGTGCTGGGATGGAGGTAGTATCTTGAAGAGCAAAGGGAACCTAAGCAGAATTTGGATATACACCTATGCATGTATGAAGAGCCTAGCAGCTGGATCAAAAGCCCATCTAGTCCAGCATCCTCACAGATGCTCATGGGAAGCCTGGAAGCAGAACCTGAATGCAACAGCAGCTGTCCCCACTTGATATACTACCGCCAGCAGTAGAGGTAGAACATAGGCATCAGGGTAAGTAGCCAAGCCATAGACAGTGCTGACTTCATAGATTTGTCTAATCTTCCTCTAAAGCCATCCAAATTGGTAGCCATCATTGCACCCTGTGGGAGCAGTTTCCATAGTTCGACTGTGTTGCATGAAGAAGTAAATTATATTATCTATGCTGAATCCCCAGGATGTAAAAGTATGAGATAGGGGGGAGAAAACCACCTCCCTATTCACTTCCCCTATGCCATGCATGATCTTAGACACTTCCATAGCGTACCCACTCAATTGCCTTTTCTCTAAACAAAAAACCTCCAAATGTTGCAACCGTTTCGCATAGGGAGTTGCTCCAGCCCCTCGATCATTTTGGTTACTGTTTTCTGAACCTGCTACAGCTCTACAACTTCCTTGTGGAGGTGAGGATGGCCAGAAGTGTACACGGTATTCCAAGTGTGGTTACAACATAGAGTTGTGTAACGGCATTGTGATATTGGCTGTTTAATTTCCAGTCCCTAACATGGACTTCTCCATCTTCGCAGCTGCCACACACTTGGTCAATATCTTCACTGAGTCATCCACTACAACCCCCAGGTTTTGTTCCTGGTCAGTCATCACCACTCCAAACCTCTTTAGCATCTATATGAAATTTGAGAGAGAAGGCCAATGTGCATCCCTTGATCTGATGGGGGGGGGGATGTTCCATTAACCTGGGAAGTTGTAGAAGCAAAGTGATGAAAATTGGGGTGACATTCCCACATGCAGTTCTTCCTTGCCGTTTTCAGGGGGGAATTATGAGGGAAAAGGAGCACGCATGTGCAGAAAAGATGGAAGAATAGCGACGTCCAGTGACGTTAGTTGTGATGTCCGCTGGTGTGAATGAAATCTGATATAACATGAGGGTATATGGGTCAAAAAGCTACAGTTCCATAACCCAACAGGTACTGCAGTACAAAAAGAGCAGGAAAATCAACAATATACCCAATGCCATGTTGCAGAATACAGCTGCAAGAAGCAAAAACCGGTGTGGAACAGCCCCTAGTCACATTGACCTCTGACCCTTTTCTGATTCCTTGTCCATGATAACCTGAATTTCCCCCAATGACCAATTTCTCCCCTGTGGTTTGTTCATATAATTCCCTGCCAGCACTCACCTGACTGTCTGATCAGCCAACCATCCAGCATCACACTGGTCAAAGCCATCGTCATAGGCAGCCTGAAGCTGTTCTGGAGTTGCAATGACAGCACTGTTCTGGATGCAGGCCTGCTTGGCCTTCTCAAAGTCCAAAGTGTACCGGGTGGAGATGGCTCTGTAATGGAACACGATGCCTGGAAAACACATTCACCAACATACACACATGCATCAGTAAATAACCCAAACCAGTTGAGTTTAAAATATAAGTGAGGCAGAGGGCAGCGACTTAGGATATTCAGGAACTGGAGTGATACTGCAGAGAATCTAGCGTTGCCTGTGTGCTTGCTTCTGGGTCCCTGCAGGTCTGAAACACATAAACTTCCCTTTTGAGGCCCACGGGCCCTCCTTCAAACTGGAGAAAGTGTTGCGGGCACCGCACACAAACACACACGCTGCAACCAAGCACACACCGCAACTTATTCTCATTGGATACAACACAATGTTTCTTTCAAGTCAAATTTCAGGACGGGCAGGGGAAAGGTACCATGGTGGTGACCATGGTGGTGACATTAAATGGGTAAGTCCATTTGATCAGTCTATTTGCCCCCCCCCACCTTTAACACCAATTGATAGGTGGAGCAGGATTACTACCATGGCAAGCACAGAATGCAGTTAAACGTGTTGCCCCATGTCTGTCAAGATGCTGTCAGCGGCTCCTGGACACTGGAACCAGAACCACGACTGAGCGAGCCAGTTGCGCCAGACCATACAGCCCCATCACAGCCAGCATCCTTGGAACACGAGCCAGAACCTGAACCCCGGACCAGGGAACACCCCAGGCCGCAACGCACACGTAGGCCGCCGGCGTACCTTGAGGACTATGAATGCGACCTCCCGGGCAGGACTGGAACTTAGAGGGGAGGGGTGTTATGTACTGAGTTGAATAGGATCCAAACTGCAGCAGTCTGATTGGTCCTAGAACAATAGGATCCAAAAGGCAGCAGTCTGATTGGTCCTAGAACAATAGGATTCAGAATGCAGCAGTCTGATTGGTCCTAGAACAATGCAGCAGTATGATTGGTTGGCAGGAACCACCCAATCATGCTCCAGATAGAAGTGAATCCACAACCTGATTGGCTTACAGTAGAATTCCGGAATTAGCCAATCATGTGCAGCCCATTGTGTAAATAATGTATATAAAGCAGATACCTTGAGGGGACTTTCATTCATTCCTCCTCACCACTATTAGCTGAATAAAGAGCATGAAATCACTTTGCGACTCTGAGTATATTTCACCTACTTTTAAGGCTCTCCGGGTTCTGGGGTATGGAGGGCCTGGAAAGCTTTCTAATGACAATGTTTCAGCCGGGTGTTGCTCTCCCATGATTTCTCAACTTCCCCCTTCATCAGCCTCTGAGCTGCGACCTCCCTCAACCCCCTGTTGTAAATCTATACTGTCTTCCTCTTCTTCCTCCCTGGTAAGGGTCAGGATGGGGAGGAGGTCTCCACCATTCCTCTTCTGTCCAGTCTCCGACAATGTCATGGGCCTGTCAAAATCCCCCCACTCTTGCAATTAGAAGCAAACTTCCATGGTTGCCAACTTCTCTTGCATCTAATAGCCTTTGGTGATGGTGGGCCGCGCCAAACTCACTGCCTCCTGGTAAGCTGCAGAAATGCCAGTAGTGGAAGGTGCGGTAAGCCCTGCTAGCTTGCCCTGGCAACCACTCCTTGTGTGAAGTGCATGGCCATCTGGAGAACCCAACTCAAAAAGCTCAGCCATAGCGGCAGCAACAGGAAAAGATGCAACCTTACCTTTTACCTTCACCTCTACGGTGTCCTGGCTATCCTCAATGCCATGTATCACCTCGCAGCGATAGATCCCGGTATCGTTGGAGCGAAGTGCCTTGATTTCCAGCGTGGCATCAGTGGGTATGGCTGGGTAATTGGGCAAAGAGACCACCTCCTGGTATGCAGTGTTGATTCTCACGTGCCCATCCATGGCCACCAGCAAAACAACCTCTTTGCCGCCTGAAAGCTTGCTCCATTTGATCCGCGGAGTCAGAGGCGGGGTGAACGGAGACGTGGTGACGTGTTCCAATGTGTCAATGTAGTAACAAGGGATGGTCAGGGTGTTTCCCAGGGGAATGCGCAGGGGGGAGCGTAAAGGTATGCTCACACTCAGTGTGGCACCATGATCTGCTGGTTCCAAGAAGATGAGGAGGTGAGAGAGGGAGAAATCAGCAGGATTCGCCCATTGCTAGACATGGTGGTTATCGGTGGCATGCGGTGAAATCTTTCATAGGGGCATTGTTAGGGCTAGAGGCACCAGCTTACAAAGGCGATGGGGACCCCGACATCATGCGTGCGACATCATAATGTCCTGATGTTGCACGCATGAACATCGCACCTCCCTAAGTCGGGCAGAAACTTCCGGGCTTTGGGAAGGGGGCGCCAGGCCTTGGACAGGATACTAGAGTCCTGCTGCCTCATTCCAAAAACTGGGAGGCTTTGGGAAGATGGTGGGAGGGCCTGGACTCAGTCGGAGCATCGCGTCTCCCAAGGCCGGCTTAAGCATATCCGGTGCCATGGTGCAAAGATCCCTCTGACGCCCACCCTCATTTCCCAGAGTTGTCAACCTTTTCCCAAGCCTCTGCAGGGATTGCTCTCTTCCCGTGGGGGCTTGGGAAGGAAGCTGCATGCCCGCCAGCCATATAGTTGGCGGGGCGCAGCTTCCATCCGAAGCCTCTGCGGGGATCACTCTCCTCCCACGAAGGCTTGGGAGGCAAGTTGCACGCCCTCCAGCCATATGGCTGACAGGGCGCAGCTGGCAGACATGCAGGAGGGAAAGGGGAGGCCACTGGCAAAGCTGTGCAGCTCCCCCACTCACTGGGGTACCCCTGAGAGTCTGGCACCCTGGCGCAACGCGCCAGTAAACCCAATGGGAAAGACGGCTGTGGCGCCTCCCTCTCTAAGCCAGGTAGAAGCTTCCCAGGCTTTGGGAAGGAGGTGCTAAGCTTTAATATTCTAACCCACCGGGAACATGTAAGGGACTAGCCTAGTGCCCCATGTCCATAGACCTCACACCACTGGTAGCTAGATTCTGCCTCCATGTTTGGAAGCAGTAATGCTTCTGAATACTAGGGGAAGGGAGAGTGCTCTTGTTCTTGGGTCCTGTTTGTGGGTTTGCCACATGCAACTGGCTGGCCACTATGAGAACAGGATACTGTTCACAGGAAGGGGCTTGAGGCCTAACACTATCCACACACAAAACTTCATATATTTTAAGGATGGCTCTGGAGGTCTCACATACCTAAAACTTCCACAGCGACAGCTGCAGTGATGATTCGCAAACACACAAAGGCTAGTAGAAAAGTGGTCATTGTTTTCCTGAAAGAAGCACAAAGACAAAAGAGCTGTGTTAGAGAGAAATGGACAGCACCATCTTTTGTGGAATGAAGGTGGCAAGAAGTGAGAGTAGCTCCTGTATTTGCAAGAGGTGTGGGGCAAGCATTGGTTTAACTAGGGGCGATCTTCTGGAAATGACAATGGGGGAGAAGAACCTTCACTGAGTGATATATTGTTAATTAGTAATGTTAGTTAGGTTGTATCCAGTGTTGTTGTTGTTTCTACCTTTCCTCCAAGGAGCTCAAGGTGGCAAACTTGGTTCACCCCCTCTCCATTTTATTCCTGTGTAGCAGGTTAGGCTGAGAGACAGTGACTGGTCCAAGGCCACCCATTGTACTTTATGGCTGAGTGAGGAAGAACCCTGATCTGCAAGGTCCTATACCGATACACTAACCGCTATACCATGCTAGCCTACTCAGAGTAATCCCATTGAAATGAACGCATGTGAATAACTAAGGTCCATTAATTTCAGTGGCTGTACTCCAACTAGAACTTAGCTGGATACAATCTATCATGATGATGTAAAAAAACCATCCTGGAACCAATTCTGGTGAAGGTGCAGCATATAGAAAGACATAACAAACTAGAGAGAAAGTGGTGGCCAACACATGAAAATAGTGGATGAGATTCAGATTCAGATTCTGCAAAGTGGCCTTCTTTTTCTAGGCACCTGGTTGGCTACTGTGGAAACAGGATTGGCCTTGGGCCTGATCCAACAGGCTCTTATTCTGTTCCTATGCTCTTAGTGCCTATCACTTTCATTGGGTGATCCGCCTAGTATTATGAAACAAGGAGAAAAATTGTGAGTCCATTCTCTCTATACTAATCGAAAAACAAACCAAAACACCCCTCTATTGTGGCCTCTTAGTCATCTATTTTTCTGCATCTGAGCACCATAAGGACATAAGAAAAATCCTGCAGGACCAGACCAAAAGCCCATCAATTCCTGCATTGTGTTTTGTGCAGTGCCTCTAGGATGACTGCAAGCAGACTGTGAGTCCAATAGACTCCCCCCTCTTGTATTCCCAAGCAACTGGCATTTATATTATCATTCTTTCTGGAATCCTTCTAAGCAAGCAGCCATCATCACCCCTTGCAAAATTGGGTGCTGGTAGTCAGGAATGCAGACCATTTTCTACACAACATGACATACTGCTCTCTCTCTTTCCTCTATTCAGGTAGGCAAGATGCATTATCAGAGTTAAAAAACATATTCTAGATGGGAAAACCACTTAAAGAGGGTGGAAAGCAGGGCTGGAGAAGGGTGTGGTCTGATAAGAGGGGGTGTGGCTGGGGAAGAGGGTGTCCTGGGAATAGTCCCAAGGGCCACACTGAAAGGTGTGGAGGGGCACATTTGGCTCCTGAGTCTGAGGTGCCCCGCCTCTTACTGTAAGTAAATAAATATGGCATAAAAATGGACATTGGTTTATCAAACTTGGACCAACCGCCAATCAGTTTCATTTTGTGACCCCTCAACCACACCATGGGCCAGAACAGAGATCTGATGCTTGGGAAGTCCTGCCCAACAGGGCTCGAACATAACGGAGGAAATGTGGAGGAGCTCTGGTTCATTTGGGTCCCGTGATTTGGTGCACACTTCTGTGAACAAATCCCTGATTGTTTTCACAAGATGCCTTCCTAGAACTGAGAGTTTTTCTGTTCAAAATCCAGCTTGCTTCAGGAAATGGGAGGGGAGAGATTTTAGGCAGGGGAGGAACTCATTTTACATCTCTCTCTCTCCCCCCCCCTTCTTAAATAAGGCAAACGCTGGAACCCAAATACAGAAATAAATATACTTCTGTGACTTTTTGTGTGTGTGTTTTCTCAGCTGTAGCAAAAATAAGAAATTTATTCCATTCTGACCGGCTTCCAAACCACCCCAAGACTGAAACTCCTTTATACATTTAGCTACTTGGGATGGTGCTCTTCTCCTCTCCCGTCCTTATTATTTTTTGTTTTAATTGCCACAATTCCTTGGTCATCAAATTAACTGAAACAAAATAACATGCTCTTCAACATTTCTCCACTGAAAATAGGGACGTCCCATTCCATAATGATAATTTTACTATTCATCCTACTGGGTTGCCCCAGCCACTCTAGGCAGCTTCCAACATATATAAAAACATTGTAAAACATTAAACATTTAAAAACCCCTTCTTATATAGGATTGCCTTCAGACAGCTCAAGCATCAGATAACTCCTTACCCTCCAATGAAATAGGGACATCCTTAGGAAAAGTGGGACATCCCGGGATCAAATCAGAAACTGGGATGGCTTCTCTAAATCAGGGACATCCCTGAAAATAGGGACACTTGGAGGGTCTGAAAAAAGGATATGTTTGGACCAGCCTGTTTCCCAAGTTATATTCTAAGAAGGAGGAGCTGGCAGAATTATTTATGTCAGCCCCATTAGGCAGAGGTATGTGTGCATTGAAGGGCAAAACCAGGTTATTAGCTGAACGCACGGATGCACTGAAGGTGTCTGAGTTTTATACAAACGAATGCAAAGGGATTTCCGTCCAAGTAAATGTGCACCTTATATTGGAAAGAACAGCCAGATTTTGGAAAATCTGAAAGCCCCATAAAGAGAACAGGTCTTCACTGGTGCACCTCGTGTCTGCTGTAATGGGAGCTAGCGTTTCACTCTTGAAAGAAAACATAGCTTAGAGCTGTCATCTTCAAGCACCCAGGACCCAGCCTATAAATCGATTTTCTGAATAGGCCTATCTTTCTCCATTTCTCTCTGGATCATCAATTGCCCAAAGAGGACAGGACAGGAGGACTTTGTGAGCCAAAGCACATTGTGTGCGTGTGTGTCTAATTAATTCACTTTTGTTTTGAACCAAAAGCAGCCAGCAGTGCCTTAATACAGCGTCACACTTCTGATCCACATTGTTCCTTGTGCTGGTTTCCTGCTAGAAAAATCACCCCCACCAGAGCTACTGTTTGCCCCCAAAGGTGCAGTAAACTGTGATTACTTTCAGTAAGCTGCAATTAATGTTAACAAGCTGTTTAGGCCTATTACCCAGCTGTTTTTGTGCAAAGGATCCCTTGTCCTCATTTCCACCCAGTCATTCACCTTCTCTCCTTCTGTTTTTCTTTCTTTCTTTCTTAAACACAACAGTCCTGGCATCACCATGTGATATGCTTTGGCATCTACCAGGACCCCATTACTCCAGAAGGGCTCTTAGGCAGCCAAGCACATTTCCAGGACCTCCTTTAATTTTTTTCTGGCACTAAGTCTGGTAGCTTCCTATCATGAGGCAGAGTGAGGCAGCTGCTTCAGGCGGCAAATTCTGAGGGGGGGGAGTGGCTAGAAAGGTGTGCCATGTGGTCTGCCCTGCAGCCCCTAAGCTAGCTTGCCACCATAACAGCTGGCACACCAATGAGGTGACATGAGGCAAACCAGCTTGGATGGTATGCGCCTACCTCTCCACTGGAGCATGTGCCTGGATCTGCATGGGGAAGCATTGGTGGCATGTCTTGCCTCAGGTGCCCAAAAGTCTTGGGCTGGCCCTGGCTACCATGTTAATTCCTCTAGCACCTGTGATGTGGTGCTGCTTTGAGACAGTACTGGAACTTAAATGGCAGCTGCCTGGAGCCAATCAGCAGTGGGTGGTGCCCTTTGGGACCGGTAGGGCGGAAGGCAGGGAGACCAACAGCAGGTGGTGCGAGAGCCAATGACAGGCAGAGTCAACCCATTCTCCTCTGTCTTGTGTTCTCCAATGGCGGCACTAAGGTAACGAGGAGGAAGCTGATAGGCTGTGCTCTCCCCTGGCTGCTTGTAAGTAAGAAGGCAGGCAGGTGAGGACTGGCTGAGGGAAGCTGGGGGTTTGTGGGGCAGTGCCCCATTTGTCTTAATGGAGCAGCCTCTACTGCAACCAGATTAGCAACACCAACACCACCACCACCACCAGGTAACTTTGTCAATGGGTGAAGGAAGCAGCTGCCTCTGAGGCAACTATACAAATGGAGCCAAAAGATGGAAGCTGGTCCTAAAAGCTAGAGAGCACAGTAGGAAGAAGATGGTGGTTATTTATGTATGCGACTACTGCGGCCCATGTTTTGTTAGCCCTCAAATGGAAAACGAGCAAGGTCCCAACTAAAGAAGAATGGCAGCTGAAGTTGACAGAATATGCACAGCTTGCGGACTTAACATATAGAATAAGGGAACAAGAAGAACATACGTTTAGAGAAGATTGGAAAATATTTATTGGATATATGGGAAAGAATGGTGTACGCTGGCAGCATTAAGATAAATTCAGCAGTGTAAATAAGCTTTGATGGATGCAATAATGGAATGCTGAATTGTATAATTTCTGTAAAATATGCAGGGATTTATGATATGCAAAATGAACCATGGAAAGAGAAGAAGGGAAGTCATTGATATCTTAAGGATGTAAAAATGAGTATCTTAAATTGGAAAACAGAAAATTTAATAAAATATATATACGAAAGAAAAGATGATAGTGTGATTCAGCAAAGGTCAGCTTGCAACCCACTGGCCAGAAGCATTACTGTTTCCGGCCCTCGAGGCAGAGCATAGCCACTATGGCTGGTAGCCATTGATAGTCTTATCCTCCATGACTTCTTTTTAAGCCATCCAGTTTGGTGGCTATCACTGCCTTTTGTGGCAGCAATTTCTACAGCTTAACTACGCACTGCTTTCTTTTATCAGTTGTGAATTTTCCAACATTCAGCTTCACTGATAGTCAGTGAGCAGGTGTGCCAACTCTAGGGGGTGGAGTTGTCTTCCAAACTCTCAATAATTGTTTGAAGGGGGCTCAGCCCTCCCAATATTGAGGGGCCCCAGTGCAATGTCGCAGAAGGCTGCACCAGCCTGGGGAGCATTCGGAGATGTTTGTGACATTGTGTGAAGTGTGCAGGACGTAAAGTATTATTATTATTATTATTATTATTATTATTATTATTATTATTATTATTAGTAACCCGCCCATCTGGGCCTCCCCAGCCACTCTGGGCGGCTTCCAACAAAGATTAGAAATACATTAAAATGTCACACATTAAAAACTTCCCTGAACAGGGCTGCCTTCAGATGTCTTCTAAATGTCAGGTAGTTGTTTATCTCTTTGACATCTGATGGGAGGGCATTCCACATATGCATGATGCCTCCCCCCATCTTAGGGGCAACACAGTGTCACTGTGCATGAGTGCTAGTGTTATGAGAGAGGGTAGTGCGTTTGGGCCACACTAACCTCCCCACGCTGACCTCCTGCTCTCCCTTTGGTAGGCAAAATTGACCCAGCTGCCAGGAAGTTGGTCCAGTGGCTCCACCTCCCCTTCTGAGACACTTCTCTTTTGGAAGAGACCAAATTGCAGCCAGGCAGAAGGCACATTTGCTACTGGCCTCATTTGCAGTGGCAGCAAAAAAGAAAAAGAAAAACACCTTTGAGTTCTTGTCACTGTTAATGGTGAGCCTCACACTTGAGAAACTGTTGGAGAATTTCTCCTCTCTCTAGAGCCGTGGTTCCCAACATGGGGCACATGCCCCACAGGGGGGCAATTAGATTTTTAAGGGGGGCAATTCGAGAATGAGTTATTAACAATTGTTAATGGCCTTTTAGGCTTCCTCCATGTGAATAGGAGTCCACTTTTTGAATAATAAGAATTACAGTGGTACCTCGGGTTACATACACTTCAGGTTACAGATGCTTCAGGTTACAGACTCCGCTAACCCAGAAATATTACCTCAGGTTAAGAACTTTGTTTCAGGATAAGAACAGAAATCGCGCGCCAGTGGCCCGGCGGCAGCAGGAGGCCCCATTAGCTAAAGTGGTGCTTCAGGTTAAGAACAGTTTCAGGTTAAGAACAGACCTCCAGAACAAATTAAGTTCTTAACCCAAGGTACCACTGTACCATCAGGATTTTAGAGATGCTTAGGTGGGGCATGGCCCAAAAAAGTTGGGAACCACTGCTCTAGAGAGATTGAATGAAATGGTTCACCCTTTCTAATTTCTCAGACTACGAATAGAGTGAAGAGAGTTTTGAGAGGCCATTTGCACACAGTGCTAGTCTCAACAAGAACCTGATCAACCGCTGTGGTGGAAACTCCTCAGACCCAGACATTTTGCTTGGAACAGCTTTCCCTTTTGGGCACATGGAAAAAGAAAATATATCCTCTTGGCGCTCGCCATACAAGAGGGTCTGCTTTTTCTCTCGCTGAGAGCCATGTTTATACAGCAGGATGCAGTGGTCAAGCTTTTCCTGGACTGTACCATTTCAGGTTGCAGGTATGTGTGTGGGCAGATCCACACCACATATTTAAAGCACATGACTTCCCCCAGTGAATCCTGGGAACTGTAGTTTAAGGGTACTGAGAACGGAAAGCCATGTGCTTCCAATGTGCAATGGGTGTGCTTTAAATGTTTGGAGTGGGGCTTGCCTGTGTGTGGGTCACATATCTGTGTGCAAAAACCCTCTCCCTCAGAAAACGAGCATATAAAGGAGAGAATTCCCCTGCATGGCTCATACAATTTTACGGGTGCTGGGAGTTGTTAGGAGATCTCCTGGTCCCTTCAGAGACCTACCATTTCTCAGAGTTCCCTGGGAAGAGGGATTAATTGTTAAGCCACTCTGATAAATATAGCTCTGTGAGGGTAGTAGGTGGTATCCTCTCAGCAGCCTTAACAAACTATACTTCCCATGATTCTTTGGGGGAAGCCATACCCATTTAAAGTGGTATGATACTGCCTTAAATATACAGTGCAGATGTGGTCTAATGTAAGCTCAGGGTTTTATGACTGGAAGGCCCCATGTTTGTTTGTTTTCTTAAAAGGCAGATGTGGAGAACCTTGACCATGATTGGTCCTGTGGCATGGAAGGAAGAAGTTAGATCCTAACAGAAGGCAAACATTCAAAACAGGGTCCCTGTAGATGCATTTTAAAAAAAAGAAAACAAAACAAGTCCACCTCATGCCAACTATACAGCTTCTTTTCTTCTTTGCATCTGGCAAGGATAGCAATTAGGAAAGCTTGTGTTGGGTTACACTTAGGGTTGCCGACAATTCACACACTCACACCCAGGAATGGCTCCTGTGCCTTTAACCAGTGATGAGGAAACTGTGGTCCTCCAGCTGTTGCTTGGCATGGCCCATAGTCAGGGATGATGGGAGTTGTGGTCCAACAACACTGGAAGTTCCCCAACCCTGCTAAACAGGCAGAAATTCAGTAGGTGAAGTTTTATTACCACCATAGGTGCAGTGATAGGAAAAGTTTCCACCTGCTCAATTTCTCCTTGCAGAGCAACTATTGAATATTCTAGAGTGCTGTCCAATATGAAAATGAGATTAGAAAGGGGAAGCCTAGCTTTGGTATGTTCCTCCTTTCTCCTCAGTGCCCCCTGTGCTCAGTTATTCCAGGGAAAATACACCACAGTAATAACATCATTAATACCTTAGCTTTTATACACTACTTGAGAGCAGGGATGAGGAACTGCTGCCCTCCAGATGTGGATGGACTACAACTCCCATCAGCCTTGACTGGTGGCTCTGCTGGCTGCTGGGTATTGAGTCCACCAACATCTGGAAGGTGACAGGCCCCTACACCCCTGCTTCAGAGGGATCAGAGCACTTCAGACACATTACTGCAGTCCTCACTATGACCCTGTGAAGTGAGTACAGATGTGGGTTATATTATAGTGCAGATGAGGACTGGAGGCTGGCTGTATCTACATAGTAAGTTCACGGCAGAGACCCAAGATTCAAAAGAGAGGCTTCCCAAGTCGGAGTGCAAGACTCTTTCAATGCAAGCTGACACCTGCCTACTCAGAAGTAAGCCCTGCTGAGTTCGATAGGATTCGCTCCCAGGCAGTGCTTTTTTCTGGGGGTACACAGGGGTACGCATACGCCTAAACATTTTGTGAATCTAAGTTTGGCCTCATTGAGGGGCAGTATTTCAATATGAGTAGGAAAATGAGAGTACCCCTAAAAAATTTTTTAGAAAACCAAGCACTGCTCCCAGGTAAATGAGTAAAAGTACTGCAGGCTCAGCTACTGTGTTATGCTAGCTTCAACAAGACCTTTATCTCAACAGGGAGATTTCCTCAAGTAACTGAAGGAGTTTGCTTACACCATTAAAGCAATTAGTACTCTGAGGAGCTCTTGATCTGCTATAAACAATGTCAAGGAGACAGGTTTTCAGCCCAGGGGGGTTTCTCTTTCTACTATAATATTCATGACAGCCAACACATCTCTCTCTCTCTCCCCCTCTGTCTCTGACAACACACACACACATTTTAAATACCCCAATGTCCATCAAAAGTTCTCTCACACAAGGGATCATGCTTCCTTTTATAATATTAGGCTCAAGTGCAGCTGCTGAAAACTCAAGGATCTTTCCTCTCCTTTAAATATTTTCATGAGTGTGCCATTCAGTTTAAAAAAATGAATAAACAAATAAGAAGGAAAGCAACACTGTATGGCCTGTTGCCTTAAAACCAGCTCAAGAAATTATTTCCCCATCAAGTGGATACCAGCGGTGCTTGCTGTTAAGGTAGAATTTGGGGTCAAGAGGTCCAAGGCCCTGCTCAGGAGAATGAGATCAGCAGGGCTGGTTTACCACATTTTGAAGTAAACAAACTAATACAAATTTCTGGAGGCAAACCATCCATAAGACCCATAAACCTAGAGTCTAAAACTACCTAACTGGTGGGTTTCTAAGGTGACCCAGCAAGGTGAATTAGCACAGTAAGGGTTAACCCAAACCCTATCTTCATTATTTGCTTCCTTCCTCCTCCCATTTTTGACTCCAGGTTTATTATGCCATTCCCAGAAACGTACAAAACCAAATGGCAGCTGGTTGGTTACCTGGAACTAGAAGTCAGCAGGTTTGAATCTCCATTAAGTCTCCAGGGCTAGCTGCTTCAGACTAGAGGTTAGCAGGGTCCTTTAAGAAAAGAGGAGAGAGAAGGTAGGGTCCTTTCAAGGCAGCAAGCAGGCAGGGCAATCTGGACGTATGGTTCTATGGAAGCATCTGCCTTAGCTTTCCTTGGTTGCCGGAAAAAGGAATGTACGCAGATGCAGAGAGACAAAACACAACGTTCTGTGTTATTGAAGGCCATTATGGTGCTCAGCGGTAAGACGCGAGACCAAGCAGAGTTAACCAGTGCTGTGGGTGACATAGCTGGCAGCCAACACATCCCTCTAGGCTTGACGCAGGAGAGGAAATAAGCTTTTTGCTTCATCTGCTGAATCTGTGTGCATGTCATAATGATGCTCTTCTACCAACCAAGAAACAATATCATGGCACTGGAAGAAGGTAATGCTTGTCTCCTGTGGTAAAGGGCAGCTTTGTGATGGGGTGGTTTGGTACATAGATTCTGGAAAAGTAGCCCCTATGGCCTGATCTTTATTCCCACCCCATCTTCTACACAGCAGCTGCTCTTTAATACATAGACAAAAACAAACCCAGACACTCGAAATGTGACTGTGGCTTTTCACATATCATCGCTTACGCAGCATCACCAAAACAGAGGAAGATTGTAATTTGGATTGTAGCACCAGGGTGTTCTGTTGTGTGTCGGCTCCTAAGAGGGCCCCGAGTGGCATGAAATTTACAGCTGCTAATGTGTATGTCTAGGTGCAAATTTAGAAATAATTTTCAGTAATTTACACAGAGATATAATCAGTCTCAGCTTGCAGTTTCAGATGCTGAGGCTTCTGATAGCAATATTGCAGGGTGGGGTGAGGGAAACAAATATTGTTTTTCTAATATATCTGTAGCCAGAAGAACAAGCACTCTCACAGTTCCATCACAGGACAAATTATCGCAGAGTAAATGAACAGACTGCTTAGCAGGCAGGCAACAGCTTTCGGCAATGCGTGACAGGTTGCGTATTTGTAGTAGGATATTCCACACTCATCCTTGGTATGCAAAGAGGGGAGTAACAAGAAGGCAAAGTATCCCTATCCCATCATTGGTGGGTGTGCATTTGGAGCATTTTCATCCCTCAAAATGCTGCTGCAACTGATGACCATTTGTTTAACTGCGCCACCAGGCTTCCTCAGTAGTCTGTTCCTCTGTTGATCTGATTGGCCCTGAGCATGAAGTTCAAGAAGCATTTTTGGAAAGCTTCTTTGGGATATGGAGAAGTTTAAAAGAATACAGGGCCAGGGATATACACTGGCAGAGGAAGAGGAGTGCGGGGGAGCGCACCGCTCCCAGCAGCGCGATCCCGGTGGGGTGCCATCGTAGCTGCTCCCCCACCCGTGCTGGGCGCCACGCCACACCCCCAGGACACACGCCAGTCCTGCCCCCTCCTGCTCTCCACCCCCCAGTGCCTGAGCATGAAGCTCCACCACTGAGGATACGATGATGGCCATTCAAACAAAAATACTCCACAAGGACCTTGAATATGTCACAGGGCCTCTACTCTGTAGCTCACTATGCATGAACTTTAATCCAGTACTGGGGAGATCATCTCTCCAAACTCTGGCATAAAGCCGATGTACAATGCTACCTCAGAATGAGCCAGGTTATAAATAAGCTGCTTGTCCAAGATTGTATAAAGATTTCTCCAGCTCTTCTATCCAAGAACTTTGAAATAACTAAGATCCATTCATGCAGTGGTGGTGGTATCAAACACCCATTACTATTTCTGCAGCGGAGTCCCTACTGAAGTGTCTAGGATATGCCAGTATTACCCAATCAGCAGGAACTGGGAGCTTTTTAGGCACTGTATGCTCCAAAGCAAACACTCTGGGACACTGAAAACACAAGATGCTTCAGTTTCAAGGGTATGATATGCAATGGGACTTCATGGAGAACACAACTAAAGTCACTCCAAAAGAAGCTATGAGAGCACTCCAAACCATTTCCTCATGTATGTGCACGGAAAATATTAGATCTAGCTAAAAGGCGACACCTGGAGATCTGGATTGACCATTGCTAAATATCCCTAATTATTGTTGTTGCATAATTGTAAGTTTATTGTAGAAGGTTGTATAATCTTAACAAGGTTGTGGCTGTGACTATCATGAAGGACCCTGCACTTCCGAATTTGCCACTGTGCCACTGCTGGCAACACCAGGGATTGAATCTGAAACCTTCATCATGGCAAAGTATGGAGAGCTCTTCACAAATAGATGATCCTATGAAACTAGTTTGTTCCAACTCAATGCAGGAACTGAGGAAGAAGAACAGGCAGCCTCACATGAATTGTCGATTTTGGAGGGGCTATTTACTGAGACCTTTTGCGAACGCTGTAGTAGATACTGGCGGACACACTTTGGTGACTCCTGAGCTAAGCAGCCGTTTAAATGGGAAGTGTTCCATCGTTGGCAACCATCCTGCAAACAAAAAAAAGCAGGGGAAGAGAAAGAAAGGAGAACCCGCAGAGATGGGCTGAACGCTGGCAAAGCGAGCCCGTATCCAAGTCCTCCTGCCTCTGAGTCTCGGCAGCACAATCACCCCAAGATACATGGGCAACGTCCAAATAGCGCCAAGAGAGAATCAGCTAAGAAAACAAACCCTTCTGCAGATGCCAAATGCAAAGGCTGCAGTTTGGGCGGAGAGCCAAATGGGTTTTTAAACAGCTTTCTAATCAAGCAGCTTGCCTAGTTAGGACATGGCAGGTTTTAACACTCAGAGAGCTGGGACAGCACTGCAGTTGAAATTGAGACCCAGTAAGTGGCTGGTTCAGGAGGAGGAGGTGTCAGCAGCAGGAGAGGTGGCAGGGTTTAGTGAGCAGGAAGAGGCTGTGGCAGAGAACAGTTCAGACTCCGAGGCTGAGGCAGAGGCTGGAGGGGAGGGTGGCCAAGAGGCAGAGTAGAGACAGGATGCTGAAGAATCCAGGGAGTCTCCCCCTCCTGCCATGACCAGTTCCCCTCCCCCTGGTCCCCTAAAACTCACAGAGAAATGAAACAGGCAGAGCAGTGGGGGGTTGTGCACAGACACAACCTCAGAAAGTGTGGTGGGGAAGACCCTGGAGAGGAAGAGTCCTAGGGCACTGGGAAAGTGGGGACTTTCAGTCCTCGCAACTGCTTCCTTGGGGAAGACCTCCTAGAAATAGTTGCTGAGACCACTAGGACTGAGCTGTGGTTTGTTTCCTTGAATAAAGAGCTAACTTCACTGGCCTCGGATGATTTATTGTTCTTGTCACTGTCCTATGCCTGACTCCAACCCTGACAATTTATATGTGTAGAAAAATTACTATCATTTAAATAGAATAAATCTTACCAGAGCAGGGAAGGTGGTCGTGCCCAGGTGTTATGTGTCCCTACCTGCTCAGTCTGCTGCTCATGCTGCTCAGGTGTTGCTAAAGGGCAGCTTCAAGGTTCCATCTTGGGACTTAGCTACATTTGTCCATTATATCGTTATAACTGCATTATAAACATGCAAACCAGATGCTGCTGTGGAGCAGTAATCCATCGTCCAATGGGATTTTCCATTAAGAGCTTTTATAGCATTATTTTCTATAGCGTTTTTTTTATCTGTATAGATCCAGCCTTAATCCAAGGAAAGATCCACACAATACATTTTAAAGCACACCTAACACATTTATGAAACATGCAACTTTCCCCAAAGAATCCTGGGAACTATAGTTTGGGAATTTCAGGCCTGTGAGGAGGTAACTGCAGTTCCCAGGATCCTTTGGGGGAAGTCATATATGTTGAATATATGGCGTGGTTCTGCGCTAAAACACATTTGAACTTCAGAAGGTGCTTTCAAATAGTGGGCTGTCCTCTATAAAGTAAGATTCAAGGTCACCCTATGCAACACACACTACAGGAGGGATTTATCCCCAACGGTGGCTCTCATGAGTATTGCCATAGTTGTTACTATGAGACTTAGCACAGTTCCCTAAAGTTATAAGGAGGAGACAGTTGGGCTTCCCCTTGGAATGAATGGCAAATGGCATCCAATGGGAGCTGCAGAGGTACCTTGGAAATCGAATGGAATCTGTTCTGGAAGTCTGTTCAACTTCCCAAAAGTTTGACTTCCAAGGCGCGGCTTCCGATTGGCTGCAGGAGCATCCTGCAGCCAATCAGAAGCCACGGAAGCCACGCTGGACATTCAGCTTCCGAAAATCATTCAAAAACTGGAACAATAACAATACTTCCGGTCCCGTCCCCACCGGTTTTTTATCATTTGGGAGCCGAAACGTTCAGGTTTACAGGAATTTGGCTTCCGAGGTTCCAGTGTATTGAAACAAACGAACTTCTTCCTAATCAGCAATGAGGAAAAAGGCATTTTAATTCCAAGGAATGACTTAACAGGATGAATGAAACGTTTAACCGTGGCCATGGCTGGAGTGCATTACTGGAGTCAACGAAGGGGTATAATTTCCTCCCCTTGTGCATTCCTAGTTTCTGACTGCAGAGCCTTTGTCCAGGAACCAAGAAAATCTGATTGTGTGGACTGTTTCTTAAGAACTAAGCAGCATTGAAGAAAGGAACACTTTTTTTTGTTTGCTCTTGAATTCAAGGGCGGGTGATCCTGTGGAAGGGACCCATTTGTTCTGGAGACTTCACTTAGGAACATAGGAAGATGTATTGTGCTGAGTCAAACCATTGGTCCATCTTGCTCTGCAGTGAATGGCAGCGGTTCTCCAGAATTTCAGGCAGGGGTCTCTTCCATCCCTACCTGGGACCTTCTGCATGCAAAGCATATGCTCTACCACTGAGCTATGGCTCTTCCCACTGAATAGCTTTGGGCTGTGTGCCTCCCATCTCCACCATAAGCAAAGCATCACTTATAGAGGGAGTGTGAACTTTTATTCTTATATCACAACACATCTCTCTTTTTCATCTTCAAAATCCCTTTTAAAACCCCCAGCTTTCATTCCCTGGAAGTAAGGTGCCCAGAGGGTACGTTTCCAGTTTGCCGCATCAGTCATTCAGGTACATTACCCCATTTGAGATGAAAACATCTAGGACTGGACTTCTCCAAGGTACAACTCTGGGTATCCCTGAGATCATTAATATATACCTCTAATTGGGGATGAAGAGAAATTCCATTCCATTCACACCTAAAGGCTAATCTACCTAAATCAAACTTCCTGAAGTAATACACGAACCAAAAACGCAACCGTACTTTGAAATTTGCACTTCTCTGAATTTTGCAATACAATTCCCCAGCCAAGGCATGTGGACAGGAGTGCATATACTGAGGTTAAGTGTCCATGAAAATGGAAATGTTACTGAAAACAACATACAAAAATGCACCACATTAGGGAAAATTGCTTGCAAAAATACACATTGCTTATTTATAAAAATATGTATATACTGCTGCATCATAAAATACATATCCCGGTGGTTTACAACAGTATAAAAATATTGGAGAAAATTGCACTAAAATGCTTTTAATGTTTCATGAGGGATTTTTTTAAAAAAGGGAATTTGCAGACTGTTATGGAAATGTGGAGAACTGAATTTAAGACTGGAATCATGGGAAACCAAAACTGACTGATTCACACATCCCTACCTCTAATTCAGTCCTGCACTTGGAGCATCAAGCCAAATACCAGACCCTCCAAGTGCCCCTATTTTCCAGGGATGTCCCTGATTTAGAGAAGCTATCCCAATTTCTGATTTGATCCCGGAACGTCTCACTTTTCCTTAGGATGTGCCTATTTTCACTGGAGAAATGTTGGGGGGTATGGAGTTATCTGACCCCCGAGCTGTCTGAAGGCAATCCTGCATTGGGAAGATTTTTAATGTTTAATGTTTTATTAGGTTTTTATATATGTTGGAAGCCACCAAGAGTGGCTGGGGCAACCCAGTAAGATGTGTGGGGTATAAATAGTAAAATTATCATTATGGAATGGGAAGTCCTGGTTTTCATCAGAGAAATGTTGGAGAGTTTGAAATGCAACCTCCATTTATGTATTGTGGGCTGCAAAGTGACAATCACTCCTCCTTCCCCACCCCATTTTGCAGTATCAGGCCTCTAAGCCTGGTAGACCTGTGTTCAAAGCTTGAAAAGTCAAAAACCATGCAAGGCTGCTCTAACTAATGCATTCAAGCAAGTGCGCTTAATCAAAATGGTGTCCTTTTCAGTCAGCTGATCCCATCAAAAAATAGCTACCTTTGGTTAAGTCTGTTACTCTCTTTTTGGGGGCAGAACTCCAAGTACAAAACAAATCTGCAAAATAAATCTTCCCTAATTTCCCTCTCTATTATCTACATGGTTTATTTCAACAGAGCCAAATTGTTCAAGCACAGCAAAGACAAAAGGACGAAGTGAGATAGTTTACAAGCGCTTGTTCTGGGTCAGGTATGAAGAGACCCATCTATCAGATACAACAAAGACTTTAGGGAAAGCCTTTCATTGCTGGCCTGACAGTGATTGAATTGCAAAAAAAAGAGAAGGGAGGAAGTTAAAGGAAAAGGAAAAGCACATCAGGAGCAACTGCTTTAAAGATTCCCTCAGTGTAGCTGGTACATTCAGTAAACTCACTTACAGCCTGATCTTATTTCATTTCATTTTAGGTTTTGCGTCCTGTTTTTACTTCCCAGAGGAAGCCCAGAAGGGTTAGCAACAACAAATAAGAAGTTAATAATAGCAAAATGACAATCCAGACAATGTGAAAAAGGAACAATAAAAAGTCTGCAATAGCTTATTGATAACATTTCAGTTCAATGCCAACTTTTAAGCAGAATTGATTTTAAAAAATAATAATAATTCCCAGCAGTGCAGGCATTTCAATGATCTCTCACACATTTAGCCATCAGATTACCCAGAAAGAGGTTTAAATTACCACATCATTCTTCTATGCATCTGCTATAAGTACCCTCCAGATGTTGATGGACTATAACTCCCATCAACAATGACCGGTGGTTATGCTGGCTGCAGCCGATGGAATTGGAGTTCAGCAACATCTGGAGGGGCAAAGTTTCCCCAGCCATGTGCTTCTGACTACTAAGGTAACATATTCATAAACTCCAGGCTCCTCCTTTGACAGCCACATTCACACCATACATTTAAAGTGTTACGATATGACTTTTGCTAAATAATAACATTTACAGCGTTGTTTAACAACCAATCTTTCCCAGGAAACTCCAAAACATTACAAAGTGAATCTTGATTTATTGTGATCCAGCTAGAGCAATCCAACTGGGCTAGGTGCTGTAGACAAATGGGACACGGTGAAAAACTTTTTTTTTTAATGTAAGCAACACATGCATACGTGGCTGAACCTCACTGATGCCACCCTAGAAGTTTTTCCATGAAAAAAGTAAAAAGCTCAATAAAAATAAATACATAAATAAATACATAAAGGACCTACCCACGTGATGCTGACACAAACCCATACACTAATAATAGGTGATAGAACAAAATATCAGTACCCCCATCTCTCTTTCCCCCCTCTCTTTCCCAACTGCAAGATGTCTATGACAAAAGTGTCTCTCACCAAATGTAAACAAACTGTGAAAAAGACTACGAATTGAAAGTGGAAACAATAGATGTACCTTTCCCTGTTGAGCTGTTTGTTTTGTAACACAATTTAAACAAACAAAAAAACAAACAAAACTAATTTTTAAAAGGAAAAAGGAAAATTCCAGTAGAGAGTGCTCATTTAACTGTCTCTCCCTCTCCCCTTTTTAAAAATTGAATGAGCACTCCTATAGTGGAATTGTAGCAAAGTGTCCAACTTGCAAACGAAGAAGTGCTGTGGGTGTCAGCACAAAATGGCTGCCATGGATAACCGAAAAAGGAGGTACTGGTGAGTACCACCACAAAAAAGCATGCGGTAAAGCCAATGGTGTACTGGTCACCTCAGATGACAGGGCTGACCCAAGTCATTTTGCTGCCTGATGCAAAGATGGAGCCTGCGTCCCAATTCCACAGAAGTCAGTTGGAAAGGCTGCTGAATCTTAACTATAACAATGGAAATATGACAGCATCCTCCAGCACACCTTAGGGCAGCAAGCTATTTTAAGAGCCTCTAAGGAGGCTGAACAGTGTGCACAGGTATCGGACTAGTCCATTTTTTTCATTTATTGCATTTATACACCTCCTTCACCAATTTGCTCCAGATGATGTGCGTGGCTCTCTCCCTACTCATTTTATCTCTGGAACAACCTGTGAGGTAAGTTAGGCTGAGAGACAGTGAATGGCCCAAGGTCACCCAATGAGCTTCATGGCCAAATGGGGGATTTGAACCCTGGTCTTCCAGGTCCTTGTCCAACACTCTAACCACGATACCACATTGGCTCTCAGTTTCTCATTTTTCAAATATTAATTTGTTGTTGTTGTTTAGTCGTTTAGACGTGTCCAACGCTTCGTGACCCCATGGACCAGAGCACGCCAGGCACTCCTGTCTTCCACTGCCTCCCACAGTTTGGTCAAACTCATGCTGGTAGCTTCGAGAATACTGTCCAACCATCTCGTCCTCTGTCGTCCCCTTCTCCTTGTGCCCTCCATCGTTCCCAACATCAGGGTCTTTTCCAGGGAGTCTTCTCTTCTCATGAGGTGGCCAAAGTATTGGAGCCTCAGCTTCAGGATCTGTCCTTCCAGTGAGCACTCAGGGCTGATTTCCTTCAGAATGGAGAGGTTTGATCAGTCCATGGGACTCTCAAGAGTCTCCTTTAGCACCATAACTCAAAAGCATCAATTCTTCGGTGATCAGCTTTCTTTATGGTCCAGCTCTCACTTCCATACATCACTACTGGGAAGAAGAAGCCGTCTTTGTGGAACTTTAGTGTTAATATCTTCTCATTTATACGGTTTCATAAGCAATATTGCTTGATTTACACATTCCTACAAAGCAATCTTCCCTAATGTGATGCATTTTTGAATATGCTTTTCTGTACACTGCAGAATGGAATTACAAAATTTGAAGAAATGCAAATCTTTTTTTAAAAAAACCCCCCACTGTGTTTTGGTTCACATATTCTTTCAGAAATTGTGAATTAGGGAGGTTTGCCTTCAAATGTGAAATGAATCAATTTTCTCCACCTCTTCCACACAGGATTGTCCTCCAAAACAGGGGAATGGTTGTTGGTGTTGCGGCTCATGAGGAACAGCCGGGGGGTGGGTATACCACTCCTGCCTCCCCCAGGCCCCAGCATCTACTGCCTGAGGTGATTCACTATACATTATTATTCACAATAATTAATGACATATTGATAATAATTAATTAATGATTTGACATATTAGTCACTGACTATGAGAAGTCTCTAAGCAATAACTCCAAATAACTCCAAAACAGTCCCAGGAGAAAACTTCAGCAGCAATGCTATTGCATCAAATAGTCCATCAGCCAACTAGTTATAATCCTTCAGATGTGTGGGAGAAAATACAGGTTTTAACCTGCCACTTGAGAGATGTTAATGTTGGCACCAGGCAGTCATCACTGGGGAGTGCATTCTGCAGTCAGGGAGCCACAAGCGAAAAGGTTCTTTCCTTGGTCACCAGCCTTTAGACCTCCCTCACAGGTTTCTCAACTGCTTTTAAATTTAGGCTAAGGGCTGCATGAAATAAGGCTGAAGACAGTGCCGGATTTACGTATAAGCTAAACAAGCTATAGCTTAGGGCCCCACTCTCTTGGGGGCCCCCAAAAAAATTTAAAGGAAAAAAACCCACCTGGCTGTACATTTCCAAAATATAAGATAAAAAACAAATAAAAGAAAACTTACATACAGCAACAGAGTTTTGTGTTGTGTAGGCTCCTATTTGTTAATGCAAATGGCTTTAGATACCTATTAGGTCCATAAATTACCATATAGCATATATTCAACACAAAAAACAGCAACAATTTGTTGTTGACAAAGGACAGCTGGACATATAAAGGGCCCCATTACCTTCAGTAGCTTAGGGCCTCATCAAACCTAAACTCGGCCCTGGCTGAAGACCACAGTTTGCCCACCTCTGAATTTCATCAGGTACTAAGCTTTGTGAATGAGTCACCATAGATACATACAGGGATTCAAGGGAGACCTTTGGCAAAGGATCTTCTTGTGTGCAGATGGCACACACACACACACACACCCAGTGGTACCTTGGGTTACATACGCTTCAGGTTACAGACTCCGCTAACCCAGAAATAGTGCTTCAGGTTAAGAACTTTGCTTCAGGATGAGAACAGAAATCGTGCTCTGGCGGCGCAGCAGCAGCAGGAGGCCCCATTAGTTAAAGTGGTGCTTCAGGTTAAGAACAGTTTCAGGTTAAGTATGGACCTCCAGAACGAATTAAGTACTTAACCCGAGGTACCACTGTACATACATACGTTTCACAGTGCAGCAGTGGTGGGACCACACTGGAAATTTCCTGGAAAGGCACTATGTCAAGGACATTGTGGGATATTAAAATTGAGGCTTGCAGACAGTAAGGCCAGTGGGACCTTTCTGGGATCTGGGGCCTTGGCAACTGCCCACAGATGCTGAATACATCGATGCCAGTCCTGATTGTAGAAATGGAATGTCTCAATGCTCTCTTCAGATGGCAGGTCTCACCTCCTGCCTCAAGATCTTCATCAGTTTTCACAGCTCAGGAGGACAGAAGCAGGACTGGACCATGAAAAAATTGGCTGGTAAACTGACTTGCTCAATTATAATATCCATGCAGATTTCACATCTTGAAAAGATGTGTTCAGATTTTGGGGGGAAATAAGTCTCCTCCAGATGTTTGGGTGAATGCACGTGGGTTTAAAGAGGGTAGGCAAATGCGTATACATACAGATACCCCCCCAATACCTCACTGAGCTCCGGCTAGACTTCAAACTTTCCCACACCGAGAGGGAAAATCTGAAAGCAGATTGTAAGGTGCTTAGGATCCCAGGAGCACTGATACAGTACGGTTTCTGATCATGGAGGATATTCTAAGCACTTTCAGCTATGAACACCCTTCAAATTTCCCTTCAAACCTTCCTTCTCAATGTGGGACTGTTTGACGTGGAGATGGCACAGATGGGGGCACTGGGAGTGTGTTCCAGCCTCCTCCCCACTTTTAGAATTCCTGAACAGGGCTCTAACCCTCAGCTTCTGTAGCTGAAGTGCCCAGGTTTTAGCAAAAGTGAAAGAAAAGCAAACAAGGAGAGAACCTTCCAAAACAAAAGGTAATCTTGACATTTTTAGTGTGCTGTTAATTTCCCATGTCCATATTGTATCAGTAGTTGTGCCAGTATAATCATCCCAAGGTAACAATTTAGGATGAGCTAACAAACTTTATCCCACTACCTCTGGCCTAATAAATATTTACTTGCTTCTGGTGTAATACTATCATCTTGTACGGCCTTTGTGATGAATGAGTTGCTTGATTATCTTAAAATTTCTCCCAAATGCAATCTTTCCTGCCCATACAAATCTTCTAAAGAGGACTGGTTAACTAGCCTTTTTCTCCCCACCGCATGGAACTCGGGGAACTGTAGTTCTGCAAGAGGGGCAATGAGCTGTACTGGCTGAGGCAGATGGAATTTCATTGATTCATTCATACCTTCAGCATAGATGAGCTTATGGTGGGTCACAACATACAACCATACAATCAGTGGTAAAGCTTCTACTTTGCATGCAGAAGGTCCAAGGTTCAACCCCTGACATCTCCGGGCTGGTAGAGACCTCTGTCTAGAGCCCTGGAGAGCATGGACTCATTTCATTTGGCCTGGGGCTTCTCATCAGGGATGCCCCAAGGACTGATGCTGGTGTGATAGGAAACCACAGCATAGACTCATCCCATTTGGCCTGGGGCCTCTCATTAAAAGCATGCCAAGATGCTGGCGTGAGAAGAAGCCATAGCATGGACCTTTGGGGCCAGTGCTTCTCATCAGTGTTGTTCCAAGATATTTTGGTGCCTGAGGGGAAGGACAAGATGGTACATTCACCAGTCCAGAAGCCAGGTGGCCTGGTGGCTGAAACCTATGGCCACATTGGCATCTTCCACAGTATAACTCAGTGATATGTTTATTCATTTATTTAAGGACTTCTCACACCACTTTTCACTATATGTCTAAAGGTTTGTGTACACACACACACACACACACACAGACACAGACACACAGACACACACACACACACCAGAGGCTGTCGCCCCTGCTCACATTGCTCACCCCTCTCACAGCTCTTTCAAGCCCCCAATATCCTTGCAGCTCCTCTGTTCCCGTCTAGCCCTACATTACTCAAACCTCCTCTGTTGTTGAAATCCACTGTTTTAAAACCCGCCTTCTCTTTTGCCCCCCTGCCCTGCCCTGACTTCACAAAAAAACTGGATTCTGATGAGGCCCCAGAAGTCCTCCCCTAGGGGCCGCATGATGATAACCAGGCCCGTCTTTCCCATACGGCTTAGTGGTGCGTTGCGCCAGGGCACTGGCCTCTCAGGGGTGCCCCAGTGAGTGGGGGAGCTGCGCGGCTTTGCCGGCGGCCTCCCCTTTCCCTGCACGCCCGCCAGCTGCGCCCTGCCAACCATATGGCTGGCAGGCGTGCAGCTTGCCTCCCAAGCCTCCACGGGGATTGCTCTCCCACAGCGGCACGGGGGAGAGTTGTGCACTTCCTCATGGCTGGCAGTGTGAAGCTTCGCCCCCCCCCATCCGTGGTAATCTGGGAGCGCTGAGCAGATATTTGCACCCCGGCGCCGCATCTGCTAAAGACGGTCCTGATGATAACCTTCTATTTTTATAGGACAATATGAATGAAACCAGACTGAAACTATCTTCACAAGCTTCACTACTTCAGAAAAGCAAGATGGCGGTGGCTATGTGAACCATATCACGTGCGCAAAGGCTGATTAGCTTGGCAACACTTATTTCAGTTTTTTCAAAAATAGTTATTTTTCCAGTCAGCATGTTCCTGAGTAAAGAGCAGAATGAGTCACATTTGCATTTTAAACAAGACCACACGCCAGATGAACGGAACAGGTTTAAATGGCCACACCTCAAGTTAAAAGCCAATGTTCGGTCTCTCATTAGTTTCCTGCCACACAAACATCTTGTCTGTGGCAGGCAAGCAGGCCTTTCTGACTCACAAATAGTTCTCTGTTTGCCTTCCTTGCACTGGCACCAGCTAGGATGGATAGAAAATGCCCTGCCCTTGGAGGCTCTCTATGCCTCCTTTGTCAGCAAAATCCCACACCTCTTCAAATCGTTCATCCACCAGAAACCCCCCTCCAAAGTCCTTAAGGCAACTTTAGGTCTGCCATGCATGTTGAGATGTGTCAAGTCTCACAAGACAGGCCTATCAAACTCACAACCTCCCTGAGACACAGATCATGTTGCCTTGACCCACTACAAGTCCACCTTACTTTAAAGCACATTTCCTCACCACTAAAAGAATCATGGGAACTGTAGTTTGTTAAGAGTGCTGGGATATGCAGCTCTGTGGTGGATAAACTACAGTCCCCAACATTCTTATTTTTTATTTTTGAGAGGGAGGATGATGCCAGAAGATCTTCAGTTTCCAGAGTTTTTAGGGAATAGAGATTGATTGATGAACCACTCTGAAAACTAGCTCTGTGAGAGGAAGTGTGGTCTCCTAACAACTCTCAGCACCTTTAACAAACAACAGTTCCCATGATCCTTTGGGGGAAGCTATGACTTTAAAATGGCATGATACTGCTTTAAATGTATTGTGCAGTTTGGGTCCAAGCTTGCTCTGTGAGAGCTTTACTATTTCATCATTAATTTTTCGCAAGAAAGTCAAGTACATTTGAGTAATGCTAATAAAAATTATCCAATCCTTCATTCCCCTCCTTGCAGGGGTGTTACATGGGGGGGCACAGGGGCGGTTGCCCCTGGCGCAACATTGTTAGGGGCGCAAAATTTCAACACCTGGTGGTGCCTCAGTATCTGGTGCTGCACTTCCATCATGCTTCCGGTGAACCAGGAAGTGACCTCTCTAGACAACAAAATGACTCTTTTTATCTCTGTGCCTACAATACATACTCTGTCTGTTTTCCTCCCTCCCACCCCCTGCCCTCCCCACAGCCCCGGGCGTGGCAACCCACGCTACACCACTGCCTCCTTGCGGATATCTTTGAATTCCTTTCCATTGATTTATTTTTTATTTAAACATTTATAAACCATACTTTCATATAAAAATATCACAAGGAGGTACACAGCAAAAACACTAAAAACCTCAAGTAATTCAGTACAAGCTGGTTGGCAAAGAATCTCAGGTCTGAAAGGCTTCTCTGACTAATGCAGTGTTTAGAAGACATCTAATAACAAGCAGGGATGACTCCTGCGGATGGAAGAACATGTGCGTGAAATGCAGATCTATGATGTATGAGCATATGACAAACTCTCTCCTGCTCATTGGTCTCTCCTACGGATCCAGCCGGGTTTCCATTCTGATGTAACATTCCCTCTCCCCTTATGGATTTTTCTATAGAGTGAGTTCTAAACAGCTGGGAAGGAAAATATAGGCTGTGTACATATAACATTTTATTTTAGAATCCACGGAGACTGAGTGCTTGTCCTCGCACAATCTAGATCTATTGCATATTTTTTTGTCCCTAAAATGTGCTTCTTGTGAAACTGGTTTCATTCTGAATAGTAAAGCTCACTGCAGATTGATTCTGCATTACGCTGAAGTATGTCCATTTGAAAACAGGTGTAAGCTGACCTGGCAATGGGGTGTATGAATGCACACCTAGACTCAATCTAGGCTGAAAACAGCAGGTTGAGGATGAGTGCGAACAATTCCAGATTAAAAGAAAACTTAACGTTTTTGTGCTATAAACATGTTAGCATCTAACACAGCCACACAGGACCGAAAAATATAATATTCTGGAATTTAAGTCCAGGACTCAGTTCTCCTTTCTCCAACTGCTTAGACAGCTATTGGATAAAGATTGAGGAAGGAGGGGGTTCTTACCCCCCCTTCGTCAGGACCTATAGCCACAAGCAAGGTGCCAGGAACACTGGAAAACACAATTTCCCTTGTTCTCCTGACAGACACGAGGGTTACTGCCATATTTTGGCATTGCAAAATAAGAGAGAAGCTTGAATATATCCCTTGCTGAGTCTTGGGGTGGATCAAATAAGAGTTGCTGATTCTTGAAATCAAAAGTTCCAGTATGTGGGTAGAAATAGGGGTGGAGCCCAGGTTGAATTGGGTCCTGGGGGGGGAGCCCACCGCACAAATTGTTCCTTTGGCTTCGGTCCAAAGCTAAATAAACAGTGGGTGAGTTGAGCCCCGCCACCCTTCAATCTGTGGTCTGTTGACAACAACCCTACATTGCACAGAGATTTAAAGTAAAGTATACATGTGTGTAGGGGGGGGGGGTTGAATTGTGTTAGAAGCCATCTCAATCCTACTCTGAATTCCCTGCACCCCCTTTGAACCTGAACCTGAAAGGGATGTGATCATTTTATGCTGAGAAAACGCTTTGCATGCACAAACATATGTTTTGCACCAGTGTGTGTGTGTGTGTGTGTGTGTGTGTGTGTATTCAAAGAGAGAGAGAGGTGGATAGTTCCCATTATAAAATAAAAAGGCCCATCTATTCCTGAACCCAACAAAAAAGCTTCTATACATCTCACACTGTAAGCCCATTGAGAGGGAAAGGCAGAGGCAGCCACTCACACCCACTCCCCCTTGTACACACAGATGGATGGAAGACCGAAGAACTTCAGGCTCGTACACACACAGGGCGATCTGTTCTGCTCTCGCACAAGGAGGCAGTGAGTTCTTAAAAAGCAAACTGTGCAGTTTCCGTTGTTACATGGTGCTCAAGTTAATTTAATATATAACAACTCTCTTTCTCATTCCACCTTCTCTCTCTCTCTCTCTCTCTCTCTCTCTCTCTCTCTCCCCTTAACCCCTGCTCCGGCCCCAACTCTTGCTCTTTTTAAAGGACCTTGAATGTTCAGAGCTGCTCTGCAAAGGCTGAAAGCTGGCACCGTATGTGGTCCAGGCCTTGCAATGAACACAGCTTTTGTTGCCACTTGCTGAGAAGCTGGCCGCGAAGGGTACACACACACAGTGACCGGTTTGTCTGGTGCACAGGAGCTGAGTGGTGGAGGGACTGGAGGGAGGAGGAGGAGGAGGAGGGAGAGGGAGGCGACTGATTTTGGGGACGGTGGCACCTTGCGGTGGCCAGGCACCTTTCTGCAATGCAACAAGGGGAAGGCGAAGGGAACGGGCAGGTTAGAGCACCAGGACAGAAAAGATGTCTCATTCATAGCCTATGAAAGCTCCTGTTGATTTTCGAAACGGTATGGAGGCGCTTAAGAAGCTGACGGTGGCTGCATACAAATGTGCCTCTTCTCTAGAAATCTAGGCGGGACTGTGCCAATAATAAAACACACACACACACCATTGCACCAAGGAAACCTACATTGTATGGCTCACATGAAATGGGCAAATAATAGAGGCCGGGATAAATGCAAATGTTTTGCTTGGGTTTGCCCAGTGGTATTTGGGTTCCCCCAGGATTTGAAATAATAATAATAATAATAATAATAATAATAATAATAATAATAATAATAATAATTTACTATTTATACCCCACCCATCCGGCTGGGTTTCCCCAGCCACTCTGGGCGGCTTCCAACAAAACACTAAAATACAGTAACCTATTAAACATTAAAAGCTTCCCTAAACAGGGCTGCCTTTAGATGTCTTCTAAAAGTTTGGTAGTTATTTTTGTCTTTGACATCTGGTAGGAGGGTGTTCCACAGTGGGTGCCACTACCGAGAAGGCCCTCTGCCTGGTTCCCTGTAACTTGGCTTCTCGCAGCGAGGGAACTGCCAGAAGGCCCTCAGCGCTGGACCTCAGTGTCCGGGCAGAACGATGGAGGTGGAGACGCTCCTTCAGGTATACTGGACTGAGGCTGGAAGATCACAGGGGCATGAAAAAAAATGGGGGAGGAGAGGAATGGGATATAGGAACAGACAGTAGAGGCAGTTGCATGAGAGCAAATGGGTCACTGGCTCACCTGCCTCATCCTCTCCTCAGCCAGCCTGCACCTGCCTGCTTTTTTATTTACAACCAGTCCTTCTCCTTCGTTTCAGTGTTGCCCCTTGTAGAACTGTCAGAGATCCTCAGGGTCCCTTCAAATGCTACAATTCTATGATTCTAGAGTAAGTTGGCTCTGTCTGTCATTGGCTCTGGCTCTGCCTACTGGGACTCTCAGCCTTCTGCCCCAGCCCTGACTGAGAAGAAGAGAAACCTAGAGTGGTACTAATCACATCACTCTTTGTTGTGGCTTTTCTCCCACTGTTTTGACCAGCCCTACCCAACTTGGTATCTGCTCCGAAGCAGGGTGGACAATTGTCAGGGATGGTGGGTAACTGAGCCATTCAAAACAACTGGAGAGTGTCAGATTGAGCATGGGGGCAGGGACTGGTGTTTTGATTCACACCACTGGAAAGTCTCATGTACATTGATGGCTCTGTCTCTGAATTCTGCACATCAAGGTAGCAGGTCTGAAGGAACTTTCCTCATGCGTTTGGGTGAACTAGCTTAGAATTCTCTCCACAATCTGGGTCCTGATTGCAGCAGGGTATTCTTAGTTTGGCCAGCTGAATGTGCCAAGAAGAATATCACTTTCAGGCTGCCCCACTAAATGCAAGAAGGTTGTGGCAGGACCGGCCCACACATGAGGCAAGGTGACATCATTGCCTCAGACAGCAGGGTCCATGGGGCAGCAGATACCAATGCTGATCTCCCCCATCACCCAGTTCCTGATGTAGAGATCTTCCCTGACCCCTTCTTTCCTGGTGGGAAGAGGGCACCATTATAGGATTCCCCCTCAAGTTCCAAAATGTATTGGGGTGGCCCTGGTCAGTGGGAGCAGGGATGTTGGAGTGGGGCTGGCACACACTCCCACAATACCCTGTCTATACTTTGTTGCATGCATTCTCTGAATGCCTGAATAGAGCTATACATGCTTCTTTTTCCAGTCAATTTTCTAGTAAGGCATTGCTCCTGTTTTGGACATATATTTTTTTTATAGATTTCACAGGTTTTACAAATTTACTTATATTTCAATACATGTTTTTTCTGAAAAATGTTGACTTCCCACCCTCACTTCCATGCTGTTTTTATTCCCACCTTATACCTACTGCTTTATAGAACATACTTTGATCTAATGGCTGTTCCTGTTTTGTGATGTCTGGTTAACCTTGTAAATATGAGTTTCTTGCGTTTCAGCAACAGACTATCTGCTTTGCATGCAAACAGTCCCAGGTTCAATCCCTAGTATCTCTGGTTAGGGTTAGGAAAGAACTCTCCCTGAAACTTGGAGAGCCACTGTCCATCACTAGACAATACTCAGCTGGGTACACTAATGGCCTGACTCAGTATGAGGCAGCTTCCTGTAAGTTACTTTTCTTCAGAGCAGCTGTGGGGAACCTCTGATCCACATGACTACTTAGACCATATTGGCTAAGCCAGGCCTACCTGCCCTATACCTGATGCCAGGTGTGGGACAGGAAAAGGGCTGAAAGGGGGTTTGCAGACACCACTGATGAACAGCACCTGCCAATACCTGTGTAAGACCCCATACACAGTGTGTTTCAAGCCCCTCCAATAAGGCTGGAAGGATCTGTCAGTTTCTAGTTTTCCCGATGTTAAATTCAGTTTTCTACACTTTCACATCAATTAGCAGATTTTTTTTTTAAAAAAAAGATCCTCAAGAAGATTCACCAGCATTTTAGTGTGAATTTCTCCCCTAAAAAGCACATTCCTATATGCTGTTTTGATTAACATACACATTTTTTGCAATGCAACCTCCCCCAATGCATTTTTGTATTTCCTTTCCACCCTTATCTTCATTTTTATGCACACTTTCCCCTAGTATAAGCATGTTTTTGGTAAACATTGGTTGGGTGGAGAACTGCATCGCAAAATTCAGGTCGTGCGCATTTTGAAGGATTGCTGTGTTTCGTTTCGCATGGTGTGGATTTGACTTTAAATGTGTACTGAACCTAATTTTTTCCTCCTTCCCTACCCACCAACCATGTGATCATCGGGGCTTCTAAAGTGCTGTGCCCAGGGCTTCCTAATAACCTATGTTCACCTGATCTGTGGAACTTGCAAAGTGCAATGTTGCGCCTTTATCCACCTGGTTTGATTTCAAACCACATGGACAGAAAATGGCAACCTATTTTCAACTTGGCCCACAGTGAGTGGGGGAAGATAATTTTTTGACCGGCTGGCAAGATCCAGCTCTGCACCTCTGCTCTAGAGTTTAAATGCTTGAGTGTTGACTCTAGTATCCATGCATGTATGAATGTGTGTGTGCGTGCGTGCACACTAGAGTACCATGTTATGGGCATCTTGTTATTTCACACATTGAAACTTGTGAGGTATGTTCTGAATGGCCAACATTATTCAAATATATGTTTCTTTAACACCCTATTGGCTTTGAAATAAATGGGAGAGACTATTGAGGAGTAAACCAAAAAGCACAGAACAGGTGGGGAGAACCTTCAGCAATGTATAATGAGGCAGCCAGTCTTGGTGTGAGTGAAAATGACACAAATAACAGAAGGTTATTGATCTTAGCACTCTGGTGCTGAGTTCTAAGATCAAAGACCCACTGGGTTGTATCTAATGTAGCGATAAGTGACTTTGACTTGTTCTTTTGGCAAAATGCTTTGGTGCCAGCAGAACATTAATTGCACAAAAGAGCGCATAAGCAGTTTGATTGTAGCCCTGTTGTGCAATAGATTATGTTACACCACAAGTGTCTGCTAGCACAACTGTTGCATTGGATTCCTCTGTTGTGCAGCATCAAAACTCATTCATCTGCTAGCTCAAGAGACCACTGGGCACCGTCCCTTATCTCCAAAGTTAACACTTAGTGCTTAGATTGGAGGTAATGGTTCTTCACAGCTGATGTCATCTGAGATCAGGTGACTGACAGGAGGGTGTAAAGGTAAAGGGACCCTCGACCATTATATCCAGTTGTGGCCGACTCTGGGGTTGCGGTGCTCATCTCGCTTTACTGGCCGAGGGAGCTGGCGTACAGCTTCCGGGTCATGTGGCCAGCATGACTAAGCCGCTTCTGGCGAACCAGAGCAGTGCACGGAAACACTGTTTACCTTTCCGCAGGAGCGGTACCTATTTATCTACTTGTACTTTGACATGCTTTCGAACTGCTAGGTTGGCAGGAGCAGGGACCGAGCAACGGGAGCTCACCCTGTCACAGGGATTCGAACCACCGACCTGCTGACCGGCAAGTCCTAGGCTCTGTGGCTTAGCCCACAGTGCCACCCGCGTCCTGACAGGAGGGTGTAGTTTGCCCCAAATAGCCTTGCAGGCAAAGGCCTTGTGAGTCTAATTAGGGTCAAGGGTCGGAGGCTCCCCACTGATGCTGTAAGGGACACAAGAAGTAAAAGGAAGGAGGGAAGAGGTGGTGGTGGCAACAAAAGGGCTAGAGATTAGAAGAAGCATTACAGGAATAAAAATGTCAAAACAATGCACTGTCTAAGGTAGCAGTGGGAAACCTATGGTCCTCCAGATGTTGTTGAACTACAGCTCCCATCAGCACCAAGAAGCATGGCCAAGGGGGGACCTTTGGCCCTCCAGATGTTGCTCAACAACAAATCCTATCATCCCTGGCCATTGGCCACGCTTGTTGGGGCTGATGGGAGGTGTAGTTCAGCAACATCTAGAAGGCCAAAAGTTCCCTTCATGTGGCCTTAGGAGATGTCATTTTTAGAGAAGCCTCAAAGAGACACTACAACTTGGTGACAAAGCTGGAATTCAGGAACACTGTGTCCTCATGGCTCACTGGGGTCATGCTGCTCCAGAATCTAATGATTATATCCTGTATGACTATATTCTGAGTATAAGTTTTTGATGGGCTCCTTGACATTTTATAAAATCACCACCAAACTGGACAAGAAAAATGATGCTTTCAGAAGGGCAACACTCTCACAGTGTCTGGGAGATCGAATACAACTGACTTCCCCCGCCTCCAATTTGCACAATCTAGAGCTGCCTCAGTAAGTAGTTCACTACACAAATGTTGTGGTTGAAATATTTAAATTTGGACACCTAATACAAGCTCTAGGCGAATCTATAAATGCCTATGATAACTAGCTAAATCATGGTAGCAGAGAGAATTGGAAGCATCCACAAAACATTACATTATAAATTTCTGCAGCAGGATGAGCAGCCACCAGAGAAGGCAATTACTATGGCCAGGTTGTATGAGAGGGTTCAAGAATAAAGTTGCCTAATGGCTGCTATGTGTGGTGACTGCAGATATGCCCATTAATTGTGTCACTCAGCAATGTAGCAATCACAAGGGATGCTGCACCCCAGGATACAAATCAGACAAGCTCTGATAATCTTGGCTGCCACTCGGGATGGGGGAAGAAATTAAATGTGGTTTGCATTTAAAGTCATAACCGCATACAAAAATGTATTTTTAAGAGAATGCTGTAGAATTTCAAGAGGATTTTTTAAAAAAAAGAAATTGCTGAAGAAATGTGGAGAATTGAATTTTAAAAATGAGAAAGAGAGAGAACCAAACTGGACATTTGTAGCTTGTTGTTTTAAATATTGCATAATTTTTTTTTTAAAAAAAAATATTAATGTTGTATTTTAATTGTTGTGACCCACCCTGGGACCATAGGGTGAAGGGTGGGTAATAATATATATAATAATGATAATGTTAATGATAACTGAACCACTCCTGAGAGCAGTGTGGCACAACAAATGCTACTTGTTGATATTGCAAATAATAAAGTGGACATCGAACTTGGATTTCTCACAAAAAAAGCCAGAGGTGCAGACTAACTGCAATCATGGGCCAACTGAGGACATTTTTCTGCCTGAGGCAAAGGACAATATGCCTTCCTTACCACCAGCACAGGCACTTCCTTTTAACATGGGACAGCATCCTTCACTGCACCTAAGGGCAGTAAGGCTAGCTTAGGGACACACAGGACAGATCACTTGGCTACACAGCTGCTTGCTTTATGAGTCTCAGCATCTTCCACCTGAGGCATCTGTGCCACTCTGCCTCATGGTAGGGCTGGCCCTGGACAAACTTGTATGAGCTGCCTTGGCAACTGAAAATGAGGAGGAGGAAGAGGGCCTGGTTTATTTTATAAATTACAAAGGGAAAGGAAGTGTGGAAGTTAACAGGAAGCAGTGATTGATACTGGGAGTGAAAGGAATTTTGTTAGTACCAAACTTTACCACACAATTAAGGCTGTTGCCCACAAATAACAACAACGAAAACCACTTATGCTCAGCTCCATCCATTCATGTTTATGGGTTACTGGGAAGAACAGTTCTCATAGAAAAATACTATTGTATGTTGGTCATGGGGAACATCTACTTGCCTAGAAGACTGCTTTTGTCATACTTCTTTTTCAGAAGGGAAAGTCAGTGAATCAGATCGCAATGGAGTCTTTAGTTCTTAAAGACTCCAAAACCTAAGAATCTGAAATTTCTGTGTTCCTTTCTGGCAATTTCTGACTCTCTCTCTCCCCCCCCCCCCAATTATGTAGGTATCTCAGAACCACTTCTGGACTAAAATGGGCTTTTCTTAAACTGTTCTACAGTGACAGTGCCACCTTTTCAGCACCTGAAAATTGCACCAACCTAGGACCATTGTCTTGTCTATTATAACCTTCATGTACCAAACACTGAGGGACAGTTGGACTAAGAGTCATTTTGCTACAGACTTAACCAGCTGAATCTTGTAAACCTGTAGTAAATGCCAGCTGCTCCCCTTTCTACTCCAGAGAAGCGGTATTCACAGAAAGAACATAAAACTCGGTGGCATGTATGGTTCATAAAAGATTGTAATGCATGCTTCTGAGGGATGTTGTTTTGTGTTGTTGACTGATCACTAAGTACTCATACACCTGCTTCAACCAACTAAAAACAATGTCTTACCATCTTGCAATCAGCATCTCACTGGGAGATGACAACACTATGCTTGTACTATCAAACACAGCTTTAGGAAGCCCAACACAGCTGCTTTTATTATTACGTCTTACACTCTCTGAAATGGGGTGAAACTCCTTGTTAAGGTTGTCAACATGTGTATTTGTGGTTCAAGGCACTATCTCTTGGAAGAAAAGATATCAGTAGGATGTATTTCTCGCTATGTTGAAACATATTATTCAATCTGGCAACTGATCACACAGACAGTGCCCACCTAGTTGCACCCTTTCAAGCATGTAAACTGCTTGGAGGATTTTGTTGTTGGTGGTGTATACATCTTATTAAATAACCAATTTTGCCTCTGGCAAAATTTCCGTCCATGAGGATGTTCTGTCAAGAGGTGAGCGGGTTGTTATGCCTGCTGCGGTTGCTATACCTGAATCTAAGATATGCAATTGATTGAAGGTGGCTCATGATAAGATGCATCATGGGGTTCTATGGACCAAACAACTTCTATCTGCAAAGTTTTATTGGCCAAATATGGGTTCTGATGTGGAACTCTATATCAGGAACGTGCTGATTATGGATGGACCCAACCTTCACATGATGATCAACCAACATGACCTCTTCAGTTAGCACACCATCCTTGGACCAAGCTAGGCATTGATGCATGAGACATGTACTCCAAACCTTTGTGCTCAAGTCACTGATGATTAGGGCTGTGTACCAGATTTGGCCAAAGCCCAAATCTTGAACTGAATCAGGCTCAAATGGGGGGGGGGGCTCCAGGCTTTTCCTGAGTTGGGTGGAAACAGCCTCAAATCACCCCACATTGGACTACCCAGAGTGATCTGGGACTGTCAAGGGGCAGAATGTCAGGCAAGAATGAGAGGCAGGCAGCCCCAGCATGTTCCACCACAGGGAATGGGCTGGGGAAGCAGACTCCAGCAGGACTGAAACTTCTACTCACTAGCTGGTGAGCAAAGGATTCAATCCTGCAGGATGCAGGAGCTCATTCACAAGCACGTTCCCAGCAAGGAAGGAGGTAGAGCATCTCCTTCCCCCTCTCAAAACCCCAATCGAACATTTGCCCCATGCCTCAAATTGATTTGGGACTGGATCTGGGTTGGGTGTTCCTTCGCTGTTTGAAGAAAACCTTGCAAGCAGCTCACTGTGAAAGGCAGAACTGGAAAATAGAATTATTAAAGATCTTTATGGCCTATTGACCTACTTCATGCAGAGTTTCAGAGGAGACATTTCCCAGATTGCATTTTTCTTGTCAGATTCATACCAAACTAGGGTCAGGGTGAAATTTGATTAAGTTTTCATTTGAAGGCAAACCTACCTAATCTGCACTTTCTAAAGCAACACACAAACCGAAGCACAGTCATCCTGTAAAGCTGGCACTTCTCCAGGTTTTTGCAAGGCAGTTCTCCAGCCAAGTAAAGCATGCGTGTAAATGCATATATTAGTTAAAAAAAACATACAAAAATATATCATACCAGGGGAAACTGCCTTGCAAAATTGCAAAGAAAAAAAATGTATGTATTAGGAGAAATCTGCACAAAAATGCTGATCAATTTCATGAGGCCTTTCAAAAATCAACCAATCAATCAATCAATCACACACTGATGTGGAGACTGGAAGACTGGAAAAATGAGGAACTGAGATGTTTCCCAAACTGACAGATGTGCCCATCCATGCACCAAACTTCCTGTGCTTACCAGCAGAACCAGGACAAGGTGAAACTATATAGTGATGCAAAACAAAGGGCTAAAGGACACAGCATCAGAGTTGTTGGCCTGCTTCCATTCTGGGGAACCACTGGCACTTCAGACATTGGTGAACTACAACTCCTATCTCCACTGGCCATTGACCATGCTTGATAGGTTCAATAGGAGATGTAGTTCAGGTGCCCCACAACCTGGTTAACATTGCTAGCACTATTGCAGGTGATAAATTTCAGCCAACCTGTAGACATGAGCACTGTGTGATTCTTAAGAGCAGATTGCACACTTCCTTTGAGCATATGAACCCTGAAAATGGGAGCGTTGTAATTAGAAATGTTGAACATCTGCAAAAGGTCCCACCTCGAGTACCAGCTTGAATATGGAGATGCAAAGGTTCCTCATCATAATTCTGATTCAACTACAACTGCTGAAGCATCCAGTGACAACAGAAGCAAGGAGATAGGGGAAGCAGAGGCTACACTTCTATGTCAAACCTTCTCCAGGGAAGATGGCTATTAAGTGCATGAGCTGTTTGGTGACCCTCCAGATTTAAAGTCCAGATTAAGTAGGATTTTAAGGATCTAGTTCATTTATATAAATATGCAGTTTAGAAAAATAATAATGTAAGAGTGGGCTTAGGTTTACTGCTGTCGTGATCTAATGTAGTGTATTCTCTTTATAGATACTCCTGCTCTTCTACACCTCCCAGCAGTCTCTGTAAGGCAGGGGTGGGGATCCTTTTTCAACCTGAGGGCCACATTACCATTTGCGCAACCTGAGGGCCACATGCCAGAGGTGGACACTGGGCCGGAGCAGAGCAATGAAAACGAATTTTTACCTTTATACAGTAGTCTAGTTTCTACACACACACCTGTCCCCAGTGCAGTTTTTTTCTAGAAAAAATGGGCCAGTACTCACCAGCAAGCAGGGGGCAGGGCCAGCACATGTGGGAGGGGCGTGGCCTGAGGCCAAGGCTGGGTGGTGAAGGCAGGTGAGCTGCTTGACACTCCTCTGCCTGCCCACCCACCTGCCGGGACATAGAAGAAGAAGAAGAAGAAGAAGAAGAAGAAGAAGAAGAAGAAGAAGAAGAAGAAGAGTAGTTTGGATTTGATATCCCACTTTATCACTACCCTAAGGAGTCTCACTGTGGGTTAAACCACAGAGCCTAGGACTTGCCGATCAGAAGGTTGGCAGTTCGAATCCCCGCAACGGAGTGAGCTCCCGTTGCTCGGTCCCTGCTCCTGCCAACCTAGCAGTTCGAAAGCACATCAAAGTGCAAGTAGATAAATAGGTACTGCTCCGACGGGAAGGTAAATGGTGTATCCGTGCGCTGCTCTGGTTAGCCAGAGGCAGCTTAGTCATGCTGGCCACATGACCCGGAAGCTGTACGCCGGCTCCCTCGGCCAATAAAGCGAGATGAGCGCCGCAACCCCAGAGTCGGTCACAACTGGACCTAATGGTCAGGGGTCCCTTTACCTTTACCTTTACCTTTAAGGAGTCTCAAAGTGGCTAACAATCTCCTTTCCCTTCCTCCCCCACAACAAACACTCTGTGAGGTGAGTGAGGCTGAGAGACTTCAAAGAAGTATGACTAGCCCAAGGTCACCCAGCAGCTGCATGTGGAGGAGCGGGGAAGCGAACCCGGTTCACCAGATTACGAGTCCACCGCTCTTAACCACTACACCATGCTGGCTCCCATTGCTGCCCAGGTGAAGAAGCCTTCCCTGCCTGGCTTGGGAAGGTGGCAGCAGGGCTCCAGGATCCTGTCAGAGCATCGTGCCTCCTCCTCTAAGCTGAGCAAACACTTCCCAGGCTTGGGGAAGGAGGCGTCATGCTCTGATGGGGTCTGAGAGCCCTCCCACCTCCTTCCCTCTCCCCACCCCAGATGATACTACTGCATATTGTTGTGTACCACCAGAAAAAGCACTGCCTGTCCCTATCCTCTGCCTAGGCAAGAAACATTATTAGATTTCAAGGATACATTTCACCAAGGCGTAAAACACTCAAGGAGGGTGCAAAGCAGGGGCAGTGAGGGGGGGTGGGTCTTGAGGGGAGACCAAGGGGTGGATCTAGTGGGTGGATCCAGGAAGGGAAAAGCCAAGGCAAAGGTCTCGGTTCAGAGCCTGAAGGATTGTTGCATCAGGGGGCAGAGCAAGGGCAAAATGTGGGAGGAGCCAATATAAATTAGGAGACTGGAAATTTGGGAAATTAGAAAAACCAGGGGAAGGAGTAGGAAGAGATCTGGCAGGGCCATTGCAAAGTCCTCAATGCACTGTTTTCACCAGAATCTGATGCTTCAATGAAGCAAAAGTGAAATTTGGTACGCTGCTTTATTGTTATTATTTTATTCCATGACTATATTACCATTTCTTTGGGCTTGCCCATACTTCCACTTGTCTCCTGCCTAGAAAGCACAGGTCTGGGTGCTTTTCTGCTTTTCCTGTGCTTTCTAAGCAAAGGTCTGAGTGGTTTTGCCTTTGCTGTGCTGCTTTCCCCCCAGAAAACACACTCTTTAGTGCTAAATCATAACAAACAGCAATCCATTGAAAAACTGATTGCCATTTGTTCTGATTCGGTGCTATACCATAAGTGTTCCTGGGGGAAAATGGCAGGGCAAATGGAGGTGTGAATAAGCCTTCTTTTACTTACCTGTCTCCCCCCACCCCCAGTGTCTACATGTTCTTGTATGTAACAAAAACTATTCATTTTTCTTTAAGAATCCGGTGCTGCGTATTGGCTGGGTTGTGTGACCCAACAAGGCCAAAAACTAAATCCTTATTTTGTACACATCCAGTCTCTTTGTGAAATAAAGTTTAGGCCCCATATACATGACCCATGACTTCTTCTTCTTCTTTGGTCTCATGGACCACTTTCAGAAGAGCCAGTCAAAAGACTCACAACTTATGCTTGTCCTCTGTAGTAAGGACGCAACAAACAATATCCTACCTCAGTGACACTGGTAAGTATCTTTTTCATTGCTGTTTCAGGGCTGGTGCAAAACCTGTCCACTTCCTCCCAAGGCATTATGGTCACTGAAGTAGCAGATCAAAATTTAAGTCTTCAATTAAGGAGGGTATATAGTCCTCCTACCACTGTTTAATCCTGTAAGGTACGTTAGGCTGAGAGACAGTGACTGGCCCAAGGTCACCCAGCGAGCTTCATGTCTGAGGAAGGATCTGAACTCTAGTTTTCCAGGTTCTAGTCTGGCACTCTAACCACTGCTCCACACTGGCCCTCTTCTTAAGTGCATCCCAATGATATTTATTAGCACAGACTATGACTTTTCTCCCATAGATACACATGGCTATTGTATACTGTACACAGAAAGGTAACTGTGTTGGTTCATTTTACAGGTTCCTCAAGGTTCTTCAGTGCATTTTCTCCCAGGCATTTTGGGACAACGTTGCGATAGCAGTGGGACCTGCCTCTACTGCCACAGAGTTGCCTCTTATCTATTAAGACAAACCTGAAAGTGGGAAGGGGGAATTCAATCTATATGCACAGGGGCCAAAGACCTTAAGGGATCTCTCTATGCTTCCTCCTCATTCCAGTGATATACAATTTCTTAGTAAATAACACCATTTGGCTAAATTGCTGTTACCCTCCCAATAATCGTTTCAAAGCACTAGTGGGCAATGCTGATGGATTTAACAATTGCTTTTTTAAAAGCACCTTATAACTTTTCCTGCTCGCCTTTACGATTTACACAGTCAATTTGGACTGACTTGTAGAAGTGAGCAATTTGCTTTAATCATTAAAAAAACAACAGATTATGTTCCTTCTGAGTGTTACCGCTGTTGGAAGAAGTCTAAGAAGTTTTTTTTAAAAATAAATAAGACTAATAGAGCCATAGAGAAAAGAAACTTTCTAACTGGATAGGGTAGGGGGAAAATGTGAGGTTTTGGCATCAGGTTGAAAATGCAAACTTCCATGAGTAATGAAGGGGTTGAAAGAAGAAGAAAAAAAAGCCGTCTCCATGTAGAAACGACACTTTCTTTTCAACGTGAAACCGCTGCTTGGAAAAATTGCACTTTCTGTGCATTCATTCAAAAGGAAGGCGGGTATTTAGAGATTCTAAGCAGATCCCTGGACTTTAAAAGAATGCCAAGTCACTGTAGACCTTGCAACAAACCATATTTCAACAGCAACAAATCCCTGTTAGCTGCCCAAGTCTATTGATTTTTTAAAAAAAGTTTTATTTTAGAATGTAGGACAAACATACTCCCCCCTCCTTTCCCGTAGCCATTCATCCATCATTTGTACTAGTGTTGAGCTCACCAGCCACCCAATCCTATGGTAATTACAGCCTCTTTACACAATCACCCTCACATATAATGGAAGTCACAGACAGATTATACCAGGAGGTGACATCAAAGTACAAACACATCCGATAATTCTTGGTTTTGCAGCATAGCGATTTTTGAATCTTGCTCAACGGCGGTGAGCTCTGTAATTTCCAGTTTTGCAGAACGGTTTGCAAATACATTATTAGCGAATCTATAATTTTGCTGTTTGGTATCAGTGCTTTGCTTTATGAGTCACCATTGACCAAGGCAGGCAGTGTGGGCTTGGGAAGTGGGCTGAGGACATGGGCTCTGAGCCACGAAACTCACTTGATGACAATGAACCAATCCCTATCTCTCAGGCTGGCCTACCTCACAGAGTTGTTGTGAGGAAAAATTAGGAAGAGTCCATGCGCGCCACTCAGAACTCCATGGAAGAAAGAGTGAGAAGTGCCAATGTGATAAACTGAGGCTGTAATCCTAAACCCACTTAAACGGGGAGCAAACCCCATTGATTTCAATAGGATTTCCTCCTCTTGTGTAGATATGGTTAGGATCGCAACCCAGTTCTAAATTTAGGCCGGGCTATGGTAAATTCAGCCCATAGTCATTGTGCACTGCTATTCCATATATAAATGCTTGATGCTTTAACTTGGTCTACATTTTTAAGCAAACTGTTCTGATGTGGACTTCCTAAACTAATAGGCATATTAGAATATAGTTGTTATTGGCTTTTCACATTTCTCTGAATTTTGTTATACAATTCTCGGCTCAACCCCCCCCCCCCAAAAAAATCATGCTGTATATAAAGTGCTTTTTGGAAATAAAATATATACAAGAAATGCATTTTTAGAGTAAAATACATACAAAATGCAGATTTGTTTCTGTGTTGCTGTTTTTTAAAAAATAAAAATTACAGAATGATGAGGAGGCAAGAGAGAACAGATTTATGAATGAACACATCTGAATGAACTAACACAGAGCAAAAATAGACTGGATACAATTTGTTCTCACTGAATTTAGCCAAAGCCATGGAAGCAAATTTCCTGAGGCAAGCTGAAGATTTGAAAAGATGGAGATGTACAAATGCTGTTGTTTCACAATTGAAAGCAAATAGTTGAATCCTGCTTTATGAATGGATTTCAGAAGCATTGATTACATTTGTCAGCATTCATTATCTCCTCATTTCCCCCTCATTCTGATTTATGTGGATTGTAAGCTCCTTGCAGGCAGGGACCCATCTATGCTGCTATTCCATGTAACTCTACAAGGTGCTGTAAGTATGAACATGGCATGGCATAAATAAAAATAAGATGATATTTGTCTGTGGTGGGGTAGGGAGGGACAATGACAGAAACTTTTTCTGATGGAAAACAAGAGGCTTGCAGAATAAATTTTCCACTAAAGTGCCGTCTGTATTCAGTTGGCATAACTGGGGAGAGGGCTGGGCGGTTGACTCCTAACCCTACTCTACATCTTCTGCACCAGCTATTCTTTCATTATAAGCAGAGTCTGTTATTATTACTGTTTTACCAAGCAGACTAGGCAATGCCCTTCTTCGGACTATAGATCTATTTCCTTGAAATTTCAACAGACTGAGTTGCTGGCAGAGTCTGATCTTTTTCTTGGTTGCTTGGCAACAGTGGGCATCGCACATGCACACGCTTCTCTGACATGAGCAAACTTTTCTGGGGTGCAACTTTTTACAAGAAGTTGGGTGTCGAAACCACCCCATATTCTTGCATTCCTGCACATACATAATCCATTGAATCAGACTGACAGCTCTTCTGGCCAAGTATGTGGTCAGCAAGAGCCCTCCAGGAATTCTACAAGCATGGCATGAAAGCTTCAACCCTGTTCAATGCTCCAAACATATGCCATTCAAAGGTACCACTGCCTCTGGATTCTAGGGGGAAACATCCAACCCCATCCCACCTTGGTTAAAAATAAAATACTTAACAGCAAAAAAAGGGAAAATAAATTGCTCATGCTTACCTTCAACAAATTCAGTGCTTCAAGAATTTAAGTCCCATACACCTAACAGAGCAATAAGGATTCTTGTGTGTTAAGAAAGAGGTTACAACGTCCGGCGATCCCTTGTAGATCCCCTTCACAGCCTCCAGATGAGATTTCCTGCTTTTGTTTTGTGGATAGATCTTTCCCCCCTCCCTGGTTTATTAACCTCCCAAGAAGATATCAAAATTATTGGTACGTCAGGTTCCTTTCATGCAGTGGCAGCAAAAGCAGCAGCAGCAGCAGCAAGGTTGATTTTTTGGAAGGAAAAAAAAATCAAAAGAGCGAAGGGGTGGGGGTGAGAGATTTTAAGCAACAGCCCACGTTGAGCTGCTACTGGCTGTGAAAAGAGACTTCCAGACTCCTCCTGTCCCTCCTTAGATACCTCTTGCTATAGCTGGCAGATTGCTAAAGGCACTGAATCCTCCTATGAAAAGTTTGAGTCAAGGTAGGCAGGAATCCAGGAAAAATAAGACAGGAGCTTGGGTGGGGAAGAGGAGGGTGGTGGGAGGCAGCAAAAGGAGGGCTGTAAGAGAGAAAAGAGAAGCCAAACCTCTTTGGGGGGTGGGGTGGGAGGGGGGCAGAAGAAAAAGAAAGGATGACCAAAAGTCCTGAATAGGGAGAACAGGGAATTGGGGGTTTTATTTTATTTTTTAAAAAACAAAACAACCGTTTGGAGGGAGAGAGAGAGCAGCCAAACTATGTACCACAAGTGGTTGAAAGTAAGGAAGAATATAAGGAATGAGGTTGAAGAGAGAACCAGGACTTGTGCAGAAATGGGGATGGGGGGGGGAGGAGAGAGAATCGAGATATATCTAATTAAAATCTCTCAGCAAGACGAGTGGGTGAAAATGAGGGAGAGGGTGCCTGCAATGCAGTCAATAATGCTGCAGGCTGGCTAAGGGAGCTGTCAGGATAAATATTTGGAGCATCTTCCGTAGGGGGTCACCCAAAACATGCAAGGCAGGCAGAAGAGAGGAAAGTTCGGAGGATTTCAGTTAGGGTGCAATTGGCAGGCATCCGGCTACACAGACACAGAATATTAATTAGTATTCATTTATTGCATTTATACTTCACCTCCCTCCCTTTAAGGTGGCTTAAATGGTTCTATCCCTGCCCCCATATAATCCCCACAACAACCTGTGAGGTTGATTAGGCTGAGAGGCTGTGACCTGGTTCAAGGTCATTCAGTGACCTTCATGGCAGAGTAGGGATTTGAACCCTGGTCTCCCAGGTCCTAGTCTGACACTCTCGCCACTACACCACACTGCCTCTCCAGTGGGAAGACACTGGCCAAGCAGCCCATAGGTACTTCTGCTGAGGTTACCATTCAGTTTGTCCTGTTGTGTGCTGGTCCTGAACAGAACTTAGTGGGAAATGGTACAGTGGTACCTCGGGTTACATACGCTTCAGGTTACATACGCTTCAGGTTACAGACTCCGCTAACCCAGAAATAGTGCTTCAGGTTAAGAACTTTGCTTCAGGATAAGAACAGAAATCAGGCTCCAGCGGCATGGCAGCAGCAGGAAGCCCCATTAGCTAAAGTGGTGCTTCAGGTTAAGAACAGTTTCAGGTTAAGAATGGACCTCCGGAACAAATTAAGTACTTAACCCGAGATACCACTGTACCTTGCTAGAAAGATGCAGTGAGAAGGGAGCAAGAAGAAGACAATTTGTGCAATGTATATTGTGATACATTGGTGAGCGGGGACTTCCCTTGAAACCCTAGAAATTAATAAGTGGTAGGATTTTGATTATTTGGGATGTGGGAAGGGAGAAATACAAGCCACAGGGGAATTCTTGAGCCAGCCTATGCAAAACCACCTGGTCATTGGCAATGCAAGGGAACTGTCTTTGCCCGCCTCCTTGCCCTGAGAAGTGAACAGAGAGTGGGGTGCCAGGGTTATTGGGTGTGAGGTGACAGGAAAAGAGAGCTTTTAGCTGGGTGTTCTGGAAAGAAGAAGGAAGAAGAGAGACTAGGGTCCATCTTGGGCAGGCTGGCTGAAGGCTGGCTGGGAGAGATAGCTTGGACTCCAGGGCTGCACTGCCGTGGGGTGCAAACCCCTCTTGAAATGACCATGCCGTAAGATCTGGACCCCCTCCATGCAGACTGAAGGTGTAAATAGGTGAACAAACCATATTTCTAAAAGCTACGACAGTCTCTGCCGTGTCTCAGTTCTCCAAAGGAACACAGATCCTGGAAGAGTGCCTGGAACCCCCATGAATCTTGCAGAGAGTGGGGGCGGCGCATGACTTTTGTAATATATTTGTCTATCAATGTTCTTTATTAGAGTTCAAGGACACATTCCAGCCAGGCAAAAACATTTGGGGGCGTGTGTGAGGCAGGGCCAGTGAGGGCTGTGGCCTGGGGAGAGTTCTGAGGGGCAGATAAAGAGTACTATCCCTGTTCTATACCTTTGCAGTTACTATTTTCTAAAACAAATGAATCAATGAATGAATATGGTTGAAAGGGCCATACTTGTGATGGACGGAAAACTGGCAACAAGTGCTTCAGTGAGAAGCAACTGGAAGGACCACTGTTCGTTTCAGTTGAAATAAATATGTTGGTGTTTTTAAGCAGCTAAATGTGCACTTAGATGTTGAGGGTACGTTTTTTCATATGTGGCGGACTTGTAAAAGAGTACAGTGGTGCCCCGCAAGACGAACGCCTCGCAAGACGAAAAACCCGCTAGACGAAAGGGTTTTCCGTTTTTCGATGCGCTTCGCAAGACGAATTTCCCTATGGGCTTCCTTCGCAAGACGAAAGCCCATAGGGAAATCTCCAGGACAGCGGGGAAGCGCAGCGCGTCTTCCCCACTATCCTCGGACCTCCTCCGAAGGCTGGCGGTGGGGCGGAGAGACCTCCTCCTGCCGCCAGCCTTCGGAAGGCTCCTCGGAAGGCTGGCAGTGGGGCGGAGAGACCTCCTCCCCGCGCCAGCCTTCGGAAGGCTGTCCTGAAGACTTGCAGTGGGAGGAGGGTTTTCCTTCCCACCGCCAACATTCAGAATGCTGTTCTGAATGTTGGCGGTGGGGAGGAAAAACCCTCCTCCCACCGCAAGCCTCGGGAACAGAGGAGAAGCGCTGCGCGCCTTCCCCTCTGTTCCCGGACCTGTCCTGAAGGCTTGCGGTGGGAGGAGGGCTTTCCTCCCCACCGCCAACATTCAGAATGCTGCGCGCCTTCCCCTCTGTTCCCGGACCTGTCCTGAAGGCTTGCGGTGGGGAGAAAAGCCCTTCTCCGCACCGCCAGCCTGGCAAGCGGTCTCCATAGGAACGCATTTATTGATTTTCAATGCATTCCTATGGGAAACCGTGCTTCGCAAGACGAAAAACTCGCAAGAAGAAAAAACTTGCGGAACGAATTAATTTTGTCTTGCGAGGCACCACTGTATTGGGACATGATCCACAATGAATTGAAAAAAATGTTTAAAAGTACTCCCCCCACAACCCCCCCACAACCCCAGAGTCCTTTCTGTTGGAGATAATTCAGACGTTTTTTCATATGTGGCGGACTTGTAAAAGAGTATTGGGAAATGATCCATAATGAATTGAAAAAAATGTTTAAAAGTACTCCCCCCACAACCCCCCCCCCACAACCCCAGAGTCCTTTCTGTTGGAGATAATTCAGACTGAAATTCCCAGGTGTCAAAAAGGGTTATGGGCTACTGCTGTGGCCCATGTTTTGTTAGCCCAAAAATGGAAAATGAGTGAGGTCCCAACCAAAGAAGAATGGCAACTTAAGTTGACAGAATATGCACAGCTTGCAGACTTAACATACAGAATAAGAGAACAAGAAGAGCACACATTTAAAGAAGATTGCAAAACATTTATTGAATATATGGGAAATAATTGTGTACAGCTGAAAATGCTGGCAGCATTAAGATAAATACAACAGTGTAAACATATTTTGAGGGATGTAATAATGGAATACTGAATGGTATAGTTTTTTTAAAATATGCAGGCATTTATGATATGTAAAATGAACCATGGAAAGAGAAGGGAAGTCACTGGTATCTTAAGGATGTAAAATGAGTATTTTAAATTGTAAAACAGAAAATAAAAATATTGTAAAACAGAGACACCAAGAACTGCAGAGTTTCAATACAGGGACATGGGGGGGAAGCTGCCTTAAAGCAGGTTAGAGTATTGCTCTGTCAAGACCAGTATTGACTATAATGATTCACAGCAGCTCTCAAGGGTCTCAGACAGAGGGTCTTTCACATGCTACCTGACCCCTTTCACTGAAGATGTCGAGGGCTGAACTTTCTGGATGCAAAGTATAATTTGTGCTGAAGAGACATTAGCAGTTTGTTGACACTCAGCTCTTCCCTCTTGTTTTGATTTTCAGATCCCGTTTATTTAATTCACAAGGTTTATATACTGCTTGATTGTCATGAAACCTCCAGGTGCTTTACCAAAGGAAGGAAACAATAAAATTATCGGTGAAAAGCAACTATTAAACACATTCAAAACATATTTAAAATCATCAGTGAGCTAAGAAACCAAATAAAAACTCATCAATATTCTACATGTCTGGATAGGCTTTTCTAAACAAAAGCACTCGATAAAAACAGTACAGTGGTACCTCGGGTTACATATGCTTCAGGTTACATACGCTTCGGGTTACAGATTCCGCTAACCCAGAAATATTACCTCGGGTTAAGAACTTTGCTTCAGGATGAGAACAGAAATTGTGCTCTGGTGGTGCGGCAGCAGCAGGAGGCCCCATTAGCTAAAGTGGTGCTTCAGGTTAAGAACAGTTTCAGGTTAAGTACTTAACCTGAGGTACCACTGTATCGTGAAGGAGACTGCCTTAAGTCAAGAGGCAGGGTTTTTTAGAGTGGGGCTATGGCCAACCTAAAAGATTGATTCCTTACAATGCTCACCGAGTGTTATGTGGCAGTTCCACAGATCATAGAATCATAGAGTTGGAAGAGACCAACATGCCAACATGATGTTCGAAGCCACAGTCCTGAGATTAATAGTCTCATTCTCTACCAGGTGGGAATATTATGAGGTAAGGAGATCTCGCAAGTAAACTAGTCCCAAGCCGCTACGTACTTTATATGCTAACACCTTTAATTTCCACCAGTAGCAAAATGGCAATCAGTGCAGGTCTCCGAGCAGACGTGTCATATGCTGACAGGTCTCTCTGGCCAGCAATCGTGCTGCAGCATTCTGCACTAATTGCAGCTTCTGGATCAAGGGAAGCCCCACATAGAGCACATCATAGGGAGGTGCTGAAGAAGATAAGGAGTCAGTGTTTGGCATTATTGCTGGAGGAGTGGATAGGGGCAAACAAACAGCAACTTAATCCAACCAACGGGATAGAGGAAAAATTTGGTACAGTTTATATTTTAATGCAAACCTATCTAATTTGCGTTTTCTGAAACAATATGCGAACTGTAGGAAAGCCATCCTTTGAAATTCTCACTTCTGTAAATGTTGTGAGGTGGTTCTCCAGCCAACTAATGAAAAAATAGTAATAAAATGTATATATTAATGAAAACAATGTATAAAAATGCATTGTATTGAGAGAAACTGCTTGCAAACATGGGTCCAACTGCATAGAAAGACTGATATGTTCGGAGAAATTTGCACTAAAATGCTGACAAATTTTCACGAGGGCTTTAGAAAACATCTGCTGCAAACTGATGCAGAAATTTAGAGAGAGGAATTTAGGAATGAGAAATGGACAGAAGCCGAAATTGACAGATTCACCCACCCCTGTCCAGCCAGTGAAAGGCTCTTGGCTGGGGTTCTGTTGATCTGAGTGCCCATATACAGTCTGTTCTCTGTTGAATTGCATTCCCCTCAAAGATCACATTCACAAGTTTGGGGAGGGGAAGGAAGGAGTTACTCCTGAAATCAGCATTGGTACCAGATGTCCAAGTGGCAGCAGCAGGGCTTTTATTCAGTGCCAGCTGGTGCTTCAGCTGTTGCCTTTTCTAAAAAAAACCCACACCTGGCCATATCCGAGCTTCATGCCCACCCTGATTACTGCTACTTTAGATTACTAAAACGGTCTCTGTGTAGGGCTACCCTTGAAGACAGTCTGGGAACTGTAACTGCCAGGATTTTGACAGAGACTTGGCTCATGTCCACACCACACATTTAAAGCACTTTTGTACCACTCTAACAGTAGTTTTTAAAGCATGCTGGGAATTGTTAGGAGACCCTCCCCCCAGAGCCACAATTCCCAGACCTCCAAATATTCTGCAGACCTTGCCCATCTGAACAGTTTCACGAATTGAAAATAACTTGTGGGTCAGTGCATTGTTATCATATGGGGCAGGGGGGGCACAACCCTAGAAATTAATAAATGGTAGGATTTTGATTAATTGGGATACGGATGAAACTACAAGCTGCAGAGTTGTGCCAGACAGGAAATCCCTGGGCTGGTTTATGCAAACCACCCTGGCTGGTCTTGTGAAGAGCAGCAAATGTATTAATGGGGTTAATGGGCCAACTGAGAGGAATATTTTGCCTTGGAGAGGAAGGAGGAGGAGAATGACTGGGATCCATCTTGGGTAGGTTGGCTGAAGGCTAGCTGCATTGCTGTGGGGGACAAGCCCCTCTTGAAATGACTATGCTGTAAGATCTGGACTCCCTCCATACAGAATGAAGGTGTAAATAGGTGAATAAACCATATTTCTTAAAGCTACAACAGTCTCTGCTGTGTCTCAATTCTCCAAAGGAGCACAGACCCTGGATGAGTGCCTGGAAACCCCTGAAATCTTGTTACCACTTGGCAGAGAGAAGAAGAGTCACCCAACCTTTGTAACAGCATAATGCATGGAATTCACTGACAATAGGTATAGTTAGGGCCACCACTATTTTAGATGGGTTTAAAGGGGAATGGTTAGACAAATTCGGGGAGAAAAGGCTAGCAATGGCTATTTGGAACCTCCTAGTATGACTATGGAATACCAGTGCTGGGTAGCAATGACACAGGAGGACCATTGCCTTCATGCCTACTGATGGGCAGCTTAAAGGCATCTGGTTGGCCTCTGCTTCTCTACTGTTAGCTGAGCTGGACCACGGGTAACCAACGTGGTTCCTTCTAGAAGCTTCCACTACCCCTGAGCATAGGCTGCGTTGACTGGGACTGCTGGAAGTTGGGGTCCTGCAGGATTCAGAGGGCAACACATTGGCTCCTCCTGCAATGGGCCGTTGTCCTGATCCATCACAGCTCTTCTTCGGTCCTTGCATCGCAAGAGCCCAACCCGAAACCCAAATTTCTCCCTGTTCTTCATTTCACAAGTGACAGCTTCATGCACATATTTGGGAGCGGCCGAATCCCTCCCCTTTTAGATGCCTGGCAGTTTGGAGCCTCAGGTTGGTAACCTTGCTTTGGCCCAAGCCTGCTGCCCCCAGGACAATGCACCTATTTAACCTGCAGCGGCTGGCTCTGAATGAGGCTCCTTCTCCTTGCGTAGACTGGGCACCTCTTACAAGGTTAGTTGTAAACAGCCACAGTCCTCTCCCCTCCCCGCCTCCCACCTCCCTCTCTACCACCACCCCAATATTGTGGCTTATTCGTCACCTGGCAAAAATAAAAGCGGAGGCTTCCAGGAAGGATGGGCCTTGCTTACACAGAGCAGGGTTTATTTAGAAGCTGTTCCCAGCCCCCTGTCCCTCATATTCTCTCTGTATCTTTCCAGTTACTCATTAGGTTCTGTCGGGGGGCGGGGGGAGCAAGACACAGCTTGGTGACTGCTGCAGCAAAGCGGCTGAGCTCTGGTTCAGATCCTTGGTTCAGGCATTGCCTCTGTTGTGAACTCACAAGGTGGCCCGAGGCAAACCACACACTCTCTCAGGTCCCAGTTAATGCAATGTCCCATCACTTGAAACTGTCATGGCTTCCCCCAAAGAATCCTGGGAACTGTAGTCCCTTAAGGGTACTGAGAGTTGTTAGGAGGGCCCCTCACAGTTCCCAGAATTCCATGGGAAGAGGGATTGGTTGTTGAACCGCTCTAGAAATTGTAGTTCTGTGAGGGGACTAGAGGTCTCCTAGCAACACTCTGCATCAAACTACAGCTCCCAGGATTCTTTAGGGGAAGCCGTGACTGTTTCAAGTGGTATGATGTTGCTCGCTTCAGCCCCAGTCCTTCCCATCTGCAATATAGGGAATAATAAAGGCCTCAGCTCAGTGGTAGGGCATGCAGAAGATCCCTGGAATCTCCAGGTATTTGGAGAGAGACTGCTATCTGAAACCCTGGAGAGCCTCTGCCAGTCAGTGCAGGCAGTCCTGAGCTAGATGGATCAATGATATAAGACAGCTTCTCCTGTTTCCTGTGATCCCACTTATCTTGCAAGGCTTTCGTAAGGGGTTAAAGGTAAAGGTAAAGGGACCCCTGACCATTAGGTCCAGTCGTGACCATCTCTGGGGTTGCGGCGCTCATCTCGCTTTATTGGCCAAGGGAGCCGGCTTACAGCTTCCAGGTCATGTGGCCAGCATGACTAAGCCGCTTCTGGCAAACCAGAGCAGCGCACAGAAACGCCGTTTACCTTCCCGCTGGAGCGGTACCTATTTATCTACTTGCACTTTGACGTGCTTTCAAACTGCTAGGTTGGCAGGAGCAGGAACCGAGCAATGGGAGCTCACTCCATTGTGGGGATTCGAACCGCCAGCCTTCTGATTGGCAAGCCCTAGGTTCTGTGGTTTAAGGGGTTACAACTAGAAAATTCACATGACGTGTATCAAAGGCTCAGAAATGCTATGCCAATATTAAACATTATTCTTTACTATAATTCCAAGCCCAGAACAATTGCAGGCCAACATTTGCTTCTTTTCTAGGTATTCTCATTATTCTATTTAGAAAAATGTTTCTGTGTCTTTTTATTGCTTCTGAAAAATTGCTGGTACCAATACTTATGCAATTTAGGCACCAGCTAAAGACACACCTTTCCATACAGGCATATGCCAGACACTGGCGTAGAGCCTTTTTAAAAAAGCATTATAGAAGAGCTCTTGGTGGTTTCAGTGGTTGAGAGATATAAATAACAACATTCTAAGCACAACATCAATCAGGTTCTCAGTATTTTTTCATATCACCATAACAGAAAAGACCAGGAGACCTGTACATCTGCTCTGTCTGCTTTCCACATATGGCTAACAATTGATGGGCAACTTCAAGATTCACCTCCCAGCTTTCCCTTCTTATAGTTCTTTATCTATAATCTGGACTTGGGTCAGAAAACCCTTCAAATAGAAGGCCCCATCAAATAAGCATTGTTGTCCAATATAGCGCAGCTACCTATATCTGAAGTGGCATAGGCCAGAGACAGACTGACCACTAGGCCCTACTAGATCTCACAGCCACCTTGTCAATGCTGCATCCCATTATTTTGTGGATGTGACACTCCCCTGGGCTGAACACAGGCCTGGTTTCAGCACCTGGAATCCTTGGGCAGATGCTGAGGTCCTGGCAATGCCTACTAGCATCAACACCAGCCTAGAACCTCCTGTGTGAACCCTTGTTTCTCACAATTCTTCAGAGTTATGCTACCTTTAGGGGCACTGTGGGAAATCTAAAATGGCCGTTTGTCACTGTCCACCACTGTTGCTAGGTAAGTCCACAGCCAGGCTCCCTGAATGTAAGAGCAGCTAATCGGAGAGCGGTTTTCTGAGGGGTATCTTCAAATCTGGAACCAGCCCTCTGGGCACACACACACACCCTTTCTTTGCCCATTCGCAGTGGTTCACCTCTTCATCAAGCTGCTCCCTTGTCTTTATTTTGGCTTCTCTGCTGCACACAGGTCTGAAAACTCAGAAAGAGAGAGAGCGCAAAGACTGGCACTAATGAACAAATGAAAACAGGGCTAATTTTATGTTTGCCCCGTCACTAGATGAACCAGGTAAGTAGGAGAAAATGGTGTCTTTTGTGCAGACGGACACATGACATCTCCCTTGTTGACTTTTCTCCCAGAATTTTCTTCCTAGTTCAGCACTGTATAAACAGCTCTCTGTTGACCTTGGAGATGAATGGTGGGATTACCTCAGGTGAAGAGCGTTTGCTGTACTGGATATTTGTGCCCATGAAACGCTTCTCTCCATAGCTACAGAAGTGAGGACTGAAGGTAGCTCAACAGAGCCATTGTTCCATCACATGTCCACTTCGTTCTTATATATTCTATATTTATTTAATTTGAATATTTATAGACCCGCCTTCCCAGGATGAGGCGGAAGAGAAGCCCTCTCAAGGTGACAAACAAGAATGCCGACATAAAATTTCATAGGGTTGTCTCCAACTAAGTTCTAACAATGGGTAGGCAAACTAAGGCCTGGGGGCCGGATCCGGCCCAATCGCCTTCTAAATCCGGCCCGCGGACGGTCCAGGAATCAGTGTGTTTTTACATGAGTAGAATGTGTCCTTTTATTTAAAATGCATCTCTGGGTTATTTGTGGAGCATAGGAATTCGTTAATTTTTTCCCTTCAAAATATAGTCCGGCCCCCCACAATGTCTGAGGGATAGTGGACTGGCCCCCTGCCGAAAAAGTTTGCTGACCCCTAACTCATAGTAAACCCATTGAAATAAATCAACCTAGGGGAGTTGCATCAATTCATTTCAGTAGGTCTGCTCCAAGTATTACTAACATTGCATATGACTTGTAATATAGCATTGTATTGGATCTGAAAAATAAATCAATCAGGTTTTTAAAAATAAATAACAGTGGTACATGCCACAATCTCCAAATGGCAAGAGACTCCAGGAAAACCTGTGCTTACCCAGGGTTTGGTTTTGTGGGAATGAAGATCAATGGAGGCTGCTGTGTCTTTGGGGATACATAGCTTTATTTAAGCATATATACAGCCTAAGCATAGGATGGAAGGGCTCACAGTATTAACATCCCAACAGATACTGCTTCTCCATTAGGTTCCCTAGCACACAGCAAAACATGCCTCGGTGTCTCCAGTTTCCAGCATCAGCTAAAGCTGCCACACACAGCCTCTTCCCCACTTGTAATTCTCTTCTCTAGGATGACAATCCATTCAGGTGAGGTTGGAAAAGACCCACCCATTTGTCTCTACGGCAACAGAGCAACTTCTTTAGACATGTAAATGGAGGTATTTATCTGCCCAGCCAAGGCCATTATCTTGCAAAGAAACTGTTCTCATGGGTTTCCTTTTATATATTCTAACCTCAGATGCAGGATTACAGACCTGGAAGGAACCCATGAATCTAATCCAGACTGGGTTGGAGCATGGTGCCATTAATGCTGAGGTTGAAGTTTGATCCCCTTAAGGGAAAGCTGCATATTAGTGCATTGCAGGGGGTGGGACTAAATGATCCTCTGGGTCCCTTCCAATGCTACAATTCTATGCTTCCATGACACCCCTCCCCCCAAAAAAACCCACCCAGCCGTGACAAAAAAAATTCATCTTTCAAAAACTGTTACCTGAAACAAATAGGCATTGAAAGTTGTTGTTTTTTCAAATGACATGACTGAAGAGACCAGCTGTGCATCCCTTGGGAGGAAGTCAACATTTAAAAAACATAGAAAGAGCCCTATTATATCAGACAGATGGCAAATATAGGCCCTCATCCTGTTCTCATAGTGGCCAACCAGACAGTAGCAGGTAGCTCTCACTGTCTCTGACTGTCTATGCACCATGCATTTAAAGAACATTTAAAGCACATGACTTTCCTCAAAGAATTCTATTTACTCCTCATAGAACTATGTTTCCCAGCACTCTTAGAAAGTTCCCATGATTCCTTGAGGGAAGTCGTGTCTGGTGTGTACATAGCCTGGAGGGAGAAACTGAAGGAGGGAGAGCAGTTCAATTCACTTTCCTGCCCTTCTCCTTCAAAAAGGAAATTCAAAGTATATAGTGTGCCCCCCAATTGCCTCCCTCATTCCCCACTCCATACCCCCCAAAACTATCCCACCATTTCAGGGGGAAAGATTGGAACCCCAATGTCTAGGAAGAAATTCCATCTGAAGAGTTTTTTCATTTTTGGTAAGGATTCAAAACCAGTGTGATGGACACAGAATGAATAGCAGGCCAGCAGATCGTTAGATCAGTGGATCATGTGGTGGGAGGCATTTATTTACTTATTTTTCAGCTAAAGAACATTGCTTAAAGTGGTTGCATACCTCATGTTCTTATTTGTCCCTTTCCGACATGGTGACACTTGGAATCAGGAATGAAACAGGAAGTGGGACATTCCCTTTCCTACCTCCCCATATAACCACAAGTTCCCTCCAGTGTATCCAAACATAGAGAGGAACAAGTTCAGCACAACAGAACAGAAAAATGAAAGGGTGGAAAGGAAATTCTTCTCCATTGGTCTCTGAGTGGGTAGCTGATATTTACAGGGGTGGGGCGGGTTGGGGAGGTGAGTAGACTTCTGAATTGCTTCTCAAGTACACATAGTTCCTGGTCTATATAAGGTCAATTTGGGTAGGCTAATTTGTCAACTGACAAGTACTTTGGGATGACACATATGATGTTAAACCTGGCTGTGATGAAAAGGTTTGGGTGATCAGGAACATCCATGAGTGTGGCAATTAATTTCCTTTCCCCATAATCCAAGCTAGAAGCAGCACATGATCAGTTATGGGCCAGAGTAGGAATAATAATAATAATAATAATTTATTATTTATACCCCTCCCATCTGGCTGGGTTTCCCCAGGAACTCTGGGCAGCTCACAACATCAAACATTAAAAACTTCCCTAAACAGGGCTGTGTTCAGATATCTTCTAAAAGTCAGATAGTTGTTTATTTCCTTGACATCTGATGGGAGGGTGTTCCACAGGGCAGACGCCACTACTGAGAAGGCCCTCTGCCTGGTTCCCTGTAGCTTCACTTGTCGCAGTGAGGGCACCTCCAGAAGGCCCTCGGCACTGGACCTCAGTGTCTGGGCTGAATGATAGGGGTGGAGACATTCCTTCAGGTACACTGGGCCGAGGCCGTTTAGGGCTTTAAAAGTCAGCACCAACACTTTGAATTGTGCTCGGAAACGTACTGGAAGCCAATGTAGGTCTTTCAGGACCGGTGTTATGTGGTCTCGGCAGCCACTCCCAACATGGTGTCTTCAGATGTTGTGGACTACATTTCCCATCAACCCCAGCCAGCATGGCCAACAGCTATGGATGATTGGCATTTTGGTCCATAGATCTGGAGGGGCCCACAATGATGATGACCAGCAACTGGATTTAGGCAGCCTCCCCTGCCCCCCCCCCATGATCAGATGTCCCTCTTTGTACACATTTCTTGGCTGGAGAACTGCATTGCTGGGGAACCCCCAAGGGGAGAAGGCTCACACCCAGGTGACTGGAAGGTGACAAGGAGAAGAGAGAGAAGACTGGGAAGAGGAGGTGTTGGAAGCTGGACCGGTAACATGATTCAAGTGAGCAGGAAGTCTGTGACAGAGAGCAGTCCAGAATGAGAGGCAGAAGTGGATGCTGGAGAGGAGGAGAAGCTGGTCTCCCAGAACCAGAAGTGGTATGAAGAGGGCAGAGCAGGGACAGACCAAGTGACAAATTCTCAGAGGGTGAGGTAGAAAGTGAGGTGGAATAATGTGCAGTCATACCTCTAGTTGCGTTAGGTTCATGTTGTGGATTTTCAGGTTGTAAACCCGGCAAACCCGGAAGTGTATACAGTGGTACCTCGGGTTACATATGCTTCAGGTTACATACACTTCAGGTTACAGACTCCGCTAACCCAGAAATAGTACCTCGGGTTAAGAACTTTGCTTCAGGATGAGAACAGAAATCGTGCTCCGGCGGCGCAGCAGCAACAGGAGGCCCCATTAGCTAAAGTGGTGCTTCAGGTTAAGAACAGTTTCAGGTTAAGAACGGACCTCGGGAACAAATTAAGTACTTAACCCGAGGTACCACTGTACTTCCGGGTTTCGCCATGCGCAGAAGTGTTCTGCATGCTTCATGCATGCTCAGGAGTGCTCTATTGCATCATGTGCACACGCAGAAGCGGTGCTCTACTTACGGACTTTTCAGGGTGCAAATGGCACCCCGGAACGGATCGCGTCTGTAAGTAGAGGTACCACTGTAATGAGAAAGTCACTGTGTAATTTATGTAATTGAACCACAGAGGCCAGCAAGACAAATAATGTCATTTTTGGCAGAAGACAAACTGTGGTGGAACAGAAACAGTGCTGCATGCGATGAGTACAAGGTGGAATGGAAAACCATGCAAAATCATACCCCTACTTCATTCGTGGTTCTTCATGGGAGGATTGGTTCCTTACAGTTTGGTGTTGCCCAGGCCACTGGCATAAATTAAGCTATAGTACAGTTGGCCAGAGGGATGCAGGTGGCGCTGTGGTCTAAACCACAGAGCCTAGGGCTTCCTGATCGGAAGGTCAGCGGTTCGAATCCCTGTGACGGGGTGAGCTCCCGTTGCTCTGTCCCAGCTCCTGCCAACCTAGCAGTTCAAAAGCACGTCAAAGTGCAAGTAGATAAATAAGTACCACTCCGGCGGAAAGGTAAACAACGTTTCCGTGCGCTGCTCTGGTTCACCAGAAGTGGCTTAGTCATGCTGGCCATATGACCCGGAAGCAAACACCGGGTCCCCCGGCCAATAAAGCAAGATGAGCGCCACAACCCCAGAGTCATCCGCGACTGGACCTAATGGTCAGGGGTCCTTTTACTTTTACAGTTGGCCAGGAAAATGCTGCAATTTACTATAGTGGCTGCATTTGAACAGCACATGTTTCCATGGAAGATTAGAGATATGGCTCCCCCCCCACAAAATAAGCTTCCCTCAGATATCTTGTTGCTACCTTCCCCAAGAGATTTGGCTAGAAGATTCAGGTCAGGCAAAGGAAAGTACTTCTTCACATAGTGCATAGTTAAAACTAAAGAGCCTGCTCCCACACGAGGCAGTGAGGGCCACCAACTTGTAAGGTTTTAAAAGAGGGTTAGAGAAATTCATGGAGGACAAGGCTACGACTGGCTAGTGGTGATTGCTATCTTCTGCGTCCACCATCGGTGGTGGTATGCTTCTGAATACCAGTTGCTAGAAACAGCAGAAGGGGAGAGGGCTCGTGTGCTTGGGTCCTGCTTGAAGGCTTTCTGCAAACATCCAGTTGGCCACTGTGAGAACAGAATGCTGGACTAGGTGGGCCATTTTGACTACAGTTTTTGAGCACGCTTTTCCAGATTGACGCTATAGAAATGATCCCTGAAAGTGTAGTGGTCCAACACATTTCCAGACCATGACACAGCTAGAGGGAGAAGAAGCCAGATGCCTCACTTACCTCCCGTGTTGGGTATATTCTTAGTATATTCCCTCCCTCCCTCCCTCCATCATCTGTTGCCTTATTCATTTCATGGTAGAAGGGACCACTGGCTTCAGGAGCTGCCCCTCCCAATATTTTTAGTGGAATCTTTTAATGGAATTCCAACCCAAGCCTAGGATGTGTCACTTGGCACGCAGAACATTTACTTTTCCACCAAGACTATAAGATCGGGACATACACACAAATGGTCAGAAAAGAGATGAATAATGTCCTAATAATAAAGCCCTCTACTCCCCAGGTGTCTCTTGTTATTTCCTTGCTACTCTGCAAAGCTTCACATATTCACATTAATATGGTGTCATCTACAGACACACTGAGAGTGACTCCAGGCTGTCATTCTTTTGCAGAAGGGATTAAAGGGGGGATTAATACAGGAGATTTAGGTTTGCTCAGTTAAAGTGGACTGAAGTCATCAATTGCCCTAAGGCACATCCAGACCATACATTTAAAGCACATGGGTTCACTCCGAAGAATAATGGGAACAGTGGTTTCTTAAGAGTCTTGGGAACTGTAGCTATGAAAGGCATAAACTACGGTTCCCATGGTTATTTTGGGGGGAGCCACAAGTGTTAAATGTGCTTTAAATGTATGGTGTGAATTTATTTATTTAATTTTTTGCAGTTAGGAAAGTGATGAGGAAATGCAAAGTTGTATAACCGGCCTGCAATCAAATCACATACTCAATAGAGACTGAATGTAGTCTAACCTCTGTAGAAGCTTTGTGCAAGCAAAGTGGGAATGATGCTCCATAAAGGCCACTTGCCATAATTCTGGTGGTATAATAATAATAATAATAATAATAATAATAATAATAATAATAATAATAATTTATTATTTATACCCCGCCCATCTGGCTGAGTTTCCCCAGCCACTCTGGGCGGCTTCCAATCAAGGGTTAAAAACAATACAGCATTAAATATTAAAAACTTCCCTAAACAGGGCTGCCTTCAGATGTCTTTTAAAGAGAAGATAGCTGCTTATTTCCTTCACATCTGATGGGAGGGTGTTCTACAGGGTGGGCGCCACTACCGAGAAGACCCTCTGTCTGGTTCCCTGTAACCTCACTTCTCGCAATGAGGGAACCACCAGAAGGCTCTCAGAGCTGGATCTCAGTGTCCAGTGGTATCAGTGGCCCAGCCTGGCTTGGCTGCCTGGGGACTGAGGGAGGGAAGCAGCTAGCCCACGCAGTTCAGTTCAGTTTAGGATTGCCTCTGAATAACAACTGCAGAGAATCGCAAATGGAAGAGAGCGATCACACTCAAGTCCTGCTTGTGGGCTTCCCATGGCTACTGAGATAACAGAGTGCTGGTCTAGGTGGATCTTTGGCCAAATACAACAGGGCTTTCCTCACGAGGGTACCAGTTTGGGAAAGTCTGAACTACGCCGTATAGTTCAAACTCAACAAGATTTCTCTGAGCCCTTTAAGAGCTGCCTGAGGGAGAATTTTGGTATCAGAAGTTCTACATCCTCATGTCCGAACGGTTGATGTAATGAGTTGAGTGGGGAGTGGAACTGATTTTTCTTCTTCTTCTTGCTACTCAACTAACTGAAAGGCTTGTCAGATTAAAGCCAGCCCTAGAAATGTTATTCCTAGCACTGGACTCACCGACTGCAATGTCAATATTTGTGAACAGGGATAGGTCCTGCAAACTGCAGCTCTTCACCAAATGAACTGCGCCATAAGAATTCTAAGGATGCTGATTCATAGGCTCGGAGAGCTGGGAGAAACCTGAAATAGATCATCTAGTCTCACCTTCCCTGTCCCCAAAGCAGGAACATCTACCCACCAGTTCCCCTACTGATCAAGTGGACCCTTCCAGGGTTCAGCGATGTCTTCCAGACCGCAGGCTATCACAACGGCAGGTGCACTGCCACAGGTTGGCTGTTGGGAGCAGAATGTTGTAAGATTCTGGACTATCAAGAGAAAGGGCTTCCTCAGGCATCCCATAGTTAAATTATGGAATTGACTATGAAATCGCTACAAGATCTGGTGATGGCCACCCGCTTGGATGACTATAAAAGAGGATTCGACAAATTCACGGAGGACAAGGCTATCAATGACTCTTAGCCGTTGATGGCTATGTGCTTTTGAATGCCAGTTAATGAAAACTGCAGGAGGAGAGAGCATAGCTGTGCTCAGGATTTGCTTGTGTGCTTCCTACGGGCATCTGGTTGGCCACAGTGAGAATAGGATCCTGGACTAGATGGGCCATTGGCCTGATCCAGCAGGCTCTTCTTATCTTCTTATTGTTGTTGTTTAGTCGTTTAGTTGTGTCCGACTCTTCGTGACCCCATGGACCAGAGCATGCCAGGCACTCCTGTCTTCCACTGCTTCCCGCAGTTTGGTCAGACTCATGCTGGTAGCTTCGAGAACACTGTCCAACCATCTCGTCCTCTGTCGTCCCCTTCTCCTTGGGCCCTCCATCTTTCCCAACATCAGGGTCTTTTCCAGGGAGTCTTCTCTTCTCATGAGGTGGCCAAAGTATTGGAGCCTCAGCTTCACGATCTGTCCTTCCAGTGAGCACTCAGGGCTGATTTCCTTAAGAATGGATAGGTTTGATCTCCTTGCAGTCCATGGGACTCTCAAGAGTTTCCTCCAGCACCATAATTCAAAAGCATCAATTCTTCGGCGATCAGCCTTCTTTATGGTCCAGCTCTCACTTCTTATCTTCTTATAGTCTTAGATAATGGACAGTCCATTACTGAATCATAGCAGCCAAGCAAAATAAGTAAGAACACAAGAAGTGCTCTGCAGGACCAAATCAAAGTTCCATCATGTCCTGCCTCCTGCTTCCCACAATGGCGATACGAAAGCTTCTGGGAAACCTGAAATTGTGAAGGTGGCATAGATGCTAACAAGCGTCCTTGACATGACCCAACCAGATGCCTAAGAGATCCTTCTCTTTATGACTCGCTGATTCTCTTTATATCTTGGTGTCTCTTTATGACTTGATGTCTGAAATGAACCTATTTATTGGGAATGGAAAAATCCATCATCTGTAGAATGTGGAATATAGAAATAAAAATATTATGTAAAATATGATGGCCACTGCTTGGTTGGTGCCAAACCATGGCAGGGCTTTTCAGTGGTGGTTCCCTGGTTGTGAAATGCCCTTCCTAGTGAGGTGTTCCTGTCTATAAGGAATTTGAAAACATCCCTGTTTGCTCAGGCCTTGCGTGGCTGAGGAGTGTTGCTCTTGGCAATCTTGAGATCACTGGATGGAATCTGTTTTTACTTGTAGTTTCTACTTCTAGATCAGGGGTCGGCAACCTAAGGCCCATGGGCCACAAGTGGCCCACAGGGGTCGTTAACCAGCCCACGAACCACCCCTGAACCGAGCCACCCGCTCAGTGAGTCCCCGCATTCTGTGCTAAACCAGCACAGCGCAGGGACTCGCTTCTGCAGCACTGGGAATCGTGTCTGCGCAGATGCAGATGCCAGAAATCGCAGGCAAGCGCAATCACACACACACACATGCGATCCAGCCCACAGAGGGATCTCCACTGGAGTGAACTGGCCCAGGCAAGGTAAACCTTGCTGACCACTGTTTTAGATGTTTGCAATTGTTCTTAGAATATTTTAATCTGTTTTAGCATTGTTTCTTTTTAAATTGTAATCCACTTGTTGCCCTGGGTTCTTTGGGGAAGGAAGAGTTGGATAATGATGATGATGATAATACTGTGTTGGCCTGAATATAAGCTGCACCTGTAAATAAGCCACACTTTTAAAATTCAAGGGGCGGGCGGGGGGGGGGGAGAGAATACTCAAATATAAGCCGCTCCCTTAAAATTCCGCAGCCACCCACACCCATAAATGGCAAATGTAGAAGAAAATCCTACAGATATTGTAAAAGCCAATTTTTGTAAGGTCGCAAATTTAAGACACACTTTAACTTTTCACGGTCAGAATTTGGAAAAAAGTGCGACTTATATTCAGGCCAATATGGGAATAATAATTGTAGCTCTCTCATTGTAAGGAGGAACCCAGTACTGTATTAAAGCACACCATTGGTCCATCTAGTTGATTGGTTGGCAATGGCTCTCCAGGGTTTCACACAGGGGGGTCTTTCTCAGCCCTATCTGCAAATGCCAGGGATTAAACCTGGGACCTTTGGCATACAAAGCTCTGCCATTATTGAGCTAGTCCAGATCCAGCTCAGGTTGCAATGCATCTTTCTTTGGTTTTCGTTCTTTCTTTCTCTTTGCTCAGTCCCCCAGGCCCTGCCAAGAGAAAGGCTTCTAGTATGTTGATTTTGTTTTCCTTTCCTTATGGGGGAGAACGGTTTCGCACATAATTATAACAGCCGCAGAGAGATTGTGCGAAGAGCGCTTTACTGGAAATTGCAAGAGAATGAACAAGGAAAAGCCTGTTTTTTTTAGCGTCAGCAACTGGGAGAAAGACTCCAGACTGCAAGTGGTTGGAGGAGAAGGACAATGTGTGGTGTTCAGGCTGCAAGAAAGGAACCCTTCAAGGGAGTGAGGTAGGTCTTCCAGGTGCTGAGATGAACTGAGCCAGAATGGACCACAGCATTGGCCCGATACATCTGCTGGGTATTAGGGGGTTGCTTTTTGCAAGAGGCCTCCATCACGATTGTGTGCAAAGAACAGAGGATTGTCCCTCACATCAGTGAGGTACCAGATATACTTTTCTCTGCCTGTGGGCTTCAGCAGCGGTGGCTGATGTCCATTGGGACTGATATGATGGAAGGCAGGGAGCCCAACAGTAGGGGGCGCTGCAGCCAATGACAGGTGGAGTCTACTATTTCTCATTTTGACCCCATTCTCCTCCCTGCTGATTTCTACAAGGGGCAACACTGAGACTACGAAGGCGGAATAATAATAATAATAATAATAATAATAATAATAATAATAAAAAATAAAAATTTTATTTATACCCCACCCTTCCCAGCCAAGACTGGGCTCAGGGCGGCTAACACCAGGTATAAAAACAATTGATTAAAATACAACTTAAAAACAAGATTAAAATACATTAAAACGAAGCCTCATTTCAGTAGAAACTCAAATCAAAAACTTTTTGGGGATGAAAACCTCAAATCTTCACCAAGGCCAACTATCCAGACTGGTCCTACGTCGGCCAGAAAAAAAAGCCAGGGAAGTCCCCAAATAGGAATTCCATCACAGAAGGAGAAAGGAAAAAGGAAAGAGGGGGAGGGGATCAAGTGGATTCCAAGCCAAAGGCCATGCGGAACAACTCTGTCTTACAGGTCCTGCGGAAAGAAATCAGATCCTGCAGGGCCCTGGTCTCATGAGACAGAGCGTTCCACCAGGCCGGAGCCGGAAGCTGATAGTGTCACCCTCTAGTCTGCACCCCATAGACCTGCCCCCACTGCAGTACATGATGGCAAACTAGCACACCCTGTGGGACTCACTGGCCTTGATGTCGCTAATACTTCTTCTCTGCTAACAAAGAGGTTCTTCTCCTGTCCATCTCTGGTCTCCTGGTATGTTTTAGGGTGAGACTGTGTGCGTGAACATCAGACACTTGGGTCGCTGTAGTGTCTGCATCCCCACTTCTCCCTCCAAGCCACATAGTTTGCTTTCATGTCTGGAGTTTTGAGGTAGGAGTCTTGGCAGAAACAAGGAAAAGATTCCCAAAGAGCAAAAGTGGAGTTCGAAAAGTAAGAGCAATGCCAACTCATTGGATTTTTTTTACGTGCTTACTTCTGGCCTCTCAGCAGCTCCGCTTTGCTGCTTCGCAGTAAGTTGGGTGTCAGCTTTCTCTCTCTTTAATAATAATAATGATTTTCCCCACCCACCCTGGGCGGCTCCCAACAGAATATTAAAAACACGATAAAAAATCAAACATTAAAAACTTCCCTAAACAGGGCTGCCTTCAGGTGTTTTCTAAAAGTCAGATAGTTGTTTATTTCCTTGACATCTGATGGGAGGGTGCCACTACCAAGAAGGCCCTCTGCCTGGTTCCCTGTAACCTCGCAGCGAGGGAACCGCCAGAAGGCCCTTGGAGCTGGACCTCATACATCCTCAAACATACGTCCTGTTGGATCTGTCTGAGGTGAATTTGTACACCACTTCCCAAACCCGGAGCTGTAGAATTGTAAAGGACCCTGAGGATCATCTAGTCCAATGCAGGAATCTGCAGCTGTCCCTTATGAGGATCGAACCTGCAACCTTGGCATTATCAGCACTACGCTCTAACCGAGACCCTCCAGGCGTCCTATTTTCCAGGGACGTTCCTGATTTAGAGAAGCTATCCCAGTTTCTGATTTCATCCCAGAATGTCCCGGTTTTCCTTAGGGTGTCCCTATTTCCATTGGAGAAATGTTGGAGGGTATGGAGTTACCCAACCCATGATCCATGTGAAGGGAATCCTGTATAGGGAAGGGTTTTTTAATGTTTAATGTTTTATTATGTTTTTATATATGTTGGAAGCTGCTCAGCATGGCTGGGGCAACCCAATATGATGTGTGGGGTATAAATAGCAAATCTATCATTATGGAATGGGACATCCCTATTTTCATGGGAGAAATGTTGGAGGGTATGTTAACCAACTGGGCTGGGTGGGAGGGCATGACTGGTTCCATATCAGGACATGTAAGCTATTATTAGGGGCTGGGCCATATCCTCTAATCCAGGGGTGGGGAACTTAGGCCTGGGGCCTGAATGTGGCCCTACTTTGTGGTCTCCCTCATGTCAGAAGTAAGAGACCTCAGGTGTGAGGTCCAAGTGTGGCCCTCCAGGCCTCTCTAATCTGGCCCTCAAAAAATCTTCAGAGGCTACTCCCTCAGAGCCCTGCTGCATAGACTTCTCAAGTGCTTTCACCTGACTGGAATGTACAGTGGTGCCCCACAAGACGAACGCCTCGCAAGACGAAAAACCCGCTAGACGAAAGGGTTTTCCGTTTTGGAGGCGCTTCGCAAAACGAATTTCCCTATGGGCTTCCTTCGCAAGACGAAAGCCCAGAGGGAAATCTCCAGGACAGCGGGGAAGCACAGCGCGTCTTCCCCACTGTCCTCGGACCTCCTCCGAAGGCTGGCGGTGGGGCGGAGAGACCTCCTCCCGCCGCCAGCCTTCGGAAGGCTCCTCCGAAGGCTGGCGGTGGGGCGGAGAGACCTTCTCCCCGCGCCAGCCTTCGGATGGCTGTCCTGAAGACTTGCGGTGGGAGGAGGGTTTTCCTTCCCACCGCCAACATTCAGAATGCTGTTCTGAATGTTGGCGGTGGGGAGGAAAAACGCTCCTCCCACCGCAAGCCCCGGGAACAGAGGAGAAGCGCTGCCCGCCTTCCCCTCTGTTCCCGGACCTGTCCTGAAGGCTTGCGGTGGGGAGAAAAGCCCTTCTCCGCACCGCCAGCCTGGCAAGCGGTCTCCATAGGAACGCATTAATTGATTTTCAATGCATTCCTATGGGAAACTGTGCTTCGCAAGACGAAAAACTCGCAAGAAGAAACAACTTGCGGAACGAATTAATTTCGTCTTGCGAGGCACCACTGTATCCTTGAACTAGCGCCAGCCCGCCCATTAGCCCCGCTGAGGCAGTCACCTCAGACGGTAGGCTGGGGACAGCTTTAAGGCACAGCAAATCTGGAAAGGGAGGAGCATCCTCATGTGTAGTGCTGGTTTTATGTATAGGCTAAGTAGGCTGAAGCCTAGGGCCTTTAAATTTAGGGGGCCTCGCCAGCCCACCCACTCCCCAGTGGGCAGTCTCCCTTTTCCCCAAATTGCAAACCCAAGACTTCATGCAAGTGCAAGGCAACTCGGGCCTCTACATCTAGGGGTGCTAATGTCTAAATCTAGTGCTAATGTCTGGCCAGGGCAAAGGTGGTCATCCTCTTATATACCTGCTGGGATTGACAAGGCATCTGACCCTCACCTGAATCTCATAACTCTCCGGACAGGTGATTTGGTCTGCAGCCACAGTGTGGAAATAAAGGATGAGATTGCCCACCAGATTCCAGGCACTCTACTATTCAAATTAGGCCCCAGTGTTTTTGTTACAATCCCCTTCTCAGTTAAGTAATCAATTTTAATCTAGAATTTAAATTCTCAAAACGTTCTTATTTGTTAATTCGAGCAAGTAAACTACTGCTCTCACTTCATTATAAACAGTATTTCTACCTGCAACACACTTGAGCAAACCTGCTCCTCTTCCTTTCACAGATATTTTGTTGCCATTTGCAACTGTAGCTGCCTCTGATTAGTTATCATTTAACTCTTGGGGCAAATAATTAGCATCACACGTCATGTGCATGGAAGTTGCCAAACCAATTAACCAACTAGAAGGATTATTGTTAATAGCACCAGTTTTCCTATAACTTGATATTGCTGGATAGTTTTGATGAACTGCAAAAACATTTTTAGTTTGCTTTCTGTTGCCACCCTGGAACTTTTCATTATTAGTGCCACTTTGTTTTGTATGATTCCTTGCAAATGAAGGAAAACAACTTTTCTGCTTGTTTATGTTGATAATATAATTTTGGTTACTGAGAACAAACAAGATTGTACAAAAACAAGATTGGGCGCAGGCCTGGCCAGGACATAGGCGTCCTGACTGTGACAAAGGTGAGCTGTGTGCTTGCTTGCTTGCTTGCTTGCTTGCTTGCTTAACAGCTGTTGGGAACTTCAAGGTCCCTGCTCTCCCTTCTTATGGTCTTTGTACTAGACCTGGAGACTCCAATAGAGAGCATTCCATGTCAAGAAGGAGGGCAAGTGGGCACCCTATCAAATGACAGGGGAGGAGCTACACAGAGCAGTGTAGCTCCATGGTTATTTTTTTTTTAAGAATAACATTACAACTTCATTTTCCTAAAAAATAATGCTTATTCCACAAAAGGTTTAAAAAGTTCAGTTATTGCAAAAGTTTTTCAGTGTTAATTTTATGCATTTTTAAAAAATCACCATGGTATTTAACAATACAGTGGTACCTCGGGTTAAGTACTTAATTCGTTCTGGAGGTCTGTTCTTAACCTGAAACTGTTCTTAACCTGAAGCACCACTTTAGCTAATGGGGCCTCTTGCTGCCGCTGTGCCACCGCTGCACGATTTCTATTCTCATCCTGAAGCAGAGTTCTTAACCCGAGGTAATATTTCTGGGTTAGCGGAGTCTGTAACCTGAAGCATATTTAACCTGAGGTACCACTGTAATATCTTATGTCCTTTAGAGGAGAAATTGTGAATTGCAGAATTTTAAATACCCGTCATCATCCTTGCCTTCGCTCAGTTTTGTTATTATAATAATAATAATAATAATAATAATAATAATAATTTTATTATTTATACCCCGCCCATCTGGCTGGGCCTCCCCAGCCACAAGAGTCTTTGTAACACTCTTCTATTTTCTTCGAGTTGTGAGGGTGGGGGATGGGGAGGGGCCTCACAAGTGGAGTAGCCTAGGGCCTCTCTTCGTCTACTGTATTTTTCGTTCCATAAGACGCACCTGACCATAAGACGCACCTAGTTTTTAGAGGGGGAATGCAAGAAAAAAATATTCTTTAAAGGGAGCGCTGAGCAGAGCGTGTGTGTGGCGCTTGCAGGCTTTTCCCCGAGGAGGGAGAAGGGCAGCCTGTCACTTTTCCGGGAGCTGGGGGTGCGGCTAAGCCAGAAGCTAGAACAGCGAGAGGGAGTGCAGCAATCCCTCTTGCTGTTCTGGCTTCTGGGACAGCTGCGCAGCCTGCATTCACTCCATAAGACGCACACACATTTCCCCTTACTTTTTAGGAGGGAAAAAGTGTGTCTTATAGAGCGGAAAATACAGTAAATCTGGCCCTGCTCACATGCCTTTGCACTCCTCTTCTGGCTGAGGATAGGAGCCTCCGCCACTGCCATCCCAGTCACCCCCTGAGCAGGAAGGGCACTCTGCTACTGCCTGCTCCTCTCTGGTCTCCTTTTTAATTCCTTGTCATCTTTAGCACACAGGCCACCTCCAGTTGCCTCTGGCAGCTCTGCCACTGGAAAGAGCACAGGGAACACCATTTTCTGATTTGCCTCAAGCAGCAAAATGCATTGGGCATTGCCCCTGCCTTGGGGAACCTGCCAGCGACACTTCTGCCTGTATCTTGAGCAGGCAGAAGGAAAATTCAACATTATTAAAAAAAATTAGTTTCATAGTGAAGAGTGTGCCTCTGGGTTTTCATTTGAGATAGCTGGGCCTCAGTGATCAGACATCAAGGTTCAAGCTCTCGCCATCAATCCTCCTAATGAAGAACGTGCTTGTATTTACATAGAAACAATTTCTCAAGGAAGTGCAAAATGTGCTGATCTCAATGGTTCAGCCACTCTTTATCTTCAGAGTGGGGTGGATAGCAGTTCTGGATGTCTTGTCTCAGGTGCCTGAGCCAGGAAGCCGATGTCCACAAGAACCTGGCAGGGAAACAGCAATTCCTGGGACACCCATTTCAGAGAAGAACGGGAAGTCCTGGCCTGCTTGCTTAACAGCGAACTCCTGTTGTACAGCTTTAGGACACCCTCCCTGCACTCTTATGACTGCAAGAGCTGTTTGCTACCCAACACTTTCCAATGCACAATCTTACTTCCACTTTGCCAAACCTTTATTAGGCATTGCAAGTACAGTAAAGGTAAAGGGACCCCTGACCATTAGGTCCAGTCGTGGCCAACTCTGGGGTTGCGGCGCTCATCTCGCTTTATTGGCTGAGGGAGCCGGCGTCCAGCTTCCGGGTCATATGGCCAGCATGACTAAGCCGCTTCTGGTGAACCAGAGCAGTGCACGGAAATGCCGTTTTCCTTCCCACCAGAGCGGTACCTATTTATCTACTTGTACTTTGATGTGCTTTCGAACTGCTAGGTTGGCAGGAGCAGGGACCGAGCAATGGGAGCTCACCCCATCACGGGGATTCGAACCGCCGAACTTCTGATCGGCAGGTCCTAGGCTCCGTGGTTTAACCCACAGCGCCACCCGCGTCCCTATTACAAGTATGGGCCATCATAAAACATCCATATATATAAAAATTAAAAATATATGCAATACAGTCGTACCTTGGAAGTCGAACGGAATACGTTCCGGAAGTCCGTTCGACTTCCAAAATGTTTGGAAACCAAAGCACGGTTTCTGTGGAAGCCCCGTCAGATGTTCGGGTTCCAAAGAACGTTCACAAACCGGAACGCTCACTTCCAGGTTTGCGGCATTCAGGAGCTAAAACATCCGAGCACCAAGGCGTTTGGGATCCAAGGTACGACTGTAAATACAAATAAACAGCCATTTCTTCCTGCTAAGTAACCAATGCACAATCAACCTCTTTTGGCCCAAAGATATTTAATTTATAGGTTGTGGGTCTCTCTCTTGCAGAGTCATTCCTCACCCCCAAACAGCCTTATGCCTCTTCTAATCCTTTCAGAGCACATGCCTTGTATGCAGGAGATCCTGAGTTCACATCCAGTGTTAAAGGGATCACATAGCAACTGCCTAAGACCAGTGGCGTAGCGTGGGTTGTCAGCACCCGGGGCAAGGCAAGTAATTTGCGCCCCCTAACCCGTGGATTTGCGCCCCCTAACCCATGGATTTGCCCTAACCCCAGATGTTGCGCCCGGTGCGGCCGGCCCCCCCTGCACCCCCCACGCTACGCCACTGCCTAAGACAGTTTGCAACCTGAGGCAGAGGAGCAGATGGCCCCCCATCACAGTCCCAAGGTGCAGAACTCCCAAGGCCAGTCAATTTATTGTGGCATTAGGAGCATATGAAAGGATCTCCTATGCAAATACAGTTCTCTACGCATGTACATGCCCCATTCATGTGTTCCACTGAATGCCCAGGCATCATGGACAGGGCTGCCATATGTCTGGAATCTGCTGGACATAGCCAGGATTCGCCCTTCGAAAATGGCGTCTGGGCGAAATTTTTAAAAAGCGGCTAATGGCGTACGGAAGTGTTGTCAGCTAAGGTTGCCCAGGTTGTTCTTTTCCTTAAAAAATAGGTAAAGACTTCTCCTATTTTGAGATTTTGCACGCACAAAAAGCTAATCAACTTTGCCAAAAAAAGAAGTTCAACAACCCTAATCGTGGGACAAGGCCAGAGGGACGTGCTGATATTCAGGAGTATGGCTCCTTGGCTTTGCGCCCTGCTCAGGTATTCACCGAATCCATGTTTGTGTGACAAGGAGCATGGTTGCACAAGCACATTTGAACGGAGGGAACTTGCTTGTGGGATTTTCCGCCCTCACCCAGTTCCATTTCATTTGTTGCAGCGAACTCTGGTACTTTTCCATTCCCCCTGGAGCGCACGAGGCGAGGGCCCTGCGTCCAGTCATTTAACCGAGTCAAAGCCATACACCACCTCAGAGCCTTGTAACCTGGCCTGGACCCAGCAGTCAGGTTTGTCCTCCACAAATCATTCCTCTTCCCTCGCACTTATTTCCATCTTCTAGCAGGGCAGGGTTTTGGAATGCAGATGCGTGGCTATCCTCACTAGAGATGAAGATGTCAACTGCTGACAGGACTTAAAAGAAGTGGAGGAATTTAGCAAGGCGGGAGTAAAATTCAGCACTCTGGAGGGACTGTGAAAGCTGCTGGAATGTTTCGAGGGTCTTCTTGGGAGTTGTGCTACAGTATCAACCGAGTCGTAGATAGGGCTGGGCAATCTGTACCATTTGCTTTCTCTATATTTGTCATTTCCCCCATCTTAAATTTAGTTCTCCACATTTCCACGTCAGGTTGAATCTTTTTAGAAAATGTGTGAATTTCGAAGGATGGCTGCATACCCTCCAACATTTCTCTGATGAAAAGAGGGATGTCCTATTCAATGATGATGATGATAATAATAATAATAATAATAATAATAATAATAATAATAATAATAATAATACCATGCCCATCTGACTGGGTTGCCCCAGTCACTCTGGGTGGATTACAATACATATAGGTAAAGGTAAAGGGACCCCTGACCATTAGGTCCAGTCATGACCGACTCTGGGGTTGCGGTGCTCATCTCGCTTTATTGGCTGAGGGAGCCGGCGTACAGCTTCCGGGTCAGCATGACTAAGCCGCTTCTGGTGAACCAGAGCAGTGCACAGAAATGCCGTTTACCTTCCTGCCGGAGCGGTACCTATTTATCTACTTGCACTTTGAGGTGCTTTTGAACTGCTAGGTTGGCAGGAGCAGGGACCGAGCAACGGGAGCTCACCCCGTCGCGGGGATATGAACTGCCGACCTTCTGATCGGCAAGTCCTAGCCTCTGTGGTTTAACCCACAGTGCAACCCGCGTCCCTTACAATATATATATAAACATAATTAAACATTAAACATTTTTTTAAAAAACTTCCCTATTCAGGGCTGCCTTCAGATGTCTTCTAAAGATTGTATAGTTACTTATCTCCTTGGCTTGAGGAGGTCACATAACTCCATACCCTCCAACATTTCTCTGATGAAAATAGGGACATCCTAAGGAAAAGCAGGGCATTCCAGGATCACATCAGAAACCGGGACAGCTTCTGTAAATCTGGGACTGTCCCAAGAAAATAGGGACACTTGGAGGGTCTGTGGCTGTGTTTCAGTTCTCATATTATTTTAGAAAGTCCAAATTAGACAGATTCACCTTTAAATGCAACCTGGATCTTATTCATCTTCCATCCAGAGATGAAGATATATTTGAGATGCACCCTGACCTTTTGGTTAACTTTGGTTGCTTTTCTCTTCCATTGGTGAAGGCCAAAAACGGGTTAACAGATGAAGTTTGGGAAAGTGGTTAAGAAACAATGTCCAGTCACCCTTCCTGCCCAACCACAGCTTTGCTTGTTGGGCGTTTTTTCCCCTCCTTCCCTATTTCTATTAGTACTGGTCCTCTCCTTGGGAACACTGTGTTGCTTTTAATAGTGAACGGTTGAGGTGTCATCCAAACGGCTGTGGAAAATACAGGTGTCCTGCTTTATGACTTGTGAGGCTTACAAGGGAATGACTCAGATGCATCATGGTAACAGGAGGAGCTGAGTGAATGAGCTGTAGAATCAAGCTCACTGCTCCTAATTCCGTTGGGGGAAAATGTGAAAGCATGTCCACATTAACCGTTGGGCAAAGTAGGGCAAAGCTGTACCATACCTTGAAAGGACATTCAATGCACTTCCCCAAAAGAATCCTGGGAATTGTAGTTTCCCCTCACAGACCTACAATTCCCAGCATCCTTAGCAAAATTCCAGTTCCCAGAATTCTTTGTGGAAAGCCCTGTGCTTTAAATGTCTGTTGAAGCTTCAGGTGAAACACTCCTCACCCGCCCCTGTGTAGTGTTTTACCTTTCTTTACTGCATTCAAATTCCGCCCCCTCCCATGGTGTTTAATTTAATATCAATTAAATTTGAAAGGCTGGCATGTACAGATAACAAAAGACAAGGAGGGAAGGAGGAAGAATTAAAGTGCGACAACAGACGGTGGAACAGAGCAACCAGCAACCAGCAGCAAGGAAAGAAACAGCATTTTGGGAAATGGTGTGGCCACATATTACTTACATTTGATGAAAGAAAACAAGCTAAAAAACATTTTAATTGACAATTATGCCCTGTGACGTTTTATAATGACATACCTGACATCGTTCTAAAAGGGGGGGAATAACGTTAAACAGGTTAGTGTAGATCCAGCCTTGGCAAGAAAGAAGCATTTTCATAGTTCATACAGAATTAGTGAGGGATGTGGCTTGGGATCATTCTGAGAGCCAGCAAAAGAGACCCCGAGGGCCACATTTCAGCCCTGTGCCTGAGGTTCCTCACCCTGCCTTTGGAGATGTAGGGTAATTGACCCTAGAGAAATTCCATTCCTTTTTATTAGTGACTTATTTGCTTATTATTTATTTCATAAAATTGATATGCTGTTTGGGTTTTTTTAAGCCTCAAAGCAATTTACAAAAAGAATAAAACAATGGAATCATCAGTAAATAATAATAAAAAAGTTGGAAAATTTGAGAAAAAGAAGAAAATCAGCAATAAACTGGAAATCAGATCAAAATGCATGCCAACAATCTGCATGTCTGGATAGCCTTGCTTAAATAAAAATGTTTTTAATGCTGATCATTGTTTTGTTGATTTCTAGGGAGTCTAGTTCTCTCCTTTTTTTTCTATAAGTTTGAGGAGTTTTTTTAGATCCTGTTTGTTTGTAGCATAATGAGAGGGCTGTGATGTCTTGTTCTATATTGCTAATTTTTAAAGGGGTTTGTTTTTTAAGAAATGCTTTCTCTTTTACGCAAGCTCCTCTGGTGACCGCTTTGATTGCATCCCATAGGAGGGGGGTTGTTATATTGTCTACATCGTATCTTTGCAGATTCACCAACTGCTTAACAATTTTTTTTTTAAGAGTACAGTGGTACCTCAGGTTAAGAACTTAATTCATTCTGGAGGCCCGTTCTTAACCTGAAACTGTTCTTAACCTGAGGTACCACTTTAGCTAATGGGGCCTCCTGCTGCCGCCGCACGATTTCTATTCTCATCCTGAAGCAAAGTTCTTAACCCAAGGTACTATTTCTGGGTTAGCAGAGTCTGTAACCTGAAGCGTCTGTAACCCGAGGTACCACTGTACTGTGAAGGTGCCTGCATGATGTCAACAGGCAAGGAGATCAAAGGGTGGGCGCTGCCATGCTAAAAGTTCAATTTCTTACAAAGTAGGAAACGTATTATGTGTCACCTGCAACAGCTTCAGTTCCGCAGATCAGAGTGGTCGACTGGGCATATATAAGCTAAGGTGATGTTGCAGGTGATGCATTCTCTCTTTCTTGGCAATACGTCATTGGGCAATCCAACCCTAACAGAGACCTCTCTTAGTCAGGTCAAGCAGCCTTCTGCATGGAGAAAGGCCTCCTGTGACAATATGGGACAAGCTCTGCTTTCCTTGGCTGCCAGTCAGTGCTGGATTTATGTATAAGCTAAGTAAGCTATAGCTTAGGGCCCCACTCTCTTGGGGGGGAATTAAAGGGGGAAAAACTGGATGTACATTTCCAAAGTATAAGATAAAAAACAAATAAAATAAAACCTACATACAGCAACAGTGTTTTGTGTTGTGTAGGCTCCTATGATGTAAGTAATGGGCCCCGCCTGCTAGCCTGCTCCCTAAAATATCACTGGTTTGCTCATTTCTATATATAGGGTGCCTACATTCTGCATGTGCAAATGGCTTTTGATACCTATTAGGTCTATAAATTACCATATAGCATATATTCGACACAAAAAACAGTGACAATTTGTTGTTGACAAAGGGCAGCTGGACATATAAAGGGCCCCATTACCTTCAGTAGCTGAGGGCCTCATCAAACCTAAATCCAGCCCTGCTGCCAGTCCAGTATCAAGATGTATATATTTTTTTCATGAATGTATGTAATGAAAAGTGAAATGTTATTTCCCCCCTCCTCTGCTGGAAGTCTCCACGGTGTTGGCACCAGCTTGACCAGCAGCTATTCCTATTTGCAAAAGCACCCTTGAAAGGCCCTTTTGAAAGTGTCCTTTTTAGAGAAGGTGGATAGAGAGAAAAAGCCCAGTCAAGACACGAGGATATTTAAATATTCCATGAATATGCTGGTATTTTATTTATTTATTTTGCTTGGGATCTGAACTTCACCTTATATAACTTGTGGCACTATGTCAGCCAGCGAAATAAATGTGCAGGGACTGGTCATCTTTCAGAGGCTGAACACTTCCTGGGTGGGAAAGATGGAGAAGTTTTATGAGCATAAAAGGGCCCTGCATCACATTCATCCCCTGAGAAGAGGGATTGATTGTGAATGAGTGGAATGCTGTTTTGTCGTTTAGTTGTGTCCGACTCTTAATGACCCCATGGACCAGAGCACGCCACGCACTTCTGTCTTCCACTGCCTCCCGCAGTTTGGTCAAACTCATGCTGGTAGCTTCAAGAACACTGTCCAGCCATCTTGTCCTCTGTCGTCCCCTTCTCCTTGGGCCCCCCATCTTTCCCAACATCAGGGTCTTTTCCAGGGAGTCTTCTCTTCTCATGAGGTGACCAAAGTATTGGAGTCTCAGCTTCAGGATCTGTCCTTCCAGTGAGCACTCAGGGCTGATTTCCTTCAGAATGGATAGGTTTGATCTTCTTGCAGTCCATGGGACTCTCAAGAGTCTCCTCCAGCACCATAATTCAAAAGCATCAATTCTTCAGCAATCACCCTTCTTTATGGTCCAGATCTCACTTCCATACATCACTACTGGAAAAACCATAGCTTTAACTATACGGACCTTTGTCGGCAAGGTGATGTCTCTGCTTTTTAAGATGCTGTCTAGGTTTGTCATTGCTTTTCTCCCAAGAAGCAGGCGTCTTTTAATTTTGTGGCTGCTGTCACCATCTGCAGTGCTCATGGAGCCCAAGAAAGTAAAATCTCTCACTGCCTCCATTTCTTCCCCTTATATTTGCCAGGAGGTGATGGGACCAGTGGCCACGATCTTCGTTTTTTTGATGTTGAGCTTCAGACCATATTTTGCGCTCTCCTCTTTCACCCTCAATAAAAGGTTCTTTAATTCCTCCTCACTTTCTGCCATCAATGTTGTGTCATCTGCATATCTGAGGTTGTTGATATTTCTTCCAGCAATTTTAATTCCGGCTAGGGATTCATCCAGCCCAGCCTTTCACACGATGAATTCTGTATATAAGTTAAATAAGCAGGGAGCACTCAACCCTGAGTGCTCACAGGAAGGACAGATCCTGAAGCTGAGGCTCCAATTCTTTGGCCACCTCATGAGAAGAGAAGACTCCCTGGAAAAGATCCTGATGTTGGGAAAGATGGAGGGCACTAGGAGAAGGGGATGACAGAGGACGAGATGGTTGGACAGTGTTCTCGAAGCTACCAGCATGAGTTTGACCAAACTGCGGGAGGCAGTGGAAGACAGGAGTGCCTGCCGTGCTCTGGTCCATGGGGTCACGAAGAGTCGGACATGACTAAACGACTAAACAACAAACAACGCTCAGCACCCTTAGCAAACTACAGCTCCCAAAATTCCTAACACAAGTAAGAGCCCTGTGAGCGCTTTCACACACTTAAATCAGATGTAGGCTAGGATGGGATCCCACTGTTAAAAAGAATAAAACAGCACGCTGAATTTAAAGCAAATTTGGCATGCAGCAGTTAAGAATGCCAGAAGTCCTGCTTGCAAGATAATTTCTTGCTAGAACATAGATATTAAATTGCTGATGGACCACTGCCTGGCTTCATCCATTTAGCCACATTAACCTTTGAAGTTCCCTGAAGCTTTGTATCATAGTGTGCAAAAGTGTGGGGGTTTTTTTTAAGTTAAGTGTCTCTTTTCCAAGAAACAAACATTATCTTTGTAAGGTATGAGTCCCTTGTCAACTTTTTAGAGGGGGTGAGGAAATGTAAATTATTATTATTTTCTTTTTTTATAAATAATTTTTATTTGGCTTTACAAATTCGTTCACATTTATATTCATCCACAGTAAAAAATAAAATAAAATTAAAAAATTACACAAGATTCTTCCAAATTTCAAGACTCCTCTCCTCCTCTCTGTGGGTTCTTTGAATAACTTTTTAACTGCATATTATAGGTCCATCCAGTTTACTGTCCTCCATTGTATCCAAAATCTATGTATCATTGCAAGAGTTCTTTAAAACCTGCTAAAGAGTTCACGTGTCTACAGTGGTCTTTCAAATATAATATAAATTTTTCCCAATCTTTACTGAAGCTTTGATCCTCCTGGTTTCTGATTTTCCTGGTTAATCTTGCCATCTCTGTGTGGTCCGTAAATGATTTCTCCCTTGTGAAATCACCTACATGTTGGGGTTTCTAGATCTATTGCCATAACTTCCCAAAAGCATGACTTCACTTTGTGCTGATTCAAAAGGAAAGTATGGCTGCTTTTTTTTTTTAACCCAGTCATTATAATCCCTGGGCTGAGGGATCCTTGGAAAGCCTTTACTTTCAAACAACCAGTCTTGTTCCATTTCGGAGAACTGACGAGACCACATTTGCAGGCTTGGGTTAACTGGCAATGCCTCTTGACACAGTGCCTTCAAACCACAAGCTGGTATACGTTGTAAAATGCACTGTGTGTCATTGAAACCTATTTGCCAAACTCTGTTCAGTGATTCAGCTTCTCTGTTGCTGAGGCTGAGTTTTACATAGGGGTGGATGAATCTATCAATTTTGGTTTCTCTCAGTTTCTCAAGTTTCCAGCCTTAAATTAAGACTACCCTAATTCCACATGCATTTGCAATTTCTTTTTCTTAAAAAAAGGTCTGCATGAAAAATTGTACTGTACTCGTTTTCGTACACAATTTTGTCCCGTGTATGGGCATTTTTAAGGGACGCGGGTGGTGCTGTGGGTTAAACCACTGAGCCTAGGACTTGCCGATCAGAAGGTCGGAGGTTCGAATCCCCGCGACTGGGTGAGCTCCTGTTGCTCGGTCCCTGCTTCTGCCAACCTAGAAGTTTGAAAGCACATCAAAGTGCAAGGAGATAAATAGGTACTGCTCCGGCGGTAAGGTAAACAGCGTTTCCGTGCGCTGCTCTGGTTCGCCAGAAGTGGCTTAGTCATGCTGGCCACATGCTGCACACCGGCTCCCTCGGCCAATAAAGCGAGATGAGCGCCGCAACCCCAGAGTCGGTCATGACTGGACCTAATGGTCAGGGGTCCCTTTACCTTTACGAGCATTTTTGCAAGCTATTTCTACCTAATATAATACATTTTACTATGACCTTTTCACTACTATATCCATGTTTGCATGCACTTTTAGGTAATATACGCACACTTCGTATGTATGCCTTTGTTCAAGTACCATGTTGCAAAATTTGGAGAAATGTGAATTTTGAAGGACAGCCTGGTTTCGGTTCACGTATTGGATTGGGAAGTGTGGATTTGATAAGTTTCATTAAAATGCCAATCAAATACATTTCTCCTCAAGCCTGTTGGATTAGGTTTGGTAAAAGTAAAAAATGCTAGGTATGATATAATAAAAGGAAAAATTCCCAGATGCCTGGATCCAGGTTTGGAGAGCCCCAGCAGGGATTTAAAATCACAAAATATGCAGCAAAGCATGGAAATATAGGCTGTTAGACCTTTAAAATCTCCCCTTCTGAGTTGCTTCTCAAAGTTCTGCACTTCCTTTAGCACAAAAAGAGACCACATGTTTGGCAAGCTAAAAAGGGTTTACTTACAAACTCTTCAAAGGTCACATTCATGTGCTTTTCAGCAGGAAGAAAAGTGGCATGGTGCCAGTTTAAATGCATAGGGCATTTAATGCATAGGGCAGATGGGGCCCAAGTTTAGTTTCCAAACAGGACTCACCTGATCCACACCTTATGGACCAACATGCAGCTCAGAAGGGATCTGCCTCAGAATCTATACTCTTACCAGATTCCACATTGAGATGCTCTGAGAGTTGACTCTTTCTAAAAAAACAAGCAAACAGGTACTTGCCACTAGAGTGGCTAGCACAGGGAGTTCCTATTGCTCATGTGGGAAATGTGGATGCAATTTTCCCTGGGAGAGACAGGATCTGATGATGTGCTGCCTCTGTCAGGATCACTGTGTGTGTGTGTGTGTGTGTGTGTGTGTGTGTGTGTGTGTGTAGGAAACCTCAGCTACCCACAACTAGCATGGAAGGAAGGAAGGAAATGAAACCTTTGAAGATTTTTAATGATGATGATGATGATGATGATACTAATAATAATAATAATAATAATTTATTTATACCCTGCCCATCTGGCTGGGTTTCCCCAGCCAGTTTGGGCACCTCCCAACAGAATACAATACAATTGTAAAAATACAATAAACAGGGCTGCCTTCAGATGTCTTCTAAAAGTCAGATAGTTGTTTATTATTCCCTTGACATCTGCTGGGAGGGCGTTCCACAGGGCGGGCACCACTACTGAGAAGGCCCTCTGCTTGGTTCCCTGTAACCTCACTTCTTGCAGTGAAGGAACTGCCAGAAGGCCCTCGGAGCTGGACCTCAGTGTCTGGGCTGGATGATGGGGGTGGAGATGCTCCTTCGGGTATACTGGGCCAAGGCCGTTTAGGGCTTTAAAGGTCAGCACCAACACTTTGAATTGTGCTCGGAAACGTCCTGGGAACCAATGTAGGTCTTTCAGGACCACTGTTATGGAGTCTCCGCAGTAATAAAAAATTACTATTTTTTGTGGATTATGTAAGTTTGTTGTTGTTGTTAAGTCATTTAGTCGTGTCCGACTCTTTGTGACCCCATGGACCAGAGCACACCAGGCACTCCTGACTTCATTATGTAGGTACCCTCACCTTAATAATCATCATGGAAATAGGACAGAACTGATGTATTTGGGCCATGCATGAAAGAGGCATTAAGCAGTTTAAGACTGCTTTATCCATTCCTCTCTCGGACCTCGGAGAGCAGAGTTCATAATCCCGTCTCAGCCACAACGTTCACCTTGGCCCACCTCTCTCCTCAACTCCCAGCCTAACTTACCTTGCAAAGCTGATGCATGGATAATATAGAGAAGGGGAAAACAATGTACACCACCCTGAGATCCTTGCAGGAAAGGTGGGGCAACAATACAATGCAATAAATAAATAAATGTGATTGCATGCATGGCTGTGTCAAGGTGCTTTTTGTGTGTGCTGTTTTACCTGCGGCCATGTGTACACCTGTATGTTGATGAGCGCCACCCTAAAAGAGAAGAGGAAAGGAAGCTATGTGGTTAATGTGATTATCAGAGTTCACTGTTGCAGGGATTGCGTGTCGAGACCCCGCAGCCACCCCCTCGTTGGAAAATAACTCACACAAGGACACGGATATTAGGTTTATGTTATTGGGCAAATTTTGGCCACAACTTCATTGAAATTACAGAATGTGAGCAGTATTGGCTTAGGCATTGATTGGACCTGACTATATCTGACTCCTGCCCATTGTGCAGGAAGTCCAGTAAGGGTAAGCCATTGGTAGAGGGAGCCCTGTCGATGCGAACCAACTCAAGCTCCCCCTGGTGTTCCCGTCGGGGTTGTGTCAAGGCCCTAGCCCCCCAGCCGGGCTTCAGACTAGAAAGGATATACCAAGAGCTCAGGCCACAAGTTTCAATACAAGGAATAATTCCTACTCGAGAGTTGAAAAGAAAAACGTGTATATTCTGCTAAGAATAACAATTTGAAGCTGATAGTAAATTTAAACACAACGTGTAGGTACGATAGTTTTAAGTAAATTTAAACACAACGTGTAAGTACGATAGTTTTAAGGTAAAAAGTTTAAGTACAGGAATAATGTAGTTTCAAATATGCAGTGATATAGTATAGAGGTACATGAAATACCAGTACACAACAATTATTTTGTACAAGTCTCAATGGCAGTCAAAAGGAGTCCATATTATATAGAATCAGAATAAGGAATAAAGAATCAAATAGGGCCGAAAAGGAGCATCCGGAGTGTGAATCAGATGTACGACTCAGTAGTGGTAACCAGGACAGGGCCCTGTTTCGGAGTAAACGCCTTCTTCAGCTCGGTTTTTTGAGGACTATAAATCTGTTGGAAGTCTGTATCATTTAATTCTTTTATGTTTCTTTTACGACATGCGTCTTAGATAATGGAATGCTCCCAAGTTTTCTTGCGTTTTTCTGAGCGTTTTCCATTAGAGGGTGAGATAATTGTCTTATATGTGTGTCTGTCTGGCTTCAGACTAGATCAACACCCCCGGATTCCTTTAACGGAATACCCTTAAGCACGGAGGGGCAGGTGATGGCCACACCTCACCTCCCCCACACAAGGTCAAACAATGCCTAACCGCCACAAGAGCCCAAAGACTCACCGCCAAATACCCTCACATCTGTAACCAATGCCTCAAGCCCTCTGTAATATCAGCCAGCCATATATCGTTCCCCCAATCGGAAAGGTGCACACCATCGTCGCGAAATTAGGCCATTTTACTGAAAACAATGGAAGGGTGCGCGATCATCCGGCCATTCAGTGCAACCACTTTCTGTGAAATGGAACTATTCAAACACTTCTGGGCATGGTCTGTAGCGGCTGTGTCAAGGTGCTCTGTGTGTGTGCTGTTTTACCTGTGTACACCTGTATGTTGATGAGCACCACCCTAAAAGAGAAGCGGCAAGGAAGCTATATGGTTAATGTGATTATCTGAGTTCACTGTTGCAGGGAATGTCAGTGAAGCTACTTGTAGCTCTGCCTTGACAACAGGTAGAAATTTCCCAGGCACGTTCGGCTGCATCTTTTTTTTCCAGATAGCAGCATGTATTTCATGACAAGGCCAAAAAAGAGGCGAAACTGTGTCCCACCAGGGAGCGGGTGATGCCATCGGAAATGCACATCCTCGGAAGTTCAGCAGCAGCCAGCCAGCCAGCCAGCCAGCGGCACAGAACGCTGCTTCAAGGGAGCTTCCTGCTACCTCAGCATCTTTGCAGCTGGGAAATCGGAACCAAGAAAATGGAGACATCATCCGATGGCAACGGAATTCCAGGGCTAAAAATACACGCCGAGCCCCTCCAGCTGAAAGAAGAGGAAATAAAAAGCCATTTTTTAATTTATTTTTTTGCCAGTGTTACAGGATTTATGCCTTCCTTCCAGGCAGAAAATGTGAGCTATGAATCATACTGGGTTAGCGTTTTGGGCATCGTTCTCTTTGCAAGCACAGAGCTCCTTCTATTATCTAAATCAGCCGGCTGCCGGGTTCATACGTGGCACTGCAATGGGAACAGTCCCAAACCTGAGAGGTGTAAAAACAGGCAGGTCTTGGAGCAATGTTTCACCCCTGGTTCAGCAAGCTTTAGGAACAGGCTGCCTTTTCTGTTTATCGCCTATAGTCAAATTCAACACCAAAACGGAACAAAATCTGAGGGATTTTGAAGCAAGCCAAAAGACGCTGCAATAAAACCAGCAACATCCCTCAGAGGTTGTTCAAGAACATCTCTTAGTAATCTGCAGGTTTTGTTTTCTGCAGAACTGGAGAATCTAAAGCAAAGGTGGGAAAGCTTTTTCACCTCAAGGGCCACCTTTTCTTCTGGGCAATCTTCCAGGGGCCACATGCAGGTGGTGGGCAGGGCCAGAGGCAAAGGTGGGTGGGGCTTATGTTTTACACATGCTCACACATCTCTCTCTGTCCTCCATCTGGGCAATCAAGAGACATAAGAAGAGTTCATGGACACATGTCAGCCAGGCAAAAACACTTGAGAAGGGTTTGGAGCAAAGCCAGAGAGCACAACCCCTTTTGAGCAGGACATCCCTGAATTAGAGAAGTCATCCCAGGTTTTGATTGGATCCCAGAATGTCCTATTTTTTGGTCCTGTGTTTTGGTGCGAGTCAGGTTGCTCCCACGTGAGCTTGGGACCAAAACCATGCACACACCCCAAAAATTCCATAAGTAATTTGGGGAGACAGCGTGTATTTATTTATTACCGTATTTTTCACTCCATAAGACGTGGCCTGTCAGCCTCTTCTCCCTCCTCAGGGAAAAGCCCCCAAGAGCCACGCACCCTTTAAAGAGCGTGCAGCTCTTGCTGGCTTTTGCGGGAGGTGGGGAAAGGGACAAAGGGCAGCCCCTCAGTCCCTTCCCCCACCTCCCAGAAAAGCCCCCAAGAGCCGCACTCCCTTTCACGAGCCGTGTGGAACGTGTGTGCGGCTCTTGGGGGCTTCTCCCTCCTGGGGGAAAGCCTGCAAGCGCTGCACACATGCTCCACGCGGCTCGTGAAAGGGAGTGCTGAACAGAGCCTGGGATGTATACAGGCTCTGCTCAGCGCTCCCTTTAAAAATATTTTTTTTTCTTGCATTCCCCCTCTAAAAACTAGGTGCATCTTATGGTCAGGTGCGTCTTATGGAGCGAAAAATACGGTACATTCTTATAACCACACTTCATCCCAAAGGAGCCCAAGATGGCAAACGACAACTGATAGAACAATTTTTTTTTAATCTTAAAAACATGTTTTTAAAAACACACGAGAAGAGGAGGAAAAATCTGGACTGGGCTTTGAGCCACTCGTTAGCTTTTTCCTGGCCTCTGAAAAGCAAGGTGTTAGATTTCCAAACCTTTACCATTTCAGGTTGCGCGCATATATATATATATATATATATATATATATATATATATATATATTCCAGGGAGACAGGGAAGAAAAGCTCTTTTCTTTCTTCCCAGAGGTGGGGGAGTTTGCTCTGGCCCCCAGCTAAACAGAACCTGAAGTTTCGCACCCTGTGCTCCCTGTAGTGACCTTGCGGAGAGGAGGCCTGGAATGATTTAAGCTCCTTTAACTTACAGAAACGTTAAATTGACCTCACAGAGACATGACATAATCACACAGTTTGTGGGGAGAAAGCCCGGGAGACTGGCGTCTCTCAAACACTGTTTCCTTATGCCGAGGAACAAGACTGCCAGTCTTTGGAGCCTATCAAGGAGTTACAGTCTGCTACTGAGTCAGACTGGATGGCCCTGTTCCCTGGGCTGCAGACAGGCGAGGAGAAGAGAGCTGGGATTCGGGGAATCCATGGGTTTGTTCAGAAAAGGAAAGGGGGGGAGAGAAGAGGGAGCTGGAGGCTCCACTGAGCCTTTGGTGCCTGGTGGGAATTCTCTGAAAAGATTCTTCTCTGATTGCTCTCTCTTCAAGCAAACAGACAAATGCTCTCTCTTCTGTATGAAGGATTCGTGTTGGGGCAATTCCAAGCCCTTTGGACTGCCTGATTACCAGGACCGTTAGAGCAGGAGCATAGCGACATTATGGAGAGCCTTCCTGGATCAGGCCAAGCCCGTCTTGACTAGCCAATTTGGGCAAATGAAGTCATGGGTCACCAAGCCCCACACCTGCCTGCCTCTCCACATACAGTCAGCCCAGACGGCGCTGCCGCCGGTCAACTTCCTTCTCCTTAAGTCTCAGCCACATTGACACCATACATTTAAAGCACTATGGTACCACAGTTGTGGCTCCCCCAAAGAATTCTGGGAGCTGTAGTTTGTTAAGAGTCCTGGGAGTTGTGAGCAGACCCCAAATCCCCACCCCCATAGAGCTATATTTCCCAGATTTCCCTGAGAAGAGGGATTGGTCATTAAAGGACTCTGGAAAATGTAGCTCTGTGAGGAGAATAAGGGTTTCCTAAGAACTCTCAATGCCCTTTAACAAACTACAGTTCCCAGAATTCTTTGGGGGAAGTCAAAAGAGTGATTTAAATGTGTGAATGTAACACACACACACACACTACACACGCTTCTCTTTCTTTCCATCTACAGTCCTTGTAGAATCAGATTCTCCAGGTTCCTTCCCAGCTGGTAGGGAGGGCTTTTCCTTTAAATTCAATTCCAGGCAAGCCACATATGTCATAAAGGAAAAACTTCAGATTTTCCAGAGAAGCAGAGCTGCTCTTTTGCGATCCTCTCCGCATCTGAAGTGCATGGACTGTCTCCCTGCGCTGCCGTTCCGCGGGCAGACAAACTGCAAACGTGTCAGCAGCTGACAGACGGGAAGTTAAGAGCCCATAAAGGCTCGTGAGGCCAGGCTTTAAAAATAACCTTTTTGCAGTCTAGTCATCTGGGAAAGTGTAAGCGAGTGGAGCAGTCCAGGGGTGAATGCATACGCCATCTATAGCAGCTGGGATGGTTGTGATGCTGGTACCTCCAGCCAATGGGTGGGGGAAGAGATGACAGCAGAATTTCCAGGCAGTGCCTTGTGATATATGTGCATCAGTCCTCATATCTGAGCTGAAGGAAGCACTGCAAAAGCAGAATGCAATAGAAATGCACATGTCCTTAGGAACACAGAAAGCTGTCTTTAACTGAGTCTGACTATTTGCCCTTCTTCCCCAATACAGTGGTACCTCAGGTTAAGTACTTAATTCGTTCCGGAGGTCTGTTCTTAACCTGAAACTGTTCTTAACCTGAAGCGCCACTTTAGCTAATGGGGCTTCCCGCTGCTGTTGCACCGCCGGAGCACAATTTCTGTTCTCATCCTGAAGCAAAGTTCTTAACCCGAGGTACTATTTCTGGCTTAGTGGAGTCTGTAACCTGAAGTGTATGTAACCTGAAGCGTATGTAACCTGAGGTACCACTGTATCGACTACTCTGACTTGTAGCACCTTTCCAAGTTCATAGGCAGAAGATGTGGTCTTTTCCACCACCGCTTGCCCTGGGCCCAGCTTCTTGTGTTCTTATGTTCATTTGGGGCACCAGTTCTCTGGAACGCTCTTTCCATTGAAGTCAATAAAGTCCCAACATTGTGATGCTTCTGTTGTTACATAAAAACATTTCTCTTCCTCCCCCCCCCCCCCGCCCAGCCTTCCTAGGTTAGTCTAAATAAATTTTAAAAAATGTCCAGTAGCATCTTAGAGACCAACTAAGTTTGTTCTGGGTATAAGCTTTCATGTGCACACACACTTCAGATAATTTCAGATAACGGTGGGGGGGGGGGGATTCCTTCCAGTAGCACCTTAGAGACCAACTAAGTTTGTTGTTGGTATGAGTTGTTGGTCTCTAAGGTGCTACTGGAAGGAATTTTTTTTATTTTGTTTCAACCACGGCAGACCAACACGGCTACCTACCTGTAACTTCAGATAACAGGTATCTGAAGAAGTGTGTATGCACACGAAAGCTTATACCCAGAACAAACTTTGTTGGTCTCTAAGGTGCTACTGGGCAATTTCTTAACTTTTTAAATTTATTTTGACTGCGTCAGACCAACACGGCTACCTTCCCTGATTCTAGGTTAGTCTAGTTTTAGTCTAGTTTTTAATTCTTGTTGGTTTTATGTTTTAATAATCTTTTATGATCTGCATTGTGTGTTATATAATATTTTTTGGTAGTCTCTGAATGCAGAGCAATGTATAAAACATGGGATGAATACATTTAAAAAGAAATGCCTCTGTTTGTCCCTGCAGATCAGGTTTGCTTCTTTAAACACCAGACTGATGTCCTTACTTGGGAGTAGGGATGTAAAAACACATTCTTTCCCATTCCACCGCGAATTTGTTGAACATAGCATTATTCCCATTCTGCTGCAGTTCATCTTCCACCCAAAACTACCTTGTTTATCTTGCTGTCCCCTGTGGTGAAACTTTGTAACTTATGTAAATTGCATAATACCATGACATTGTTCCACCCCATTCATTTCATTGCAAATTGGGGTGGGTGAGTATGTGACATAATAAATGCCGTATCATTTGTGGACTGAAAACAACAACAGCAAATACTGATAGTATTGGGACGAGCATGGGATGAGCAAATCAAAATGGGCAATTTATGTTTCCGTTCTCATTCTGTTCTCAATCCACTTAGCGCCCACTATGATTACAGTCAGTTACAGACTATGAGCACCCTCTGATTCCAGTGGCGTAGCGTGGGGGGTGCAGGGGGGGCAGCTGCACCGGGCGCAACATCTGAGGGGGCGCACGCTAATCTAGCGGAAGAGACTTGAGTGCTAAAATCCACGGGTTAGGGGGTGCAAATTACTTGCCTTGCCCCGGGTGCTGACAACCCACGCTACGCCACTGTCTGATTCACTGACAAGATTATCTCAACCCAGATAGGGCTAAGGGTATCAATATCCCACAATACTGTCCCAACAAACCCTGCAGTGTCCTTTTTCCTTTTTTTTATATAAATTTTTTATTGATTTTCCAACACATATTAAAAAAAAACAATACAAGACAATACATAAACAAACAAACATATAAACACGTATAATTTCTTAACCTCTTTTTCTTAAACCTTGTTTCGACGACTTCCCCATACCTCCCTTTTCTGCATCCCTGTTTTAAATTTTCCCAGCAACCCCTAATTTCAATACTTATAATACAATTTCTGATCTTTTTCCTCTTATCCAATTACTTATCACTTTACTTACTTATAATTCACTTTCTTTAATCCTTTTTCTCTTACCCAATTATTTAATCCTTTTTCTCTTACCCAATTATTTGTCACTGCAATTCTGTTTTACCTTACCCATGACATTTTAGCACTCATTAATTTTACAACAGTTCTTAAGATACACTTTAAATTTCTTCCAATCTTCTTCCACCGTCTCTTTCCCTTGGTCACGGATTCTGCCAGTCATCTCAGCCAGTCCCATATAGTCAATCACCTTTGTCTGCCATTCTTCCAGCCTGGGTAGCTCTTGTGTCTTCCAATACTTTGCTAAAAGAACTCTTGCTGCTGTTGCCGCATACATAAAAAACGTCCTATCTTTCCTTGACACCAATTGACCTACCATGCCCAGGAGAAAGGCCTCTGGTTTCTTCACGAAAGTGCATTTAAGCACCTTTTTCATTTCATTGTAAATCATTTCCCAGAAGACCTTGATCCTTGGGCACGTCCACCAAAGGTGGTAGAAAGTACCTTCCGTTTCCTTACATTTCCAACATTTGTTATTGGGCATATGATAGATTTTTGCAAGCTTGACTGGGGTCATGTACCACCTGTAGATCATTTTCATAATGTTCTCTCTTAAGGCATTACATGCCGTAAACTTTATACCGGTGGTCCATAACTGTTCCCAGTCAGCAAACATAATATTATGACCAATGTCTTGTGCCCATTTAATCATAGCTGATTTGACCGTCTCATCCTGTGTATTCCATTTCAACAGCAAGTTATACATTCTTGACAGATTCTTAGTATTGGGTTCCAAAAGCTCTGTTTCTAATTTTGACCTCTCCACCTGGAAGCCAATTTTCCTGTCCTGTTTGAAGACTTCATTTATCTGGTAGTAATGAAGCCAGTCTCTTACTTTAGACTTTAATTTCTCATAACTCTGCAATTTCACTCTTCCCTCCTCATGCTCTATAATTTCCCAGTATTTTGGCCATTTGGATTCCATATTGAGTTTTTTCACTTCCTTAGTTTCCATTGGTGACAACCACCTAGGGGTTTTATTTTCCAACAAGTCTTTATACCGAATCCAAACATTATATAGTGCTTGCCTAACAATATGGTTTTTGAAACCTTGATGGATTTTAACCTTGTCATACCATATATATGCATGCCAGCCAAATCTGTTATTGAACCCTTCCAAATCCAAAATGTCTGTATTCTCAAGAAGCAGCCAGTTTTTCAGCCAGCAAAAAGCCGCTGATTCATAATACAATTTTAAGTCCGGCAGGGCAAACCCCCCTCTTTCTTTTGCATCAGTTAGTATCTTAAATTTTTTTCTGGGCTTTTTGCCCTGCCAGACAAATCTAGATATGTCTTTTTGCCACCTCTTGAAACAATCCATTTTATCCACAATCTGCAATGTTTGAAACAAAAATAACATTCTCGGCACCCTCTGATTCCAGTGGCGTAGCGTGGGGGGTGCAGGGGGGGCAGCTGCACTGGGCGCAACATCTGAGGGGGCGCACGCTAATCTAGCGGAAGAGACTTGAGTGCTAAAATCCACAGGTTAGGGGGTGCAAATTACTTGCCTTGCCCCGGGTGCTGACAACCCACGCTACGCCACTGTCTGATTCACTGACAAGATTATCTCAACCCAGATAGGGCTAAGGGTATCAATATCCCACAATACTGTCCCAACAAACCCTGCAGTGTCCTTTTTCCTTCTTTCACATGTTTCCAGGTGGCAGAGAAACTCTTGCTACTGTGGACACCCCAGGCTTAAAGGGGGGAAAGATGTATCTATGGGGCAGTAGCTTAACTATATTGACCTTTTAAACCCAGGTGTGGTATATAAAGAGCTATTTTACTGCTGTGTTGTGGAGTTTGTGTAAGTCGTTTTTCCTTTTTCCTTTTTCTTAAAAAAAAAAACATGAATAGGTGTTTTGTAGGAATCCACTGTGTGGTCATTCACAAGGGCTCTGTTGGTCCTTTGAGAACAGCAGGAAGTGGAAGAGGGAGGTGAATAGAGTATCGCATAGCAATTCTATCAATGAATGGGTGTATTTGGGACCCTGGAAAGGAAAGGGGGTGGTGGAATCAAACTTGTTCAGGGGCATTTAGCCTAGCAGCACACATAAGGAATCCATCATCATATTTGGAATAGATACGCGGTGCCTTTCAGTAGGGAATGTGCCACTTTAGATTGCAGGAGGTATCTAAATAGATTTAGATACCTCTGTTGGTTGAGCATGAGACTCTTCATCTCATGTTCATGGGTTCGAAGCTCATGCTGGGCAAAAGATTCTTGCCTTGCAGGGGTTGGACCACATGATCCTTGTGGTCTCTTCCAATTCTATGATTCTATATCTCACTTTTCTTCCACCATGGAACTCAAGGGAAATGTGCTCCTCAGCTGTCTCTCATCCAGACGCTAACCAGAAACTAGGGACGCAGGCCCAGGGGCGATTCATTCCATTTACATTTTAATGCAAGCCTACCTAATTCCTGCTTCCCAAACCAACACCCAAAGATAAATGCAGGTATCCATCAAAATTCACTTCTCTGCATAAAAATGTGTATCTTGGTGGGAGAATGTGACTAAACTGTGTGTATTGGTGAAAATAATGTAGGAAAATGCATTCTGTCAGGGGAAACTGCTAGCAAATGTGCAGGTATTAGGCAAAATTGCATCCCAAATGCATGTATGTGTCTGTTGAAGCTACATCACAGGGCTGAGGTCCAGCGCCGAGGGTCTTCCGGCGGTTCCCTCACTGCGAGAAGCCAACTTACAGGGAACCAGGCAGAGGGCCTTCTCGGTAGTGGCACCGCCCTGTGGAACGCCCTCCCACCAGATGTTAAAGAGAACAACTACTACCAGACTTTTAGAAGACATCTGAAGGCAGCCCTGTTTAGAGAAGCTTTTAATGTTTGAAGCATTATTGTATTTTAATATTTTGTTGGAAGCTGCCTAGAGTGGCTGGGGAAGCCCAGCCAGATGGGCGGGGCATAAATAATTTATTATTATTATTATTATTATTATTATTATTATTATTATTATTCACACCTGCTTGGATTAGATGACCAGTGTTCTCCATAGCTTCCCTTCCTAAAAGCCCCGCTCTCTGCATCTAGAAAACAAGCATATCAGAAGGGACAGATAACAGTCATGTCCACGGCATACGTTTACTTTAAAGTGCATTTAAAGCACTGGCTTTCTCTAAAGGACCCTGGGAACTGTAATTTGTTTTAAAGGTGCTGGGAATTATGGTTCTGTGAGGGGTAATCTACGCTGAGTTAGAGACAACTTTACATTTCGAAAAATGATTTCTTCTTCTTCTTTAAGGCAGCAGATTAAGAGCACTTCTGGAATATCCAGGACTTTTAGTCCAGATAAAAGGACAGTAGTCTCATGTCAATCTGCAGGGCGAATCCTGCAGCACAAATCATCCGGCATTACAAAACTAATAAGAATATTGCCGGCTGTCAATAATAAGCCCTTGAACTCAGTTAGAACAGATAAGAGAGTTTTGTGCGGATGGTTGCAATTCTCTCCTCAAATTATCCTCTCTTAACTTATTTAAAATAAGCTCCCCATTTGCAAGCACTGAAGGAGAAATGATTTCAGCCCTTCCATTATATTCGACAATTTCTACAACTGGAACAAAGAGAACATCTCCCATAAAGATTCTCCCATAAATATAGGTGCTTAATTCCAGCCTGCCCCCAGGTTGCATAATGGCATTTCCCAGCAGTAAGTTTTTACAGAATTATGGGACTCCAAAATTAACCAAACTTTTTGGAGTTTGTGTGTGTGTGTATATATATGAATAGTTTCTAACTGGGTGAATGATGAGGTGAGGTAACAGACCCTCCAAGTGTTCCTATTTCCTTGGGACAGCCCCAGATTTACAGAAGCTGCCCCAGTTTCTGATTTGATCCCGGAAAGTCCCGCTTTTCCTTAGGACGGCCCTATTTTCATCGGAGAAATGTTGGGGGGCGGCGGGAAGGAGTTATCCAACCCGCAAGCCATCTGAAGGCAGCCCTGTACAGGTAAGTTTTTTTAATGTCCATTGTTTTATTATGTTTTTATATATGTTGGAAACTGCCCAGAATGGCTGAGGCAACCTAGTCAGATGGGCAGGTATAAATATAATAATAATAATAATAATAATAATAATAATAATAATAATAACAATTTTATGGAATAGGATGTCCTAGTGTTGCCATACATCCAGAATTTCCTGGGTATTGCCAGCATCGGGCTGTCAAAAACAGTGTCCGGATGTATGTTGTAAGTGTAGATTTTAGCGAATTTCTTTTAAAACAGCTCAAAAACTTCTTTTATTTTAGATCTTGTGAGAAAAGCTCGACAACTTTGGGCAAAACTCAAAAAAGCTGAACAACACCATTGGCCAAATTTTCACTTTTTGAAATATGGCAACCCTAGGATGAGAACCCCTAATTTCTTAGTCTTCTTCACACATTTAAAGCCATATCATACTGCTTTAACAGTCATGGCTGTCCCCCAAAGTATCTTGGGAACCGTAGTTTCTTAAGGGCACTGAGTTTCTTAAGAGCCTCTTCCCTGGAAAGAGGGAATGATTTTTAAAGCACTCTGAGACTTGTAGTTCTAATGTAGGATTTTCAGGACCGGTATTGTGTGGTTTCAGCAGCAGCTCCCAGTCACCAGTCTAGATGCTGCATTCTGGATTAGTTGTGGTGTCCGGGTCACATTCAAAGGTAGCCCCATGCAGAGTGCATGGCAGTAGTCCAAGTATGCCACCTTCATACCAGAAGGAAGAGGAGACACAAGAGGGTTGGAAGAAATTTAAAGAATATTGTGATATAAGATAATTAGAAAATTCTTGTAGTAACAAATAGACTTAGGGGTAGAATAAGAATAGGTGGTAGTAAATATTAAGGATTAGAATATTAATAAAAGAGAAGGATAGTAAATGAAAGGAGTGAATATTATTAGAAATATGAATTTGGAGAACTGCTATACAGGGGTTATAATGAAATTCAGTTAGAGGGGATTTGAGGAAGTCAGTTATCAATGTAACGAGAATTAGAGATTTGAAGTAAGAATTCTGTTTTGTGTTTTTCTTTCTCTTTTTTTCTTTTCTTGTTGTGTGTTTTGTAATGTTTTCTTTCTTTTCTATGTGATAAATGTGGAAACCAATTAAACATTTTGAAGGGGAAAAAGTATGCCACCTTCATGCCTCCAACATTCCTCAGATGAAAATAGGGACATTTCTCACTCCACCCTGTAACTGACCCTCCTCGAGACCCATTTTTTTGTCTCCCCGCAGAGCATTTCTACCACACCGCTCTCTGCCTGCACCTCAGAACTGGTGTGTCACATGAGGCTGGGCCTTGGCATCTGTGGCAGCCCCTCCTCCTCCTCCTCCTCCTCTCCCATTCTCCAGCAGCCACTGCAAGCTGCCCAAGGGAGCAGGCCGCTGGCGGTGGCAGCCATGGAGAGGCCATGGAAAGGGAATGAGATTCTCCCTCACAGCTTCCCCTGCTGCCACCACCATCACTGAAGACAAGCACTGACTCACGCTCATCCCCAAGCTCAATGGCAGTGGCACTGACAAGGGAAATAGGGACATTTCAGGATCAAATCAGAAGTCAGGGTGGCTTTTGGAATTCTGGGACTGTCCCTGGAAAATAGGGTCGCTTGGAGATTATGCACCCAGCAAAGAATTTGAATCCGTGCTCTCAAGCCCTCTTGCTTCCTTATGCCTCAAAACTCTGCCCCTTTCTGCTTTACTCTAATCTCGTTTGCCTTGTCAAGTACTATTTGCTCCTGTAGAGGGGAGAGGGTCAGCATTTTTAAAATCAAAAGGCAGTCAAATAACTTTGGGGACCCAACAAGGAATGCTGAAGGTAGGGGAGGGAAAAGCCTTTCCTGCTGTTAGTTTGGAGAGGGGCGTTGGAAGTGCAACAGCAGAGATCATCTTGTGTGCAACTTAAGGGTTAATTCCGTTAGTGCTAAAGTCAACTAGCCAAGAGGGGGCTGTGGAGGCCAAGTGGCATGTTTACTGAGGTAGCGCATGTTCTGATCAACTGTGTAGTTCTGAGGGAGTTTTTCCACTGTAGGTTTGGCCGAATGTTTTCCCGGCCATGCACCAAGGCAGGAAGTAAGAATGGCAAAACCTCTCTGCTCCTTTCTCCTCAAATCATACGCTGTTTTCGTCCAGTTTCCTCAGTAAAGTGTTGTCGGGATTTCTTTTCTCTCGGCTCTCCATCTGCGTTATTTCAGTGATGGTGCTAATGCGGGGGGTGGGAATCCCAACGAGACTGAGAGGTGAAGCATTTTTGAGTTTTTCCAAAAAGGTTCTTCGGCTTGATGTACAATGGGAACATCTGTGCTTGAGCTGGACTTCTGGAAGGTCCTGTGGCCACAGAGCAAACCTGGCACCATCAAGTTACAGTACCGGCGTTGATGAGACACCCTCTCCCCACCAGCCCAGGCTGCTCCTAACTCCTCTCACCTTCAGCCACGCCTCCAGCTGCTGCCAAATTTGAACCGCTGCTGTAAATTCCTTCCTCCGGGTTGTCTTGTTCACCGCGAACTGGGCATATTTCAAGCGCAGAACCAACCCGTGTGGGGAGGTGGGAGAAAGAGAGAGAGTTTAAAGGCCCTGGTCCTGGGAACAGCCAACCTTCTGTGCTGCTCATGAAAAGAGTTTTCATAAACCCTCAGCTTGAAACATCCTTTTACCCAGATCCCAGCTGCAGCCTGGTTAAATTCGCTCACCGTTCCTAGTAACAGAGGTGCTAATATAACAGTCAGGAAAGTGCAAAGATAGTGGGGTTTGTTTGTTTCTAAATTGCCACCAGCTCCTCCCCATTCATTTGTTATTTCAACTCATCAATGCTTTGGGGGTGGTTCATAGATGACCCCAAAGAGGTATGAAAATACATTTTGAAGGACCCTCTTATACCTGTGCTAATTGATATTCTCTTGCTACAAAGAGGGGCAGCCTTTCGGACCTCTCCCATATTTGTGAGCTTTAGTTGACAGTTTTTGCTTTATTTAAAAGGGAATCACTTAATCCCCAATTAAAGTAATGGGGTGGGTATGAAACCCTATATGCTCAAAATATTCTGGGAGTCCAAGGAAATCACAACGTAGTGAAAATTTGAATTTTACACAGCAGCTGTACTATGCTGATGTATCAGGTCATGTCCTTCAAAACGTGTTTATCTTTAGGAGGATTTGAATGGAAGGAAAAAGTGAATTAGGGGTCTCGACATCATCCCATAGGGGGTCAATTCCTGTGCAGTCAGGTTTGGTTGGTATTTTAAAAAATGCAAATAATGATTTACTTTAAAGATTCATTTCAAAAAATCTAAAAATATGGCAAGGATGCAACCCAGGTTTCCACTGTTAAAAATCTCCAAATCTTTGCAAAGTGTCAAAAAGTTAAAGGTCCATACTGAAAAATATTTAGCACCAAATGTGTTCTTTTAACCTCTTACCACCAGTTACCTCTCTGTGCTGTGAACAGGAATTTACATTAAATTGAGGTCATTGTCAACTTTAAATTGGCCTTGCATTTCATACTTATCTCTATCATCTATCTATCTATCATCTATCTATCATCTATCTATCTATCTATCTATCTATCTATCATCTATCATCTATCATCTATCATCTATCTATCTATCTATCTATCATCTATCTATCTATCTATCTATCTATCATCTATCATCTATCTATCTATCATCTATCATCTATCTATCTATATCTATCTATCTATCTATCTATCATCTATCTACCGTATCTTTCATCTATCTCCAGCTGGTATATCTAGATTCTGTAAATGGCTTTTTACAAGTGTCCTGGGGTTAAACTAGAATAAATCAGTCATTTTCGAGGTGTTATTCTATCAAATAAATTTGTTCATAAGTCCATGGCATCCTGTTTCCGTACTAATCTGTGAATGTTTTTAATTTGCATGAAAATCCACATTTCAATATTTATTTACGGTACATCCATCTTTTGAAACATGTTTCCTCTCAAAACCTGATTTTTAAAAATATATTTTCTCTCCAAACAATTATTTATAAACAGTTGTTTCTCTCTCTCAAAGCATGCATTTCTAAAGACATTTTCTCCCAAAGTATACATTTTGAATGCTTTCTAAATATATATATTTAGGTGAGAATTACGTCAGAACCATCTTAATGTGTGAAAGATGATGAAGAAACTGAGGTCAGATCTGGACATTAGCCCATATGGATCAGGTCAGTTCGCAGTGGAATTAATAAAGGCTGAATTGCTCCATTATCCCTCATTTATAATACTAAGGTCTGTCTTCCTCATGTGTCACTCATAACCGAGTTTTTTTTTTAAGTGTTTCACTCCTCTAGAAAGTGCATATCAGGACAGCACAAGGCTGTTCAGAAGTTAAAACAGCCCAGATTTATTCATTGTGGGAGTGAGCAGGTATGATTCAAAAATAGAAGTTATATTCAATTAACTGGGAGGGTGAGGAGAGAGAGTGGCTCATTTTTAGACTCATTTTTCTCTGATGCAGCCAAACATTTTCCTAAAGTGGTACCCCAACATTGCCTCGCATAACCCCAACTTTGGTCGTTTCCATTTCTTGGTTATTTACCTCGCATATCAATAGGTAAACAAGCTGAGTTGACCTGTCCTGCCTGTGGGTGTTTTTTTATTTTTTAAATTGCAACGGAATGTGCTGTTTTTAGCTTATTGGGGTTTTTCCTTTGCAAAATGCGTGGAGAACATGAACCACAAAAGCTTTTTCATACAATCCTAAAAACAGAACATGGTTTCTTAACGGACAGGAAGGGGCCAGGGAAATTCCTAAAGCGAGGGGGCCGGATATGCATTGCTAAAAATGAGAAGATTTACATCACCCACAAAAAGAGGACATCTACTTGCGTATGCTAACTTACACATATCGGTGCAAATTTAAAAATAATTGCTGCAGTTTGAATTGGAACCAAATGCATCTCACCAATATAGGGAAGGCTGTGGCCAGGTGGCTTGAATCTCTGCTCAGTCTTCTTCCAGGTGCTAACTGGGATGCTGAGGTCAGGTTACTGAGATGGGTGCAAGTTACACCTTTGCTGAGGAACTGCACTGGCTGTCGATCAGCTACCAGGCCATATTCAAGCCCTGAACAGGTTACCTGCAAGACCACCTCCCCTTGTATTATTGACCTTTAAGATAGACCCTCCATGTGTCCCTATTTTCCAGGGACAGTCCCAGATTTACAGAAGCCATCCCGGTTTCTGATTTGATCCCAGAATGTCCCACTTTTCCTTAGGTGTCCCTATTTTCATCGGAGAAAAGTTGGAGGGTATGGTAGGACATCCCTATTTTCATTGGAAAAACGTTGGAGGTTATGGAGTTATGTGACCCCTGAGCCAAGAAGATAAGTAACTATACAACTTTTAGAAGACATCTGAAGGCAGCCCTGTATAGGGAAGGTTTTTTTAATGTTTGATGTTGACACCGCCTTGATTGGCTGGAGTAACCCAGTCAGATGGGCAGGGTGTTGTTGTTGTTAAATAAGACATGCCTATTTTCATCAGAGAAATGTTGGAGGGTATGCTAAGATTGCTAAGATCATCTGAGGAAATTCTACTCATGGTACCACGCCCTGAAGGATATCAGAGGGCAGTGACCCCAAAATGGGTATTTTCTGCTGTTGCCCGTTCTTTGGAATACCTTTCTCTCTACCATCCGTGAAACATCAACCACCAGTCTTGTAAAGGCTTACCTTTTTGCCCAGGCTTTCTCTGACCCATAAGATTGCACCTTGTTTTATGTGTTTAAATCTTCTGGATCTCCACTTTATTTGCTTTTGTGTGCTTTTACACTGCTGTTTCACTGGTATGAGGTTGTGTTTTAACAATAGATTGATTGCATGCTGCCTAGAGATTAAAAAAAAATCAGCAGTATAGAAATGCTTTTAAATAAATAGTAATTGTTCATGGACAGAATTTCAAGGCCTTTCCTGCTCTCTCTCCTTGTCGTCCTCCCCCTTGACTCTTTGCTTGCATTTCTTTTGCCAAAGTTTGTGTTCCTTTTTGTTCTCCTTGTTTGGGCAAGACTTGCTGTTTTCTGAAGGAAGCCTTCTTGCCTCTTTTAGCTTCCTTGACTCTGCGCATTAATCACACTGGCATCCTCTTGGATGCGGTGGTACCTTTGCTGATCTGTACATTCTTAACGGAACTTCTATTGTTATGGTTTTGGACTACCACCAAGGGTACTGGAGAGATATGATGCTCCTGACTATCTGATATCAACTTCCTTTTAACCAACCTGTTCAGGTGCTACCATTGAGCAATTAGGCAAAATCCAAGGTGTTAATATTAGCATAGGTAAAGGTACCCCTGCCCGTACGGGCCAGTCTTGCCAGACTCTAGGGTTGTGCACTCATCTGATTCTATAGGCCGGGAGCCAGCGCTGTCCGCAGACACTTCCGGGTCACGTGGCCAGCGTGACAAGATTCATCTGGCGAGCCAGCGCAGCACACGGAACGCCGTTTACCTTCCCGCTGGTAAGCGGTCCCTATTTATCTACTTGCACCTGGGGGTGCTTTCGAACTGCTAGGTTGGCAGGCGCTGGGACCGAATGACGGGAGCGCACCCCGCCGCAGGGATTCGAACCGCCGACCATGCGATCGGCAAGTCCTAGGCGCTGAGGTTTTACCCACAGCGCCACCCGCGTCCCCTTTGATATTAGCATATCAATCCCCAAATGGACCCAAGGACCTAGAGGAACGCCTTGCCCAATACCAAACATCTTGGACACTATGATTGGCAGATGAGACCTTGTTGGTGGCGCCACCATCAGGGGCTGCCTGGTTGGCACTGATCCATGGCAGGACCTTTTCAGTGGTGGTCAGGCATGCCATTTGGAGAGGGAGGGAGGGGGTCACCCCCCTGAAATTTTTCAATAAAAGGGCCAGATATAAATTGTAACAACAACAGGTTCTGGGCAACCTCAATACCCCCTGCTTCCCCTTCTTAGAGTTCTTTTTCTTTAAAGTGGACTTGGACAAGATAACCCTTCAAACAGACAGCTGCTTAAGACAGAGGGATTGTCCTCTGACTGTTATTCAAAATGGAGGATTGTCCTCTGTCAAATAGATGAGTTGGCCACCTTAACTCTAAAGGGATGGGTAATTCCTATTATGCAGTCCTGGTTTTATACAATTCTACTTTCAAGGTACCCTCTTCCACATTGATTTAGCACATGGATGTGTTGTGGAACCCGGCAGTGAGGGTTGCTGTGGCAATTAAGAAGATGATCCCAGTGAGGGCAAGTTACAAAATTCAGCATTTGTGTTGCAGAATGTTTGTCTCTCTGAGTGAGACACACACACACACACACAAAGAGAGGGGGGGAACCAGTTTCTGTGAAATTTGCAAGTCCAGAGCAACTGGTTCAATACTTAAAAATGGCCCTTGGATGCCCAAGACATGTGTGTGCCGCTAATAAGCAGCCAAAGGCTTCCCCCCAGTGGCTAATAATGAAAGCACAGTCTTTATAAATGAGAAGCAAAAAGAAGAAGAAAGGATGTGAAATTGAAAAGGCTAGTTCTTATGAGCATAAGAACCTAAGAACCACCCTGCTGAATAAGACCAAAAGCCTACCTAGTCCAGCATCCTGGTTCACACAGTGACTGCCTGCTCTGAAACCCACAGGTAGGACATGAATAACTCCACCCTCCTGTTCCTGTTCCCCAGCAATGGACAATCAGAGACCAACATGTTGCTTCTGATCATGGAAGTGGCATACAGCTCCCATGATGAGTACGAATGAATTGTTCACTGAGGGCACAGACCAATAAAACTTACAGCACATTAATGCAATTAAAAACAGATAGCTATAAATATACATTTCCCCACTCTCTCAAGCCAGCAGAATTTCTCTCCTGATCTGCAGTGAAGCCAGAAATCTTTTTTTGCATCCCTTTCAGGCCGCACCTATGCCATACGCTTACAGCACCATCCTACTGCTTTAACAGTCTTGGCTTTCCCCAAAGAATCCTGAGATCCATAGTCTTTTTAATGGGTGCTGAGAATTGTTATTCCGCTGACAGAGCTACAATTCGTGGAGTGGTGTAACTATCAATACTTCTTTCTTGGGAACTCTAGGAATTAAAACTCTGTGAAGGGAATACGGGTATCCTAACAACTCCTGCCAACCTAGCAATTCGAAAGCACATCAAAGTGCAAGTAGATAAATAGGTACCACTCTGGCAGGAAGGTAAACGGCGTTTCCGTGCGCTGCTCTGGTTCGCCAGAAGCGACTTAGTCATACTGGCCACATGACCCGGAAGCTGTATGCCAGCTCTCTCGGCGAATAAAGCGAGATGAGCGCCACAACCCCAGAGTTGGTCACGACTGGACCTAACGGTCAGGGGTCCCCTTTACCCTGTTACCTAACAACTTTCAGCACCCTTAACAAACCATATATCCTAAAGACAGTACAGTCTCCTTTGCCATCCATTCCAAGGAAATCAAATCCATACCCTCCAACATTTCTCTGGTGAAAATAGAGACGCCCTATCCCACAATTTTCTGAAAAATAGGAAAACTTGGAGGGTCTGCAAACCCTGGGTAAGAACAGGAACCCCTGGAATCTCTTGCCACTCGGGGATTGGAGTGCAAGCAACAACATCAATGAGTGAATAACCAATGTGGTTGTGGGAGCTAGACCACTGACACAACTCTCCTGCCCTTGCTCCTCGGCCCTGCTTGGGCAGCATCCGATTGGTCTGAAGCAACTTGCTGAGGACGATGGAGAGGCAGAGCTCCTACTCTAGCTTCCTGTCAGGTGGGTCACTGTTGCTTACCAGGAGGGTGGTGGGGAGCTCAGCACGGTGCGCAAACACCAGCAGAGCTAATCTGATGTTCCTGCCAGTGTGTTTGCACTGTGCTGACCTCCCCTCTGCCTCGCCCTTCTTCTCTCCATCCTGGAAAGCAACATTGGCCCACCTGCTGCAAATCTAGCATAGCAGGTCTACCTCGCTTGCTGAGGTGCTTCTGCTATGTCTGTTCTCAGCCTACCTTCCCAGCTGCCATCGCTGTAGGATGCCCAGCCAATTTGTTTCATCTCTCAGACTGAAAAAGGAATCCCGGAGAAGCCATTTTTAGAGCACCATGCTGCAAACAAAAAGTTCCCTGTGCAAAATGGTCCACTCAGGTTTCTCGCAAATGCAAGCAGACCCGAGTTGTGGAAGGCTGGGCTGTTGTGGACAAAATAAGAGGCAGGTTGAAACTATGGCGCTACCCTTTGGCTGGGCAAATGTACAGAGCTTCCTGGTTGCCATGGCATGGTCTTCCAAGAAATCATCATAACTGCAATTCCACAGGGCACAATAATAGCAAGATCCTCCCCTCTCTATATTTCGTTACTCCGTTTGTTTTCATTATCAAATACCCTGGTAGCTGCCATACAGCCTGTTTACTGAGCATTCGTCCTGATTTGTGTACAGGGAGGTGATATGACACCCACAGTTTGCCGAGCATTCATTTCTATTTGTTTGCAGAGAGCTTATCTGCTGTTGCATCGAGCAATTGTTATTGCACACTTTACAGTGTATATCCTCATCACTTTTCTTACTGCAAAAAGTCTGGCTTCTTACGGGGTGCGGGTGCATGAGTCAGAGGATTTGCTGTCCAGGAGCTCTGAATCCACTTTAATTTCTGCAACCTGAATGTGCTGTAACTGAATTCCACCTGAAAAATAGCAACAGGCTGGAAGCAGCCCTGGTCTGTTTTGCTATTCATTAATTTTGTTGCTCACATATGTTGCTGAGCTCGCCCTCATCCCATGCCCCGCCTACAGACAAAGCCAGGAAAAGGAGGGAGGGATGTTTGACAAAATCAGGCGGTGAATGATTTAGGTTGGAAGATTTTCTCTTTCAGTGGAAAACATGGGTTTATTCTGAATCTCTTGTTTGATGACTTTATTCTTATTTATTTGTGCATGCCACTTAAACACTTCCCTTTCTCACTCTTAATCTGGTCTTGTACATGCATAATCCTGAGGAACAACAAAAACATTTGAGGAACAACAAAATATGGGATGGATGGATGGATAGATAGATAGATAGATAGATAGGCAGACCGAAAGGCTGCAGGCACGTGATTTATTCTAGAATCCATGGAGACTGAGTACTTGTTTCTTTTTAATATATTTGTTATTTGATTTTCAGAAATAAAGAAAAGGGGGGAAAGGGGAAACTTACATCAAAAGATCATACAAATTCCACATGTTGAGATTACTCTGAATCTCTTGACTTCCTCCCATCCCATCCATGGGTCCTCTTAATTCTATTTTCAACTGCATATTAATACTTATCCAATTTTTCATCTTCCTAAGTTATCTATACTTTCTGTCACATTACAAGTGCATTTAAAATCCTGCTAATGTTTTGACCTGTTTGCAATGATTTTATATATACATTATAAACATTTCCCATTCTTTTTAAAAATTCTTGTCTTCTTGGTCCCTGAGCTTCCCAGTTAATTTTGCCATTTCGGCGTAGTCCATCACCTTGATTTGCCATTCTTCTTTGGTCGGGGTTGTTTCTTCCTTCCATCTCTGGGCTAGCAACATCCGAGCAGCCGTTGTAGCATACATGAACAGTTTCTTCTGATCTCAGTACCTATAATTCCTAATAAAAAAGCTTCTGGTGTTTTGGGGTTTTTTTTTTAGAAAAGTTTAATTTAAACATTTTTTTCATTTCATTATATATCATTTCCCAGAATTTTTTTGATTACATTACAATTCCACTGCATATGATAAAAGGTACCCTCTTTTTCTTTGCATTTCCAGCATATATTGGTACTTGTTCTACATATTTTTGCTAATTTCACTGGGGTTAAGTACCACCGGAGACTGAGTACTTGTTACTATGTTGTCCACACAGTCGAGATCTATTGCATATTTTTGGTTGTCCCCCAAAAGTGCTTCTCGAGAAACTGTTTTCGTTCTGAAAATAAAAGCTCACTGCAGATTTATGCTGCATTACCCTGCAGTGTGTCCTTTGAAAAACAAGTGTAAGTGGCCTGAGACTTTCCATCGATGTTGTGGGTGACTGTATACCAGGATCACAATAAGGGGGGAACCTATTCAAGGAGAGTTTTCACACACTTATCAAGGGACCACAACTGCCCTTGTGGATGGCAGGATCAAGAATCAATATAGATGGAAAGAGGCATTTTAAGGATGAGTGGGAACAATTGCAGATTAAGGGAAAACTTCATTTTGTGCCAAAAACGGGTTAGTGTGTACACAGCCATAGATACACAGATGCCCTTACCTGGGTTGGAATAAAAATTATTGTTAGGTTGATCGAAAATTAAAGAGGTACCGTTCCCTTTGCTTTAAAAAGCATACACAGATTGTTTTAGCTAAACAGTTTGAGGATAATAATAAAAAAAGCATACGCAGATTGTTGATTCCTGATATTATTCTGGTTAAGTCTGAGGTATCCAAGTAACCACAGAAAATGTTCTCACACACTTAGGGGGTTTTTTTGTTTAGTACTTTACCTGAAGGGTCAGCTTTAAGCCTTGCATAGAGATTGGTGATAAAAATAAAATAAAACTTCACCTGCTTCATGTTGGTGTTGTCATGCTGATTTTTTATTTTATTTTATTTAAAGACACAGCAGCAGGGACTGGAAAAAGGTGGCAACCTTTCCTCCAAGATGCTGAGACTTCTTCTTTTTTTTAGGAAACAGTAACAACCATCAAATTGTGGGTGGGGTTTGTTTGTTTATTTAATTTTAAACCGGACTGACTTCAACAACAACCGGCTCTGCAGAAATCAACAGTTGAGCCCCCTTTCTTACAGCACAGAAATAAACAGTGTCTTCGCCTAATGACAACAGCAAGTGCTGGTAAAAACAGGAGCATTGCTGGTAAAAAATGTTGGCAAACCTAGTCCTGAATCATAAGTAGTGAAAGAATAAGAAAAGCAGACAAGGGAGGAGGATGCTATATATATTTTTATTTTTATACATAAGCACTTGCACAAAGTCTCACTCCATACGTTATCCTTGTGCTCCTGCTTTCTTAAAACACTTGATTTTGTCAATGCAGGACCCAGTTCTTTCTCTCTGAGGAACTTGCCTCCCTTGATTTCCCAGATAGAGCCATAATGTCTTGGTGTTCATTAGGGAAATGTTGTTACTAGGACACACCAGTGCCTTCCATTGGTTCACCGGGATCCATTTTAAACCAATCAGAAGTCAGCGAGGCTCCACTCACTGCCATGCACACATAGCAACAAGCGGTTGCTCACCTTATCCATTTGATGCTTGCAACGCATCTATTACACTTTCTCTGGGTGCCCAAGACAGTGAATAAAGCTCCCTAATTTTTCCTTTTCTTTTTTAAAAAATGCATTGGGCAGGAGGACGTGTGGTTTATAAGCAGCCAGGGGCATGCATGCTTGTGCGTGTGTCTAGGTGAAGAGGAAATTGCTTCACATTCCATACCGTTCTCCAGTACCTTCAACTGGTAAAATGTGAAAAATAAAATCACTCTGCAAATCGTACATCAGTTTGCAGCCCCACATCCGCGCCTGGTCAAAATATAATAAATAGATGCAGTCGGTGGTTTCGAATTTGGGGAAGTGACTTGACTCTCAAATGTGGGCGGATGTTTCTTTAAACATCAGCAGAGAGCCCAGACAATCATCGTTTTATTTAGGGGAAGTCAGGGATGAATGGCTAGATCAGGAATGAGAACGGCTTTGAGAAAGAAGGCGGTTTGGACCTCATGTTCAGTTTCTGCATTTTGTTAAAGACTTACAAATGCTGGAGGAATCTCCTAGCACCATGACAGAAGAACAAGACTGGTGTAACAACTTCAGATTTGGTTTGTTCCCCCAAAAGATAGTGTAGTGATTTCTCTATGGTCCCATATCATTCACAGCTATGCATGATAGACACAATTCAATTAAAAAACAACCCTCCAGAGTCGTGTGGTTGGAGAATGGATGGTGGCTAACAGATTGAGGTTGAATCCTGACAAGACAGAAGTACTGTTTTGGGGGGACAGGAGGCGGGCTGGTGTGGAGACCTCCCTGGTCCTGAATGGGGTAACTGTGCCCCTGAAAGGACCAGGTGCACAGCCTGGGAGTCATTTTGGACTCGCAGCTGTCCATGGAGGTGCAGGTCAATTCTGTGTCCAGGGCAGCTATCTACCAGCTCCATCTGGTATGCAGGCTGAGATCCTACCTGCCCATGGACTGTCTCGCCAGAGTGGTGCATGCTCTGGTTATCTCCTGCTTGGATGACTGCAATGCGCTCTACGTGGGGCTACCTTTGAAGGTAACCCGGAAACTACAACTAATCCAGAATGCAGCAGATAGACTGGTGACTGGGAGTGGCCGCCAAGACCACATAACACTGATCTTGAAAGACCTACATTGGCTCCCAGTACGTTTACGAGCACAATTCAAAGTGTTGGTGCTGACCTTTAAAGCCCTAAATGGCCTCGGTCCAGTATACCTGAAGGAGCGTCTCTACCCCCATTGTTCTGCCTGGACACTGAAGTACAGCTCCAAGGGCCTTCTGACGGTTCCCTCACTGTGAGAAGCGAAGTTACAGGGAACCAGGCAGAGGGCCTTCTCGGTAGTGGCGCCTGCCCTGTGGAATGCTCTCCTACCAGATGTCAAAGGAAAAACAACTACCAGACTTTTAGAAGACATCTGAAGGCAGCCCTGTTTAGGGAAGCTTTTAATATCTGAAGGACTATTGTATTTTAATATTTTGTTGGGAGCTGCCCAGAGTGGCTGGGAAATCCAGCCAGATGGGCGGGGTATTATTATTATCATTATTATTAATAATAATAATATTCTGTTTTTAGTCTTTCCTCCAAGGAACTCAAGTTATTATAGATTTATTATAGAATTGTAGAGTTGGGGAGGGGACCACAAGCATCATCTAGTCCAATCCCCTGCAATGGAAGAATATTTCCCCCCAATGTGGGGCTCAAACCCACGACCCTGTGTTTAAGAGACTCATGCTCTACTGACTGAGCTACACCAGCAGGTCCAAGTTAGCATTTGTGGGTTTCCCACACCCTTTTATCCTCACAACTCTGCAAAGTAGGTCAGGCTGAGAGATAGTATAAGGTCCAAGGTCATCTGGAAAGAAGGTGAATGGAGAAAAGTTTTTCTCCATCACAATTCTAGAGCCCATGGGCATCCATCGAAGATCCACGTTGGAAGATTCAGGGCACATGAAATAAAGTGCTTCTTCACACAGCACATAGTTAAACTATGGAACTCACTCCCACAGGAGTCAAGGATGGCCACTAACTTGGATGGCTTTGTAAGAGGATGAGACAGATTCATGGAGGGCAAGGCTATCAATGGCTAGTAGCCATGATGGCTATTTTTCTACCTCCACTGGGAATTGCAGGTGGGCAGGCTGGACTACATAAGCCAGACATCCCCAAACTCAGCCCTCCAGGTGTTTTGGGACTACAATTCCCATCAACCCTGACCACTGATCCTGTTAGCTAGGGATCATGGGAGCTGTAATCCCAAAATATCTGGAGGGCCAAGTTGGGGATGCCTGAGATAAGCCATTGGCTTGATCCAGGAGGGCTTGTCTTCTGTTCTTATGCTCTCCCAGGTCCTAGTCCAACTACCATACCTGCTCTTGAAAGGTGCATCTGGAAGACTAACATATTGACTGTGGAATATGCACTGAATGCTCTGGATTCTGGTCAACCAAAGCTGATGCCACAATAAACATGTGGTTTTTAAGGTGCCACAAAACTGTTCATTTTTGCTGCAGTAGACAAACATGCTGATTCCTCTGGGAACTGATGTAATTCAATGGGTTAGTCTAATCCTACAAGGAGTATTCATAAAAACAAACCTCAGGTAAGTGTAGAAGGGCCTTTCAGTTTCAGTTAACACGTTCTCATGTTTCCCGTCTGATATTCAGTTCTCCGCATTTTCATCAGCATTTTAGTGAAAATTTTTCCTAATAAACACATTTTCATGCACAGTTTTGACTACATGGTTTTGACAGCACTCTTCCCTAACATAACACGTTTTTGTTGCTATTTTCACTAACAGCTTCATTTTTATATACGTCGGCTGGAGAACTGTGCCGCAAAACTGGGATAAGTGCACATTTTGAAGGACGGCTATGCTTCACTTTGCATATCGCTTCGGAAAGTGAGAATGTGATAGATTCAGCCTTAAATGCACAATGCCTCAAATTTCTTCTCCATCCCTAACCTCACCTGTTGAGGGCAGTAGTGGTGGGGGAGGGGGTCTTCATTGCTCCCCCAGCTTCACAACACCATTGATAGTTGCCAGTTACTGACATTCAGCATGGCACTTGGCAGCTGAAATGTTGGATTGGCTCCACACATGTTGAGAAGCTGGGAGATTCCCATTGGTGCCAGCCCACCGGCCACTACTGGTTGAGGGGTAAGATGGGGTTGCCCCCAGAGGGCAAACATCATTGCTGTGCACACACCCCATGCCACATCTCCCCTTTGGGCATGTGGGAGAAGGAGCCTTATATGCATGCTGACATATTGGTAAGGACAATTCAGGATTTGCTGGATGCATGTATGGTGGCACAAATGTAGGGCCTTTTCTCACACATTCTGAATATGAGCAAAGGAGGGAAATATTGTTCCCATGTGTTTTCGTAGCCGGTGCGGGCACAGCCCGCAACGGCCCCATGACACTCTCATACATTCATTGAATAGGGGATGCAGTTGGCGCTGTGATCTAGACCATGGGTAAGCAAACTAAGGCCCGGGGGCCGGATCTTGCCCAATCGCCTTCTAAATCTAGCCCGCAGACAGTCCAGGAATGAGCGTGTTTTTACATGAGTAGAATGTGTGCTTTTATTTAAAATGCATCTCCGGGTTATTTGTGGGGCATAGGAATTCATTCATTTTTTTCTTCTTCAAAATGTAGCCTGCTCCCCCCCCCCCCCCAAGGTCTGAGGGACAGTGGACTGACCCCATGCTGAAAAAGTCTGCTGACCCCTGGTCTAGACCTCTGAGCCTCTCGGGTTTGCCAGTTGGAAGGTTGTTGGTTTTAATCCCCACGATGGGGTCAGCTCCCGTTGCTCTGTCCCAGCTCCTGCCAACCTAGCGGTTCGAAAGCATGCCAGTGCAAGTAGATAAATAGGCACTGCTGCGGCAGGAAGATGGTGTTTCCATGCACTCTGGCTTCCATCACGTTGTTCCATTGCACCAGAAGCAGTTTAGTTAGTCCTGCTGGCCACATGACCCAGAAAGCTGTCTGTGGACAAACGCCGGCTCCCTCGGCCTGAAAAGTGAGATGAGCACCAGTCACCTTTGACTGGACTTAACTGTCCAGGGGTCCTTTATCATTTACCTTTTACATTCATTGAACATGTAAGGGGATTTCTCTGAACCCTGCTGCAGTAATTAACAATTTATTTTTGTCAGCCTTGGTGGAACAGCCAGCAAGGGCAGTCCTGCTGCTGGACAGAGCAAGGCAGCTGCTTTAGCAGAGGCAGATTTTGGGCGGCATGACCGGTTCTGCTGTGCTGAGTGCCAAGCCTAGGGGGCGCTGCAGGGAGTTGCAACTATGACATAATGAACCGAGCAGAACAGAAGGCGAGAGGCGGGGTGGGGGACACATTTTTTGCCTTACACAGGGCATCGCTGAATTTTGAATGTCCAAAGTACGCCCCTGGCCTCAGACAGCAGACTCAAGAGCTGTAGCACTTGGGGTTGGGATAGATGACCTTTGAGTTCCCTTTCAACTCTCTAATTCTACCTGCTCTCTCCTCTTTATGTATTTCTCTGCATGTGCTACCTTCCAAGAAGCTTCTTTCATCCCCCCCCACCCCGCACTCGCACAAAAAACCTTGCTTGAAAGAGTTCTCCAGCTGTTTCAAACTGTTAGCTCCCATTGAGACAGCATCAACCAGTCTTTCTGGGTCATTTCCCTGAGAAAAAGTATGGCCAGGCCATTATCCAGGAACAGTATGTTTAAAGTAGCGGTGGATCACCTAGGATGTGAAGCCAGATCACAAGGTTTCTCTGTCCTTTAGGTTTGATGAGGTTTGTTCTCAGCATGCACTCTTTGGGAATAGCACTTGGGAGGGCAAGAGATGCTAGAAAGTTAAGCAAGATTACACAGGCAAAGATGGAGGTTGTGGGGAAGAATGCAATAAGGATCTTCGGTTCTTCTTCTGCAAAACAGAAGCCACAGACAATAGGATGCCTTGATGTCCCTGCTGCTTACGCCTTTCTTTTGACTTCCTAAGAAAATTGTGGCGGCAATACAACAGCTGCCAGAGGTGAATGTAAGTTCAAGGAATCATCTTCCACAAGCAAATTCATTTTTTATTGTTTTATTGTTTTGCAAGCTTTTCTTTCACTGTGAAACGCTGGGTTGAAGCCTCAACTCGAAACATTGCCTGTTTCTCACGAAGAAGGTTGTTGCTAGACAGAAAGCAAATGAATGTGTACCAGCCAGCCTTCCCTCATTGGTGGGGAAAGAAATGTCACTTCCGTGACATCATCGCCGGTTATCAGCCCCAGCAGCTGCGGCAATATTTCTGGATGATAAAAGCTCCTTTCGCCCACCTTTGTTCCCTTTCATTATTAACAAATATCTAGGAAAGTGCCCTGTGCGCGCAAACCCAAAGAGCATCGATATTTGCATAAAAATCAATGCATATTCATGCAAATCAATTTTAGTCATCCGGTCAAGCAATGCACTTGATACTGCAGAGGAAACAATAAATTAGGAATAGAGGTGCCCTGCTTTTTGTGGTCAAACACAAGCAATCTTGTGGCTTGTTAATGCAGATCTCTGCTGAGAGCCAGTGTAGTGAACATGCATGGGGCAGGGTTGGCATCAGCGCCTGACATCCTTGGCGCTGACTTGCCAGCACCCCAGCACTTTGACAGGGGCAGCTGCTGATGCCTGCCCTGGTCCCTGCCTCCTCCGTTCTGGCCTGGAGCTCTGAGCCATTCCTAGCCCATCAGAAAGCATGTTGTAAAGTGGCAGGACACAGGAACCTAGGAAGCCACCTTATACCAACTCAGACCACTGGGCCATCTAGCTTAATATTGTCTACATTAACTAGCAGTGGCTCTCTAGGGCTTCAGATGGGATTTTATACCAGCCTGGGACCTTCTGCACGCAAGGTAGATGTGCTACCTCCCTTTCCCTGGCTTCTCAGTGGCTGCAGATTAAAGAATGCCTTGGTCACACCCCTTCCTGTTTCTCGCCAGTTAAAGGTAAAGGGACCCCTGACCGTTAGGTCCAGTCGTGGCCGACTTTGGGGTTGCGGCGCTCATCTCGCTTTATTGGCCAAGGGAGCCGGCATACAGGTTCCGGGCCATGTGGCCAGCATGACTAAGCCACATTTGGCGAACCAGAGCAGCGCACGGAAACACCGTTTACCTTCCCGCCAGAGTGGTACCTATTTATCTACTTGCACTTTGACGTGCTTTCGAACTGCTAGGTTGGCAGGAGCAGGGACTGAGCAACAGGAGCTCACCCCGTCGTGGGGATTTGAACCGCCAACCTTCTGATCGGCAAGCCCTAGGCTCTGTGGTTTAACCCACAGCGCCACCCGCGTCCCTAAAAACCTTTCATGTGTCAGGCCAATTACTAAAGCCCTTTTTTGATTCTGGCAGGCTTTTGTTTTAGAAGTCCTGCCCAGGCATTCACCCGGACACACAAAGGCTTAAATTAGTGGCAGGGGTAAGTTCACAAGCCCTGTCCCCAAAACGCTCTTCTGATCTTTGTATGATCAGCGAGCTTTTAAGCACACTCCATCGAAGGTGCTTGGAAACCCTGGCAGTACACACACAACACGGTTGGCGTCAAAATGCCAGCCTGCATTTCTCTCTCTACTCCCCATTTAATATAGGGGTGTCCCTATTCCGTGGGGGAAACCAAAATGACCAAGGGGATAGATTGCTTCCTCCAGACCTGGGCCATCTATGAGGAAGGGTGAAGCAGTTGCCTCAGCTAGCGCTCCCACAAGCATCCTCCCCGCTCCGCAACCTGTCTCGCGAGATCTCGCCACAAATCAGAGTCGATAGGGCGGGGAAGCATTTGCCTTTTCTCCTCAAGCAGCAAAATGGGATGCAATGGCATGCAGTCAGTAGACTAAGCTAGTCTCCTATATGTTCTTGGTAAATTAGAGTATTCAAGTATTAAAGTCTGGCTCCTCCTTCCCAAAGCCCAGGAAGCTTCTGCCAAGCTTAGTAAATAAATAATAATAATAATAATAATAATAATAATAATAATAATAATAATTTTTAAAATTTATTTATACCCCACCCTCCCCAGACAGAACCCAGCTCAGGGCGGCTAACACCAATAAAATTACAATAAAACGTAATAGAAAACAAAAGTTAATTAAAATACGGGTTAAAATACAATTTAAAATGCAGCCTCATTTTAGTAGTAGCCCATAAATCAAAACCATCAGGGGAGGGAAACATAAGGGTCAGACTGAGTCCAAACCAAAGGCCAGGCGGAACAGCTCTGCCTTGCAGGCCTGAGGAAAGATGTCAAATCTCACAGGGCCCTGGTGTCTTGTGACAGAGCGTTCCACCAAGTCGGGGCCAGTACTGAAAAGGCCCTGACCTTAGTTGAGACCAACCTAACCACCTTGCAGCTTGGGACCTCCAAAGTGTTGTTATTTGTGGACCTTAAGGTCCTCCGCGGGGCATACCAAGAGAGGCGGTCCCAGGAGAGGGAGGAAGGCATGATGCTAATGCATGCAGCATCACCCTCCACCCCAATTGCCCTTGAAATCTGGCACCTCTGGCCCTAAATGTTCCCCTACAAAATATTTCACCGCATGCCACTGGTGGGGTGTGCCAACTTTGGACTCCCCAGTGAGAAAAGGTTGCAGCATTTGGGACCTTTTCATTCAGATGAAAGTAAAGGCGGATGTGATAGAAGTCTGTAACGTTATAGGATGCAGGATTTGATGGGACATTGGCTCTTCTCATGCTCTTAATGAAGGTGTGCTTGATGGCACCGTTCATCGTGATATGACCCTTCCCATGGCACACAGCACCCAATTATATGTATTAGGAGCAATTGCTTTTGCTTCTCAGATATAATCATTGTTTTTTGCAGGTTCTAGCCTCAGACTTCCCCATACTTTCCAGGAGGCGTAGATCAGTTCATAGGAGACTAATAGTCACCCACTGTAGCCTGCCCATCTTGCTAAGCACAACCCAGCGCTCACAAAACATTTACCAGCGCATTCCGCTGCGAGATACTGTATGCATCTCAAGGCTTGAATTAGCAGAAGAGCTCAGCCGCCTGCAATTGAGATCCGACCGTTGAAAGCCTTGAGCACAAAAGCTGCATGCATTAAACCCGATGGCAGTCGAAACCTTTCCAAGCTGAAGTTCAGGGTGCCCTCTCTACAAAAAGGAAATTACCATGCTATTTTATTAGGCAGGTCTGAGGGAAATGAGTCGGAAAAGCACCTGCTCCCTCACGCTCCTTCACATATGTTTGAAACAGGAGCAGGAAACCTGATTTTAAGAAATTGTATTAAATTAATTTAATTTGGTTTGATTTGTAATAATCTGGAAAAATAATAAAAAATAATTTGGAAGAAAAACGAGGGTGGTATCTACTTTGCACTTAGAAAAAAATATGTTCTCTATCAGGGCAGTCTAAATTATGTGCTAACAAAAACTCAAGATCTGTGACTTGGACACTTCTGCACAAATTAAACCATATTTCCATGATGCCTCTTTTGTTGTTGCTGCTGCTTTCAGATGCACAGAGCACTACATATGGATTAGCTTGGTACAGTTCTAACAACATCCCTGTAAAGCAGGCTAGCATTATCATCCCCATAATTTATCCCACTATATATTGAGTTGTGTCCAACAAGGTTTTAACTCAGAGTAGGTGCAATGAAATTCATAGACCTAATAAGTCACATCCATTAAACTCAGAGGGTCTACTCTGAGTATGACTAACTCTGGGTACAACAGTTGCTAAGGTTGCCAACTGACCAGGACTGATCCTGTGCCTTCAGCATTGTGACTGGTCGAAATAATCATGTGAAACTTTTCACTGGATGATGATGAATACTGCTGGGTCTGGCTTCGGTGATTGGCACTGGGCAACCCATCAGCAAAAGACTCACCAACTGGAGGCTGATCCATAAGGGCGAATGGGGCACGACCCTACCTAACTCAGTCTGCCCTCCACCAGCCCCCACCTGCCTGCTTTGTTACTCTCAACCAGCCTGGGGGATGTACTGTCTGTCAGCTTCCTCGTCCTTAGTCTCAGTGTTCCATTTATCAGGCAGACAGTTGGAGACAACATCAGATTTACCTGGCTCTGCCTGTCACTGGCAGAAGACATTGTATGGATGTTTTGGACGTACTATTCTGTCTTGTTTTGAAGAGTTCTGCTAGTAAAAATTTGAACAGTCATACCTTGGATCCCAAACGCCTTGGTACTCGGACGTTTTGGCTCCCGAACACCGCAAACTTGGAAGTGAGTGTTGCAGTTTATGAATGTTCTTTGGAATCCAAACATCTGACATGGCTTCCGATTGGCTGCAGGAGCTTCCTTCAGCCAATCAGAAAACGCACCTTGGTTTCCAAACGTTTTGGAAGTCGGACAGACTTCCGGAACAGATTCCATTCGACTTCCAAGGTACGACTGTAATATTTGTATGGGCTTGGACAATGATTTCTTCCAAAAGGAGCCAGTTCTTACATTTCCAGTTGCTTCAGACTGTGCTATACAGTGGTACCTCGGGTTACATACGCTTCAGGTTACATACGCTTCAGGTTACAGACTCTGCTAACTCAGAAATAGTACCTTGGGTTAAGAACTTTGCTTCAGGATGAGAACAGAAATCGTGGTCTGGCAGCGCGGCAGCAGCAGGAGGCCCCATTAGCTAAAGTGGTGCTTCAGGTTAAGAACAGTTTCAGGTTAAGTACGGACCTCTGGAACGAATTAAGTACTTAACCCGAGGTAAAGGTAAAGGTAAAGGTAAAGGGACCCCTGACCATTAGATGCAGTCGTGACCGACTCTGGGGTTGCGATGCTCATCTCACTTTATTGGCCGAGGGAGCCGGCATACAGCTTCCAGGTCATGTGGCCAGCATGACTAAGCTGCTTCTGGTGAAGCAGAGCAGCGCACAGAAACGCCCTTTACCTTCCCGCCGGAGTGTACCTATTTATCTACTTGCACTTTGACGTGCTTTCGGACTGCTAGGTTGGCAGGAGCAGGGACCGAGCAACGGGAACTCACCCCTTCACGGGGATTTGAACTGCCGACCTTCTGATCGGCAAGTCCTAGGCTCTGTGGTTTAACCCACAGCGCCACCCGCGTCCCTAACCAGAGGTACCACTGTATTAATATTTGCGACAAAGAGGCTGCCAGTCTGTGCAGGTGATACTGATCTAAGGTGGACCAATGGTCTGACAGCTTCCTAACGCGAAGGCAGCTTCCTAATTTCCAGAGGTAAAGGACAGAGCTTTGTGTCCCCTTCTTCCTGCCCCGAGACCCTTAAGCTAGCTGGTTGCATTGAATGATTCAGCTGCCAATCCTTTGGGTTTCTATGCATGGAAAGGAGGGCAGAGAGGTCATGAACATAATATGAACTGGATCAGGCCAATGGCCTATCTAGCTCAGCATCCTGTTCTCAAAGCGGATAACCAGATGCCTTTGGGAAGCTAGCACGCAGGACCTGAGCACAACAGCACTCTCCACTAATGGGGTTAACAGCAACAGCTTCTATCTCGTCCTTTGCCCCAGGCTAGCAAAATATCTTGGGCTGGGTCTGAGGATACTGTGGCTCTGAAAGATAGGACACCCCTCGGCTTTTCAGCGTACAGGAAAAAAATGCTGTTTTTGCTGGAAATGGGTCACAAGTGATGGTGGCGAGGCGACATCTCTCCCAGCTCTGGGGGTGATAATGGCTCACCTTTGTATTGTGCCAGTGGGGGCTCCCTGGCGCTTTGGGGTCCAAACTCCATAGACACTTCTGATTAGCAGCCATCGATTGAGAGCGTCCTCGTTTCAAACGCCCTTTCAGAAATCCAGCTCTGTATTGACGAGCGTGCTGCTGGTAAAAGAATGTCGAGAGCGAGACGGAAACATGCTTCTGAAAACTTGAGTTTGCAAACTTGTTGGAAATAATTGTAAAGAACCAGCAGAGTTTCCCCATCTGCTCGGCTCAATGTAAAACATACACACACAAAATTTTTTGACTTGCTTTGACTCTCTGTACAAAAACATGAGCTGTTCGAAAATTGCAAGAGGGTGTGTGAATGAATGAGTGATCTATACGAAGCTGCCTTGTTTTAAGCCAGACCGTTGCTCCACCTCTAATCACAGAATTGTAGAGCTGGAAGGGACCTCGAGGGTCATCTAGTCCAACCCCCTGCAATGCAGAAATCCTGCCCACAGCCATCCTTGGGTGGGCTCGAACCACCAACCTTCAGGTTAACACCCAGACCCACTGCAGGCTTCATATAGCTCAGTATTCTCGACAGTAGCAGCTCTCCAGGGTTTCATTTAAATAATGATAGTTCTTTGGATTCAGGGTGGCCAAAGGAGCAGAGCGGGAGGGGGATAATGCAACAGTGTGAGGGCCAGTGTAGCTCAGTGGTTAGAGGAGCCTTTCTCTACTTTGTGCTTCTACATGTTTTTGAACTACAACTCCCATAATCCTACCACTGGCCATGATGGAAGTTGTGGTCCAACATCTAGGGATCCAAGGTTGAGAAAGGCAGGACCAGGACTTGAGAGATCAGGGTCCAAATCCCCATTCAACCATGATGCTCACTGGGTGACCTTGGGCCAGCCGCTGCCTCACAGACAGTGCCGGATTTACATATAAGCTAAACAAGCTATAGGGCCCCACTCTCTTGGGGGCCCCCCAAAAAAAAATTAAAGGAAAAAAATCTGGATGTACATTTCCTTAATATAAAAAACAAATAAAACCTACATAAAGCAACAGTGTTTTGTGAGTCCATTAGGTCCATAAATTACCATATAGTGTATATTCAACACAAAAACAGCGACAATTTGTTGTTGACAAAGGACAGCTGGACATATTAAAGGCCCCATTACCTTCAATAGCTTAGGGCAGGGGTCAGCAAACTTTTTCAGCAGGGGGCCAGTCCACTGTCCCTCAAACCTTGTGGGGGCCCAGCCTATATTTTGGGGGGGGGGAAATGAACCAATTCCTATACCCCACAAATAACCCAGGGATGCATTTTAAATAAAAGGACACATTCTACTCATGTAAAAACATGCAGATTCCCGTACCATCCGCAGGCTGGATTTAGAAGGCGATCGGGCCGGATCTGGGCCCCGGGGCTTAGTTTGCCTACCGATGGCTTAGGGCCTCATCAAACCTATATCCAGCCCTGCTCTCAGACTATCCTACCTCATGGGGTCGTTGTGAGGATTAAATGAATAGTGGGGAGAACCATGTACGCCAACTCCTTGGGGGAAAATATGGGACAAATGCAATAAACAACCGTTTGAGCTCATTCCTGAGCAGAGTCTTATCTAAGGAGACGGTGGAAGGAGTTCTTCTTTGGTGTCACTGCTGAGAGAGAGAAAGGGCAGCCAAGCTGTAGGAAAAGCATCAGGGCTAGGGGTAGCAGAGAAGTTCTGAAGGCATGGCATGAGACAATGAGCTACGAAGCTGTGAGCCTCAGAGAATAAAGTACATGTACTTCAGCACACCTCCCTTGCCAGTGAAGAACCTCAGCGTTCCAAAGGCTGATTCCACAATAAAATTGATTCCCTGCTTTTTCACATCTTATGATTCCTAGTACCAGTGATTATATATTGCTAATTCTTGGCTTTATTTCATTCAGAGTTGTGTTCATATTGGCTTTTATAATTTCTTGTAAACTGCTTAGAAGGTATTCTTACAATCAAGCGGTATGGGTATTTTGTTACGTAAAAAAAAAAAGAATGATATGTGCTTATTGAGGGGCCAAGGAACTCAGGGGCTTAGGAAGGCCCAATCCTACACACACCTCCGAGGCTTGCAGGATCCAGCCGGTTAGAGACCAAGAGGGACTTGCAATTTAACTACTCTGTTTGCAGAACGAAAAACATCTGATGCTTTTGCAGCCCACGGGAGGCTTGCTTTCCTTTTTCTTCCCCCACTGGAAAGCTAATCATTAAGTGAGTCACATCTTTAGAAATGATAATACATTTCGCTGGCATTTTGAAACGTCATCTCTGCATGTCCTTCCCCGATGAGTGTTTCGCTTCAAGGAAGGCTACCATCGTTTCCACAACTGCGCCAGACGATTATTTGTGGGGCGGGTGAGGAGGGAGGCAGCTTCGAGGGAGGGAGCAAGCAAGGAAGCCTCCCTGCTGTCTGTAAAGATATTTTCAGAAGCAGCAAGGCTGAGAATCGGGCAGCTGGGGCAACCTCGCTGGAGGCAGTTTCCCCCAGCCCACCCACTGTGGAAAGCACCATGGAGTGAAGAGCAAGGAAGAGGGTGGAGGAATACATCTTGACAAATGGTGAAGGAAGATAGGAAGCTGCCTTATAATGAGTCAGACCAGTGCTCCATCAAGCTCAGTATTGTCTACCCTGACGGACAGAGGCTCTCTGGGATTTCAGAAATATTTCTCTCCTGATCCAACCAGGAGATGTCAGGGATTGAATGTGGACTTTCTGCATGCAAAGGAGAGGCATTTTGGGAGTTGCAGGTGGCGCTGTGGGTTAAACCAGAGAACCTAGGACTTGCTGATCAGAAGGTCGGCGGTTCGAATCCCCGTGACGGGGTGAGCTCCCGTCGCTCGGTCCCTGCTCCTGCCAACCTAGCAGTTTGAAAGCACGTCAAAGTGCAAGTAGATAAATAGGTACCGCTCCAGGAGGAAGGTAAACGGTGTTTCCGTGCGCTGCTCTGGTTTGCCAGAAGCGGCTTAGTCATGCTGGCCACATGACCTGGAAGCTGTACGCCAGCTCCCTCGGCCAATAAAGCGAGATGAGCACCGCAACCCCAGAATCGGTCATGACTGGACCTAATGGTCAGGGGTCCCTTTACCATCTGGAGGGCCAGTTAGCTACCCCTTCCTTAAATGCGGTGGGGAAATTTGGCACGACTGAGGGCAACTCCACACAGATACTTAAAACATGACTTACACCTCCAAGAGTCCTGGAAACTGTAGTTAGTTAAGAAGACTGTGATTTGTAAGTGTGGATGGGGAAACTACAGTTCCCATGATGTGCTTTGCATGTATCCTACGGGTCTGCCCTGTTTTACCTTTGAAGTTTATGGTGAAAAATTAAAAAGGTAAAAGGTAAAGGACCCCTGGACAGTTAAGTCCAGTCAAAGGTGAGTATGGGGTTGCGGTGCTCATCTCACATTTCAAGCCGAGGGAGCTGGCGTTTGTCCAGACAGCTTTCTCGGTCCTGTGGCCAGCATGACTAAACCGCTTCTGGCACAACAGGACACTGTGACAGAAGCCACAGCGCACGGAAACGCAATTTACCTTCCCACTGCAGTGGTACCTATTTATCTACTTGCACTAGCGTGCTTCAAACTGCTAGGTTGGCAGAAACTGGGGCAGAGCAATGGCAGCTCACTCCATCAAGGAGATTCAAACCGCTGACCTTCCAAATGGCAAGCCTAAGAGGCTCAGTGGTTTAGACAGTTGTGGCTCGCCATCAGTGTCAGGAAAGGAACTCCTGTCCTGGTATGAACCTACCTGGACCCTCACCATGTTCTTTCAAGGCCCATCTATAGGCCTCCCATCCAAAGGAGACTTGGTGGCTGGTGGCAATGGAAAGGGCCTTTTCAGTTGTGGCTCATCTGCAGAATGCTCTCCCAAGTGAGGTCTGCCTGGCACCTTCACTGTCATCTTTTGGGCACCTGGTAAGACTTACCTTTCATCCCCTGGCTTTGGGTGGACTGAGTCAATTTTGTTCTGCTGTTAGCGTGCTAATGAAGGAATGTGTGAATGTGAATTGTATGGGCTTGTAGGACAATGCTAACGTTTCCTATTGGTTTTTAATGGCACAATGTATGTTTCTAAATGAGAGTCACTCAGAGAACCAGTAACCAATGAATCTAATCAGGAATAATTCTCTTCCCTTAGCACTGGAAAGCGACACTAACTGGGATGTGGCGTCTGAAAAGGGAGTCCCTTGTAGAAAACTACAAATCTGATGCAGCAGGGAGGGTGTCATTTCAGTCAGGAAGGTCTATCTGTGACACTTCCCTTATTTAAGCTTACTATTGTCATTATTACTATTAGGAAGAACGGTGGGGTTTTTTGGGGGGCGGGTGACACCCACCTGGGCTTTTGCAAGAATGGCTGTAAAATGCTCGCAATTTCCCAGAGTAATTTTATTATTATTATTATTGCTTCCGTTTGCATTCCACCTTTCCTCCAGGGAGCTCAATATCGTCTCAGAAAAGCAATTATTCTGAAGCCAACCCCTCTGCAAGGTGCTAGACCTCAGGAGGCCGTGGAGAAGCAGCAGAAAAACAAGTTCGGGCTCCAAATAATACTGCGGATGAGACCCTCCTCGCTACAAAGGAAAGCAAAGTACTTGTTCATCTATCAGCTGCAGCCCAGTCACAGAAGGCTGGGGAGAGGGGGTAGTTTTTGCAAAGGCTTAGATGTCCAGCATCACTCAGAACACAAAGGAATCTCAAACGGCTTGTGCCCTGTGCCAGGAAAGAGCCAGCAATCTCCTGTCTGATGGCAAGCCCAGTGTGTTTTCTGTGCCAGCTGTCCATCTGATAGCAAGCCAGGTGTGCTGCCTGTTAAGTCCAGCCAGCTGGAAGCTGCATCAAAAGGAAGGCGCTACCTGCAATCCGGTGCAGAAGGCACAGCTATTAGTTTGCTTGAGAGCTGCAGACCGCTGTGATGTGTGGCAGACAGGTCCTGCATGGGATACGGCAAGAGCTTCCGCTATCTTGATGTCCCAGAAGCTCAAGGAACAAAGGAGACCTTGCTCTTAACATATGGTGCTGTACCTGAGCCAGGATCTGCAGAAAGCAAAGACCTCCAGCTGCTGCTGAAAAAATATTCTACTATAAGAGAGTCCTAGCAAAGGGGGAGTGCTGGGAAGAGCCTTAAAATGCTCCAGTCCTTATTGGCAGGAATGAACCATGACGCTGTGAAAGTTCTGTAAAGGACTAGGGCATAAGGTCTTTGCAGGAAGGGGGATTGCTTTGGGGCCTAACATCGCTCTAAAGTCAGGGATGTGTAAAACTCTGGTCCTCCAGATATTGCAGGGACTCCAACTCCCATCAGCGCCAGCCAGCATGACCAATGGTCAGGGATGATGGCAGCTGGAGTCTAACATCTGGAAGGCCACATGTTCTTCAGTAATCAGCATGGGGAACTGGCTATTGGTCCCAGGTCTATGTTCACAAGAGCAGTTTGGTAACAATATGGAACAGTGGGAAAGCTAAGTCCAGTCTCTGTTCTCACCAACAGCAGATAAGGCAATGAAACATGAGTCCTGCACTGTGCCATTTCATACCACTAGCAGGGGAGTTGCATGTTCCTTACACTTTTTTTTTTAAAAAAGAAAACCGTATTAAGGAGAAGGCAAGACTACAGCTCTTCTCTGATACCATATTTTCAATGTGCATCTGTGTGCTCGTTATCCGCAAGGGACATCCAGTCCTGCAATCTTGTATTTTCAGGCAGAATGCAATCAAGGACAGCTCTACAACCTCAGCTACTGCTTGTATGAAAGGGAAAACCCACAAAAATGCCTGTTGCAAATTGCACAAGTAGCCCAGAACACTCTTTGTCCATGCACGTTCAAGAAAAATTTAAGGTGTGCAAATCAGTTGGTCAGATATGGCTGGCCACACCAGCAATTTCCTCAGCTATTAATGTCACGGAAATCGCTTCTAGATGCACCCGTGAGCTATCAGTTCATGCTAAATCTCCCCGTGCAAGAACATTCCCAATGAGATTTTGGATTGCTCGTATGTAGAGGAAAAATGGTACAGGAACCAGTTGTGGCTTCACACACTAATCAAGTGTCCAAACCCTTTTGCAATAATAAATCAGAGCTTGGTTCTAACTCACCCTTGTAATTAGATAGGAAATCTGTGTTTAGGTCCCTAAGGCAGGGATCAGCAACCTATGGGCTGCAGAGGTGCACCCACTCCACCAAATCCCACTGTTCAATCCCACCTTGTCATGCAACTTACCTGTAGGTTTTCCGAAAGAAAAGGGTCAATGGGGAAAGCTTTTCAGAAAGAAAAGGCCTTGGCGGGTGGATACAACCTACAGGACAGTATGTTGCCGACCTCTTCTCTCAGGTGAGCAGCCTGGGAATCATTTTGGACTCGCAGCTGTCCATGGAGGCGCAGGTCAATTCTGTGTCCAGGCAGCTGTCTACCAGCTCCATCTGGTATGCAGGCTGAGACCCTACCTGCCCGCGGACTGTCTTGCCAGATTGGTGCATGCTCTAGATATCTCCCGCTTCGACTACTGCAATGTGCTCTATGTGGGGCTACCTTTGAAGGTGACCCAGAAACTACAACTAATCCAGAATGCAGAAGCTAGACTGGTGATTGGGAGCGGCCGCCGAGACCACATAACACCGGTCCTGAAAGACCTACATTGGCTCCCAGTACGTTTCTGAGCACAATTCAAAGTGTTGGTGCTGACCTTTAGGCCTCGGCCCAGTATACCTGAAGGAGTGTCTCCACCCACATTGTTCAGCCCAGACATTGAGGTCCAGCTCCGAGGGCCTTCTGGCAGTTCCCTCATTGTGAGAAGCGAAGTTTCAGGGAACCAGGCAGAAGAGGGCCTTCTCAGTAGCGGTGCCCTCCCATCAGATGCTAAGTTTTTAACGTTAGATGTTTTATCATGTTTTTAATATTCTGTTGGGAGCTGCCCAGAGTGGCTGGGGAAACCCAGCCAGATGGGTGGGGTATAAATAATAAATTATCACCATCATCATCATCATCATCAAGGGTCAACCTCTTCTCTATGGTCAAAACTAACTAAAGGGCCAGTATAGGCAGTTTATCTTTTTGGAAGATTTCCCCTTTTCTTCCTTCAGAAGAACAACCCTAAAGCAGCCCCTTCCGATCAAATGAAGAACACAGAAGTCCTCTCATCACCAGTAGAATCGTGTATTCTTGGGTTGTGCAATTTGGCAATAAATAAAGCTGCTACATTAGGTTCAGTCATGGCCTCCCCACTCAAGTGACAGTCCAGATTACACATTCTAGAGCAGCATCCCTGCCCCTGGTGCCTTCCAGATGTTTTGAACCACACCTCCCATTGTCCCTCACCACTAGCCGTGATAGAGTTAAAAAAATAAAAGGACCACCTGGAGGCACCAGGTTGGGGAAAGCTGTTCTAGAGTTTGCACCTTCATGTACAGCCTGCATCAAAGTCCTTGGGCCAATACTGGTCATCCATGTAGCAAACACTCTCCCAGCTGCTATCTGGAGGGCTGTTTGGAAGGCTTGGCGGGAGGCTACTGGCCAGTGTCTGTTCCCATTGTACCTCCACCAATCTGTAAAGCTCCATAGACGTCTGAGCATCTTCTACTGATGAATGTCCATTTCGGCTAACCTAACAGATGGGAAAGGGGGGGGAAAACACCAAACTGTGTGTAAGGTTCTAGTCCTCAAGATGTGCCTTCTAGTAGCACTGACCCAAGCCAACCACTCCTACCAACTTTTTATAAAGTATATATTTGCAGTGAACAATCCTAAGTTTTCCTATTTAAGAAGTACATCATAGCCAGTCCAATAGCACTGAATTCTACTACTGGGGGTTCTCATCCCTCCTCACTCCGCCAACCTCAATCCCTCCATTTACCACTTCATCCAACATCCCCGATATCCTCCCAGCTCCTTCAACCCCTCCACCACATCCTCAGTGTTCCTCCATTCCTGCTTTACTTAAACCTATGATGTTGTTCAAACATCTCAAAACCCAACTTCTCCTTTGCTCGCCTCCTTTGCCCTGTCTTCATGCAAATCCAGGACTGCGATGCGGCACTACAACTCCTCCAACGGGGGGCTGCATGATGACAACCTTGCCTTTTTATGTATATAGGAAGATAACCCATGATAGCTGAAATGAACCTTTGTGCTCAACGGCAGTACAACTCTATCTCTGAATCCTATCGGGGTTGCCTAGTAAGTTAATTTATTTAACAATTTATTTTCCACCCTTCATCAGAGGACCAACACGGAGGTTTATAAATATAAAAATACATTAACATAGTGACAAGCAAAATAATACCACCACCCCACCCCACCCCCGGAGTTTAAAAAGCCATGGATTGTTTGATTATCCAAAGGCCTGGTAGAAGAGGAATGATTTTAGTCTGGCACTTAAAAATATGTAATGAAGGGCCCAGGTGAATCTCCCTGGGGAGAGCATTCCACAGTTAGAGAATTAGGGGATAAGACTGAACCCTGAGGAACCCCACATTGAAGGCAGGCTCCACAGGACCAAACAGACTCCCCAGACATGACCCCCCCCCCCGGAGATGACCATCCAGGTTGGACCGGAGGCACTGCAAAGCACTGCTGCCCACCCCAATTCAGACAGCCGCTCCAGGAGGAAACCATGGCTGATGGCAGGGAATGCTGCCAAGAGGTTAAAGAGAATTAACAGAGGAATGTTTTCCCTGTCTCTCTCCTGACAGGAGTCATCATACAGGTCAACCAGACAGTTTCTGTGCCAAAACTGGACCTAAAGCCCGACTGAAATGGATCTCGAAAACAAAGTTTCTTCCAAGAGTACCTTACTTGGATCTGGAACTGAGAGAGGAAGGCATCTCCTTAAATTACCTGAATATTCTTGTGTAGCAGCTCACTAGCCAGGCTCTTGAGAGAGACGCTGGCTTTCATAGGGAGCCCCATCTTCTTCCTCAGCAGGGGGCTCCGACTCGTGTCCCGTGTCCAGGCATGGGGGTGAAAATATTTCAAGGCTCGGAAGTCGTTGTGGATGGCGTGCCCCACCACTATCTTGTCCCTCACGATCTGTAGGATCTGCAAGAATTAAAAGGCCGTTTAGCCACCTGCCGTAACAAATAGAGGGCCTTAGGAAGATGGCGAGGATAGGCTGTGCTCTGCATTTTTAAAGGTGGGTCAGAAATATTTTAAAACTGTTTCAAACCATGTTATGTGGCGTGACTGGATTTGAGGGGATATTTGCTTGGAATCCTGGGGATTTGTGAGCTACAGCAGTTAGTGGGTCTGGGGCAGAGGCTGAATGGGTTTCTTTAGCCTGGGACTAGGTCTAGGAGAAGAGATCCAATTTGAAGATTTCTACGTGAAAAGAAGAATAAATACTGTAAAAAGAAGCTTGTATCAAAAGCACACAAACCTATCTATTGATTTTTCTCCTGTGAATAAGAGAGCCCTTAAATTATTCATCCTGGCCCATTTCCTATAGGGGTCTGGACATCCGCTACAAAGCGAATTGTGATAGTGAGACTATGGCAATACAAACTGACAGAAAAAATAAAGAGATCCAGTATGGTGTAATGGTCAGAGTGATGGACTAGGACCTGGGAGACCAGGGTTCAAATTGACGCTCAGGCATGATGGTTCAGTGAGTATGACCTTAGGTCAGTCACTCCCTCTCAACCTAACCTGCCTCACAGGGTTGCTGGGAGGATGAAATGGCAGGGAGAACTATGTACACTGCCTTAAGCTGCTTGGAGGAAAGGTGGACTATAAATGCAAAAATAACAGTAATATGAAAATCGGTACAGCTATACACAAGGGGAAGGTTCCTATTCTGTGGAATAGCATTCCTGTTGTGATACTAAAAGGCACCCCCTATCTGCACTTTCCGGAAGGAACCACACTTTCCAATGGGCTTTTCATTTTTCTGTTTTCATTTATCTTACACGTAAAGCACGTTGAAACGTTGTTTTAGAAGGCGATTAATAAAGGATGATAATAATAATAATACAGTCGTACCTTGGAAGTCAAATGAAATCCGTTCCAGAAGTCCGTTAAGACTTCCAAAATGTTTGAAAACCAAAGCGTGGCTTCTGATTGGCTGCAGGAAGCCCTGTCAGGCGTTTGGCTTCCAAAAATAGTTCACAAACTGGAACACTCACTTCTGGGTTTGTGACGTTCGGGAACTAAGCTGTTTGACTTCCAAGGTATGACTGTATTCCCGATGGCTCTGTACAAAAAGTGCAAAACCTTTTGGACTCAAAAGCTGTGCAAATTACAAAGCACAAGGTACACCACAAGCCATTAGCAATGCTGTTGGGTTATATCAATGGGACACAACTATAAGAAAATTAAACCCTGATCTTCTGATAGTGGCATGCCAGGCCATAGCACACGGGGGGGTGGGGGGGAGAGACACGTGTTAAAACATCAACAGAAAGGAAGTGGATAAGTTCAGCCAGCAAATACAAACCCAGGAATGGAGACAAGAGAACAGAGCATTTTGCAACAGACAGGTAGCCAGCAATTATTCACCTGGAACTGACCCCTGTGAAATGGGTTAAGCCAATCAAATGCAACATTAAAAGGCTTGTATTCAGAGACTTGAAACGAACTGGTAATGATGTACTAATTAACCTAGGCGCCGTTAGCCTTCAAAGAACGAGCGACAAGGGTGCGGGAGCATTATGAGCTTTTAAATTTTCTCGATTGTAATTTTGAAGGATGCAATAAAGTAGGAAGGTTAAAATGTATCACTCTCCTTAATAGCAAACTCAGGTGCTGAGTGCCAAGAGAAGTGGAGCCAAATTAGGGTGACCGACAAAAAAAATCCAGAGGTGTCAGTGCTGCGGGAAAACCGAAGGTTTGAAGTAGTTGCAAAAGGTGCGATTGGGCAAGAGCCCACAAGATTATTGCAGATCACAAACTGGAGTCCCGGCCCAAACACCCCATGTCATTTTGGAGGGTCTCTTGAACGTCAGGTGCATGTTGGGAATAAGGGATGAAGTGGGAGATGGGCCCCACCTGCACGAGACATTGAAAGCAGTATCATACCAATGTTTAAAGAGTCCAGGAACTACAGTTTAAGGGTGCACACAGAAGGTGCGTGCAACTCCAGGTAGGGCTGGAAATGCCCCTTGCCTGAAACCCTGGGCAGCCTCTGCCAACCAGAGCAGACAATACTGAGCTAGAAGGACCGACGGTACGACTCATTTTTCAGCAGCTTCCTATGTTCCTAAAAGCCGCTTGTGCTTTTCCAAATCCTTCTAGGCTACTGCAAGCTGGCGGACAGGATCGTTCTTCTTCTTAAATGTACAGTGCAGTATCTAAGGAATACAGGTGCTTATTAGAAGTGATAACATTATTTATTTAGTTGCATTTATATCTCCCCGTTTCCTCTAAGGAGCTCAAGCTGGCATACATGGTTCCCTCCTCAGCCCAGTTCACCTGAAGGAACATCTCCACCCCCACCGTTCAGCCTGGACACTGAGGTCCAGCGCCGAGGGCCTTCTCGGTAGTGGCACCCGCCCTGTGGAACACTCTCCCATCAGATGCCAAGGAAATAAACAACTATACAACCTTTAAGGTAAAGGGACCCCTGACCATTAGGTCCAGTCGTAGCCTACTCTGGGGTTGCGGCGCTCGTCTCGCTTTATTGGCCGAGGGAGCCGGCGTACAGCTTCCGCGTCATGTGGCCAGCATGACTAAGCCGCTTCTGGTGAACCAGAGCAGCACACGGAAACACTGTTTACCTTCCCGTTGCAGCGGTACCTATTTTCCTGCTTGCACTGGTGTGCTTTTGAACTGCTAGGTGGGGAGGAGCAGGGACCGAGCAACGGGAGCTCACCCCATCGCGGGGATTCGAACCACCAACCTTCTGATCGGTAAGCCCTAGGTTCTGTGGTTTAACCCACAGCGCCACCCGCATCCCTTAGAAGACATCTGAAGGCAGCCCTGTTTAGGGAAGTTTTTTATGTTCGATGTTCGCTTTTTTTAAATTAATAATATTCTGCTGGGAGCCACCCATAGTGTCTGGGGAAACCCAGCCAGATGGGTGGGGTATAAATAATCAATCATTATTATTAATATCTCATTTAATCCCTACAACAACCCTGTGAGGTAAATTAGGCTGAGGGGCAGTGACTGGCCCAAGACCATCCAGTGAACTTCACAGCCAAGCAGGGATTTGACCCCTGGCTTCCTAGGTCTTAGTCCAACACTCTAACCACTATACCACACTGGCTCTCTGTTTCTCATTTTTCAAATCTTGGAAGCTCAGTTCTCTACATTTTCCACATCAGTTTCGCAATTTTTGTCAAAGAAGCAGCAGCAGCAACAACAGCCTTCATGGAATTTCATGGATTTGACCCCCGTCTCCTGGGTCCTAGTCTGACCCTCTCACCACTAGACCACGCTGGTTCTGCAGCAAGCATCTAATTCTCCAGCTAAATGGATTCCAATCCTCAACCCCTCTTCTCCCTCCCTTGCTTACCTCGCTCCGTGCAACCTTAAAAGGAGTGGCCTTTTCCATGTGTCGCCGGGTGATCCCGCTCCACCGAGTCCTGTAGTCGACTATCGGGAGCTCCGGCCGGACGTACTTGTCGTAGATGACATCCCCGTCGTAGTTCACGACTGTGCACCTCGCCAACTCGCTGGTCCTCCCAGCGGGGCCCGTGCCCACCATTTCGCAGTCAAGCGCCACACATTTCCTGGGCGTCAGGCGGGATAAGGAACCGGCGCCCTTCCCGCCAGGGGAGGCTACTTGATCCTTGAGACTTTGGGAAGATGTCGGCCACCTGCCTGGGTTCACTGAAGTGCCTGGCGCAACCGGACAGAGCAGGCAAGGCTCCCTAGGAGCCCCTGCTACATCCTCCTGGAACAACTGGCCGCAAGGGCTGACTTCACAGTGGAAGGATCTCAGCGCACCACCCATTTCTGAGCTGCCTGAAGTCGTCGGCAGGGCCTTTCCCTGCAGTCCTCTCTGCTCCACTGCCCTCCGCGCCATAAACCGCTGGTATCGGCGGCTCTTCTTTTTCTTCTGGCCGGAGGTTTCAGCATCCCGGGAACCTTTGTCGTGGCCCGGACCCCACTTAGGGCAGAGGCACCCAAGGTCCTGCTCATCATCCATCCCCAAGTTACCCACCTGGACCACTTGCGCTGGAGTTACCCCACCTGGCGAGCAGTTGGTGGTAGACGGCATCCTGACGAAAGAAGAAACCCCAACTAAAGAATCATGGCAAGAAAACTTGATGGACTATGCAGAATTGGCAAAACTGACATACAAGCTACGGGACAAGGATAACTGTGACTTTAAAGATGAATGGGAACCCTTTACAAAGTATTTGAAGACGCAACAAAGCGAACTGGACTCCTTGGCTGGTTTTGAATGAACATTCACAAACTTTTTATTGATAATAATCAGCTAAATAGTTTGAGGATCTATACAACTGTGTAACATGCAGAAAACAGCATTTTTAGAGAAATCAAAGACTGGAACTGAGGGAAGTTGGGGGTGGGTTCTGTGGGGGGAGGGAGGAAAAACGGGGGAGAATAAGGATGATACGTTTCTGGATAATATGTTTTGTTTTAATTTTGAATAAAAAGTTATTTTAAAAAAGAAGAAGAAGAAGATGCGGGAGACTTAGGGAACGGGAGGTTGGGTGGAAAGGCTGATCCATACACGAGAAGGCAGAGAGGGGCATGGTGGGGAGAGCAAATAAGGCGCTATCTCCTTGTGGGATGGTGATATCCCGCCTCTCCACCCAGGAACAGGGAAAGCAGGGTGGATAAAAATCACAGATTATTATTTTTTAATCAGATTTTTTAAAATTTAAATTGGATTTTTAAAATAAAATGCTTTTGGAGGAAATTTTTTTCTAAAGATAGTTTTCTATTTAAGTTACATTATAGTCCAAACTAAGGCTACTCATCAGGAAATAAGGATTTGTTTTTCATGTGTGCTAAAACTCAGTCTAAGGTTTTTTTAATAAAAAAATTGTTAAACCACATCAGTTAACAAACATGGATACATATGCTATAATGTTATTATTTTAGTTGAATAAATTTAACTACATTTAAATTGTTATTAAGGAAATGATTATTTTTCTCCTTCCAATAAAGTACAGCAGAAAAGTTGTCCAAATATAAGCAGTCAACTTATTAAACCTCACAATAATTTTGTAATTATCTGTCAATGTATTTCTAATATTATAAGCAAATCAGTAATTTTTGATATAACTGTAAAAACTACTCTGAAAATTTATTATTCCAAAAATGAAACCTTCATCTGGTTGTAAATATTAAGAATATTACCAGCAAGAATGAGTCTTTCTGTAGAAAAAAAAAAAGATTTAAATCAAGTCTTACTGACAAGTGATTTAAATCGATTTAATTTAAATCAAATCCAGCCTGAGGGAAAGTTTTCAGCTTGTCCAGCAAAAGGCATTTGGAAAGAATGCCTTCACCCAGGGACTCCTCCCTCGACAATTCCCATCACTCCCTGGACATGCTGACCAAGGCTGGTAAGATTGTCCTAGGTGAGGGATGGGGCACTTGTGGCTCTCCAGATCTTGGGTGTACTACATTTCCCATCAGCCCCAATCAGCTAGCCAATGGTTGGGGGTGATGGGAGCTGTACCAAAACAACAGCAGAAGGACCACAGGGTTCTAGCACGGTCTTGATCGTGGCAAAGACCTCTGGTAATCCCTGCATGGGGTGCCAGTGGTCTTGCCAGCTCATTTTAATCATTCAGAAATATATTGAACCCTATCCTTTCCGAAAGGTCAGTTTATTTTTCCTGCCTCAGTTGTCCCATGCTCCAAACCTCATCTGAGATTTTTTAAAAATATAATTCTTCTATTTTATTTATTTATTGCTTACTTTCAAAGTGCCTACAATTGCTGGGTGGTGTTTTGAAGCTCTGCTCTCAGGTTTATCATCTTAAAAAGGAAAGCCAATAAAAGGTAAAAAAAAAAGAGGAAAAAGAAAATGATTTAAATTGTTGTTGGGTCTTCAGCTTAAAAATGGCGACAATCCTGATCAATGTTAATAGTAAGTAAACGTTATTGTATTGTTATATTTATTTTAAAAATATTTCTGGTTCTATGATCCCATGAAAGGTATCTGGTCCACCTTTCAACAACAATGTGTTCATAACGTAATGTAAAATAAACCCATTTATAAACATTATAAAACAATAAATTAACGCTACATATGAGTAACAAATGTTAACAAACAGAACCTAGCTTTCAGTGCCTTATGAGGGTATGTATGTGCAATCTTCATGTGCCTACAGAGAGAAGCCAAAGAAGAACTATCCATAGGAGAGCATTACGTAACTCTGAGGCCACCACAAGAGAGCCCCTGCTTTTGGAAGATAATTGACAATGTTACCTCCCTAGGCTGGGGTACAAAACAGGTCGATGGGAATCTACTGCTATATCCCTAAGTAAAAAGGGACCCCTGACCATTAGGTCCAGTCGTGATCGACTCTGGGGTTGCGGCGCTCATCTCGCTTTATTGGCCGAGGGAACCGGCGTACAGCTTCCGGGTCATGTGGCCAGCAAGACTAAGCCACTTCTGGCGAACCGGAGCAGAGCATGGAAACACCGTTTACCTTCCCGCTGGAGTGGTACCTATTTATCTACTTGCACTTTGACGTGCTTTCGAACTGCTAGGTTGGCAGGAGCAGGGACCGAGCAACGGGAGCTCACCCCGTTGCGGGGATTCAAACTGCCAACCTTCTTATCGGCAAGTCCTAGGCTCTGTGATTTAACCCACAGCGCCACCTGCATCCCATATCCCTAAGTAATCTGAAGTATATCAGGAAGCATTTCTGCCCAGCCCTTTAAAATGGCTGAAAAAAGAATGCTAGGGAGCAGGGGGACCAGGAGCAGATTTTTGCATCCATGGACCTGTAAACTTGATTATGTGATGCTGAATTCCTGCTGCCAGTCTGTGCAGACAATACTAGATGAACCTGCTTCCTCTTATCAGTATCTGGTTGGTTACTGTGAGGAGGAGGGGGGAGGTTATTGTTTTATTTTGAATTTTGTGGTCTCATTTTGTATTTTTACCTTGTGAGCAGCCCTGTGATCTTCGGGTGAAGGATTGTATATAAATTGAATAAACAAACAAATAAGGAAAGGATAAGGAACTAGATGCCCCCCATAGCCGGCTGCCCCCCAAACTTTCCTCCTTCCCATATGGTGAGGTGGGGTGGGGTGGGGGAAGTTTTATTTATTTACTTTAACCATTTTAGGCAGCTTTATGGGCAAATGCCCGTCCAAGGCAACTCACAATTAAAATCAGCCCAAAGGGAGAAAGAATAAATCTAACATTTTGAAAACTTAAAAGAGCAACAAACCGTGTTATCAGGGCCCGAAAAAGGAAAAAGTTCAATCAGACCACTACTCAGCTAAGAAACAGCTTATGAAATCTACAAGTCCCACCCCGTTTCAGCCGAGTTTCACTTAAATTATACCCCCTTCTAAAAATAGATAAGGGGTAATCCAAAATAGGTATGCGGACCATCTTCTATAATACCCCCTCACGGGGCCTGGGAACTTCCCAAGCCTTCCTAAAGCCCCGCTTTTTCTCTTGCCTTCAGTTACTTCTTCGACCCCCAACTTTTAAGGATTAGACCCGCCCCACCCTTATGCCCATTTCCCCCTTACCTAAGCAAGCCAGATCCCCACGTGTCGCTCCCGGAAGCAAAGGCTGATCTGGCGACTCTCACATGCCCGGGCAAGTCCTGCGCTTCGGACGCGCCCCCTACCTCTGATTGGCTGCCTTAGCCAAGACGGTGGAGAGGCTATCTGCATAAATGGGCGTGGCCTGGGATGGCTGCTGGCTGGCGCCTCGCTGTCCGCGAGCAAGGACGTCGTCCTGCTTGCGTCCAGTTTTAAGAGGCTGGATCTTAGCTCCCGCGTAATTGTGTACAGGGCAGCCTGATTGTAATCTTTGTTTTTTGTCGGAAAGATCTGAGTTGAGCTTGCCCTGGTTTACTTAGAAGGTCCTGTGTGAGTGTCCGGAGGCGGTTGGAGGATGGATGGCAGCTAATAGATTGAGGTTGAATCCTGACAAGACAGAAGTACTGTTTTGGGGGGACAGGAGGTGGGTGGGTGTGGAGGACTCCCTGGTCCTGAATGGGTTAACTGTGCCCTTGAAGGACCAGGTGCGCAGCCTGGGAGTCATTCTGGACTCACAGCTGTCCATGGAGGCACAGGTCAATTCTGTGTGCAGGGCAGCTGTTTATCAGCTCTATCTGGTACGCAGGCTGAGACCCTACCTGCCCGCGGACTGTCTCGCCAGAGTGGTGCATGCACTTGGACTACTGCAATTTCGCTCTATGTGGGGCTACCTTTGAAGGTGACCCGGAAACTGCAACTAATCCAGAATATGGCAGCTAGACTGGTGACTGGGAGCGGCCGCCGAGATAATATAACACCGGTCTTGAAAGACTTACACTGGCTCCCAGTACGTTTCCGAGCACAATTCAAAGTGTTGGTGCTGACCTTTAAAGCCCTCAACGGCCTCGGCCCAGTATATCTGAAAGAGTGTCTCCACCTCCATCGTTCTGCCCGGACGCTGAGGTCCAGCGACGAGGGCCTTCTGGCGGTTCCCTCGCTACGAGAAGCCAAGTTACAGGGAACCAGGCAGAGGGCCTTCTCGGTAGTGGCACCCACCCTGTGGAACGCCCTCCCATCAGATGTCAAAGAGAAAAATAACTACCAAACTTTTAGAAGACGTCTGAAGGCAGCCCTGTTTAGGGAAGCTTTTAATGTTTGATGCATTACTGTATTTTAATATTTTGTTGGAAGCTGCCCAGAGTGGCTGGGGAAGCCAGCCAGATGGGCGGGGTATAAATAATAAATTATTATTTTTATTATCACTAAGTGCAATAGGGAGTTACTCTCCTGTAGCTGTATTTAGCCTTGCAGCTTTCTCCTGGCATTACTCTCTTTCCTAAGAACCGGCTTAGGATAAACTTCCCCCATCGGCTGGATTCAGACGTGGGTGCAAAAAGTTTTCTGGAAACGCGGGGCTTCTTTTCGATGTAACAAAGTCCTTATGCTAGTGGCACTTTCTGCTTAGGAACTAGATGTGCAGAGCACCCAAGTATAGTTTGTCCCACGTGACAACTGCACACATGTAAGTTTCACGGCATATGGGTGTACGGGGAAACTTCGATGGGTCAAGGCTTCCCAGAGGGTGTATGTGCTCACTCAGATAAGGTTGTCAGTGCTTTTGCCGGTCCTGCTCCTGTGTCTTAACAGAAGCCTTATGCATAGAAATGAAGCAACTTAACCTTGTTTCAACGGCATGCCTCAAGATGCTCACATCCACACCATGGTGTTCCCCAAAGAATCTGCATAACCAAATTTCGTTACAGGTGCTATGAATAATAACTCTGTGAGGGATAAACTACACTTCCCAGGATTCTTTCGGAGAAGCCCTATGGTGTGGCTGTGACCTTAACTAGTTGCATTTCTCAATGCAAGAGCATGGCTGTTTAAACGTTTTTAAAAGTTGACAGTCTCATATACCAAAATGCATGTGCATGCCTGTGAAAAACATAAATTTAGGCAATGATAATTACATTAGGACATGGAAAGAGATTAAAAGAGAAATATTAATATGGAACAGATTGAAGCTCTCATTTTGGGGGAGAATCTCTACAATTAAAATGAATGTGCTGCCCAAAATGTTGTTCCTATTTCAGGCGATCCTAGTGATAGGCGGGGCAGGTTGCTTCAAAGAATGGAAGAGAGACTTATCAAACTACATCTGGCAAAGGACCCAGAATAAAACATGTTACTTATAAACATTAAAGAAAGAGGAGGTTTTGCCCTGCCAGATTTGAAGATCTATTATGAGGCATCATGTCTATGCTGGTTAAAAGAATGGTTAGTTCTGCAAAATACGGAACTGTTGGATTTGGAAGGATGGGGCAACAGATTTGGGTGGTACACCTATTTATGTTATGGAAAGGTGAAGGTTCACAGGGGCTTTTTGAACCCCATATAATAAGGAAAGCACTATACACAGTATGGGATAAATACCAACAGAAAACCCCCTGGTGGCTTTCATAATTAGAAGCCATTTCAGTAAAGAAAAAAAATATGCAAAAGAATTGGGCAACATATAAAAAATTATTGGAAGAGGAGGCAAATCAATTGATAATAATAATAATAATATAATAATAATTTATTATTTGTACCCCGCCCATCTGGCTGGGTTTCCCCAGCCACTCTGGGTGGCTTCCATAGAAACCAAAAATACACTAAAATCACACATTAAAAACTTCCCTGAACAGGGCTGCCTTAAGATGTCTTCTGAATGTCAGGTAATTGTTGATCGCTTTGACATCTGAAGGGAGGGCGTTTCACAGGGCAGGCGCCACTACCAAGAAGGCCCTCTGCCTGGTTCCCTGTAGCTTTGCTTCTCACAATGAGGGAACCGCCAGAAGGCCCTCGGCGCTGGACCTCAGTGTACGGGCAGAACGATGGGGGTGGAGACGCTCCTTTAATTGAAGTTAAAGAAATTTGAAGAAATTTGGCATTATGTGACAGACTGGCTGCAATATTATCAATTGAATGAAACCTTTAAATTAGATAAGAAAAATGGATTCACAACAGAAAATTCCAAGGTAGAAAAATAATTACTAATACAAAATAGAAGCAAAGTGTTATCCAAAATGTAGAGATTATTACTTGATTGGGAAGTAAAAGTTGAAGAGGTAAAAGAAGTCATGATTAAATGGGCAAAAGATTTTGGGCATATGAAACAGATGGACACATGGGGAAATTTGTGGATCAGAGATTTAAAATTTACAGCGTGCTACACACTAAAAGAAAGTATTATGAAGATGTTTTATAGGTGGTATTTGACACCTAGTAAACTAGCAAAGTTGTACAAAACAAACTCAAATAAATGTTGGAGGTGTAAGCAGGTTGAAGGAACAATGTTACATATGTGGTGGGGATGTAAGAAAATTAGAAACTTTTGGGATAGTATTTATGAAGAATTGAAAAAAACTGTTCAAACAAACTTTCGTCAAAAAGCCTGAAGCATTTCTCTTGGGTTTACTATCATCAGATACCCCAAGCTATAAGGATATTTTTATATGCCTCTACAGTACAGTGGCAAGAATACTTATTGCCAAAAAGTGGAAGGGGGAAGAGATTCCAACAAAGGATAAGTGGCAAAGAAAGTTATTTGAATGCATTGAGCTGGCTAAAATGACAGAAATAATTAGGAACAGAACAAGTCAAAGGTTCAGTAAGGACTGGGAGTGTTATAAAAATTACCTAGAAAAACATTGTTCTCAAATAAAACCTTTACTGTGCTTTGATTAATTTTTGTAAAAGACAAAACAGTTATCATAATTAAATAAGTTAATACCAAGAAATGAAACATCTAAAAACGGCAGTTAAGGAAAGGAAAGAATGACTCAAATTGAGGTAGTGGACGGAAGTCAACTCAAAAGACTATAGAGTGCTTAGGTTTGATAATTCAGAGTAATAATCATGGGTAATTGGTGGAGGGAAAGATATTAGTTATTATGTATTTTTATGTATTTATTCATTTTTAGTCTTAGTTTGAACTTTGGATGGAAATTTTCTATGGATGTACGTAAAGCAAAACAATAAAAATTATTAACAAAAATGAAATGCACATGCATGCAATGATAACTCACGATGACTCACACCTTTTCCTTTGTGGAAGTGGTTTGCTTGAATACGCAAAGCACATCCTGTGATAATGTAGGAATATTACCCGGGAGACAAGGGATCGCCACTTAGCTGTGAAGCTCACTGGGTGACCTTGGGCCAGCCACTGTCTCTCAGCCTAACCTACCTCACAGGGTTGTTGTGAGGATTAAAATGGGGAGCTTGGAGGAAAACAATGGTATTTAGATATAAACAAATGAATAGTGGTCCTGGGACAGGGTGCAATGTCAGAAGAGTGGAAAACTTGCTGAAAATATTTCACGAGACTAACCCTTTTCTATCTGCAAACTAAGACAAAGGTGCTGTAAGTCCAGTTCTGCCATTTTAGATGTTAAGGGCAAGGTTGTTTGTGTATGTGCACATTCAGGCTGATGTGTGTGTTATTTTCAATGTTTACACCCACCCCCATTGGGTATATTCAGAAGTAAATTGCAAATATCTAATAACAGTAGTTTAACAGTGCAATCCTAGACATGTTTACTCAGTAAGAAAAGACCCACTTTGTTTAATGGGTAAAGGGACCCCTGACCATTAGGTCCAGTCGTGACCGACTCTGGGGTTGCGGCGCTCATCTTGCTTTATTGGCCGAGGGAGCCGGTGTACAGCTTCCGGGTCATGTGGCCAGCATGACCAAGCCGCTTCTGGCGAACCAGAGCAGCGCACGGAAAACGCCCTTTACCCTCCCGCTGGAGCGGTACCTATTTATCTACTTGCACTTTGACGTGCTTTCGAACTGCTAGGTGGGCAGGAGCAGGGACCGAGCAACGGGAGCTCACCCCGTCACGGGGATTCGAACCGCAACCTTCTGATTGGCAAGTCCTAGGCTCTGTGGTTTAACCCACAGTGCCACCCGTGTCCCTTTGTTTAATGGGACTTACTCCCAAAGAAATGTGTAAAGAGCTGTAGCTTTAAGAGCCGTTGCTGCAATTATTGTTGTTCTGCAGAGAGTCTGTGGGGGATCCAAGATGAACTTGTGAGATAGGTGTTGCTCATGCATGCTTCCCCCCTCCCAACACAAAATGCCATCCTGCATTCAACCCTTTAATATGGATTCTGGGAGGATCCAATAAGTAAAAACAGAAAGAACCGACCTCCGGAACATTTGCCAACAATGTATTTGCAATATCTGAACAATTTGTTCGCAAATTAAGCCTCCCTCTACCACCCTCCCTAAATCAGGGGTGGGCAGGCTTGGGGGAGGATCCCAGAACAACTAATAAACTGGAATGCAGTACAGAAGCTCCAGTATAAACCCATCGTTAATGCATTATTATTATTAATAATAATAATAATAATAATAATAATAATAATAATATTGTGTCAATGCAGAATACACAAGTTTGGGGGGCCCCCTGCATTTCCCACAACTACAGCCAACAGCTCCTGCTGTTCTTAAGAGCAGCCTGATGTCCAAGGAATTAAAGAGGGAAAGTTTTTCCAGGCATGAAACTCAAGAATTTCAGCTCCTTAATTTCCTCATATTGGGTTTGCTAATGAAGACATAAGAGCAAGGCTAGCTGAGAAATACACGTCGCACCACAATCACCACCTATTCGCAGCATTTGTAGATTTTAAAGCAGCCTTTGACTCCATCCCAAGAACCCGACTCTGGGACAAACTTAACAAATCATCCATAGACCGACGTCTGCTATTACTAATATACAAACTGTACAACAACACACGACTTCGTATAAGATGCAGCCAAGAAGGTCAACTCTCTAATTTCATTAGAACAACAAAGGGAGTTAAACAAGGATGCATTTTGGCCCCCTTTTTGTTCAACATCTATATAAACTCCCTAATAGACCACCTACAAGGAGCGGATATACACGCCCCAAAATTAGCAGACAAAAAACTGCCTATCCTACTCTATGCAGACGATGCGGTTATATTGTCCCAGACGCAGATGGGCCTCAAAAGAGCTCTTACCAGCTTATCCCAATATTGTAGAGAAGAGAAACTAGCAGTGAACTACCAAAAAACAAAAATCATGGTTTTCTGTAACAAAAAGAAAATATACAGATGGAATTTAGACAATCAGGAGATTGAACAAGTGACATGCTTTAAATACCTAGGAGTTATATTCCAAGCATCAAGGAAGAAGACTGCCCACATAAATTACAGCTCCTCTACAGCACAAAAAAGTGCAACAGCAATCCTAAGATTCCACCGTACAACGGGAGGAAATTTCATTCCTGCTGCAATTAAACTATTCGTTGCAAAACCAACAGCACAAATACTATATGGTGCACCACTCGTCTCCCTTTCTAATCTAGACCCATATGAAAAGATACAATCAGGTTTCCTTAGATCAATCCTGCAAACACCTAAATGCGTCCCAAACGCCGCCCTACATCTGGAAGCGGGCTTATACAGCATTAAAGCCAAAGTATGGATAAGAACCTTATGCACTTGGCTAAGACTTAACAACTCGCCGGTTGGACTACTTTCCCTGATGCTTCTTGACAAATTCCAATCTAGTTGGTTGAAGGGCACTCTCAGAAAACTGGCCACATATGGTCTCTCCCCAGAGTATTTATTAAGTTTAGAAAGGGGAAGGGCCAAGAACATAATCAAAGAAAGACTCAGGGACATTGAAGTCCAAAATGATTTTAATCAACTTCCGATAACTTATAAACTTCTATACAACTCCCAAAGGCCCCACCTAGCAAACTATCTCAAAGTTCTAGACAACGCTAAACATCGATGGGCATTTTCCAGGGCCCGCTTTAACGTTCTCCCTTCAGCTCTTCTAGAGGGAAGATACAATAAAATACCGATCGAACAAAGATTATGTCCCTGTAACAGAAACGAAATCGAAACCATTGGGCATGTCATCTTATACTGCCCATTATATCGAGACTCAAGAAAAGAGCTGATCGAACCGATTCTGAGGAAAATCCCTCGTAGTACAGACGACACCTATATCAGACACCTCTTAGCTGACAAAGTGCCTGAAATTAACAGGTCCGTGGCAAAGTACTGTTACATTGCAACAAGAATAAGACGAGCAATGATGTCAACAACGGAGTTCAAATTGTAAACATCGAAGGAACGATAATAAACAGTAGCGACACCTGAACTGAATTTTTAAAACTTTAAAAGTCGAAACCTGGTCATAAATATAAGCACCAATTCTGTGAATTGGCCATATTTATACTGTTATTTGTAGCACAATTCTACTTTTAATGTCATATTTTTATAAATTGCTTCCTGGTCACTGACCGTATTAAAGATATTTGATTTGGCCAGTAAAAAACATAAGCTCTTCCCCAGCCCTACCTGGAAGTGCTGGGGACTGAATCCAGGATCTTCTGCATGCAAGTGGTGATGCTATATCAGGGAGCTACAGCTCTTTCCCCAACCTTAACTAGGAGAGAAAAGAAATGGGGGGCAGGGAATAGCTTTAACTAACAAAGGCAGTGTCTTCTTGGCCCTTTAACAGAATCTGTGTGTTTGCTCAAACTCCTGAGCACACGGTTTCAGCACACAGCATGCTCTCCCTCTCTGGAAGGGCTTTTCATTAGCAGCTCTGTCTGCATCAGAAGGGTTGGAAATTGGTTGCGATGGTGCGTGAGCTCTTCCTGTCTCTTCCTGCCTTCTCGGTCCCCCAGCAGAGGGCAGTTTCTGGATGCTTCAGGCCACATGCACAGACTTTGCATTAAAGCCAACGCCCCTGCCCTGTGGCTTGGCTAGCGGGGGACAGAGGCAGGATAGTCTGCCGGATGGCTTCCACCAGCTCTTCAAAGGGAAGAACCCCGGCAAATTAGTCTGATGGCTTGCTGTTCCCCATCTTGCCCTGCACAGGACATGTCTGTCTCGATGCTGAGAAGATCCAGCTTTCAAGTTAGACAACAGCTCGCTGTCTCTGATCCCCCTCGCTTCCTGTACCCCCTCAAGCTAAGGACTGCTGGTCTATGGATTCAGGCTCAGGGAAATCTATTATTTTGTGTTTCATCTATTTCTCACCAAAGGAGGGGTTTTTTTTGGGGGGGGGGCAATTTCAGAATACAGATTTCTTGTCTGAAAAGGGACGCTTCTGGCCTGATTATCATCTTCCAAAGCAACTACTCTATTCCGAACTTAAAAATGGAAAGCGTAATGCTGGTGGTCAACAAAAGAGGTTTAAAGACTGTCTCAAGGCAAATTTTTTAAAATGTAGTATAAACACCAACAACTGGGAAACACTTGCCTGTGAGCGCTCCAACTGGAGAACAACCTTTACCAAAGGTGTCATGGGCTTTGAAGACACTCGAACTCAGGACGCAAGGGAGAAATGTGCTAAGAGGAAGGCACGCTTGGCAAATGCACACTGTGATCAACTCCCGCCCGGAAACCAATGTCCCCACTGTGGAAGGACCTGTGGATCCAGAATTGGCCTCCACAGTCACTTACGGACTCATTGTTAAAACCGTGTTTATCGAAAACAATCTTACTCGGCTATGAGTGATCTCCAAAGAAGAAGAAGAAGAAGATTTTTTTATTCCCTTAAATTTCCACCCCCTCCTCCTTCCCATTAGAGAGCCCAGGACAATAACAACAACAAAAAAACCCACCCCCTCCAAAAAAACCCCATAAGTGAATGCATTTTAAATATTTTAAAAATGCAAACAAGTCACATATTCTCACAGCTAAAAAGTTGGCCAGGGATAGTCTATCTCTGCCAACAAATACCAGGGGTGAGCAGGAATGTTTTAAATTTTCTCCTGAATGTTAGTATTAGGAGAAACGGATGCACCTCACCACGGGGAGCATTCCACAGATGGGGAGCCACCACCACAAAGTCCCCGTTACAGGCAAGCAACAACCAGGTGGCATTACCAACAGCGTGTTAAAAACATAGGACTCTTGCCTTATGCAGTCAGTCCACTAGTCTATGTAGCTCATTTATTCCTGCACCAGGGTAGGGAACTGTTGGCCTGCGTGTAGCCCATAACACAGGCAGCTTGTGGGCTGGGTGCAGTCCAGCAAGCTTTCAAGCTGGAACACCAGCCACTCCTCTCAGGCTCCGCCTCTCTTCTCAGCTCCACCTCTTCTCAGAATGACTCCACCCCCTCTTGCACCCATCGGCAGTGGCTTTCCAGGTTTCCAGGCAGAGGTTTGTCCCATTCCTACTGGGAGATGATTGGTATGGAACACGGCACCATCTGCATTCAAAGCATTTACTCTCCTATGGAACTACAGCCCTTCCTTTATAGCAAACCATCGCCTCCTTCATCATTCGTTCTATTGTAATTTAAGAGAGCTAGCTAAGGTCACAAATGAAATGTTCTTAGCTCCAACAGCATCTTTTTTTCTGCTGCCTGTTGTCTCTTCCCCTCCCACCTGGTCACTCCTCATTAATTTTGGAAGCTTTCAATTGTGCCAAAATTCTCAACCTGTGTCCTCCCTCTGTCCCCCAACCCCCTGGAAGTCCAGCCTGGAGAAGAGGAGAGATGTTAATTTGCACTTTTCCTCTTGTGCAAATAAGATTTCTAATACGGACCAGACACCTGCTGGTTTCTTTGGCAGTGGGGATGATAGGAGGCAGGGTAGTTGCAAAAGATGGTGAGGAGCATATCAGATTGCTTTCTCCTCTCTGCTCAGACAAGTGGGGTTGAGCAGAAAGAGGGAAAGAGATCACAGATAGACCAGGGAAGGTGGATGTGCTTCTGGAAAAGGAGGAGGCTGGGAGATGCATGATAACTCTTTTATTTCTCTCTCTGAGAATTGAAAGTAAGGCCTTGGTTGCTTGTGCTGTGTAGATGAATCTGTATTTTTGTGTGTGGATGTGCATGTAATTTAGTAAACACATTAGTTAATATTTTTTTTTTTACAAGAATAGCTCAAAGTGATTTACAACAAAATAGAACACATGCTTTAAAATCAGCAAAAAACAAAACAAAATCTAAAGCTCTTTAGATATATTCATATAGTTAAAGATAATTAAATTGCTGGCTGCTCAAAACACAGCTACACAATGCAGTGTCTACATAAAGAAATGTCTGAAAGTCAAAAGTGAGGATGCCTCTGCTGCAACTCTTCTGGAAGAGTGTTTTCACAGCATGGCTTCTAGTGGAAGACATTTGGGCCTCTGTAACACAGTGGTCCTCCAGATGATCTCAGTGCTCAGCAGGCAACTATGCTCTTAGCAGAATCAAATGGGTGAGGGCCGCCATTTTAATTTCCCACAAAGCCCCAGTGTGATGCTGCATCAGGGGCATTGTGGGGAATTAAAATGGCAGCTAGACTCAGCTGCCTGGTGCTGCTCTGACAATAGCTGGTAGTGGTGTGTTTGTGTATGGGGGGAGACCTAAGAAAGGAATCAATGCTGGTGGGTCCTGTCAGGGTATGGCCTCAGGCGGCTGTCCAAGCGTGCTGAGTTCTAGCACACAACTATGTGCTTATTTTGCTAGTGAGTTGGTTCCTACTATTTCAGCGTGCACAATTACAAGGATGGACAACCTCAGGTTCAGGAGCCCTGTAGCCCTCCAGACCTCTGCCTGGTCCTTGGGACTCTCTCTAGGCCACACCCCTTTTCTGTGATGTCATCTCCCAAGGCCACGCCCTCCCTGCTGCACAGCATCCCTGTTTGTTTCTGCTTAGCTTGAATGTGTCCTTGAACTCTAATGCACCTATCTTGCTTGAAGGGAAGGGAAGGGAAGAAAGGGGTGTGTGGATACAAATACTAGCCAAAATTACATCGATCGCTTTGCCCCCTTTTCCTTCTGGCTCTGCCCAACACTGGCACGTGGCCTCCAGAAGATTGCCTAGATGGGAAGGTGGCCCTCGAAAAAGGGTTTCCCATCCCTGCAGCTATTGGCTTAGCTGCTAACTCACCTGGCACTGAATTCTGGCGCCGTCCTGTTCTGCAGAAACGTTTGGTGAGAGCTGCCAACGTTTTCTCCTTTGGGCAGACGGCAAAATGCATTTCGGACCTGCCCTCTCATTGCTTTCCTCTCAAGCGCTCACAAAAGCAACGACGGAGGTGATCAGAAACAAGAGGAACAGGAGGTGACTCACCATCCTTCATGCATCTGATATGCATCCCGCATGAAGACTGTGTTCAAAGACAACGATGGAAAGCTTAACGGGACCATAGATAGAGTTGAGGGGTTTCTGTGACATCACCGAAGCAGAAGCCAGGCTTCATAAGGCAGACTGTGACTTGTTGTCATGAGATAAAGAACAACAAAATCACTAGTCTTCCATAAGGAGCAGGGCAAGTGTGTTTCATGTGGGATTCATTCCCCACAATGCTGACTCCTCAGCGTCTCAGATCTTCAGTTTCAGCAGATGAGGCCAAACTGGTGGTCCCTGTGCGGAATGATGTGCACCTAGTGCCTGGGCTTCTGGCATGACCTTTTCAGTAGTGGCACCACATGTGTGGAATACTCTAACCACACCATCTTATTTTTTTTATTTTTATTTTAAGAAAAAGGATCAAGACACACCTCCCTCCAGGAAGCTTTCAGATTACGAGATCAGCGCCTGAAATAATATATGAACAATTTGATGTTGTTGCTTACTATGAGTTGTACTGACATAACTGTTTTTTTACTTTTGCATTTTAGGGATGTTTTGTTATGTTACATGTATGTTACATTAGGTTTTTTATGATGTAAACTACCCTTTGGGTGAAGAGTGGTATAAGCATTTCTTTGTAAATAGAACAATACCCAACAGAAATGCAAGATGCCCAGTCAGTAGCTCAACCATCCATACTAGAAAGACTGAAGTTGGATTACACCCACCTGGAATACCATCCGTTCTCCCTTTTTTCCCTTTCCTCTTGAGGAATATGATGGGAAAGAAAAGGTTCTTACACCAAGGAACTCCAGGCTCCAGTAAGAGTCACTTATGTAGCACCGAAAAAGAGAAAATGTATTATCATCAATAACAGAAAAGACAGATTTGCATGAAATTTGTCAAACATGACGGATGGATGGATGGACCTTTGGAAAAATAACTATAACTTAAAGCAGAAATGCAGTACGTCTTGTTGGGAGGGCAACAGCAGAAATCATTCTGTGCATAACTAAAGGTCAGTTCTGTAAGTGTTGCTGGTGAATTCTGTCTGCATCTAGCAAAAGGCATGAATAGAATCTCAGAGTGTGCCAACTGCACACATGGAAGCTATCTCCACACAACCAGGAACATGGCAGAAAGTGGGGTCTCCCAATTACCTATATTATGGAAGCTACATGTGTCCAATTGTATGCATATTTATTTCACATTTAGCTTACCTTTCCTTTTTATTTCATTCTTTCAACAATCTTGTGCAGTAGATGATAGTGACTGCCCCAAGGTAACCTAGTGTAAGGGTAGAGGGAGCGGGTGGCACTCTGGTCTAGACTCTAAACCACTAAGACTCTTGGACTTGCCGATTGGAAGGTCGGTGGTTCAAATCCCCACAACTGGGTGAGCTCCCGTTGCTCAGTCCCAGCTCCTGCCAACGTAGCAGTTCGAAAGCACACCAGTGCAAGTAGATAAATAGGTACCGCTGCAGCGGGAAGGTAAACAGCGTTTCTGTGCGCTCTGGTTTTCGTCATGGTGTCCTGTTGTGCCAGAAGAGGTTTAGTCATGCTGGCCATATGACCCAGAAGACTGTCTATGGACAAACGCCAGCTCCCTCGGCCTGAAGCGAGATGAGCGCCACACCTCATAATTGCCTTTGATTGGATTTAACCGTCCAGGGATCCTTTACCTTTTATCTTACCTAATATAGTGTGCTTCAGTGGTTGAATGGCCAATAACCCGCCCTCCCATTCCAGCATCAGGCTGGCTCTACCATTAGGAATAGTGAGGCAGCTGCCTCAGGTGGCTGATTTTGAGCATCATGAAAAGCAGCATATTGCTTTTTATATATAAAAAAAAATTACTGTATTTTTACTGCCAGGTTGGTACTTGTGGGATTTTCTATGTGCTTTTTGTGCCAATATAACATGGCCAGTCTGTATCTCGACTGGAGGAGTCCCCACATGTCTTGGGCCAACATTCTGACTACTCATCACTGGGTCCGCAGCAAGGAGCCTGGACATGATTCTGCTCCCCACTACACACATTCACAGGAATCAGAATCGAAAAATTATCTTAACACCCTCTCCAGAAATTAGGTGTGTGGTCGCCATATCAAAAATGAATATTAACACCCTTTTTGAACTTACTTTAAGCATTTGCCATATGCACAAAAATAACATCACAGCACAATGCCCTCTTCATGGGTGGATTTTGTGTACATTATCCACAAGACTTGAGGAATGTGCACAACAACCAGTTGTTATATACATTAACTTATATTTTAGCTTACATTTCCCTCATGATATTTGCCACCTTTCCATAGGCATCGCTCAATCTCATTCCTACTCCATGTCAATTTCCTATGCATTTATTCATCCTGTTTCTGCATTAATCACTTTCCTCCCCCAAAAAATGCACGTGGAAATTTTAATTGAATGTCCATACTTCTAAATATATCTGAAAATGCACATTTCAATGCATTTTTGTACCTTTTGGGAGTTGAGAACTGCATTGCAAAATTTGGAGAATGGCAAAATCTGAAAGAGAATTGCATTCCAATCGGCATGTTGGTGCAGAAGGGCCAATCAGCTCATTTCCCATCAGATTTCTAATGTATTTCCACTCCTGATGCCCAAAGAGGTTTGCAATAAACTCTCAAATCTGGATTTTTTCTGCCGATCTCTTATAGGCCTCGGGGCCGTATCCACTGTTCTCCATCTGCTAGCGCAAGAGCCCCTGCAGAGTTTGAAGATTGCGCAACAAAGTGATCCAATCTAACAGTTATGCTAGCAGAAGCTTGTTGCACAACAGCTGATTTTTGTTGTACAATCTGTTGCACAACAATCTTTGGTAATGTACTTCTATTTTCCCTTTTGCAACAGCTGATTCTCGTTGTGCAATCTGTTGCACAACGATCTTCTGCGATGTACTTGCCTTTTCCCTTGCGCAAGAAATTTCTGCCAGTGCCACAAGCTAAGTGGCTCAAAATTGGCCCTGAATTGGATACAACTGTCAACATTTAATGCATTTTCTCTCACTCTTCCACCATTTCAATCACCAAAAGTTCCCACCTTTTTGAAATTTGACTGTGGCCCAATACTTTGGAAACTTTGCGACTTGCCCATTTTAGCCACCTAAGGGTGTGTTTATTCTTTTGAAGGGAGCAATTGTCTTCAAACCACAATTTCACCCTACCCCACCCCCAATTTCATGGCTATAAAATCTCTTCCCTGACAGCCACCACCTCAAAAAAATCCAAGCATTTTCCTTCCCTTGCAGCCCTAGTATCAAGCTAATTAATCTTCCATTAATGAGTCTTTTAAAAACGTTTCACAATAGCTTCCTAGGAGGCCACTGAAGGTCATTCTTTTCTATAGGAAAGCTCTAATCTTGTTTATTATGCATGGCAAAACCACAGGGAGGTAATTATCCCTGTTCTGTTTGTTGGGGGATCTTAAGCCCTGGGTTGTTCTGCCAAATTGTTGTTTGGAAGGCTCGTTCTGGCTGTGAAATAAGACACCGTCCACTGAAAATGAAGCGAATGTAGAAACCCCCAAAATGGAAGCATGATCAGCGTCAACAGAATTGCAGAAGATTGTTGATGCAAACAAATTGGGTTCAGGGGCCGAGAGCACGAGTCCTCTGCTTCCTGAGCCACCAAACCTACTGGTAGAAGAAGTGGGGCATAAGCAGCTTGAGCCAACACACTAACACCACAACCCAGAATCCTTCTGGGTCACAGAGATCAGGTGACCCTGGGAAGCCAATCGTGGACCACTGCTTAAGTCCTTGACGGCCCCCAATCCCGAATGTGCCACTTATACTCCATCCAACCAAGTGACTTTGGACATGCCATAGACTGCACCTACACTAGACATTTAAAGGTAAAAAATAAAGGAACCCTGGGTGGTCAAGTCCAGTCAAAGGGGACTATGGGGTTGCAGCGCTCATCTCACTTTCAGGATGAGGGAGCCGGCGTTTGTCCACAGACAGCTTTCCGGGTCATGTGGCCAGCAGGACTAAACCGCTTCTGGCGCAACAGGACACCATAACGGAAACCAGAGCACACAGAAACACCGTTTACCTTCCCACAGCAGTGGTACCTATTTATCTACTTGCGCTGTTGTGCTTTCGAACTGCTAGGTTGGCAGAAGCTGGGACAGAGCAATGGGAGCTCACCTCGTCGTGGGGATTCTAACCGCTGACCTTCTGATCGGCAAGCCCAAGAGGCTCAGTGGTTTAGACCACAGCGCCACCTGCATCCTACCATACATTTAAAGCACTATGACACTACTTTAAACTGCCATGGCTCCCCTGCAAAGAATCCTGGGAGCTGTAGTTTGTTAAGAGTGCTGAGAGGTACTAGGAGCCCCTATCCAAGCTACAGTTTCCGGAGTGGCTTAACCACCAATCCCTCTTTCCCAGGGAGGTTTCCCAGTGAGTGGTCTACAGAGTCACACTGCCTCCGACAGAGATGGAAGAACAGACCTCATGGCTAGCTATGTGCAGACCATGCAGTCTGTTCTGCACCCCCATAACTAGACAGCTGCCCTTAGGTGTTGTAGGGTTAAGGTTACAATTCATCTGCCAGTCCAGTCTGCTTCTGTATGCGGAGCTTGGGAGAGGGGGAAGCAACATATTTAAATTCAGGCAAAAAAATGCCGTCGGCCAATGTGAGCAGAGGTAGCATTTTGTTCCGGGTGGGCTAGACATACAAATAAGTAATAACACACACACACAAAACTCCCTAGGTGTAACAGATTTGCTTGCTGCTAAAAAGGAAATGAAATTGTACATATTTATACATTTTTTTATAAGCAAACATTTAAATGTTTAAATAGTTGAAAATCAAATATTTAAGTTTTTGACCCATAAACTAGAGATAATTTGAATCCTTACTTAAGGAAAATGGATATTCTCTAACAGCAATAGTAAAAGGTTTTGTATTAAGTTATAGGGATATTGAAATGTTTATATAAGAGGATGCGCAGCATTATATAATATTCTTATTAATATTTGCAAGCTTTTTTTCTAAAAAAAATGTTTACGGGCACTCTCGTTTTGACTCAAGAAAATCACCATTTTATAGTTCAAATTGGGAAAAATAAGTACAGTAAATGGACAAAAGTACAAAGAGTCACAAAATGTTTAGGGGTATGCGTCCCCCTGCGTCCCCCCCAGAAAAAAGCACTGAATATTTGTATTATCATTAAGAGTTTTGACGGCACATGCAATGCCTATATTCATTAAATACATTGCTTGTTTATTGTTTTTAATAGCATGCTTGTCCCCTCTGCCCTCCCAATGCATTAATTAAACCTTTACACTTGAAAAAAGGCTCTTGTTACTGAAAGGTGTAGAAAAGAAAAGAGATCTAGCTTATCTGTTTATTAACAGAATAAGGAAAGAAAAGTTAGGGGGGAGAAAGAGAGTCTGTGATCTGAGTAGTTTTCAAAAGTGAATAATAAGACAAAACTTTGTAAAAACAATTCTTATAAATGTTCCTATAGATTATATAAGAAAAGCACAAGAAAGCCAGTGACCTACATCTAATCTATCTTTTAAAATGGCTGCACTGAGTAGTCACAAAAATAATTTTATAACAAATACCTTTCGTTTCCAAGTCTTTTCAATGCAATTAGAAGAATCGCATTGGGAAGCCTGGCAGAAATCAAGGCCCCATTCATAGGTTTCCCCAAAGAATCCTGGGAACTGTCATTTGTTAAGGGTGCTGAGAGTTGTTCCCCTTCATGGAGTTACAGTTCCCAGAGTGGTTTATCAATCAATCCCTCTTCCCAGGGAACTCTGGGAATTTTAGCTCAGGTCCTCCTGCTGCTGCTGTGCTCCATGGAATTAAGCCATGTAGCATTACAGCCAAACTCAAGCTGGTGGCTTGTCTCCCCCAAAACAAAAATGAGTGGTGAACCAAGAACAAATCTGGGCAATAGCTGGTGGTTTGGAAAGGAGACAAAGGACAAGTCCTGGTTTGGATGAAACAGTAAGCCAAACCATGGCTTAGACCTGGGTAGCACAGCAGCAAGAGGACAATCATTGCTCCAGAAGCCAGAACGTTTGTGCTAAGCCATGGTTTGGTTAAGCAAACCATGGTTGATCATAGTGGCAAAAGATAATGAAGGAAGGGGAAAGAAAGACCTCTTTAAGCAGGGAGCCCCCAAGTTAATTATAAGGCAGCTTAGAAGTACGGTAAATAAAAATAAGTAAACTCAGGGCATGGGATGGGCCTCAGTTTACCAGAAATCTGTTATGTACAAGCCCACGTGAAATAAAGGAGAGTTGACTCAAACACAGGGACATCGTAGCTTCGGTTGCAATCTTGAAGCCTAGCCATGTGGACAACCCTATTATCATGGGGACATTGGATATGATTTTGAGAAAACCCAGAACAGAGTGAGGTTTCACTGCATTTTTTGTGCATGCATGGGGGAGATTTTCCTTGCACAGAAGAGCAGTTTATGGAGTGGAAAGAATTTGAGAGCTGGCCCGTCTCCCTCACTCTTCCTCCTCCCCTCGTTCCTGCCCACTGATGTTACTTCGAGTTCCAGTTCACGTGGAGAGATCAGGTTGGTAGCATTTGCTGACCTTTTCATCATATTGCCATATCCCCCTTCAGTGACCTGAAAAGTACAGCTAATGTACCTGAGAGAATTCCTGAGGCAAGAGAGACGAGCTTCTCCTTCAAGCGATCCGTCTTTGGAAAAGCAGGAGCTGTCGACTGTGTCAAGCAAACCTTTTGGAAAAAAACACAACCAAACACAGACAGAATTATTGCATCCATTGTGGCGCGCTGTCATTCTGCAGTGCACTGCAACAAGGAGTAGCAGTGTTGACTAGTGGCTAGAGCATCTTTGGCCAACCTAGAGCTTTCCAGATGTTTGGGCCTACAACTGCTATCAGACCCAGCTGGCAGTCTAAAACATCTGGAGAGAGAAAAGATGGCAAAGGCTGGGCAGAGTGTCAGGCTAGGGAGAGAGCTGGGTTCAAATCCTTAACAATCTTGGAGCTCACTGAGTGACTCAAAAAATTATGGGGCTTTGGCAGAGACCAAGGCAGGATGTCAGATGAAGCTGTTGTGTCCAAAAGCCACGACCATGCTGTGAACATTAGGGATCAAGAAGAGGCAGATTTTAAGGAGGACTGGAAACCTTTTGTAGAATATTTAATGAGTTATTGTAAACATGTTAAAGCACAAGTAGGATCTGAATGAAAAACAGCAGTAAATATGCATTTGGGAATAAGTGGAAAGGATAGGGCATAGAATAATTAAAATATGCAGCAATATTAGAAACTATGGGGAAACTGTGGCGGATGGGAAGTCAAATAGTAGTTGAATATTAATGGGAAAGTATGTATTTTGTATAAAATTTGTAAACTGTTGAAATTTATATAAAAAAAATTAAGAGCCAACACCAAGCTGGGGCCCCCAGAATTATAATTTCTGTTACAGTGCCTCCATAGGCATGCACACATGTTATCTAACCATATTCCATAAAATTAAAACCATAGTACAATAAAGTGCAATATGTAAGGAATAAAAGAAACCACTGAAATAATGAATGGAAAATCAATATGACTATTTCATGTGCCGTCTTCAGGCCACAAATCCACAGACATGCTTAGACCACCTGGCTGAAGCTCATGGACCATTGGTGGTCTGTAGACCACAGTTTGGGAACTTCTTCTGCCCTTACACAAATAGTGTTGCTTATAAAACAAATACAGATATATAATAGTGCCTTGGGGGGTGGGATTAGGTGTTGTTACTCACATCTTGTAGATGCCAGCACATAATGGCTGCTAGGGGCAGCAAAAAGAGACAGTATTCCATACTGCTCAGTACCATCACAAAAAACCAGATAGATAGATAGCACATTAGGAAATTACCAGGGATGCTGAGTCTCCAGCACTCCAAATATTGTTGGACTCTAATACTCCCATTTGCCAGCATGGCCGATGGTCAGGGGTGATGGGATTCATTGTCTAAGACATTTGGAGGACACCAGGTTAGCAAAAATACTTCCTTGGGAGTAGGCCCCGCTGAACTCATTGGGGCTTACTTCTGAATAGACAGGTATAGCATTACATCATTAATCAACCACTTTCCCGGGGGTCAGGTTACGAACCCACTTCCTCTACTTGATGTCATACAGACCGTGGAAAAAACGTGGTTCGTTTTCCAGAGCTGATGTTTCAAATGCAAGGAAACACTAGAGAAGTTGATTCCTCCCCCCGCCCCACCCCTCTGCTGACTTGCCTTCCAACCCGCTTCTAGACAGGAAAGGAAAAGTATAAATTGCCTCAAATTTGCTTTAAATTGGAACATTTTAATGCAAAAGATTCCATTCCCCACTTTAGTTTAGTTCATTTATTTTTTTGTTGTTGCTAGCCTTCACTTTTGTTCCGGATTCTTGATAGTAATTTCTTATTAAGAATTGCTCTGAGTTATTTTTCAGCAGCAGGCTATCTCTTGATAAATTTGTCCAGTTTTATATCCCCATAAGGACTCTGGGGTGTTTCCCTCCCCACTCCCCATTCCACCTCAAAGTGGAAATACAGCTGCCTGGCCATCTGTCTGCATCAAAAACGTGGGCGTGAATTATGCGAACAGTGGTCATGCACGCTAAATCAATTTGTGGTCCTGATCCTGCAGCTCTGCTCGTATTGTGACTTCCATCAACCAGCTGTTTCCCCGGAGGTCTGACTTAGGCTAGTTGAGAACAGGTGGGTGTGAATGCAAAAGTTTGGTGACAGTGAGATTTTTGAAGAGTCTGACGAGGAGGAAGACTGTAGCACCTGGTATCTGTCTATATTTCCCAGGGTGCCTGGAACACTGGTATTAAGAAGTGTTCAAAGCACCAAGGACAGAGTGCAACAGCTCAGATAGCAATCCTGAGTCCTCCATGTTCTCTCTGTACCCTCATCTCTGCCCTCTTTCTTTCCCTACTCTTCTGGTCTCTTTGCAATAGGGATGGGCAACTAGGTCGATTTCGGTTGCCCTTGGTTTCTCATTCTCCCAATCTAAGATTCAGCTCCCAAAGTTTTCACATCAGTTTGTGAATTATAATTACTATTAAAGTCCTCATCAAAACCTGGCAGCATGTTTGTGCAAATTACTCCTAATTTCGTATGCAATTTTGCCTAGTAAACACATTTCTGCAAATCAATGTTCCCTGGTATAATGCCTTTTTGTAAGTTATTTTCACTTTATATGCACGCTTTATGCTAGTGTGTGCATTTCTGTATGCATTAAATGGCTGTAGAATTGTGCTGCAAAATTTGGAGAGATGCAAATTTCGAAGGATGGCCGAGTTCCTGTTCACGTACAGATTCAGAAAGTGCCAATTAGGTACAGTTGCTTTTGAATGCAAACTGGATCAAATTTCTCCCTTGTTCCTACGCTGCAACCAGTACTAGCCCACTTTCTTCTCCCTATTCTCATCTGTCGGCACCACACCCTCCCTTTCTCCCGCCACCCATCACTCAACAGATTTTTATCTATCTCATCTCTTTGATCCCCCTTTTCTACATCCAAGGTTCCATTTGCTCCATCTTCTCCCCTCCTTCTCCTTGCAGACTTCCTCAACAAGCAACAACAGTCAATGAAGGATTATCGTAGGCAGCTGGGTGTAAAAAGCCTCTATGGTGGACCACAAGCAACTTGGTCCTGAATCCTGAATCCTAGGGAGCTGGTGAAGAAGACCAATGCAATGATCACAATCCATTTATTCTCCCACTTTTGACGTCTTTGGGAGGGACTCAAAATGTTGGCAAAGGCTACCAAAAATGGGCGTTTAGAACTCCTCCATGAGGCTGTCATGGAGAAAGGGAGGCTCCATGAGAAAGGGAGGGTGTTGCAACTGATCAATGTTCCTTCTGTTCTGCTGGCTTTGTTCATTTCATTGTCTTTCCTTAATTTTTGGTCCTTCTACAACCTTCACCTGCCTGCCTGCCTGCCTGCCTGTCTCTCTCTCCCTCCCTCTGACACCATTCCCAGCCTTCTCCTCTAATCAAAGCCAGATGTGGAATAAAGACATCTCAACATTTGGAGTGCACAGGGACATGAATGTGGCGGATGGCCCAGCGCTGCAAGGGAGGGCAATGGAAGATGAGAGCTACTGTTCTGGCAGACAATTAACACAATCATGTTTATGAATGTGGATCAGTAATTCCAGGTAAAGTCCCCGAGAGCCCTAATGCTGAATAACAATGCCTTCTCTTTGCCCGGGAAGCCATGTGGTGAGCCGAGGCCTCCAATGATACCAGCACGTTCCTGATGTGACTCCAAAATGCCTCATTTCTCAGCCCCAGCCTAGACATGTCTCGTTTTGTCTCCTTGAGAAGCGATTAGCAAGAAGCCGGGATTGTTAACTTTGCAGAGCCCAGCGGAGCTGGTGCATCGCAGCGCATTAGATATTTATCCCTCTCTCGCTTCTGTGGTCTTTGTCAGTGACAGAAAAATTTCTCTGGTGTTTAGCCACTGTCTGCAGGATAACAATATCAAGACAATGGCAATCTGGTGATCTCCCTGTCGCAGGTGAACAGAGGAAATTTTGCCTAAGATATATATAATAATAATAATTGTTGCTACCCCACCCATCTGGGCAGTTTCCAGCACATATAAAAACATAATAAAATGGCAGACATTAAAAACTTCCCGATACAGGGCTGCCTTCAGATGTTTTCTAAAAGTTGTGTAGTTTTTCATCTCCTTGACATCTGATGGGAGGGCGTTCCACAGGGAGAGCGCCGCTGCTGAGAAACACCTAATGGTCTGGGGCTCTTGCGCGAGTCACCTGGTTCGTGGCAGAACGCCAGACCAAAAGGTCAGTTGAGCGGTATGGCACCATACATTTAAAGCACTATGAAACCACTTTAAACAGTCATGGCTTCCCCCAAAGAATTCTGGGAGCTGTAGTCTGTTAAGGGAGCTGAGAGTTGTTAAGAGGCCAGAACTCCCTATGAAGAGATGGGTTATTAAACGGCTCCTGGACTTGTAGCTCCATCGGGGAAACAGGGGCTTCCTAACGACTCTCGTATGCCTGTTGTCTTTGTCCATGGAGTTTTCTTGGCAGGGATACTGGAGTGGCCTGCCAGTTCCTGCTCCAGGTGGACCATAAAGAAGGCTGATCGCCGAAGAATTGATGCTTTTGAATTCTGGTGCTGGAGGAGACTCTTGAGAGTCCCATGGACTGCAAGAAGATCAAACCTCTCCATTCTGAAGGAAATCAGCCCTGAGTGCTCACTGGAAGGACAGATCCTGAAGCTGAGGCTCCAATACTTTGGCCACCTCATGAGAAGAGAAGACTCCCTGGAAAAGACCCTGATGTTGGGAAAGATGGAGGGCACAAGGAGAAGGGGACGGCAGAGGACGAGATGGTTGGACGGTGTTCTCGAAGCTACCAGCATGAATTTGACCAAACTGCGGGAGGCAGTGGAAGACAGGAGTGCCTGGCGTGCTCTGGTCCACGGGGTCGCGAAGAGTTGGATACGACTAAACGACTAAACAGCAACAACTCTCATCACCCTTAGCAAACTACAGCTTGCAGAAGTCTTTTGGGGAAGCAATAACTGTTTGAAGTCCTGATGCTTTAAATGTCTGGTGTGGCTGTGGCCTGAGACCAAAGGGGAGGAGGAATTTGGCAGGCAGGGCCACCCTCTAGATTGGTTTTGAGTAAGAAGACAGGCAGGTGGGAGCTGGCTGAAGGCAGACTGAGGATGATGGGGCAGTGACCCATTTGCTTTCCTGGGCCAGTCCCTCCCCCCCCCGGCCTCCCCAGCCCCCCATGAAGCTTTGAAGACAGAAGGATCCAGCCTAAAGGAACCTCACTGCCTCTACTACTGAAAGACCGATTCCCACAAGGCTCCACTCACACCTTTAACTGGCTTAACCTTGGAAGAATGAATTGCAATTATGGGCCTTTCAGGCTTCATTATCGCTCCGGCTTGGCCACGTTCGACGAGACCCTTTTATTGCCAAAGTTATTATAAGCGGAACGCACAGCTCCGAGCTGTAATTTCCTGTCTGCCGTGATAAGCCGGGGTGCGCCCGCTGTTCAATAAATAGTTGTATATTTTCCCCACCCCCTTAACAACGTACGTCTCTTTCTAGGGTGGGAAAAGGAAGGCCACCCTCTGTTAATTGCATTTGTTAATGAGATTTACCCTGATATCCCTAAATGGGGGGGGGGCAGGGCTGATCTCTCTCTCTCTCTCTCTCTCTCAGACACACACATCCTCCATTTGGGACGCTTTGCAGCAGATGGGGCGAATGGATGTTCGTTGCAAGAGAACTGGGCTATCTGCCTGCTACACACCAATCCCCGAGCTGTGTGCTTGCATTACTGAGAAAATAAGCACAATAATTCAAGCCTCAAAAAGGTGCCACGCAAGCGAGACCATTTCCAATCAGCCTCCATCACGGACAGGCAATTTGGCGCAGTCTCTGGAACAAGTGGGAAGGGTCGATTCAAAAGCACACGCCACTGGGCACAACCACCTTAGAGGAGGACCCGTTAAGAACATTAAGAGGAGCCTGGATCAGGGAAACAGACCCATCTAGTCTAGCATCCTATCTCACAGAGGCCAACCGGATGCCCGCAAGCAGGGCCTGAGTGCAAGAGCATTCTCCCTACTTGTGATTCCCAGTAGCTTCGATTCAGAGATACATTGTCCCTGGCAGCAGAGGTAAAACATAGCCATTGTGGGCAGCAGCCATCGATAGCTTTATCCTCCATGAATTCGTCTAATCCTCTTTTAATAAGAACAACTGTTCCATCTCTGCATGAATCAAGTGTCTCTGGGATCACTTCCTTCCTGTCAGAAGGCATGCCCAGAAAAGCCAATTGCACAGAAACACCCAGTGTGTGGGTTGTGGGGGAGGATGAGCTCCTACGAGCAAGTAATTCTCCTTACAAACTCAGGTTTCCCCCAAAAAATAAATAATAATAATAAAGACTGATCAGCAAAGGATGTCTTCTCTCTCTCTTTTTGCAGGGGAGGGAGAGATGGTGCACTCCACAAATCAGATGCTCACTTATATTGATGGGGAAGTTAAATACATATTTCTATAAAATATGTATTTGCGTGTGCCCAAAATGATTGTCCAGCCTTCTGCAGTAGGCAGCATGATCCTCCCTTGTACCCACAGGCTCCATATGCAAAATACTTTTAAAGCACATTCAAAGCACATTTTCCTTCCCAAAGAATTCTGGGTACTGTAGTTTACACCCCCGAGATACAACCCTCAACAAACGTACAGGACCCAGAATTTTTTTTTTTTTTGAGGACTTCCGGGTTGGCGCCTCCAGTAATGGCGGAATTCCTCTGATCGGGAGGAATTTGCCCCGTGGGAATCGGGTCTGGCCGCCACGGTGAAGGCGGAGACTAGTTAAAAATCACAGGCGGGTGAAGCCTGTGAACGTGGGATTTGGCGGGCACCTTTTGCGCCTCCCCTATTCGCGGGGAAACCCGGTTTCGGGGATCTGGAGCAACATGGGGTGAGCAGCGCGGTGCTTCGAATCGACTGCTTCTTCCATACATTTGCATACATTTGGGGGCACCCCACTCCCCAATAACTTGATATAATTATGCATTTTTCTGGACCGTCCAAGAATTTTGCTGCACAAAAATCCCAGAAAAATAGCACATCAAGACAAAACATCTGTTTAAACAAATATGCATTTCAGTGTTCTGTTTTGGTATGTGATCAGATCTCCCAAAGGTTTGGGGGCTCTTTCTCTGTTTTAGTTCAAAATAGATCTGAGCCAGTTATTTTCAGCCTAGCTCTTTTTGACCATTCCCAGCTGGTGAGAGAGGTTTAAGAAACCACCTTGAAAGTTGGGAAGCGATGAAAAAAATTGCTAAGAATTTTGCAGGTTTGGGGCTGGTTAGACTTAACTTACTTTTTAGGATGAGACAGACAAATGGATTCTTCTTTTCTCTTTTTTTAAAAGTGTTGTCGGCTGCCCTTCCCAATCAGACTTTCCACTCCAGCTGCCTCAGTTCCTCTTCCAGTCTCAGATCTGGCACAATTGCAGCACCACCACTCTCTCTCTCTCTCTCTATCTATTGGGAAGGAGGGAGAGACTCTGATTGGTCTCCATGGAAACATCCCCCTAAATGTAATTGCTGCATGCCCCTTCCCCATGCCCTGATCCATTGGGATCAGAATCATTGCTGGGAAAGGAAAAATTACCCCCCCACACCATGTGCTGCGGTCCTGATCCAAATCCAAATCTCTCCTGCAGACCACAGAAATGTTTCTTTTAGCCATCTCCCTCAAATTAGATATTTAACCCTAATTTAATACATACCTGAAAGCCTACGAAAATTAATCCTAATTTAATACATACCTGAAAGCCTACGAAAAAACAACAACACTCCATTTTAGCATGAGGACGCATAATCTACAATTTTTTTGGGGGGGGGATTTCAATACAGCTACTTGTTCAAACCCCCTGCAGAAAAATCCAAAGTGGGGTCAAGAAGGGGGTGCTTTGTCTCTTTCGCTTAACGCTTTGACATTTTCCAAGTTTTTATGCCCACCCAAACCTGGATAGTAATGCACAGTGCAGGCATATCTGGGTACAGCTGATAACCATTATGTTTTCTTAGTAATGGGGACCCCAATGTGGTGACTGTACACACCAGTCCCCCTCCCTCTCCCTGGACACCCCTCCCTTTGCACCCTCCAAAGTCCTCTGGCCTCTTCATTTTAAAAACTTTTTGATTTGGGTGTTTTTGGCCTTTTTCTTGACTCCCCGCTTTTTTGTTTTGTTTTGGAGTGTGTGGAAGTGTTTTGCCTGTTTTAGGGCAGTTCTGAGAATCATCTGTTTTCCCCCTGTGAAATTTATATTTTGAGATGCCCATTACAGTTCCTTAAATTTCCATACATTCCCCCAGAGGACTCCGGTAAAGGGACCCCTGACCATTAGGTCCAGCTGTGGCCGACTCTGGAGTTGCAGTGCTCATCTCGCTTTATTGGCCGAGGGAGCCGGCGTACAGCTTCCGGGTCATGTGGCCAGCATGACTAAGCTGCTTCTGGCAAACCAGAGCAGTGCATGGAAACGCTGTTTACCTTCCCGCCGGAGCAGTACCTATTTATCTACTTGCACTTTGACGTGCTTTCAAACTGCTAGGTTGGCAGGAGCTGGGACCGAGCAATGGGAGCTCACCCCGTCGCGGGGATTCGAACCACCCAGTGTCCTACTATATCCTTAAGCAAAAGACCTATCAACCTTTTTCAATCTGTGGAGGACACGAAATGGATGCGGTGCACTGGCTGGCAGTGAAGAACTTTCAACAATGTCATAGAATCATAGAACTGGATCATTCTAGCCCAACCCCCTTCGATACAGGAATCTTTTGCCTAACGCGGGGCTCAAACTCACGACCCAGAGATTAAAAAGTCTCATGCTCTACCAACGGAGCTCACCAAATTATCCCTGGCATTAAAATAAGGTTACTAAAAGATTGGCACTCTTTTCCTCTGTGGAATGCTGGCAGTATGGACCCATCCAGACTGGTAAGGTGGGGGGGGGGGTTTGCAGGTATATTCTGCAATATGTCATCGATGTCATAAAATAGAACATTAGTGGTGAATTTATACTGAACCGCCCACACATCATTCTGCTTTTATTAGTTCCTCTGCAATGCTTCTCCAATGTTACTGCATTATTGCCATCTGGTGGGGCACTCTTGCACTATAGCACAACCAAGACAGGGTTATTTTTTTAAAAAAGACAGCACCACCTGGAACTTTTTTTGTGTTATGGAAAGTTGACGGATTTCAGCAGAAAGTTATACACCCAACTGGAAACAAAACTTCTGCAGGTCCAAACAGTATTGAAAGCGGAATCGCAGATAACTGCCGCAACATTTAGGTAAAGGTAAAGGGACCCCTGACCATTAGGTCCAGTCGCGAACAACTCTGGGGTTGCGGTGCTCGTCTTGCTTTATTGGCCGAGGGAGCCAGCATGACTAAGCCGCTTCTGGTGAACCAGAGCAGCACACGGAAACGCTGTTTACCTTCCCGCTGGAGTGGTACCTATTTATCTACTTGCACTTCGTGCTTTTGAACTGCTAGGTTGGCAGGAGCTGGGACTGAGCAAGGGGAGCTCACCCCGTTGGGGGATTCGAGCCTCCAACCTTCTGATCGGCAAGCCCTAGGCTCAGTGGTTTAACCCACAGCGCCACCTGCGTCCTTTTGACACAACATTTATCACAGCCCAAATCACCTTGAATGCACATTTTAAAAAAGGATGTTTGAAGGGGTCCTATAAAGAGAGAGAAGGAGGGAGAGGGAGAGGGAGAGGGAGAGGGAGAGGGAGAGGGAGAGAGAGAGAAGTATAGCAGTTACCAGGCCAGGCCAGGCAGACCCAGGTTCAAATCCCCACTCAAACAAGAAGCTCAGTGGATGATCTTAGGCCAATTCCTGTCTCAGCATAACCTACCTCACTGGATTCTTGTGTGGACAAAATTTGAAGTGGCAGTGGGATAGCGGAAGTAAGGAGGAAACTGTGGATATTAGCTCCCTGGAGGACTGGTGTGCTGATGTTATAATTAATAATATGCACCCCAATTCTGCCACATCTGTGGCCCTAATACCTCTATCACAGGCAGCAGCGCATGCATACACAAATACACAAATTTGTCAAATAGTGATATTGGGTACAGTACTGAATATTTGGCAGATGCACAACATCAATATCCGCAGTGGAAGATTCTGAAATGTCTTTATGGGGCCAATCCATTTTTGCTCTCAAATTTAACAGCCCAGCGGTAAAAGCTGTTATTCACCTGCATATATCCATTAGAAAAATGCGTCATGGAAGTTGCAATGGGCTGGGGGGGGCAGCAGAAATAAAATTACTATGTTCTGACAGCAGCAGGGGCTCTCTGTCCCTTGCTTGATGCTGAGTGCCGTACTGGGCTCGAGGTACATGCTCTATGACAGCCATCAAAGATGACATTTAACTGTATCTCACGTCTCTCATTTCCCTGTCACCTCCAGATGGACCAAACCACCGTAAGGCCCAGAGAGAGAAAGAGAAAGAGGCGAGAATTGCGGAAATGGGACCTGATCCCTCCTGGCAGCACAAAGATGAGGGCAATCTTCATTTGAGGCACCAAATACGGGAAGGGAGGGGCAGCATCTTGTGGAGGCATCTCAAGATGCTATGAACGGCCTTTCTAGATCAGACGAAAGGTTGGTCTTGCCCTGTACCCTGTCTCCAACAGTGGTCAGTCAGATAAATCTGGGAAGCCCACAACTGATATGTTTTACATTTTTGTGTTATGTATGTTTTTATAATTGTAAGTCCCTTTGAGGAATTTTATGCAGTAAGTGATGAATAAATGTATTAATGCAACAACAATGGCATGAAGGCAACAGCTCTCCCACACTGTCTATCCCCACATCTGATTTTTGCCACCTTCATCACGTTTTTTTCAGTAGCAAATTCCAGTGGTATTCAAGTCCCTTTAAATTAGGGGGAAAGTGGAGGGGGGAGTGGTGGCTCATGCAAAAGTAAGGGAGTGGTTTCTACATAATTGGTGGGGGGGCTCCTTGCATATACATAAATATGGAAGTTTGAAAATTAGATTACATTCACACACAGAGAGACCCACCAAGTGTCCCTATTTTCCAGGGAGAGTCTGAATTTACAGAAGCCGTCCCAGTTTCTGATTTGATCCTGGAATGTCCTGGACGCCCCTATTTTCATCAGAGATATGTTGGAGGGTATGGAGTTAAGCAATAACCCCAAGCCAATGAGATAAGTAACTATACAACTTTTAGAAGACATCTGAAGGCAGCCCTGTAGAGGGGAGCTTTTTAATTTTTAATGTTTTATTGTATTTTTATATTTGTTGGAAGCTGTCCAGAGGGGTTGAGGCAATCCAGTCAGATGGCCAGGGTATAAATAATAAAATGATGATGGGGGTGGTGATGATGATGGAATAGGACGCCCCTATTTTCACTGGAGAAATGTTGGTGGGTATGCACACACCCCAAATCGCCCAGCTAGGACCTGTGAGTTTCCATGACTTGTGGAATAGTGAAAACAGTGGTGTAACTCACCCTGTAGAGATGGAACTGCTAGGTATATGCTGAATGCCAAAACCAAGGGCTTGTAGTACCAATATGGCACCCAGCTAAAGTCACTTAATTAACGGTATACTTGTTTCACTGGTGGCACTGTGCAAGAGAAAGCACAAGTACATTTCAACGATTGTTGCACAAAAGATTGCACAGCTCTTGCACAACAAGGATCGGCTAGCGCAGTGGATTCCACTGTTGTGCAACCTCTAAATTCCATCAAGGGCTCAAGCAAATGAAGAAAGCTGGATGCTGTGACCTCTTCTTTTTTATTTATTTTAATGTTCCACTTAATGCAAGATAGGCTTGCAAGTGGTATTGGAATCACAAAAGAATGGAAGCAAACATTGGAACATAAACATGCCCGCTCAAACTTTTCTTTGGAGGAAGGGAGATCTCAATGGATTTCTACAGGCAGTTCATACCTTTTCCGTAGGGAGAATTAAAACCAGCCTACTGACTCTGGGGTTGCGGCGCTCATCTCACTTTATTGGCCGAGGGAGCCGGCGTACAGCTTCCAGGTCATGTGGCCAGCATGACTAAGCCACTTCTGGTGAACCAGAGCAGCGCACGGAAACACCGTTTACCTTCCCACCGGAGTGGTACCTATTTATCTACTTGCACTTTGACGTGCTTTTGAACTGCTAGGTTGGCAGGAGCAGGGACCAAACAACGGAACCTCACCCTGTCGCAGGGATTCGAATTGCCGACCTTCTGATCAGCAAGTCCTAGGCTCTGTGGTTTAACCCACAGCGCCACCCGCGTCCCTTTTGATCAATATACCCAGGGCTTTTTATCGGGGGAACTCATAGGAGCTCAGTTGAGCACCTCTCAGTTGGGCACCATTGCCGTTCTGAGAGAACAAGGGTGGTGTTCATGGAGAGTTCCAGCACCTCTTTTTCTAGAAAAATAGCACTGCATATATCGCCACATCCCCCTAAATGTCATTCACATCTGTGGTGTGACACAATAGTGGACGTCATTGGAAAGGTCACTACCGTTTATGTTCCTCCATGAAGATGGCAAGCAAGAACTGCATGCCAGAATACCATTTGAAAGTTTGTCATATGCCCATGAAAATAGAGGGGAAATGACCGTACAAAGCTCCCACAATTTTCCCGATTTATGGGGTTCCAAACAGATTTCCCCTCGTACCCAAAACAATCAGCATGGAGATGAGCTTTAAACTTCTGCTAGATTCCCAGAAGTGGTTTTTTTATCCTGCATGAAAGATCATATAAAACATAGAAACTAATCAGGCAATGAAACATTGGGGAAAGGGAATAAAGTGCTATCTGAATCAGTCCAGGTGATTCTCTCACCAAACTACAAATCCCAGGTACTTTGTGGAACAGCGCTATAGATCAACTGGTTGAAATGGGATTTATACTTTGGAATGTAGTTGTGTCTGCTGAATATTGGCTGTTCCAAAGACCAAACCAGCAGAGAAAGATCAAAACGTGGTAAGCAGTAGGCCTAGGATCCTGGACTTTTACCAGCTCCATTCAGAGCTGACCCCGGGATGTCCTACAATAATAACAGCAATAATAATAATCTCCCCAAAGGACAGCACAAAGACAGAAGCTATTTTTGCTGCTGTTCCTGCTCTGCCGAGCCTTTAGCTAAATAGCCAAGGAAATATTTTCATCTAATTGAACTATTTCACAATGTCAGCTCCAGCTGAGCTCCAGTGAATGTAATTTGCAAGGAGCTGGCAGAGGAGCAGCTGCAAGGCCCGTAGAGCACCTGGTGTCAGAGTCAGAAAAGGGACCCAGCATTTGGCTCTTCTGGGGGAAGTGAAACAGTCAAAGACTGAAGTCCGTGAGGCAGAATGAACCGGTCGCCTCAAGCGACACCTCCCCCCCCCCCCGCAAGGGACGGCACCACTGTTACATCACCCAGCTTTGCCACGGGGCAGGAGGGAGAGATCTCCTGCCCTCCCTTCCAGTAGTGTAAGAGGAGTTAGGCAGTATGTCTGCTAGCATAAAGGCTCTTGTGCTAGTGGACAGGTGATTTTTTTAAATAACTTTTTTATTCAACATTAAAACAAAACATATTATCCAGAAACATATCATCCTTATTCCCCTCCGCCCCCATTTTTCCTCCCAGGGAGCAGCCGCGGCAACACAGTCAGCTGGGAGGGGTATATAGCAGAACCTCGGTTTTTGAGCGTCCCGGAAGCTGAACGTTTTGGTTCTCAGACGCCGAAAACCTGGAAGTAATTGCTTCAGACGTCGAACGGCTTCTGAGGCGAGTTTTTCTGTTTTCTCCATTGAAATTGCCAACCGCCCATTGCGCCTCGGTTGTTCGGCAACCAAGGTTCCACTGTTAATATTATTATTATTATTATTATTATTATTAAATAGGACATCCCTATTTTCATTGGAGAAATGTTGGAGCGTATGACATTGGATACAAGCCATTATTACTAAATCAGCATCTATATATATAAAATGGACACAGGCAAATTTTATGCAAATCATCAGCGGTCAGGTCCCCGCCTCTTTTCTGGGGTATGTGTACTCTAGGCAGCTCAGATTCTAATAGTAAAATCCTATTTGGTCCTGTGAGGTTTCCTGCCAGGCAAATGGGCCTAGGTTTCAGCCTAAATGGATGAAGATGGGCATGCCTATAAATACAAGGTTTCTTCCTGACAGCATCTTCTTCAGATGTGCTTTCAAGCATCCGTATGTTATTTCCCCAACACTCCTCCCCCTGACTTCTGTTTTCTGCGACTTAAACAAGGAGAAGGGGGAAGAAAACAGAGGAAGAGAGAGAAACCTCAGCTTGTGGTATTGTTGGTTAAAGAAAGAATACAGAAGGAGACCCGAGGAGCAGAAAAAGGAAAAGTAAATTAAATAAAAATCTTTGTGTGTGTTTGCTTGTTTTTTAAAAAAGAGAAGGCACCTCTTTCATTCTCTCTCTTTTAAAAGGGATTGAAAAGCAGCAGAGGTAGGGAAGGGTAATTATCCCTCCTTTCCAGCTGAAATACAATTAAGGCAGCTCTCAATGAGCCCCTGGGAGACTGTGGTTTACTAATTAACAAGCGGATATGCTGTGGCCCCTGTCAGGGCAATTAAAGCATGAGACAGGCTTCAGGAGTTCTAATTACACATCAAGTCAATGACATGCGCAGAAATACAAATCAGCAAGAGACCCTGGTTAGCTGTGGAAGGAGTTTACCTAGCAAGTGAAAAGGTGCTGTCAGATGACTGCAAGAGATGGTTGGGAGTTGTGGTCCAGTACGGGGGCTGAGACAGTAGAAAGAATGGACTCCTGGGGAAAGAAATTTCTCTTTTTTTTTTACAAAAATAAATAAAATGGTCCAAAGCAGCAAATAAGGATGGGGGAGAAATTTAATTTTGTCTGCATTTTAATCATAAACTACTCGATTTGCACTTTCTGAACAAATACACAAACACAACTGTCCTTCAGAATTTGCTCTCCTCTGAATGTTGTAATGCCATTCTCCAACCAACGCGTGCATTAACAATGTATGCATTAGTGAAAAGAGCAGACCAAGACGCATTACGTTGGGGAAAATGCTTGCACAAATGTGCATATCAGTCAAAGTTGTGTTTTTAAAATGTGCGCCTCGGGGAGGAAATTGCACTGATATATACTCGTGGGTTTTCACAAGGATTCAAAAACAATTGCAAATCACTGTGGAAATGTGGGCAACTGAATTTTAAGATGGGAAAATCAAAGAGAAACTGAGCAAAACTGGAACTGACGGATTCATCCACCTCTAATAAATACATATGCCAAAAATGCCATCTGTTTTGGAAAACCGATGTTGAGCTGTAAGTACCTGGGAGAAAGCAATGCTATGCCACTGACCTCACCCCCAATGCAACATGCATGTGCTCTGTGACTCCAACCCTACCCTATCTCTAAACATTAAGCAAAAGTCAGGAGGAGGAGCCAACTGTGTATTTGGTTGATAAGAGCTGTTTGACAGTGGGATGGACTTCCTCCGAAAGTGGTGGACTCTCCTTTGTTGGAGGTTTTCAAACACAGGTTGGATGGCCATTGGTCAAGGATACTTTACCTGAGATTCCTGCATTGCAGGGATTGGACTGGATAACTCTTAGGGTCCCTTCCAAGTCTACAATTCTATGATTCTACTGCAGTCGGCTCTGTACAGTGGCATCAGCACATAGCCGAATCAAATTGGCTAGTATGTAGCATTGCAACAGCATCCTATGTGATTCCTGATTGAAGAAGAAGAAGAAGAAGAAGAGGAGGAGGAGGAGGAGGAGTTTGGATTTGATATCCCGCTTTATCACTACCCGAAGGAGTCTCAAAGCGGCTAACATTCTCCTTTCCCCTCCTCCCCCACAACAAACACTCTGTGAGGTGAGTGAGGCTGAGAGACTTCAGAGAAGTGTGACTAGCCCAAGGTCACCCAGCAGCTGCATGTGGAGGAGCGGGGAAGCAAACCCGGTTCACCAGATTACGAGTCCACCGCTCTTAACCACTACACCACACATGGCTGGAGTCCTGCTACGAAGGTGAAAAATACCCTAAGAAGAGTACGAGGGTAGGGAACAGCTAGCTAAAAAAAAATCAGAGCAGAAAACTCACATTGCTGGATCATAAAAATTGGAAGCTGAAAGATGCAAGACAGCCAAAACACCCACACAGCCATACAATCAGAAGGGATTACCACATGGGAAAGGCCAGTGCTTGATGTTACGTCTCCCACAGAGATGCCAGATGGAGGCAGCCACTGGAACAAGCTGTACAAAATTGGGAGCACTTGAGGGCAAACAGAAGGCACTTGAGCATGGGCAGAGTGTTCACGGTGGCTGCGCCGCTGCCATTTGCTCACCAGCGAGTGTTGTGGACAGGCTGGTTCTAGCTGAGTGGCTGCAGTGACTTTCCACAAATTAGGAGATTATGCTGTAGGTTAATTAGATTTGTTGTTGATGAGTTGACTCGATCTCCCCTCCCCCTCTCTTCCCCTCCGTTGTTGCTGCCACACTAGGAGTAACTGCCAGAAACTGGATCAAAGTCCTGGAGAAGCTCACATGGCGTATTTATCCCTCAACACTTAAAAACATCAGTGCAGAATAAAATGGGGAACTCCGCCATGTCTGCAAAGGGGCGATGCTGTCAGGGAAAGGGATTTAGATCATAAGAAACAAGCAGATTTGGAAAGAGGAATGGAGAGTTGGAAGAAGGTGAAGGAGAAAGCAATTTGGCTCCAGCATTGGTAGACCTTTGGGCAAGTTGTCCTCAATCAGCCTCTGCTGGCCAAGGCCTTTGGTTGCATCTCCTGCACCCCCAAAGCTTGCAAGATCCCCATAAGTATGTGGGCAGCCTCTAGTCAAGATGGCTGTAGGCTCCCTTCCTGTTGGAGGCAGAATGCCTCTGAGCAGCAGTTGCTGGGAACGACAAGTCAGGAGAGCGTATAGAACTCAGCAGGAAGGAAGATGGGGACAAAACCAGAATCAGCTGGCTCTCTCTGTCATCAGTTCTGGCGCCACCTACTGTTGGCCTCCCTGCCTTTTGTCCAACCAGTTCCAATGGGCAGGCACCAGCCACTGCTAGATATAGCCCAACTTGTTTTGCTAAGGTAGAGCAGCAAATGGTGTTGTTGTTTAGTCGTTTAGTCATGTCCAACTTTTCGTGACCCCATGGACCAGAGCACGCCAGGCACTCCTATTTTCCACTGCCTCCCGCAGTTTGGTCAAACTCATGCTGGTAGTTCGGGAACACTGTCCAACCATCTCGTCGTCTGTCGTCCCCTTCTCCTTGTGCCCGCAATCTTTCCCAACATCAGGGTCTTTTCCAGTCTAGGTGCACTGAGTACCCAAGGCCAGCCATGTTATTTTTGCCCCTAAAGCATCCCCACAACTGTCTCATTCGCCTCCTTGGCACCAAAACTTCAATAGGCAATATTCAACTAATTAAAATGGGTCTACTCTGAGGAGGACTAACACCGGCCATGCCGGAGGTGCATGGCTACACTTCTGCAGACAATAATACAATACAAACCTGAAGGAAATGTGTTTTGCAGGGGGGGGGGGGGAACAGAGCGGTTCAGCTTTTGTGCTGCCAACATTAAAAATAAAGTATATTATTAATCATTCTTATTATTACTATACGTGAGGTAGGTGAGACTGAGAGACAATGACTGTCCCATGGACACCCAGCAAGCTTCATGGCTGAGTGGGGATTCAAAGCAGGCTCTCTCAGATTCTAAGGACATCAGAAGAGCCCGGCAGGATCAGGCCAATAGCCCATCTATTCCAGCATCTTGTTCTCACAGTGGCCAACTCGATGCCTGTGGGTAACCTGAAAGCAGGACCCCCATGCAACCGCACACTCCCCTGCTGTGGTTTCCAGATCAGGCAGGCCTTCAAATAAAGGACTCGCTTCAAATATTCATTCGTGCATAAAAATGTCTATAGTGCACTATTCATTGGGACTTTTCAAAGAATGAATGAATATCCAGTTGACAGCCTGAGAGGCAATTCAAAACAAAAATTAATGGAAAAGTGGGATAGATATATGTTCAAAAATACAGTCAAGGTTCGCTATCTATGCTAGCATTTGATTGACATTGGAGAGAGACTGAGTTGAGAAATAAGACCCAGGGTACATATTGATATAGGAATGTATTAGATAAAATGTAAAGAAATATACAATAATAAGAGTAAATTCATTTGTAAAAAAAGGAATATATAACGAGATAGACAAGAAGTCCAAAGTGTTGGTACATATATGATTTTGGAATAGTATTTTGTCCTTGTTTCTTTTTTTTAGGTATATAAACTTTGTATACATGCTGAAAATTATATTATAATAAGCCTTGTGATGTAATATGATAATGTTTACTGATGTAACATAAGAACGTTAATAAATAAATAAAACTCAAAAAAGAATGAATGAATATCTGCAAACGAATGCGGAGAACTGAGCCTGACATCAGAAAAATGAGAAACCGAGAGAAACCAAAACTGACAAGACTCAACCATCGCTACTCACAGTGCATTCTTAACCGTGTCTACTCAAACCTATGCCCAACAGAGGCAGATGAGAACATGAGAACATAATACAGTCATACCTCTTGATACGTTCAGTTCAGGTTACGTCTTTTCAGGTTGCGTTCCGCGGCAACCTGGAAGTACTGGAAAGGGTTACTTCCGGGTTTCACCGCTCGCACATGTGCAGATGTGCCAAATGATGTCACATGCATGTGCAGAAGCGGCGAATCGCAACGTGCGCAGACACGGGCTGCGTTCCTTTCAGGTTGCGAATGGGGCTCCGGAACAGATCCCGTTCGCAACCAGAGGTACCACTGTAATAGGCTGGATCAGACCAGTCGCCCATCTTGCCTAGCATCCTGTTCTCACAATGGCTGTGAGAAACCCACCAGCAGGACCCAAGCAGAACAGCACTCTCCCCCTCTTATGGTTTCCTATGGCATTGAGAAGCATCGCTGCCTCTGATTGTGGAGGCACAGCCTAGCCCTCAGGGCTAGTAGCCACGGATAGCCTCATCCTCCATGAATTTATCTTGAAGCCATCCAAGTTGGCAGCTTTCACTGCCTCCTGTGGGAGGGAATTTCACAACATAACTATGCACTGTGTAGAGCAGTACTTTAATTTGTCCTGAATCTTCCAATGTCCAGCCTTTTGCTATGTGCATGAGTTCTAGCGTTCTGAGGGAGAAAAATCTTCCTCAAACCATTTTCTCGACACCATGCATAACTGTACAGCGGTACCTCGGGTTAAGTACTTAATTCATTCCGGAGGTCCGTTCTTAACCTGAAACTGTTCTTAACCTGAAGCACCACTTTAGCTAATGGGGCCTCCTGCTGTCGCTGTGCCACTGGAGGATGATTTCTGTTCTCATCCTGAAGCAAAGTTCTTAACCCGAGGTACTATTTCTGGGTTAGTGGAGTCTGTAACCTGAAGCGTCTGTAACCTGAAGCGTCTGTAACCTGAGGTACCACTGTTGAGCATTATGATAGTGGCATAATTGCCTTCTCCACAGCTGCCACACACTGGGCTGAAATCTTCTTCAAGCTGTCCACTACAACCCCCAGGTCTCATTGCTGGTCAGTAATCACCAGCTCAGACCCTATAAGCATATATGTGAAATCGAGGCAAGGTGAAACACAGGCTTCCTCAACCTCGGCCCTCCAGATATTTTGAGACTACAATTCCCATCATCCCTGACCACTGGTCCTGCTAGCTAGGGATAATGGGAGTTGTAGGCCAAAAAACATCTGGAGGGCCGAGGTTGAGGAAGCCTAATGAAACAGGTCAGTGCATCTGGCTGTTAACCAGAAGGTTGGTGGTTCGAGTCCACCCAGGGGTTACCCCAACCTGCATCACTTTAAACTTCCTTACTTAAAATTTGCATTTGCCATCTTACTGCTCGTTCACTGAGTTTGGAGAGGCTCTTTTAGAGCTCTCTTCACAATCCCCCTCCTTGTTTGTTTTATCCACCATGAACAATTTACCAGCAAACGTGGCTATCTCACTGCTCCACCCTAACTCTAGATAATTTATGAAGGAGTTTCAAAGCGCAAGACTTATCACTGTGGGATTCCGCTTGCTATATCCCTCCATTGGGAGAACTGTCTGTTTAGTCTTACTCTATGCTACCTGTTAGTTTGGAGGATGGAAGCATAAGAAGCTGCCTTATACAGCAGGCATAGGCAAACTTGGCCCTCCAGATGTTTTGGGACTACAACTCCCATCATCCCTGACCACTGGTCTTGTTAGCTAGGGATTATGGGAGTTGTAGTCCCAAAACATCTGGAGGACCGAGTTTCCCTATGCCTGTAATACAGAGTCAGACCATTGGCCCATCTAGTTTAGCATTGCCTACGCTGACTGGCAGAAGCTCTGCATGGGAATTTGCATGTGAGAAGGACTCACAGCGGATCAGTCACTCAGGACCTTCAGATCCTTTTTGTAGTATCTACCATGGTGCTTTTCTAATGCAATAATTCCACATATTCAGTCAGGGAGCACACAAACATAGGAAGCTACGGAGACAGACCATTGGCTCATCTAGCTCTGACTGGCAGAAGCTATCCGTGGTTTTGGGCAGCCCTACCTGGAGGTACCAGAATTGAACCTGTGACCTTGTGCTTGCAAAGCAGACGCTCTACCACTGAGCTACAGCCTTAACCTCTCCTCCTGTTCCATGAACTGGGCTTAATGCCGCCACTGCAGGTTGATTCTTGTGTTGCTTGGGAAGGCAGAGGCACAACCAACCACCTCATGATATTGTATCCCAGCTGTCTCCCCTTCTCCCCATCAGCTCTCCAGTCAGCTGTTTCTGCATGCATCGCTTCCTGAGCCAGCCAGCCGAGGGAGGCTGCTTTCCAGCACTCTCAACAGGCGTCAGATGTCATGTTCAGTGAATTTTTGCAACAATTTGCGAGAATCCCTCTGAGGGCAGATCTTACAGAGCATTAAATGCCGGCACTGAAGCTGAAATCCTGCCTGCACTTACTTACTTACTTACTTACTTGGGAGCAAGTCACATTTGGTGGCGGGCAGAATAACATGTTCTGTGATGGAGGAAAAAAATCAGGCCGCCTGGTTTCCTGCCAGAAAAGCTACAAAGAGGGGAGGTGAAGGCCAACGTGGAGCAGAGAATGCAGGGGAGAGGGTGCTCAGACCTCCCCGCCGACTCTACTTCCCTCCCTGACACCTCCTTTGCCCTTTCCCTGCAACATGGCAAAAGGTGTGTCTGGAACTCCAACGCAGGGTAAATGCAACTGGTGGGAAGGGCTTCAGGAGGAAGTGGTGGAAGGGGAAGGATTAAGCATCCCTTCTCACCCACTGCTTTTCCACGGCAAACACCCTCTCGCCACTGATGCCTGGAGAGACCAGCAGTAGGTAGAGCAATAGAACAAATTCCCTGGCTGCCTTGGAAATAAGAAGGCAGGCAGCTGAGGGCTGGCTAAGGGCAGACTGAAATTGATGGGGCAATGCTCCATTCACCCCAACGAACCAGTCCCCACTGCCTGTCATATTTCCATCTGTTTGGTCAAAACAACACAAACCTCTGTTATTGCTTCAGCAACTACTTTGACATCAAATCACACCACCTTCCAAGCTGCAGAGTGTAATACAGTCGTACCTTGGTTCTCGAATTTAATCCGTTCCGGGAGTCCGTTCGACTCCCAAAATGGTCTGAAAACCAAGGCACAGCTTCCAACTGGCTGCAGGACCTTCCTGCAGCCAATCAGAAGCCGCATCGGATGTTTGGCTTCCAATAAACATTCGTAAACTGGAACACTCACTTCCAGGTTTGCGACATCTGGAAGCCGATTTGTTCAACAACTAAGGCGTTTGATTACCAAGGTAAAGTAAAGGTAAAGGGACCCCTGACCATTAGGTCCAGTCGTGACCGACTCTGGGGTTGCGGCACTCATCTCACTTTATTGGCTGAGGGAGCCGGCGTTTGTCCGCAGACAGCTTCCGGGTCATGTGGCCAGCATGACAAAGCCACTTCTGGCAAACCAGAGCAGCACACGGAAACGCTGTTTACCTTCCCGCCAGAGTGGTACCTATTTATCTACTTGCACTTTGACATGCTTTCGAACTGCTAGGTTGGCAGGAGCAGGGACCAAGCAACGGGAGCTCACCCCGTCGCGGGGATTTGAACCGCCAACCTTCTGATCGGCAAGTCCTAGGCTCTGTGGTTTAACCCACAGCGCCACCCGCGTCCCTGATTACCAAGGTACCACTGTATTAAAAAGGGGGAATTAGGAGAGAAGACTGAATCTGTGGAGTTGATGGACTGATATTGCTTAAGAACATGGATCTAGTCCAGTATCCTGTTCTCACAGCGAATAACCAAATGCCTGTGGGAAACTAACAAGCAGGATTCAAGCACAAGAGCACTCTCCCCTCCTGCGGTTTCTACCAATTGGTATTCAAAAGCACTGCTGCCTCCAACTGTGGAGGCAGAACATAGCTATCACGGCTAGTATCCATCAATGTCCTTCTCTTCCATGAATTTCTCTAATCCTCTTTTAAAGTCATCTAAGTTGGTAGCCATCCCTGCCTCCTGTGAGAACAAGTTCCATAGCTTAACTGTGTAAACAAGTACTTCCTTTCATGTGTGCTGAACCTTCCAAGACAGGTGGTTATAAATCATCACCATCATCATCATGCTTGCTTCCTACCTGCACAATCTGTGCATCTGAAAACAAGCATCACACTGGCTCTGTAAATCCCCTGTACTCTCTCCCCCCACAAGAGAGCTGCACCCAGAATTTCATTCTGCTTGAGAAAGTGAAAAGCAAAGAGCTGTGCTATGGAAACAACAACAACATACCTTTTGCATTTTGCATTTTGCATTTTGTAGATTATAGCCTAGGTTACGAATGACATCATCTGTAACAAGAGGCACCAATGGTATGGTTCCTCAGACCAGGTTGGAGAGTTGCTTGCTTTACTGATCCACAGCCTTCTTTCCTTGTGCCCGCCCCCCCTTTAGTTGGTTGTTGTTGTTGGCTTTTTAAACACAGCAGGTTCCGCAGTTTGGTAGGAAGTGTGGATTGGTGTCAGAGTAATTGCCAAAGAGCTAATTGGCTGATAAATGTTTATTGTATCTCAAGTTAATTTATACACCCTTGGCACCCATCACAGAATTGCATTAAGAGGCACGCTCTTTGCATTTCTTCCTTTCTTTAATGTTTTTTTTTTTTTTAAAAAAATCCTGCTTATTGTCTCCCAGAAACAAGAGAGATGTTCTGGCATCAGGCTTGCAAACTAAACAGATGAGGCACACAAGGGAAATGCGGAGTTGAGGGGAAAGGAAGATGAGGGGCTTCAAGGCGATAAAAATGTGGAGGGCGTTTTTTTTAACCAGGCCAGCCTGATCTTCCCTGGCTGGTGATCTTGTAGGCCAGAGATTGGGGAACCTGTGGCCCTCCAGCTGCATTTGGACTACAAATCCCATCATTCAGCGCACAGTTAAAACTATGGAACTTGCCACCCCCCAGGAGTCAGTGATGGCCACCAACTTGGATGGCTTTAAAAGAGGTTGGGACAAATTCATAGAGGCCCACAACTATGAATGCTTCCTAACCACAATAGTCCATGCTTCTGAATACCAGTTGTCGGTGACAGCAGGTGTGGAGAGGGTTTTTGTGCTAAGGCTCCGCTTGCGGGTTTCCTACAGGCATTTTGGTGGCCCCTGTGAAAACAGTTTGCTGGACTAGATGGCCTTTTGCCTTGATCCAGCAGGGATTTTCTGCTGTTCTTAAGGAAGGGATATTATTGTGTAGTGGAGACGGGGAGATCAGTTCATGACAGTGGAAGAGAGGGCAGTTGCTGAGGCAGAGCGGCCCATGATGAGAGAAATCTCTATTTTCATCTATGAACTCTTAGAGGATATGACTCTCAGGGGAGAACTGCAGAGCTGCAAGCGGTGGAGAAAAGGGCAAGCAGAAGGCTGAGGTAGTTTTTCTATGAGGAAATGCTACAATGATTGGCGCTTTTTTGTTGTTGTTCAGAGAGAAGATGGAGGAATAAAATAACATTATGTGGGGGAAAGAGATGGTATAAGCTAAAGCTCTTTTCTCAGATCCAACAGAGGCACTGCCCCTCTGCCTAGTCCACCCCACAGCCCAGGGGGGAAAGTACAGGGTTGTCACCACCTAAGTTTACTTAGAGAAAACTCATTGAAATCAAGAAACCTGTTAGTCATGCCCATTAATTTCAATGGGTCACCTTGAGCACCTTGATGCTGCCTTGAGCACCTTGAAAGAAAAGCAAGGTATCAATGTAATAAATAAGTATAAATGTAATAAATAAATAAAACTTTTTTATTTTCACAAATAAATAAAATATTAATCTAGGATGCATTGGCTATTTTCCCCCCTAATGCAATTTTATTGTTGATCTTCCAATGTTTGTTGCCATGGATTTTCCTCCCCCCCTCCCCCGGCTTTAATGTTGCCAGTATAGAAACTTATATAACAACTAATGAAATGTTGTGGCTACAAACAGCCTAAGTTCAGCAATGAAATTGCCTCTGTCTGCATGTTGGAAGTAAAGACCTGACGTGGGCAGGGTGTTGTGTGCATCTTTTTTGAATTCTAAAATTGGTGCCTGGCCAGTGCCGCATTTACGTATAAGCTAAACAAGCTATAGCTTAGGGCCCCACACTCTTGGGGTCCCCCCCAAAAAAAACTTAAAGAAAAAAACTGTACATTTCGAAAATATAAGATAAAAGGCAAATAAAATAAAACCTACATGCAGCAACAGTGTTTTGTGTTGTGTAGGCTCCTATGGTGTACGTAATGGGCCCCGCCTGCTAGCCTGCTCCCTAAAATATCACTGGTTTGCTCATTTCTATATATAGGGTGCCTACATTCTGCATGGACTTTTCAACAATTACTTTGATAAAATACATATTTTGTTATGTTCAAATAGCTTTAGATACCTATTAGGTCCATAAATTACCATATAGCATATATTCAACACAAAAAACAAGTGACAATTTGTTGTTGACAAAGGACAGCTGGACATATAAAGGGCCCCATTACCTTCAGTAGCTGAGGGCCTCATCAAACCTATGATCCAGCCCTGTGCCTGGCTCTGGTTCATTTGGGGGGTTGGAGTTAAAAACAAAGCATCGTTGGACCAGCCTGAAGTCAGCTCATTCCTGGTTTCTCTGTTAAGCATAGGACCCATAATCATTAGGGCCTTTAGAGGTCGTAATCTGGCTGTTCTCATAGCACAGCCATCCTCACTTTGCAAGCCCCTCCCTCTCTCCACCATTACACACCGTTGAAGGCCAGACCTTGCCTGGCTGTACTTTGCATTCATTTGCTTTGCGACATCCTGTTTCCCGCTCATTAAAAACCAAATAAGGGTGACCGTTCCTTTGGTTAGAGATGTACTAGGAAAACATAATGGTCCCACAGATATGTTATCAACAGGGCGACACATAGGTCAGCAGCAGCCGGCTGTGCACAGTGTGGTGTCTTAATATTCATTCGCCAAAATACACACACACACACATGCACACCGAGAGAGAGAGAGATTCAAATATAAACACACGACATGCATCGTGATGAAAGCTTTAATCAGTAGGTTAATCAACTACAGCTCAAGTTGATTCACTGGTGGGAGTGATTCTAATTGTCAGGGCTGCAAATAAAGGGCAATGCCCTTCTGTTTGAAGCGACTTTTGATTGTGTTGCATTAACATGGAGGACTGGACTTTTGAGGAGCCCCCAGTGGGAAGAAATTAAATAAGATGTCAGGGACGTTCCTCCCCAGAGTGACAGCAAGGAATCCGAAGAGGAAGAAGAGCAGACTGGAGGGAGTAGAGACTTGGTTCCTTCCCACATTGAGAGTGATGTAAGCCCCTCTCACTCTGGAATGCAGGCTGTCAATTCTCAATGCAGCACAGAGCAGACAGAACCAGCTGCAGGGAAACAGCCTCTGTCAAACTCGGCTCAGGAGGAGGAGGAGGGGCTGGCTGCACCCGAATCTCCTCGGAGCAGAAGGAAGAGCCAGGTACTGGGGCAAAATCAGCCCAGCAGGAGGTGGGGCAAAAGGTGGAGGATATCCTGCTGGTGCAGACAGGGTCATCCAGGGGGGCCAACTGGGTCATCCAGTGAAGACTGAGAGCTAGGAGAGCTCGGACTGTAGCTACTGTGTAATTACTAAATACAGTGGTACCTTGGGTTAAGTACTTAATTCGTTCCGGAGGTCTGTTCTTAAATGAAACTGTTCTTAACCTGAAGCACCACTTTAGCTAATGGAGCCTCCTGCTGCTGCCGTGCCACCGGAGCACGATTTCTGTTCTCACCCTAAAGCAAAGTTCTTAACCCGAGGTACTATTTCTGGGTTAGCGAAGACTGTAACCTGAAGCGTATGTAACCCGAGGTACCACTGTAAATTAAAGAGTAATTAACCTGCCATGTCTTGTGTGGGAGAGACATCGTAAATCCTGACATAATGCAGCAATCCCATATTTGCTTAAAGGTAAAGGGACCCCTGACCATTAGGTCCAGCTGTGACCGACTCTGGGGTTGCGGCGCTCATCTCGCTTTATTGGCCGAGGGAGCCGGCGTACAGCTTCCGGGTCATGTGGCCAGCATGATTAAGCCGCTTCTGGCGAACCAGAGCAGATCACAGAAATGTAGTTTACCTTCCTGCCGGAGCGGTACCTATTTATCTACTTGCACTTTGATGTGCTTTCGAACTGCTAGGTTGGCAGGAGCAGGGACCGAGCAACGGGAGCTCACCCCGTCGCGAGGATTTGAACCGCCGACCTTCTGATCGGCAAGTCCTAGGCTCTGTGGTTTAAACCACAGCACCACCTGCGTCCCCATACTTGCTTACCTAGGACTAAATCCCATTGGACTCAGTACAGCTCATCTTTGAATACACATGTACAGGGTCACACTGTAAGCTTGTAGAGACCCTGAGCATGGAGCTGAAACATGAGAAATGTGGCAGTGTAAAGACTGAAGTTTCCCAGGTAGCAGGAAATCAGGATCATTCCTGATACATTGGTACCTCCGGTTACGAACTTAATTTGTTCTGGAGCTCCGTTCTTTAGCCGAAACCATTCTTAACATGAGGCACGCTTTCGCTAATGGGGCCTCCCGCTGTTGCCGCACCACCGGCACATGACTTCCGCTCACATCCCGGGGCAAAGTTCGCAACTAGGGGCATCTACTTCTGGGTTAGCAGAGCTTGTAACCTGAAGCATTTGTAAGGAGGACGGTACGTAACCCAAGGTTCCACTGTACACAGAAACAACTTGAGCATATATAGAAGCTGTTCACAAATTCAATATCACCAATAGCCTTCCTCTAAGGAGACCAGGGTACTTATCATGGGCATTTTATTGGAGGGTGGAATATGTAATAATCCCTTTGCAATGAACCATGTTCTGGATTTTCATTCGGAAGGGAACAGGAAGGAGGTCCCTTGGGGGTGTTGAGTAAGTGGCAGGGAGTGTTGTCAAGAGCACAGAATGACAGCAGAGAAATGACAGGAGGCAGCTAGAAAAGGAGTGAAGGAAGATGATGGAAGATAGATGGGACTAGCAGGGTGAAAATACTATGATCGAGTGATTTCATTTCCGTGAATTCCAGTGTAAACTGACCTAGGGATGGATGAATCTGTCAATTTTGGTTTCTCCCAGTGTCTTGTTTTTCCCCATCTTAAATTCACGTTCTCCGTATTTTCATGGCAATTCACATTTTTTAAAAAGAAACTTCTCATGAGACTTCATCAGCATATTACTCTAAATTTCTCCTAATGCTTTTTAATTCGCTTTTGCCTATATAGACAATTTGGCAAAACAACTTTGCTAATAATGCATTTTTAATCTTTTTTTTTTTTTACTTTTTGTTACTGCCAATATGCATTTCCATGCACTTCCTACTTAGAGAACTACATCACAAAATTTGGAGAGGCTTAAATGGCAAGGGAAGCCATTTTGGTTGAGAAAATGTGAATTTTGTGATTTCTCACTGGAATGGAATAATAATCATATTTCTCCCCCATTCCAAAACTGACTTGATCCACACTGCCCAGACTAATAATGTGTGAATAAGAATGTAATTATCCTTTGGCTATTGCCCTTCACCGAGTTTTTCAATGCAGTTTTAAGCTTTAAAAAAGTAGCAAAATGCATTAAAAATTGGATTTTGGAATAAAATATGTTTAGAAGCATGTATGTTGAAATAAAATATGTATTTAAATAAGAATTTACATGCAGTTTTTTTGTTATAGATATATAAAAAATTAACAAGGATATGGGATGAAAAGGGTGTGTGAAGAGCAATTAGCCCACTACAAAGGCAAAATTTGAATGCATTGCTCCACCCACTTTGGCAGCCCTGTTTAGGGAAGTTTTTATTGTTAGATGTTTTATTCTGTTTTTAATTTGTTGGGAGCTGCCCAGAGTAGCTGGGGAAACCCAGCCGGATGGGCAGGGTATTAATAATAATAATAATAATAATAATAATAATAATAATAATAATAATAATAATTATTATTATTATTATTATTATTATTATTATTATTATTATTATTATTGGCTTCTGGCCCTGCCCACCAATGGTACATGTCCTCCACAGTGCTTTTTTTCAAGAAAAATAAGTGCCGGAACTCACGGTGGTTACAGTAAGTCACTGAGTGATTCCGGCAGCCCTGAGCAGATGTCAGTTTGACAACAGTGAATGTGGAGGTGCTAAAAACTATGGCAAGCCATCTCCCTAGCTGGTTTGGGGGTCGCCCCTGGTTCTGGTGCAGGTCAAATAAATGCACCCCCACCTCCCTTGTTCTCATAGATTCATGTAGATGGCTAGGACAGCTCTGAAGGGCCCTTCAGCAAACCCTTGTGTGCAACAGTAGAGGCCTGGCTTAAAAGCTTAAGGCCCACTGCCGCTACACGGGAAATGGGTTGAAGAAAAGGAAATACAAATTGGTCCTGCCCTGTAGCTTGACCAATTGCAGCTGGAGCTAGGTAGAGTCATAGAGCTAGGTGGAGTCATAGATCTACATTAAAAAACATAGGTTGTAGAATTGCACACGCTGGCCAGCTTCCATTTTGACTTGAAACATTCATTTTGGGCTTCTCAGAAATACATAAAGCATGAATAAGCAAACTAAGGCACGGGGGCCAGATCTGGCCTAATCGCCTTCTAAATCCAGCCTGTGGACGGTCTGGGAACCAGCACGTTTTTACATGAGTAGAATGTGTGCTTTTATTTAAAATGGAACTCTGGGTTATTTGTGGGGCATAGGAATTCGTTCATTCCCCCCCCCATATAGTACGGCCCCCCACAAGGTCTGAGGGACAGTGGACCAGCCCATGGCTGAAAAAGTTTGCTGACTCCTGACATAAAGGCAAGAAGTGGGAAGAGGGACTGCTAAGCCGCCATGGTTCCCACCAGAGACGTGGTTCCAGCAAGTTCTGGCTGAAACAAAAGCCTGGAAAGTTGTCCAAAAGGGAATTTGGCCCTCAGGCGGAAAATGATCCGCCACTGTGCTTCAAATAAATAAATACAGTGGTACCTCTGGTTATGTTCCGGAGGTCCGTTCTTAACCTGAAACTGTTCTTAACCTGAAGCACCACTTTAGTTAATGGGGCCTCCTGCTGCCGCTGCACTGCCGCTGCACGATTTCTGTTCTCATCCTGAAGCAAAGTTCTTAACCCGAGGTACTATTTCTGGGTTAGCGGAGTCTGTAACCTGAAGCGTATGTAACCTGAAGCGTATGTAACCCGAGGTACCACTGTACATGGGGAAATCCAGTATTAACCATCCCCCCCCCATATAGGGATAAGCCCTTGGAGGTTACACTGAGAGACAGGAACTTGCTTCAGCCACCCATCTGCTTCATAGACATGGAGGTTTTGCAACCCAAGCTACCCCAGCCTCGCTCTAACACTGTATCCTTCACCTCACCCTGGCCCTGTAGAGCAGAAGACCCTTCAGGGGCTTCTCATGTCCGCTTTTGCATAAGATGAAAGGGTCTGGTGTGCTAAAGTGCTCAGTACTTTGAGAGCCTTGTCAATGACACTGGATTGCCCAAACCTTTTCCTCCCAGCCTTGACACTCGCGGTTGCTCCCTCGGAAATAATTGGTTGCCATGGTTTTCCCCAAGACAACACACACACCCCACCTCAGTTTCCAGTTCCCCTCCCCCCCCCACCCCCCCAGCTGACTTAACCTTGTGGCAGCAATGATGACGTGCGTCTCCTTTCGAAAGGCCACTTCCCGTAGCTATGGAAACAATTAGCTCCCGCTTTATTCTACCTCAAGGGTTATCGTAACGAGAAGGGGCCAAGATTGGCCCCCTCCCAGGGTCTGGGTGCTTCCCACTTGGAACTCTGGACCAGAAGACTTCTGGGAGGATGAGTGCAGAAGAGGCTAGCCTTTCGTGCTTTGGCGTGGGGTGGGGGGGCAGCCTTTGCCAACCTCAAACAACTGCAAATTCCTGGGGAGGAAAATCGTGGCCAATCAGTGTAGGGAAAGCCCTGGGGACATGGATGGTGGATCTTTCGGACTAAGCCATCTCCATCCCCTTCCCAGTGTATTTTTATTTCACATTCATGGTGAGCTGGGCTCATGATGTCATACATGGATCTTGCTTCCAATGATGTCACAGACAAACAGGTGAGAGGCAAAATGAAGAAAGACCAGCTGGAGAAAGTGTGGTTTTTCATTCCCCTCCTTTATTAATAAGGGCTCAAAATTCTCAGGCCCTTCTGATACCTTGCCTTGCTTTGAAGGGGCTGTACAAAACAACAGGATCTTCCAAAATAATTTAATATCTTGCTGTAATCTGTTTTGACTCAGTACTAGGTATTCTATAATCTGCATCTGTAACTGGATTCTGTTATGAACACATTGCAGGGGGTTAGACTAGGTGACCCTTGATTTCCCTTCCAACTCAACAATTTTAGGTTTACTCAAAGTCGCTCTATTTTATTTTATTGAAATAAACAAGAACTATTTTCAAAAAAAATTCTGTTTGTGTCTACATTTTTTGTGGGGTAGGAGGAGGCAGACATACTGCTTTGTTTCTAATCAGTTCTCCTACCTTTTTGCTGAAATCCTGTAACTTTTCCTAACACAAATGTTGCAGTATCGGGGAAGGGAAGGGGTGTTGTGGGGGGGGGGTAGCTAAATTCCCTTTGCATGACAATAATGAGGAACCATTGCAGGACAATTACTAAAGTAGAATGCTATGTGGACAGTTGTATAATGCAAAATACACTTGCCAATAATAATAAAAAAGCAGTCTGGAGAGGCCCTGATTAAGGTTTACTAAATATGCATTCAAAAACTACTTGGAAACCAAATGAAGGGCCACAGCTCAATGGCAGAGCACGTCAAAGTTCCCCAAGTTTAATACTGATTCATTTATTTTATTATTGAATAGATTTATCAAAAGATCTCAGGGCAGTTCACAAGAGCAGGAGAAAACAAGCTTGTTCCGTCTTCCATGTGAAAGCCCTCAAGATATTTGGCTCTTATATCTTTGGATGAAGAGCAGTATAAGGGCTATTTTTTTCAGGGGGAACTTGGCGGAGCTCAGTTCCAGCATCTCTCAGGTGAGTTCTGGCCCCTCTCAGGTGGGTGCCATTGCCATTCGAAGAGAAAGAGGGAGGCGTTCGTGGTGAGTTCTGGCACCTCTTTTTCTAGAAAAATAACACTGTATATTAAATAAATAAATAGAATGAAGGGGTGCCTTGTGTCCTCTTTTAGTGTGACAGAATCCGTAAGTCCTGCCTTTTATCTAAATATCTGTACTTTTAGGTTTTATCAGTGGTTTTCATGTAAGTTGCTTTTAGTGACTCTGCAAGAAAAGCGGCTAACGAATATGATAAATAATCATCTGCTTTGCATGCAGGAAATCCTAGGTTGGGAGAGACACCTGCCTGAAGCCACTAGAGCTGTTGCCAATCAGCTTCCTACATGTAGACCAATGGTCTGAGTTGTTAAGAAGAAGTTTCCTCTATTCCTAAATGTGTAATGGCCGTCCCATACCAGTGCTCGACATTATGCCAGTAACCCACGTCCAAACTTCACCTGCTCATTCCCCATTGCTGCATCACAGCATGAACAGCGGTTCCTCCAGATGGCTTTCATTAGCATATTTACGGGCGAGAATTTACTGGCCGCAGAGTTAAAGAGATGGGATCCGAGGGAGAGGGAACATGCAAAGTGGGTGTACTTGATCAACTGCAAACGTGTGTACTCTAGCAGACTGTAAGAACCTTCTGAGGAAACAGGGAATGGAAAGATACAAGGCAGACAGGAGCAAGAACAAATCATGTGTTTCTGAATTTGACGGCGGGGGGGGGGGGGGACATTCAGCACAGAGGCAACAAGAGGAGGGTAGGCTGTTCCAAAACTGGAAACTCGGAAAATCTTGCCTCCAGGATATTCAGAAGGTTGGCCTCTGTGGAGTTCCAAAACCCATGCAGAACAGAACCAATAATGATATAGGTAGGACCCAAGGATGGTGGGTCTCCTGTCCTGTCCAGCCAGCAGGGGTACAATGAGAGCCTGTGCATGGATTGGTGAGGCTGTGATTGCAGGACCTTGGACAGCTCCAAGCAGACACCTTGCTCCAGCAAGGTCTGGAGCTTAATGGAAACTTTTTATCCCTTTTGGGCCACACTACCCCTCTCTCTCAGATTCCATTTCTTTAATAAAATTGATACACTGCTTAATTGTAGAAAAAAACATCAAAGGAGTTTACCAAAAGAGATAAAACAATAAAATTACCACAAGGAAAGGTTGCAACCATAATTTGAAACGTACTTAATTTAAACCCACAATAGACTAAAACAAATTGAAACTCATACCATCCTAATAAACATCTGGATAGGCTTGTCTAAATATGCTTTTAGCAGGCACGAAAAAGAGCAGATTGAAAGGGCTTGCTTGATATCAATAGGCAGAGAACTCCAAAGCACAGGTGCAGCCACACCAAACGACTGAGTTCCTAAGGAGGAGCCAGTGTGGTGTAGTGGTTAAGAGTGGTAGACTCGTAATCTGGGGACCGGGTTCGCGTCTCCACTCCTCCACATGCAGCTGCTGGGTGACCTTGGGCTAGTCACACTTCTCTGAAGTCTCTCAGCCCCACTCACTTCACAGAGTGTTTGTTGGGGGGAAGGAAGGGAAAGGAGAATGTTAGCTGCTTTGAGATTCCTTGGGGTAGTGATAAAGCAGGATATCAAATCCAAACTCTTCTTCCTCTTCTTCTACAAATGTGGAATGGGTATTTTGTGACAACTATAATAGTTCCAATTCCGCCATGATGGAGCGCCTTGACACTATGCTCCTCAGAGAAAAGGGTGGAATATAAATGCAATAAATAAATAAACAGTGCAATATGATACATGCTTATTCAAAGTAAGTCCCATTGTTTTCAGTGGGCCTCACTCCTAGGTTAAAGCATAGAAGAATATAGCCTTTGTGGGTAATTGATTAGATTAGTTGCATCAACACACTTGGATCAACTTAATTTTAATCAAGAAGCTGATTTCCTCCTCCTAAAAAACCCCCACCACATTCCTATACATGTCTACCGAGAAGTCAGTTCCATTGGGATTAATGGGACATACTCCCAGGTAAGCGTGTTCGGGATTGCAGAGTAAAATAGACATCTCCTTCTTCTCCCAAATACTTCTTCTAAAATGACCGTTGCTGCAACACCTTTCCCTCATGTAGAAACAAAGATAGACAAAGAGATTTGGTTTTCCCTTTAGAATAGAGGTGAGGAACCTGTGATCAGTGGCTTAGCGTGGGTTGTCAGCACCCGGGGCAAGGCAAGTAATTTGCGCCCCCTAACCCGTGGATTTGCGCCCCCTAACCCGTGGATTTGCCCTAACCCCAGATGTTGCGCCCGGTGCGGCCGGCCCCCCCTGCACCCCCCACGCTACGCCACTGCCTGTGATGCTCCAGGAATCACTGGACTCTAACTGCTATCCGCCTGGGTCAGCATGGACAAGAGTCAGGGATGCTTGGGAGTTGTAGCCCAACAAGATCTGAGGGCCACAGCGCCCTCCCCATCCCTCCTCTAGAACTATCAGTTCTACGTACTAATTTGTTAAGCTTTAAACACCTGATTTGTCAACTCAAACCCATAGTTAATCAGCTAATATTTCTTTAATTGGGTGACTGACAGTCCTCAAGCTGTCAACCCATCTACGCATCAAAGAGTCCTCTCCTAATTTCAAAAGAAGGACTGTGAGCAAGGGAGCTTTCTGGCTAAACATGAGATGCCCACGTCCCAAACTTGTGCTGTGTCCACATTTCTTTCCCAACATCAGCATCCAAGGCATCCTAGAAATCGCAGCCAAAATTCAACAACCCATCTCCTTCATCTTGTCTCTCCAGGATGCAACAGCTAGACAATGAGGTGCTGGTTGGGAAGCTAGCGTGATGATAAGGGAGCCACGGGGAGAAGAGTGAAAAACCTCTCCCCACCCCACCCCCAGCCAGCAAATCAGAAATTCAGGCTGGTGTGAAGATGTAATTGTGCCTGGAGCTGGGAGACAAGGAGGAAGAATGGAGTTGGTGGGGGGGAATTGGAGACAAGCTCCATAGCAACAGGTGTTTGTCACGTAATAGAGCCTTTTCACATTTGGGCTCCGCAGCGGTGCTGGCCCTTATTTACGTGATCATAAATAATTCAATTTTTTCATTCACACACGTGAGTGCTACAGGGCTGGGCTCTGAGCAGATTCAGGCTCCATCTGTCTGGAGGGGCGGGGGTGGGGGCTGGTGCTGAAAAAAGCAAGGCACGGACTGATAACAGAGTCAAACATTTGCTTAACATCGGAGAGGCCAAGCCAGATGGTTGAGCTGCTGGGAGGAGGGCAGGGAAATCGTGGACAAGAATGAAGGTTGGAGGCAGGTGAAAAGCCCCTTTACCTTTGAAAGGCTTTGATGATAGTTATGATTCTCTCTTTCTCTCCCCGTGCGTCAGAGCTGTGGCGGGGTTTGATTAAGAATGATTAGGAAAGGGAATCAAAACAGCAGCCTGCATAATCCCACAGCGTCAAAGCCTGACATGTGACCACATTTAGAGTGCAACCTACGGTTCTGGTCACCCCATCGTAAAATGGTTATGGGAAAAAGTTTGGGAAAGCACAACTAAAACGATCGCGGGGGTTACTACAATGAATGTGTGCTTTATAGTGCAGGCTTAGAACTATCTCTGCTTTCTAATGCACAGTGATGTATCCATTTTTGATCTGAAGTTGTTGCTCGTATCCATTTTGTGTTGGTGAAATCGTTTATATTTGCAGGTGTTCATGTACTTTTAAACTACATCCCTGTGTAGTTACATGAGGATTAGTGCATGGAGCACAAAAGTGGATTTTATGGGGCCCTATGGTGGCTAAAATACTTTGAGCCTGGAAGGACAAGCACTCAACATCGTTTATGCAACAGTATAAAGACATCACTTTCCCATCTACATTTGAACATATTTCATATGTTCCATTTCATGTGGATACCTATTTGGACACCTGGAGGGCTTATATTAGCTTATATGTTTAATTTAAGAGTCATGTACTGATGATCACCTAATCTGCAATGTGAACAGATGGTAGTCTGCTGTTATTACTAGTATTATTTGTGGGTGACTGGGTTTATAGATATAGATTAATTCTAATTCTTTTTTTGTCTTTTCCCTTCTTAATAGTAATAATAATAATAATAAAATTTACCAGTTGCTTTTTTGCCATGGCAACTTACAATATTTTAAGCAAAAACCAAACGCATACGTACATTAAAACCAGAAAAGATAGAAATAAGGGAAATCACATTGAAACATCTCACCCACAAAAGGTGAGATAGTTAAAAGGCCATAGAAAGTTAAAACCCAAAGGTCAGGTTAAAAATAGATGTTTTAAATCAGGAATGAATAAATAACTAAACAAACCCTGGCTTAGGATAAAGCATACCATGAGCATGAAGGTATCTGCAACTGTAAGGAGGGCCACGGATTCAAATGCACACCCATTATTCTAGAAAAGGCAGTGCAGGCAATAATGATTGCCTTTTATTATTACAACATGCAAATAAACAAATAATGAAAAAGACCATGACTGTAGCTGTGTCCACAGTGCAAAGAAGGGCAGTGGCAGCGAGTAAGAAAATTGTCCAGAGACAGTAAAGGTCAAGGTAAAGGGACCCCTGACCGTTAGGTCCAGTTGCGGACGACTCTGGGGTTGCGGCGCTCATCTCGCTTTACTGGCCAAGGGAGCCAGCATACAGCTTCCGGGTCATGTGGCCAGCATGACTAAGCTGCTTCTGGAGAACCAGAGCAGCGCACAGAAACGCCGTTTACCTTCCCGCCGGAGCGGTACCTATTTATCTATTTGCATTTTGATGTCCTTTCGAACTGCTAGGTTGGCAGGAGCAGGGACCGAGCAATGGGAGCTCACCCCATCATGGGGATTCGAACCACCAACCTTCTGATCAGCAAGCCCTAGGCTCTGTGGTTTAACCCACAGCGCCACCCACGTCCAGAGACAGTAGCCTAGGTTAAAACTGGACATGACCAGAGACGTTGGCTCCTAGGGGCCAAACCCTATATTTTGGGGGTAAGGGTCAGGGCCCCCTTATGCTCCCAAAAATGGAGCCAAAGAGAGGAGCCAAGCCTGACAGACCTCTAGCGGCCAGCTTCTTCTTCTCCTCCTTCACCTTCTACCATGGAAGGAAAGGAGCATCAAACAGCCTCCCACCAGGACTTCCCTCCCCTCTCCTTTCCCCTACATGAGCCCTACAGCATCCACAGATCTGCTCTGGAGGATTGGGGGTGGGGGACGACCCAGCATGTACAGTGGTACCTCGTGTTAAGTACTTAATTCATTCCGGAGGTCCATTCTTAACCTGAAACTGTTCTTAACCTGACGTACCACTTTAGCTAATGGGGCCTCCCACTGCCGCCGTGCGATTTCTGTTCTCATCCTGAAGCAAAGTTCTTAACCCGAGGTACTATTTCTGGGTTGGCAGAGTCTGTAACCTGAAGCGTCTGTAACCTGAAGCGTATGTAACCCTAGGTACCACTGTATTATTTTTTCCTCATGGGGAGGAGGAGGAGGAGAGGAGGTCAAAATCCCATTGCTCAAGCAGAAGTCATTCCGCAACTGCATGCAAGTCAAATACAACTCGTAATAACCCTCACAGTTTCTTCATTCCCTCTATATCCAGCATTCAGGATTTGAGTGCCATTGCATATATAGGCAAAACTGAACCACACAGACACACACACACACACACACACACACACACACACACACGGAAGGCATCAGCAGGCTTGGCTGGAGCCCAACGTCTGGGAGAAATACAATATATCTTTAGATGTAATATATATATAGAGAGAGGGGGGGTGAATCCCAAACAGTCAGAAGACAGATGTGCATGCTCAGCGGCCATGGATTGCTGGGGGGGGGGCAGTTGTGTGCGTGTGTGTGTGGGAGAACAGAAAGCCTGGGTGGGACAGGGAATGGAATGAAGACAGCATGGCAGGAAGCGGGCTAGACACTTCATGCTGCAACTCCATGGACCAATGGTTTGACACTATAAGGCAGTTTCCTATGCTCTTAATGCAATTGTGAGACTGGACCATCTCCTAAGCCAGGCATAGGCAAACTTGGCCCTCCAGATGTTTTGGGACTACAATTCCCACCATCCCTGACCACTGGTCCTGTTAGCAAGGGATCATGGGAGTTGTAGTCCCAAAACATCTGGAGGGTCGAGTTTGCCTATGCCTGTCCTAAGCTTTCTTTTAACATCATAGACAAATGGGTCCCTACTTTGGCAGCTAAGGAAAGGCTGTAGCTCAGTGGCAGAGCATCTGCTTTGCATACAGGAGGTCTCAGGTGCATCTCCAAGTAGGGATCAGAAAGGTTCCCTGCCTGAAACTCGTGGAGAGCTGCTGCCAGTCAGTGGAAACTGGTCCATCATGGTGAATGGGGCACTCCCCACCAACCTCAGCCTGCCCTTAGCCAGCTCCCACCTGCCTGCCTTCTTACTTACAATAAATCCAGAGGGTGTCACTCAGTGGTGTAGCATGGGTTGCCAGTGCCCGGGGCTATGCAAAGGGAGAGAGAGGGAGGGAGGGACAGAGGGAGGGAGGGAAACAGACAGAATATGCATGCACAATCAACTGCTTAGCGGCACTTGTGCCACCCAGGAAATTGCAGGCACAGAGAGAAGAAAAGAAGAGTCATTTAGTTTGCATGGAGAAGCCAGTTTCAATGGAGCCCAGCAACAGAAGTGCGTAGCTGTACTGAGGCAGCACCGGGAACCTTTGGCCCTCTAGATCAGGGGTAGTCAACCTTTTTATACCTGCCGCCCACTAATGCAGCTTTCTTGATGGTAAAATTTCCTTAACGCCCACCAGTGCTCAATGGAAGGAGGATTCAGCTTGTGCTGTAGAACCCCCAACTGCCCACCTAGAATCCTGAAACGTCCACTAGTGGGCGGTAGGGACCAGGCTGACAACCCCTGCTCTAGATGATACTTTACAACACCCATCATCTCCAGCAAAATATGGCCAGGGGTGATAGAACTGCAGCAACAACTAGGTAGAATTTAGACATATATAAAAAAAATGCTGTGAAAATGCTTTTTAAAAATGTATTGAATTTGCCATTAGCTCACCATCACCATCTAGTGTCACATTTGTATAATGCATTTATAACATTGTATTTGCAGCTTAATACCTGAGTCCCTAGAGGGCTAGAGGCTCTCCGTACCTGGTGAAGATGATGCTGAACAAGATGGACCAATTTTCTAATTCAGTGTAAGGAAGTTTTTGTGTTCTTATCAAGATTGTGCAGTGGCCTTCTCTAGAACTGAAATGTGACTTTTATTATGTTTTATTATTATTAGAAGAGGCATTTGTGGGTCTCTGATTCTTTGCATGCATGCACACACACACACTGCTGTTAGATATATATTTAGATTTTATTTTTTTAAAAAAGAAGCTTTGTGTTGTTTAACAAAACTTGATCATTAATTTGAATTGTGCATAAGCCACGGTAGGGGCCTAAACTGGATGGAAACAGCCCAGGATACCTGCATATAAAATTATATAAAAATCTGTACATCCACCTGCTGTTAGACGTAGCAGCGGCGGTGTTTGAAAGTTGGCAGAGCTACTTACAATATTTGCCGAGAGAGCTGGCTACATCTTTTCTCTCCAGTTGCTTCCTGGGAGCCTTGGTAATTCTGATGTTTACTGCTGTGGCATTGTAATCTTGTAATCTTGCCCTGGCAGAAAAGGCAGAGCAGCCCCCCCCCCCCGCTCTTCCTCCTCCCCTTCCCCAATCTGCTGCCATTGTCAGGAAATAATGAAACCGACAAACAGAGAGACACATTGCAGAACGCCCATGTTAGTATAATTAGCAGCCTCTGAGCTGGGTGCTCTGTTGCAGGGGGAGCGAGCGGGTGGGGGGTGGGAGGCGGGTTGAGCGAGAAAAATAAATAATCAAGCTAGCAAAGCTCAAAGGATAGGATTGAAGAGGTTGCAAATCATGCCTGGAGTGGCCGTCCTCACATGCTGAACTCTGTAATGGAGGCAGGGAACAGGGTTTGAAACCAAGCCGGAACACAGGTTCTGCTCCCCAATCTCTTCCCATGTTCTTCGTTTACTCTCTCTCTCTCTCTCTCTCTCTCTCTCTCTCTCTCTCACACACACACACACACACACACACACACACACACACAAATATTTACAGTGGTACCTTGGGTTACAGACGCTTCAGGTTACAGGCGCTTCAGGTTACAGACTCCGCTAACCCAGAAATAGTACCTCAGGTTAAGAACTTTGCTTCAGGATGAGAACAGAAATCGTGCGGCGGTGGCACGGCAGCCCCATTAGCTAAAGTGGTACCTCAGGTTAAGAACAGCTTCAGGTTAAGAACGGACCTCCGGAACGAATTAAGTTCTTAACCCGAGGTACCACTGTACTTTTGTTCACCTATAAAACATGCAGTCCCTGTTCTCGACATTGCAAGCAAATATACCTTTTTTTACGGAATGCTCTGCACAAATGCTCCATAAGGGAAAGGACATAGCTCAGAGAGGACATCTGCTTTGCATGCAGAATGTCCCAGGTTCAATCCCTGCCATCTCCAGGTAGGGAAGGAATGAGCCTTGTCTGAAAACTCGGACTATGCACCAGATTTGGCCGAGTCCTAAACCAAATGGGGGAATCTGAGCATTGGGTCAAGTTGGGTTGAGACAGTCCCAGATCAAGCAGCCCACAGGAATCAGGAGCTTTCGGGGGGCATGGCGTCAGGTGGGAAGAAGGAGACACCATGAAAAGGACCTACCTGGCACCTACATCTCTGTGGAAGAAAGTAGGGGTCAGTGTGGATGGATGCCACGCCCTCTCCCCCCAGGCCACGCCCCTCAGTGGCACTGCTTCACAATCTCCTTGAGGGTTTTTGTCGGCTTAAAGGTGTCACTGAATTCTGATAACGCCTCTTCCTTGCCCAGATGGAGGACAGAGTGTGATGTGTCGGGTGTGGAAACTGCTCTGTCCACTTTTGTCTCTGATCCCACCCGCCACTGGCACATGGAATTTGGAAGGCTGACCAGCTCCGAATGCGGCCCTCAGACTGAAAAAGATTGTCTACCCCTGCCCTAAAACAACTGACTCCATTCCCTCTGAAGATTTGCATCGCTACCCCCAATTATTGAGAATTTTTGAATGAGTCGCTGCCGTATAATTTGGCTCGGACTGGGGAGGCTCACATTTGTATTCCCACTCAGCCAGTAAGCTTTGGCTTGAGCCAGTCACCAATATGTCAGTCCAACCTACCTCACAGGGCTGTTGTAAGCATGGAAAAGGGGGGGTAGGTGTGAATGGGAGGGTGAAAGAACCTTCAGGAAGAAGAAGAAGAAGGTGGTTCAGAGCACGTCGCAAGCATTAGTTTGCTATAATAATTACAAAAACCCTGTAAAGCACAAAAGCTGAGAGAAAGTCGCTTGAAACACTGATCTACTGAATGCAAAGCAGAGCTGAGATTTAAAACCTGGGAGTTCCTGATTTATAGCTCAGTGACTTAACCCCTAGAGTACTCCAGCTTTACAACACACTTTAAAAGCAGGGATGTCAACCAACGGATCAATTAAATATACAGTGGTACCTCGGGTTACATACACTTCAGGTTACAGACTCCTCTAACCCAGAAATATTACCTTGGGTTAAGAACTTTGCTTCAGGATGAGAACAGAAATCGTGCTCCGGCGGCGCGGAGGCCCCATTAGCTAAAGTGGTGCTTCAGGTTAAGAACAGTTTCAGGTTAAGAATGGACCTCCGGAACAAATTAAGTACTTAACCCGAGGTACCACTGTACAAGCTTTTAATTTTCTTAGTTTGGTTTCTAACCACACACACACACCCGGGCTGTTTCCCCTTCCTTCTTTTTCCAACCGATGGGATGGTCACAATATTTGTAAAATAATTGTCAGAATTGGTCGTAACAAAAAGGAATCTATTGTGCAAAAAAATCATATTGACATCTCTAAAAATCGCAGCGAAGCTCTCAATGTATTTCATGCTCAGCGGATCAGGATACTCTTTGTGTGATATACTTATCTTGATTAGATTGTAGATATATATTAGCTAACTCATCGATCATATAGCGTTTATCAAATTCAGGATATTTCCCCCCCCCCTCCCTCAGCTGAGAATAAATGGTGACAGGATAATCCATGTTTTTATTTACTTATTTATTTATTCTGATATTTTTTTCATCCCACTCTTCCTTTCCAAGGAGCTGAGGGCAGCCATACACCAGTGTTGTTGTTGTTTAAAAGAGAATAATACAAAATTTTAAACAACTAAATAATACAGTTCCACTGCATACAACATTCACTTCCAATGCTGATAAAAACACATTTCCTTAAAAGTAAGTCCCACTTAATTTAGTGGAGCTTCCTCCCAGGTATGTAGGTATAGAAAACTATCCCAAGTGTACTGAGTAATGGGGAGTCTAGGAGATTGTGAAACTGGTTCTCCAAACCATGAGTTACTTTCAGATCAGGAAAGTATGAACAAAGCAATGAGCCCTGCATTCTATTTTGGTTCCTGCTGAACATATATTTTGAACCATATCATGTTCTTAATATACTTTTCAACTTTATTTAGCCTCCAAGCCATCAAAAGCTGGGGACTTTTATCTCATGCAAGCACCTTAACTTCAGAGATGACAACCCTAGTTGCTCTGATTTTGGCTCTAATTGTTCTTTTAAAAAATGGGGGGAGGGTCCTACTCTCTGCAATCTGAGATAATGAAGCAGAACCAGGAAACAGCCACAGGGCAATAATACCTACACCAGCAGTTCTTACTTTCCGGAGGCTAGAGAAGAGACTGACCACCATTGCCCTTCGCTCTGGAGGAAGGATGTGGGGGCCAGCTGCATGTCATCTAGCCTGGTGAGAGGACCCCTCCCCTCTGAACTGCATTTAAGCCAGGCTCCTTGGAGTGCCATAAACCAGTGCCATAAACTTTATTGTCAATTAACTCTTGCTTTGCTTTGTGTTTATGTACTTAAACCTACATTATGATGATGGTGATGAATAAATTCTGTGTTGGATAAATTGTTGATTTTTTTGTCATTTTTAAATTTAGTGACATGCGATGTATTTGTATTTTGATGCTTGCTGTAAGCTGCTTTGGTCACAGATCATTGTGGAAAAGTGGTGTAAAAGTAAACGCAGTCAATAAGCAAAATGTTTTTTTCTCTATTCTTTCCTTCTTGTTGCTTTTGGTCCAGTTTCACTTTCTGAACATCTCAAAGGTAAAGGTAAAGGGACCCCTGAGCATTAGGTCCAGTCGTGGCCGACTCTGGGGTTGCGGCGCTCATCTTGCTTTATTGGCCGAGGAAGCCGGCATACAGCTTCTGGGTCATGTGGCCAGCATGACTAAGCTGCTTCTGGCGAACCAGAGCAGCGCACGGAAACGCCGTTTACGTTCCCGCCGGAGCGGTACCTATTTATCTACTTGCACTTGACATGCTTTCGAACTGCTAGGTTGGCAGGAGCAGGGACCGAGCAACGGGAGCTCACCCCGTCACGGGGATTTGAACCGCCGAACCTTCTGATCGGCAAGCCCTAGGGTTTGTGGTTTAACCCACAGCACCACCCGCATCTCAAAGACCTTTGAGCAAATGACCGCTCAAAATTCTCCACCCTGTTTGTGAGCAGAGAAATTGAAGGGTGAAGGGTGAGTTCACTAAATTTCTCAAGCGGGAAAATAATTTTGGGCTCAACATTAGCAACAGCTCAGCTTCTTTCCTTCCCCCATCCCAGGGTGTTGTTGTTTGCTGCAAGCAGTACAAAGTGCAACTGTGTTGTCAGCTTGAGCACCAGTTTGCACCCTTCACAGAGGCCTGGACCTAGCGCTATGCCAGGGCATTGGGGGGGCACTGCTACAAAAATATGGAGGAGAATAGTCAGATAAAATTATATGAAGTGCCCTTCCCTCATCTTCTTTCTTCTTCTGAGCTAACTAATTGCTTGCTTCATCTCACCTACCTCCGACTTCCTTCCCTCTCTTGCTTCTGCTATTCTCTATTCCTTCCTTAACCTCTCTCTTTAATCTTACCCTTTCATCTGGCTGTCTCCCAGCCAGCTTTGAGCAAGTTTAATTTATTTGCCTAAAAAAAAACCAGCCCCTCAAATCTTCTGCTCTTATGGTTGATCAATTTCTCTCTCCTCATTTTTCTGACAATTGCTTTTTCTTGGGATGCACCAAAAACTTTAGTCTTGGGATCTAAACCAAAGACTATCCCACCTATTTGGAGTTGTTGCATTAGTGTTTCCAAGTTAAGAAAGAAGGAAAGAATAAGCTGTAATTTAGCAGTCACATCCATTTCACGGATTCGGTAACGCTGCCCAACGGCAGCCTGATCTTTCGAGAAACGCCCTGGCAACAATTGCAATAGCCAAATGAAAGGAATGGTGGTAACAAGAAATATGCTAGCATCACGTGTAACAGCACTAAAATATGATGATGAACAATATGGAAATATGACAGCGTTATGCTGGGCACCATATGAAATAGAAATTAGGACCAAAAAGCAGTCCAGGACCCTCTGAAATAGCAAGCCAGCCAAAACACACTTCCAAGTAGAAGAATGTTATGCACATCCTATGAAGTCAGCTTTCAGCTCCTTTAAATCAGAGGTGGCTAACCTGGGGCCCTCCAGATGTTACAGGGCTAAAACTCCCATCATCTCTTATCATTGAGCCATGCTAGTTATGGACGATGGAAGTCGGAGTACAATATTGGGAGGTCACAGCTAGCCACCCAGAGAACAATGTGTGTTGATGATACGAACTGAACAAACATGCAATGGTCAGTTGGACCATGGCCACAAAAGGGAGCAGAAATTGTGCACAGAACATTGTGAACATGTTGAATAAGAAAAACTCTCACTTCCGCCTCCCCAATACTGATTGTGTTTGTGGAATTGGAAAGGAATTCAAAGAAAAGCAGTAAAAAGAAAAGAAGACATATGCCATAAGAATGAGCTCCATTCACAAAACTGATGGACGTGACGGAAATAATGGCAGCGTACAGAGTACACTTTTTTAAAAAAAATAAATGAGCAGTGAACACGTCTTGGAGAACACAAAAAATATGAGACATTAAGTGAAACGAGGGGGGGGCGGGATGACAAATGAAAGCAGTTTGACAGGAAACACTTGCTCTCTGCTCCCCTTCTGAATTCTTTTGAGCTGTTTCACACATTACACAGAATGAAGTGGTTGAGTGAGATGGTGGAATTACAGACCAGCCCACTTCATATTGCGGGTGTGGAGGTTGTTTCTGAGTCCGTCCCCCCCACGGTAAAAAAGCTTCCTGCTAGCTATAAACTTGCACTGTTTCATCCTTGCACTGTGCTAATTTGTTATATGCAGGCAGATGTTGCTGTTTTTAGATGCAAGGGATCTGGGCAAAACAAATATGGAATTTTCCAAGGAACCTATCGCATCTCTTAAAAACATCATCTTTCATTACATCCCTGACAACAACCTAAGTACGGCACATAGTCAACGCAGCAGAAGATGTTATCTGCAGATGGATGGTGAAGAAAGTGGATGGAACAGATGCTGTCTCTCAGAAGCTGGACTTTGCATTCAGTTTGTCAGCAGAGTGTGGCTGTGGGTGGGTTGGTGGGGGGGCAGGGAAAATATACTGTGGAAAGATGATCTCTAACATCATGGGATGACTCTGCTTGCTTCAGTGCCTGTACTGATAGTTTTTCTCAGTTTAGCACAGGGTGGCTTAGTCCAAAGCATTTTCCCGCTTGGGAGGTGACTGAGCCGAGATCAGGGTCTGAAGGCAGATAATACAACCAACTTGCTGAAGCTATGTAAGACTGGGTCTAGTAAATGAATGAATGATGGGCTGTCTGGGAGCCCAGACCAACATCTCCATGATGAAAGAAAGGTATTTTAAGTGATATACAGAGATGAACTAGCCCATTTTAGTCCAGCTTTCCTTTAGCATGAGACAAACACCCAGACACTCTGAGCTTTACACCAGCTGCAGTTCAAAGTACAAATTAAGCACAAGACAGCCTTAATTCAAAAGAAGTAACATAATTAAACAGAACTGATTCTTTGTCCTTGAACACATGCCCGCATGTTGTTTCTCAAACACCCATGCCATACAGGTTTCTTTCTAAACCAGCTTTCGCCAAGTGATGTCAAAACATATATGTAGAGATATACGGTGAAGAACTTACTGGCAATTCAGTCCCATCCTGTGGCTGCTTTCTTCAGAAGTGGGAATCAGTGCCATGAAGCTATCCCTGTGAAACCAAAGAAAGAGGCTTCTCCCAACCCCTGTCTTTACTCCAGGAGAGCTTTTCATCTCCTCTGAGCAACCGCAGCAACTGCCGTTGCCGCAGACGCTCACCAAAGTAGCTGCTGAGATCTTCTGAGGCGTCACCTCTATTCCGCCCACCCCATTCTGGTCCACGGCTTTCTCTGAACGTATGCTAACGATTGCCACAATCACCTCCCTCCTCCTTCGCTCTGAAAGCACCCAGGACCGTCCACATCAACTGAACCAAGATTCAATTACCATGTTGTGCCCGAGCCTTTTGCCAGAGACATGCCTAGCACCAAGCAGTGATGAGACGATATAAGCTAGTCCCCTTGGAAAGGATAGGCTCACATATCCTTGACTGGATCATGGGGCAAACCGTCTGCAAGAGACCTGCATTGCACAAACTAGAGCTCAAATATATCTCAAACTCTGCTCCCTGGCAAGAGAAAATGCAGCTCCACGAGTCGACGCCCAACAAGCCTCCAGTAAATTTAAGGCAAAGAAACAAAACCAACAAAACTGGGCACAATTCTATATATACAGAGAGAGATGAGGTGTGGTGTCTCTAGAATCTCCTTCCAGAGTTTTCCTGGTTGCACAGACAAAGACTTCAGTGTGCAAACACTTCAGGCACAGCAGCGCCTCTTGCTTAGAAGGGAGCTGTCCGTGACCCTAGTGCTGAAAGCCACTTCAGAACTGGAGACCAAAGACTTCAGAAGCTTCTCAGGGTTTATTTCCCCTTTGCCCCATTATTTCTAGGCACAGGTATGGGAGGTTTTAGGTTTGCCCTGCCACTTTCCCTGGGAAAGCCTTCTGTTTACTGATGAATCAGAGCAGTCGTCAGTCGGGTTTTCTAAGGATTGAAGTTCTGATTCAACAGCAAAACAAGAGCTTTTCCCGGGGAAGCAGCAAAGGCAAACCTCTCAAACCTGAGCCGAGAAATCATGGGACAAACAGAACTTTGGCTGAGCACACAGTGTATTTTGCACAGGAGGGAGCTGTCCAAGAACCTGGTACTGAAAGCTACTTCCGCGCTGGAGACCGCATTCTTCCAAGAAGCTGTTCCCAGTGGCGAGGCTGGCACTAACCCAAATGTTTAACCTGCCCTACATGGCTGTTTTCCAGACCGTCCTAATCTAATCCAGTTAGAAATATTAGGCATATCATCAACAAGTGTTTTGGTTCCTCCCTTCTATTGAAATTGGCTATTATTATGCAAACACTACCAGCACAAAAGCATCTCATATCCACTTTTTAAATTATTTAACAATGGCACTGCAGGAGAGATGACTTCCAGACCATGCAAAGTTCATCAGCTACAACAATTTATTCTCCCTTTCATCTGACCATCTGAGAAAGCTTAAACAAAACAACAACAACGGCAAAGCAAAAAACAAACAAATAAGTGAACAGAAGAGGAGAATTTGGAAAAAAAAAATTTTAAAGAATCAGATCACCAGGTTTCACCCACCATCCAAACTCTAGACACCAATATTCTCCTTTCTGAAAAGTCCACTTATCTGTTTGGGTGTCCTGCACTGGGGAAAGGACTAATCCCTGAAGTTCCTCTCATTGCTAAAATTCAGTGGTTCTGCATTTAGCCTCTAAATGCATGTTTTAAGGCTCTGTTGTTTTGGGACCAATGGCTGGCTTCACTGTGATCAGAGCTGCACTTCTCTCAGGTTGGCATTAAGGAAAGAAAATAGAACAGTGATAGCTCTAATTTCCGTTAATGCAGAAAATCAAAAGCCTGGGCTGGAATTCTCCGCTGCAGCAACCATTTGACAAACAGCAATCAGATAATTGGGGATGACAGTGACATCCAATGAAGCCCCTTTGTTAGCTCCCAGGGTGCGATTGTTCTCCAATTCAATTTGCACTACAGAGAATTCAAAAGAAACCATTTCTCCCCTCTTGTAAAGTGGGGATGGGGGGAGAGAGAGACTGAAGCCCCAAGGAAATGAAAAAAGAGAGAGCTTCAAAGATTAGATTAAAGCCCGATAACACAATCAAGAGTTTGCAGAATCCTATTATTAGCACTCAACAAGTTCTGCAAAGGGCAATTTGCCCTTTTTGCAAAGAGAGGATCCTGCAGTGTCATTAATAGCTTGGATCTCCAAAGAGAAAAAGGGGAGAAGGGGGAGGTTGGAAACCTAAATTAAATGCATAGTGAAAGAAAGCAGGAGGGAGGTGGGAGAAGCTTAGGACATTAGCAAAAGGAGATAGGAGTCAGCTTGGCTACCATCAAAGGCGTAGCTGAGGGTACCTTCTTACCATAAAGCTAAGCTTGCATTGACAGAGAGACATCTGGAAATATTAATAAAATAAACAGGGAGGGAAGAAACGTAATCAATGCAGGAAGGGTTATTAGACAAGGAAGTGAAGTTCAGATATATCAGCAAGAGGAAGCTAGTGAACAGATGGGAAGCCAGAGAAGGAAATGACCCTGATGCCCAGATTCCACAGTAGAGACAGAGGGCGGAGAGCACTCTACTTTTTAAAAACCTTTCACACTCTGCATATCCAACCTTGAAGATCCATAAGTCGGCTCAACAAGAATGTAAGCATTTTTAAAAATTAACAGGATAGAAAAATAATGTCATAGAAAGGAGAGGGGACAAAAGGATAATGGAGAAGCCCAACAAAGCCAAAGGAGGAATAGGGGTAACTTATTAGCCAGGATCCCCAAGGCCTTAAGGTCTATAGAGTAACTGCCAAAAAAAAAAAAATCAGCTTATCTTAGTGGCAGAGCATCTGTGTTGTATGCAGTTCAATCCCCCAAGTTCAATCCCCAGCATCTCTAGGTAGGGTTGAAAGCCCAGGGAGCCACTTCCAGTCAGTGTCGACAATATTGGGCTAGCTGGACCAATAGTCAGACTCTGAATAATTCAGCTTCCTATGTTCCTTAGGAGATGGGGGATCCTGGGGATGGGGTG